>NC_139677.1:68322117-68922117 GCF_964106915.1 Podarcis gaigeae
GCAATGCGGTCATATTGCTTCCACTAGTGCTGATTCATCTTACCCCATCTCACCTGCAGTGATGGCGGTGTTGGGAGATCAAGTAAGCACCACTGCACATTGCTGTCACTCCTACTAATAAACAGATTGTTTTTAATAATAACAATATGCTTTTGTCACTGTCCCTGCAGCGACAGCCAGCAGCAGAACCCCCTGCTATCATTGTGATAAAGAACGAGACGCAACGTGATTTGCATCTCCTTTCTTTGTGATGGGGATAGTGTGGGGATGCCCTCACCCCATCCATTTTTTAAAGATGACTCGGGAAATTATGTTGCTCCTGAAGGGAAAGGGTGAGGATGGTCATGTGGGGCTGAACAGCCAACAGGGGGCTTTATAAACTGGGTCCTTCCCCAACTATTCCTCTTTGCGGGTTTGAAGCATATTCCCTCCCTGTGTGCAGTGTGGGCTTTGGCCAACCAACCATTGAAGGAGCTGAGTAGGATTTTTTTTTGGGGGGGGGACTCCTTCATTGGTTCTGGAATCACCCTGTTTTTCACTTACTTTACACTGCTGTGACTAATTTGTTCAACACTCTGAGAATGGCATGGTTTTGTAGTCCGTGGGCACATTGAGTTAAGGGCAAGAAAATAGTTGGAGAATGGAGGCATTCTTGGGTTGAAGGTAGCATTCAGAGATCTGCCAGTGCTTAATGCTGGGGGCGGGGAGGACTTGGGGTGACCTTTAGATCTGTCATGAGCATGTTACTTAAATACACAAAAGCAGGGCCCATGTCTCTGTGTTGGATGTGTACCCAAGGCTCTCCTACAAGGAGGCAGTTAATGCCTCCCCATCCTTTGCTAGGGAACCACAGCCTGTGGCTGCAGTGCATGCCCAGAGGGTTTGAGGGATGATTCCTTGCTGGAATTAGATATATCCTCACCTGGCTGTAGTTCTTGAAAATTGGTAAACTGGGTTTTAAATGTTGGGTTTTGAATGTTGATTTGCAGTTCCTCCGAGTTACTATATTTTAATAAATATAACATTAATTGATTTCTGCCTTATAAGTCTTCTGTTCAGTTTATTAAAAAATGTGAAAACAACAAATATTAAACAGCCAACTGGTTGCTTTCCTTTCATTGCACACCCCCCCCCCCCCAGTCAGTTGCCTGGGTTGTTTCCTCACTGTACCTAATGGTTGATCTCGCCTGAGGTAGAAATGGAAAGGAGATGCCACAGGCAGGATGCTTTGACTCTCTCTGTTCCAGGGAGTCTCCTCCACAGAAGCAAGAACAGTTCTGAAGATGTAAAACTTAATTTGCCTGTTCCTGAAATTTCCAGGGAAATTCTGTTATTACTTGTTTGTAACCTTCCAAACGGTTCTCTTTGCATCTAATTTGCCCATGGAGCTAGCTATCCAAAGCTGTTTGAAGAAAAATTGCTCTGAGATAATGAAATAAAAACTAATAAGGACATTTGGAGTTAGGAGGGAAAAACCTGTCCCCTATTTAATGATGTGAGTTGATAGCAAACTGAAAGTGGAAGATTTGTTTGAACCAGATGTTTGTTCTAAAACCATTCAACCAGCATGTAATGGATGCCTTTTGCATACTTAGCCAATATCAAAGCAGTAATATTCTCATAAAATCATTCTTTCATGCTGGTCCTTTTCCACACATCTAAATTTTGTTGTTTCCATAATGACTTTCTCCCAAGTTTCCTTCTGTGTTGATACTCTACATCAGGTTATATCTTTGGGGCACAACCAAATTTCAAAATTTGCATCCCCAGTTGCTGCATTAGTCTTCTGGAACAAAAGCATAAACCAAAAGCAGTTTTGACATATTCATTGGATTGTCTGAAGATATTTTCTTGCTTCTATAAGAAGAATCCAGTTTCCAGTTAGTAGCCTTTTGTAGTGGAACAGCAGTGATTTTTTAAGATAAGCTGTGCTGATTTTATTATTATGAGTAGATTATCTACATTTATGTGTATTATTGAATTGAATCTGGGGGATAGATAATTTGTTTGGTCAATTTTTTTGCAGCAGACTGTCTCAATACAATATCATGAACATGTTTGCAGATTGGAACACAGTTCTGAGTCAGATTATGGATTTATATGTATTTTGCAATGCATTTTCCATAAGCAAAATGGAGAAGATTATTGGGTGCATAAAGGGGGCTGCAAAGAGGAAGAGAGGGAGAAGACATCCTGTTGGTCAGGCAGGCACATTATGTGACCCATGAAAACAGCAAAATAACCAGACTGTACAAAGGTGATGAGATAAAATCAGGCCAAATCTTTATTGACAGTAGCAGGCAGGTCATGGGTTGGCATGGCATTGGATCTCAGGATCATTCCATCATTCCACAAGCCCCATGTTGATGTAATGTACTGTATATGCTGGGGGACTGGGTGCAGAGTCCAACCAAGCAGGTACCAAACCCATGCTTGGGTTTGCCGTGGTCAGTCCTCCCCTCAGGCCCCTTATGGGGCCCTCCTATACTACGTTGATCCTGCCCTCATACAATGTTTTCTTTCTGCCCTCATACAATGTTTTTCTGCCTAACAAAGGAAAGCCATGATTTATTTGAGGGAAAGGTGAAAAAACACCCAACCAAGCACTAGTATTTCTGGCCTTGTCAACCAGCAACCCAAAATTGCTAAATGAAGGCTCTAACCTGAGGGCAAGTGGGCAGGAAGCCTCAAAGCAAAATGGCTGTGAGCTGCAGGGGAAGCAGCCTTATATAGGCTTTCCCCTCTCCTTTTCAGCAAGGGCTCTTGCAACAGCTTTTTCCATGAGCCCATCACACAGAGAAGATAATGGGCATAATCTTGCCCAGCATTTCGCTACAATCTATGGGCCACAGCAGGACGCAGATGGTGCTGTGGGTTAAACCACAGAGCGTAGGACTTTCCGATCAAAAGGCCGGCGGTTCGAATCCCTGCGATGGGGTGAGCTCCCGTTGCTCGGTCCCAGCTCCTTCCAACCTAGCAGTTCGAAAGCCCATCAAAGTGCAAGTAGATAAATAGGAACCGCTCCTATTCTGCTTATGCAGTGTTGGCTGCATTCAGATGGCACTTTACTCCATCTTCACGACAAAATGGACATTCACTTAAAATATTTGATAATTAAAAACAATCCATTGGGAAATGGTAGTTGCAGAAAGTTCATCTCTATTGGCAGTAATAAAATCTCTCTCTCTCTCTCTCTCTCTCTCTCTCTCTCTCTCTCTCACACACACACACACACACACACACACATATATGCATGCATGCTGGTGGAAAGCAATCATGAATGTCTCATGATATATTTTTCTGGACTGAGTAATCTACTAACTAAGTGCCAGTACTGAAAAGATCCTGCTATATGCATACTTCAGTTCTGCTTCCATACCAGAAGAAACGCTGAGCAGGGAATTCTCACCTCTTCTCAAAGGACAGAGGAAGAGATGGAATGAATGACTCTGAAAGAAGATGTCATATAATTGCTATACAATGATACCCGTGAGGAGATATTCAAGTCCCGTAAGGCTGATGGAATGCAAGGAAATAACTGCTTATATGTGCTAAATCATTCAGGAGGGACGATGGGCTAAGCTAAGTGTGTCACAAGCTTTCCTGTTGCTGGGGGGAAAGCGAGGTTCTATAAATGTGAGCCTGCTGAGTGAGCTATGTGCTGCTCCCTGTTAATTATTAAGGTGCTTTTCAAAAGGCTTTTTGCAATGGCTTCAGATGGCTGTCTCTCTCTTCCTACCTTGACTACCTTGAAAGATAAGAGGCAGCATCTCTCACAGAACACAATTCTCTTATGCAGACCCATGCATATTAGACTCTCAAGTGCATAAGGTTCTTAGCTTAGTGTAATCGAAATAGATTTTATTTTGAATGCAAGTGCATGTTCCATTATGCGAGTAAACAGAAGGAGTAATCTTAAAATGGTGCCTTGGGTACACATTTGAAAGTCAAAAACATTGCTTGTTGTTGTCACCGTGTTAATTTGCTGCTGTGCCAGTCTTCCATTGCTTTTGCATTCTTCTTCTTCTTCTTCTTACATTGTGTTTTTTTTACATTGTGTTTACTGGCTTACCAAAGAAAACAGAAAGTGCCCTACCAACTCAAATTAAATCAGATTTTATATTATAGTTACCATGAAGGCTAATGATATCCAGGTTTCGTTGTATTTTATGTGAATATTTTGTCATCAGACTCATAACCTTTTACCCCAAGACACTTGTAACCTGATTTGGATAATATTTTCTTGGCCATCACTCCCACAGACTTCTGGAATCACAATTGTAAGCCAACTTTACCCAAGGCTGTTACATTACAACTGTTATCACAAGGTTGTCAATCCTTCCTTACTTGAATGCTTCCCTCAAAATATATTCCCCCCCACCCGACAGAGAGAGAAAAGCAGTAGATCAGTGAGAAAGGAGATGACCACTCTATTGTAGCTCACTTAAAATTCTGGGACATCCATTGAATATGCAAACCAATGAAAGCAGTAGTGCATTTAGGAATTGATAGCCTAGGATAAAACAAGGATTAGGGGTGCAATTTGTGTGTCCCTCTTCAATGAGGAGTTTGGCTGATTAACATCCGATACCCTTTTAAATGTGTTGCAGGAGGTTATTGGTTTGTTTTTGGTTTTGTTATGTGTTTTTTTATCTTGTATTTTCATTTGTTTTTGTTGTGTGTGTGTTTTTTGTTGTTGTATTTTTATGTTGTGAACTACCCTGAGATTAAGGGTGGTATTCAAATTCAATTAATTTGAATTAATACTAGAAGAGTAGTAGTACCACACACACATCTAAACAAAGTTACAAAACTCTCATTGTCACCTTAGGCTACCATTCTATACCCAAGTACCTGGGAGTAAGTCATACTGAATTCTTCTGGTATTCACTTCTGAATAGAGAGAGAGCTGTCCCTGCGTGTTTAGGATCAGGGTGCATTATGGAGTTTAAGTGCACCTGCAAGCAAATTGACCACTTTCTGAGGTGGCAAAAAACAATTACTTGGCATGTAACAATAGTTCCTAGCAAATTACTAGATTTTAAGTGAGCAGAATTTCTCCATATGGTTCTGTAAGCGCTGCTCAGTGTGAGCAAATATAGAAGCAGGAGGGGAATAAGTCTTACGCATCCCAAAATTCAGCAAAGTGCAAACATAAAAGCTGTACTCAGTTGGAATCACAGCCTCAATTAATGAGCCAGATAGTGCTAAGTGCTGGAAAACAGTTTCCTATTTATGGTGTGATGGCTGAAAGGGAAGTAGTAGGGTCCTATTTTCTTGTTGCTGACATAATAGAAGATGAATTTTTGCACTTAATTTATGCATAATCTGCAGGCACCAGTTTATGCTCTAGGATTATGTGTTTCCCAGCAGGACATATGAAATAACAATGAAGAAGGAAGAATTACCTTTTATAGTAATTTGGGTCATATTATACAGGCAAACCCCATTCTGCCAATATTTCAGCCTAATATAATGTGTGAATTACAGCTTTTGAGGTTTTTAATTTGACTGCTCTTTTACTCTTCTCTGTTTAGCTGCCTTCAGCTATCTTGTGTGCTGGTGTTTTTAAGAAGCAGGGTGATAGTCAACTAAGCCATACCTAGAGTAAACCCACTGAATTTATGGACTAAGGTCCCAACTTCACTATATAAAGGAGTATTATATCACTTCAAACACTAATGGATACTCCAAAGTAGTTTCTTAAGGGTGCTGAGATTTGTTATGAGGCCCCATTCTGTTCACAGAACTACAATTCCCAAAATTCCCTTTGAAGATAGATTGAATGAAACCATTCTGAGATCTGTGGTAGTAAATGTGCAGTGCATATGTGGTGTGTGTGTGTGTGTGTGTTAGGCACATCTTGCTTACTGCATCCTGCTAGCTTTCCAGGCCATCACAAGAGTTCCAGGGGGATGGAAAGCACATTTTTCAAATGTCTGAACATCTTCCAGGCAAGGATCTATTATTTATTTTTGATATTTGTAGACCTTTTTACTTTTCTTTTTTTAAAAAAAAACAGAGAGGCCATGCAGAAAAACATAGCTTAATTTCAGGCACACAAGAAACAAACAAACACACAGCCCACCCATACATTAACATTCTAACAGCTGTTGCTTTGTTGCCATTTAAACAGAAAGCCTGAGTAAAAATTCCTCTCTTCAAGGTTAAAAAAGTTGTTGATATCTCTTCTTCTACCCTATATACCAGCTACTGTCTAAATGGGCAAGGGTTTTTTGATTGGAGAAGAAACCCTTGAGGGATAAGGAGTCTAAAACCTTTCATCCTAACAGCCTTAGTTTGAGTTTGAACCCCGTGGCAGAAAGCTTTGGCCAGAGTCACCTGCCTTCTAATCCTGCCAATGAAACACTAGGAAAGATTTGTCCTTGACTATTGGACTGCCTATCACAGTGATATCTACCCACTTGTCAGTTGAGAAGGATGGTGCCTTGCTTTCAAAGAAGAATGGTCCTCTATGTGGTCTATTTAAGACTAATAGCCCATAATAGCTGTCTGGCATTATAAATGCTAGTTTGCATAGTGCAGGAATAACTCAGTACAGTATAAAAATCTTGTCTTACTTTATAGATGATGCTGTGTACACATTATGATAGTTTATTACATTTTTATGTATGTTATGCGTTCCCCAGTATTCCCCTTGATAAAATGTCTAGGCTATTTTGAATGATTTGTGTTGACTCTATATGCATTAATGCATGCTATATATGGTTGTAGTACTGCCTCTGGGAATAAGGGTGAAAACGGTTGGTTATATTCTTAAGATATCATTTTTTATCCTTCCTTGGTGGTATACAACTGCTATGCTTTCCCCTCTGTTTTCCCGTTGTTTTGAAATCTTAGAATATGCCTAAAGGGAGAAGCTGAAAGAAAGTGTCATTTGTTTTAATCCTAGGTTTCTAAATGGCTACAAAATGCTATAGCGTATATGCTCAAACTGTTTCCAAGAGCTATGCACAGTGGCACCAACATACCGTAATTAATTAACACCAGGTACATTTTGACAGTCATACAGGGCGACTCCCAGATTTTCACATTTTCCTGCCTTCCACTTCACATGAGGGTAGTTCCTACTATTAATTAAGGTAATTGTCTCCTAAAGACCAATGGGCCGAGGGGAGGACTTTTGTAATGGCCACCCTGCTCTACAGCAGCACAATGTGGGCTGCTGCCCACGTGTTGCATTTTCAATCCTGAAGAAAATTATTGGGTGGTACCAAAGAACAGGATCAAAAAGATCTCTGCAGCTGCTAGGAAACACTTCACTGGCAGGCAGGCTGAGTTAAGCCAAAGACATAGTAAGAAAAACTGCTCCACCACCAAACCATACATCTTGCTTAAAAAGCAAGCCACCCTTCATCAGAGACAATGAACCTTGATCTATTTTTGATAAACAGGTTATGTCTTCTGGAGGAAGGAGGAACTGTCTGCAGATCACCGTGGTCCAACTGTACCACTCAACACCAGAGAATTCCTCACTGCTGCAAGATGCTGATAATGCACCTGAACACCCATTGCCATCATTGTATAGGCAAATTTATAAATATGTGGTACTGATGCAGCTGATTACAGTCACAAAGAGATTTACACCATCAATGGCAGTCCATTAAAACTCAGTATGCATTCCTGGTTGGCCAGTGGACCATGATCAATAACCTGACTGCTCGAAGAAAGAAGAAGAAGAAGAAGAAGAAGAAGAAGAAGAAGAAGAAGAAGAAGAAGAAGAAGAGTTTAGACTTGATATACTGCCTTTCACTCCCATTTAAGGAGTCTCAAAACGGCTAACAATCTCCTTTCCCTTCCTCCCCCACAACAAACACTCTGTGAGGTGAGTGAGGCTGAGAGACTTCAGAGAAGTGTGACTAGCCCAAGGTCACCCAGCAGCTGCATGTGGAGGAGTGGGGAAGTGAACCCGGTTCACCAGATTATGAGCCCACTGCTCTTAA
Organism: Podarcis gaigeae; assembly: GCF_964106915.1. Taxonomy (NCBI): domain Eukaryota; kingdom Metazoa; phylum Chordata; class Lepidosauria; order Squamata; family Lacertidae; genus Podarcis; species Podarcis gaigeae. The sequence goes on from NC_139677.1 coordinate 68,330,082, forward strand.
CCACTACACAATGCTGGCTCTCGTTTAAGAGTAATTATTCTCACTTTTGACCCATCCCTCCTTATCCGCTCTCATTATAACCCTTCGTAGCATAGCTACCAAGGGTGGACTTCAAGGCTGTGTTATGACAAATTGATGACTCCCCCCCCTCCACTTATCCCCACATGCATAGTTTAGGGGGTTCTCTCCATCCTCTTTGAGCGAATTTTGGTGCCGTGTGGGAGAGGAGGGAAGCTCTGTAGCCAAAGTGGAAGTTCTTGCACTGACAAAGCTCAATAGATAAATGCTGCCCCAAGTGCTGTATTCAAAAACGTTATAGGCAGAACAAATCTGGCTGAGTAGCATTATGGTGGCATCTCATTTGCTCATGTGACTAATGCAAAAAGGTAGAAGGAAGCAGTGGATATAAATGGCACCGCTGAGGAACAGAAAACAATAAGGATTTACATAGTCTAAGCACTGGGAGGTGGGGGGAGCAATTTCCATCCCATTGATAAGTATAATTTCAACCCCAAAATTAAAAGTGAAGAATATTTAGTGCTTATCATCTTTCCTGTGTTTAGCACTTATAGTTGTGATTGCAACAGTTTAGCATAATTTTTGGAGCTGTGGGTATAACTTGCAGGATAGAAAATGTTTGGCAAAATGAAACATTGAGAAATAATAGCCCTCAGCTAGGAAAACATCCAAGAAGGAAAACTCTTCCATATAAATAAAAAAAGAATAAAGCAGCAACTCAAAGAGAGGCTGATATATCCGATTAAGATCTCATGAAAACCAACATAGACAGTGAGACAAATAATAAAATATTCAGAGGCAAGGAGCTTAAGCAAATGATTTCTATTTATTGCAACAGGGATGTATTATGCTATACAAAGTCAGAAGAACTCCAGCATACACAATGAAGCAATTAGATGCTGACAAATTTATTCTTGCCGTTTGCAAATATAATGGGAATGGTTTTTCTAAATCCAATCTTCCGTGTTCCGTTTTAGTCCTTTCTGAAAAGGCGATCATATACATATCAATTGTATTTTAGGGTACTCATCAATATACAGTATAGCAATGCCCTTAAACCCTGAGCTGGAAAACTGAGGAACCGGTGGAATCTAAATCAGGCCTACTTTTGCTATGTAAGAACAGGAATTATATTTATTTGTTTACTTGAGCGGACCACTCTGACCTAAGGGTGGAATTCAATATAGTATGAAGGAGAATGTTCCATCAGTGCAAGCATTTCTGCTTGTCCGGCAGAATGCTCTCCCTCTCCTCCCACCATGTGCTGGTCTGGAGATGCTCCTTTTGTGAATTGTGGGGCAGGCGGAGAGGAGGAATATTCTGGGAAAGTAGCAGGTATGGCTGTCCCTAAGAACAAAATCTGGCTCATTTCAATTCAGGGTGGGATGGGATAGGCCTATCCACTCCCCATGCCCATGCCAGGTGGGCAGGGTATAAATAATAAAATTATGATGATGATGCCCTTGCATGCCAGCAATTGGCCAGAGGGCCATGCAGGTGTGTCCCTGGTAGTGGGCATGGCAAGAGGAGGCAGAAATACCTCCTTCTGCTGTGCCAAAGCTAGGGAGGGGAGCCCTGTGATAGCTGCTTGTGGTGCAGCAGGAATGGCCCAGGTGCAGTGAAGCCAGTGGGCGGAGTGAGAGCGCATACCACAAAAGAGACACGACAACAGTATTGGAATGAAATAAGACCACCATTTTTATTGATTACAGATGTCAGGCGGTTTGACGTAGGCATTGGGTATGTCTCCTGCCAACATGGCCAACAGTTAGCAGTGATGGGAATTGTAGTTCGAAACATTTGTTAGGCACCAGGTTGGGAAAGCCTGGTTTAGGTAATAGAGAAAATTGTTTTTCTGTTCCAGGTCATATGGAAACCCAAGCAAAAGAAGAACTTTGGGGTGGGGTGATGAGAGTCAGCAGGCTCAACACAAGAAGAAGAAGAAGAGTTTGGATTTGATATACCACCTTTCACTCCCCTTCAGGAGTCTCAAAGCGGCTAACATTCTCCTTTCCCTTCCTCCCCCACAACAAACACTCTGTGAGGTGAGTGGGGCTGAGAGACTTCAAAGAAGTGTGACTGGTCCAAGGTCACCCAGCAGCTGCATGTGAAGGAGCGGAGACGCGAACCCGGTTCACCAGATTACGAGACTACCACTCTTAATCACTACACCACACTGGGAAGATTAGGCAAATCCTTGTCTAGCTAGCCCAAACTGCAATGGTCATCCTTGCAGGAAAACTACTTCATCCCCCCCTCCAAAATTTGATAGAACTCATCCTTTCAAACAAAGTACCATGTCTGCAAATTTCATTCAATTCTAAAAAAGGGAAAATATTACAGTTTGTTCCTTTTCTGGATTTTTAAGTGTCTAAAACATCATTTTTCTAAGTGTCTGTAGGTTGGTCAACATCATCCACGTAGGAGGGTCCAGCAGGCCTGCAATTTCATTCAGTTCTGTCCAAATAGAAAATACCATTATGGCTGCTTTTTTTATTTCCCCCCTCCCCGATAGTGAGTGGAGGAGACACAAAGCTTCATTTTTTCAAATTTGGAATTTGGATTTAACCTGAGCCAAAATGCACAACATCCAAAGAGTTTTGGATGAAATCTTGTTCCTTGCCAAAGCGAGGTCCAAAGTGAATCCTGTGGTCAGTACACTAATAAAAGCATCACAATTTTGGACTGAAGAATTGGTGATCAGGTAAAAGTTTCCAGTATATGAAAGGAAGCTCATTAAAGAAATGTGTGGGCTTCCAATATCAAAAATGTTTCCTGGTGCATTTTTATAAGTTCTGCATTTTACAACTTGCTAACTGCTAATGTATGTAAATGAATTCTTTGTTTAAAAGGAAATTTTCAAATCCAATAACAATGGCTTCAGTGAAATGAAAGAATGGTTTGCCTTCCTCAACCTCTGGGGGGATTTGACCAAATTAATTTCTTAAGCAACAGCATAAATCCAAAGAAAGGAAAGAAGGAAGGAAGGGGAGAACCCACAATTTAAATAAATAGAAAGCTGTCAGAGGCCACAGTGCTAGTGGTGTTGAATTGGACAATTAATTATGCATTTTGTGCATATCATAAATAGTGAGCAGCTCAAAGGATGATGACTCAATAAAACAGTGCAAAAAAGGGAATGAGACAGAATGAATCTTTTATCAGTATTTTCCCCTTGTGGCCAATGCTTCACCCAATACCATTGTAATGATATGATGAAAGAGCTGCAGAGCTGGGGTTTTGGAAAACCTACTGCCTCCTTAAACCCCGCTGCCTCCCACTAGTGTGTGAATGAAACAAACTGCATTGTAAACTAATGGAGAAGTACAGGGATGGCTCGTTTTGCCTATTAAGTCTCATTATGTATAAAAAAACCGTATGCTTCAAGAAGCCAGCGCTCCCATAACATCAATGTGACAGAAACCCATGTCCCTGAAAGCTACTTTGATGTCCTTTTATCAAAGGGAGAACATTCACACTGTTCCTGTCAACAGTATTTATGCATGCAAGTCTGAAAACTCACTTTATAAATGAAACAGGAAAGAGGGGGCTGTTTAAAGCAGGGGTAGGCAACCTAAGGCCCATGAGCCGGATGCGGCCCAATCGCCTTCTAAGTCCAGCCTGTAGACGGTCCAGAAATCAGTGTGTTTTTACATGAGTAGAATGTGTGCTTTTATTTAAAATGCATCTCTGGATTATTTGTGGGGCATAGGAATCGGTTCATTTTTCCCCTTCAAAATATAGTCCGGCCCACAGCTGAAAAAGGTTGCTGACCCCTGGTTTAAAGCAATAAAAAGAGGAAAACTCCATCTGGAAAACAAAAAACAAACAAGGCAGATGTGTTAATGTAACAATGTTACTACTTTGCTGTATTAACTAATGGGTAGGGGATTACTCCACTGAGAAGCATAAAATGTGACAAAGTAACACAAACCCTCATGTGATTAAGGTTGCAATCCCGCCCTGTGGAACGCCCTTCCATCAGATGTCAAAGCGATAAACATCTACCTGACATTCAGAAGACATCTGAAGGCAGCTCTGTTCAGGGAAGTTTTTAATATGTGACATTTTAGTGTATCTTTCATCTTTGTAGGAAGCCGCCCAGAGTGGCTGGGGAAACCCAACCAGATGGGCGGGGTACAAATAATAAATTATTATTATTATTATTATTATTATTATTATTATTATTATTATTATTATTATTATTATTATCATAGTATCCAACTCAGTCATATAGTATACTCATATAAGGTATACTCTGCATATAATTTGGGTCGATGTTATCCAATAGGAATAACAGCATAATCCCAATTATGTCTACTGTATTCAGTGTGGTGTCCTTCCAGGTAGGTGGGATTAGAATTGCAGCCTTAGTGTCACTCAATTTACTTCTGAGTAGACATGCATTGGATTGCACTGCTAAGAGTGTCAGTGTGGTGTAGTGGATAGTTTCGGATGAGGACCAGGCTGTTCCAGGTTCAAATCAGCCAGATATGAAGTTCACTGGGTGACTTTGGGTCTGCTAATCTCCTTCAGCATAGCTGTAAGGATAAACTAGAAGAAGCTAATATCTGAGCCCATTTGTTGAAGGACAGGATTAAAATTTAATAATGAAGAAGAAAGGCCAAGAGCTCCCTGAGAGTACTATTTCTAAACACTGGCTACAATCCAAAAGAGACAACAGCCTGGGAGTAACTGGAGCTTTCTTCAAAAATTTATTGGCAGCAGCTACCGCAGCCAAACTGGGAAGCCATTTTTCAGATTAAAGAGAAGTTGCCTTCACAGCTGCTGGAACTCCTGCAGCAAAACAAATGGAAATAAAGGAGGATCTGTCCGCTGTGATTCTCCACAGTCTCGGGTACACAGAATTTCTTTCGATCACTGACTTTATTCAATATTGGCAATGGGCAAATAACCCCACACTGAACTTGCAACCACTTTGGTTTTGATGAGCATGCCTTCCCAGGACTCAAGCAACCATAGGGTTGTAAGTACTCATAGGGAATACTTACGAAACCCAGGATGTATTTTTAAAGAAACACACACCCCAAAGCCAAAAAATAAAGAAAGCTTAGAATGATAAAGAGAGGGTGGTGGTAGAGTAATAAAAAAAATTAAGGCCCCTTCCAAAACTTGAAAAGGAATGATCATGTAGCTATGTTCATTCTACAGGAAGGTCACATTTGGACTACCAGTATTTTGTGGGAAGGATTCAATCGCTTTCTGGAAATTTAGATTTTCTCATTGTCCTATAACGTCCCCTTTAGTGTGCAAACTTGCACATTGCTATATTATTAAGTAGGGATGTTTTCAAATGTCTCCACCTTTTAAATTACCTACAGTGCAAGTTCAGTGTAGCTATTTCTCGGGTATTTGGGAAGACTTTTGGACACTGTATTATTATGGTTTATCACCACCCTAAGGTTCCAGGGTTGCTTATATTGTAAAACACATTATCTTTTGAATTTTTATTTTTATGAAGAATCCAATCAGAGAAATAGGGCGGAGCCTAAAAATATACATCTCATGTGTCAAAGGCCAGAGTAAAGAGGTACATCTTCAGCATTCTCTGAAAAAATATTAAATGAAATTTCCAGATGCACGTCTTCTGCAACTTATGGGGAAGAGTGGATAAGAAATCTAATGTGATGGTGATGGTGACAACAACAACAACAGCACAGCAGCAGTGGGGAACTGCTGGCCTGCTGGTATCATTAGGTTCCCAAGGCCTCACCACGTGGCTCATATCAAAATGGTTTTTTTGGGGGGCAGCATTTTATCAGTGTGTCCATGCTCCTTAGTAAGCCAGAGGAGGGGAAGATGCAAATGAACTTAAGGAACTGAAGGCTGAAGCAATGTCTGTATGTTCTGGTTCTGGAATGAATTGTTAGGAATTATCCTGCTAAGTCAAAAGGTCCAGATTTGTGGAGTGCTGGGTGGAGTGACCCAACATAAAAAAACCCAAAATTTGGAAGGGCACAATATCTGCTTATGCTTAAGTACTAAGCAATATTCACCATATCTGAAATTGACATCTTGCTGGGGGATTTAGAATCATAGATGAAATTAATCACTTGGCACATTGTCCTGTGCTGCACTCTGCTGCCGGGTAAATCCCAATAGCAATATCATATTTCATACAAATTTGTAGATGTTTGGATCTACCTGAAGGTGACAAGAAAGTCAAAGAAAGCTCTAATGATCCAATTTCTCTAACAATCCTGATCTTGCTGTTATTTTTAGAACAATAAGCTTCAAGAGCTCCCAGCATTTTTATTTGTTACGCAGTCATTTTGAGCTTGCAGAGTTCAAAGCACTAGATTTGCAACCAGCTCAAATCCTCTCCTTAAGCTCAAAATGGCGCAAGCCAGCTCAGTGGAGCTTCCCAGCACTGATATCAAAAAGGAATCTTCCCATGATGCCAAAAAATATTCCTTTGATTTAAAGGTGCATTGGGGGTCAACCATTTCCCCATGCCCATTAAAGAAATTGCCCATTTTGGGCAGGGCTGCCTGACCTTAAATTGCTAATTACCAGAAAATAACTGCTTGAAACAGAGTCATTTATTGACATCAGAATTCAGTAGTGGTGAGAAAATTGGCTTCAAGCCATTTACATCAAGTTCAAAACTCAAAGAAGATGATGCTTGTGTGTGTGTGTGTCTGTGTGTGTGTGTGTGTGTTATTTCCCTAAAACAGCAACAACCCTTTTACACTTATATTTTCAAGCAGACAGCACCCTTTCACTTTGCAGGATTCCAGCAATGGACAATGGAATCACATTAAGTTAAATGTTCAGTTCATCCTAGCAGTAGTGGCTGGTAGGGTGGCAATGTTTACATGGCCTCCCATCACCATTGTTGCTGTACTGGGACAGGGAAATGCAACGTAGAGGCGAGGTCAGTGCCACCTCACCAACCACTACTGCTTTTCATACATGATCCACTTGTACATCATGGGTATCCTATGTGCATACCAATCCTATTCAGAAGTGGAGCTTACCCCCTAGTAATTGTGTTAGGATTGCAACCGCATAGTAAGGTTAGAAGTGTATACCCCACTATGCTTCATGGGGTTCACTCTAGGGCCCCACCTGCACCATGATACCACTTTATGCAGTCATGGCTTCTCTCAAAGAATTCCGGGGACTTTGTGAAGGGTGCTGAGACCCCTAGTCCTCTCCCAGAGCTACAATTGTCAGGGTAGTTTAGCAATCTACCTCTCTTCCCAGGGAACTTGGGCATTCCAAGGCATTTTTCACCCCCCAATTGTCAGGCTATATTTCTGTCTCTAATGTCTATCTCACCCATCCTCTTATAGGAGTCCAGGGTGGGGGAAAGGGCAGCTTGGAAAAGATTTGAGTACTGACAGTGTGTTCCTCTCTGCTGCCTCTTCTGTCACTGCCACCCACTTCTAAAACCTTGGGGCCAGCAGATTACTTGCAAAGGTGATGGAAATACAGAGCACTCACTTCTCTATCATCTATCTATCATCTATCTGTCTATCTATATCTATCTATCTATCTATCTATCTATCTATCTATCTATCTATCTATCTATCTATCATCTATCATCTATCTATCTATCATCTATCTATCTATCTATCATCTATCTATCTATCTATCTATCTATCTATCTATCTATATCTATCTATCATCTATCTATCTATCATCTATCTATCTATCTATCTATCTATCTATCTATCTATCTATCATCTATCTATCTATCTATCTATCTATCTATCTATCTATCATCCATCTATCTATCTATCATCTATCTATCTATCTATCTATCTATCTATCTATCTATCTATCTATCATCTATATCATCTATCTGAATATGCACACTGTTTAACTGCAAATAAAACCTCTTCAGTGGTTTACAGAACATTTATTCTAGCTGTGTACAGGACTATTCACATCGGTTTCCTCTCATTATTTTTATGCTAGTGGATGCATGCTATAGAAAGAGAAGAGCAGCAGTGCAGGGGTCGGTTGAAGCAACAGCAACCCCCTTCCCTGTGGCGACTATGTTGCATTCATCAGTCAGGGTATCACAGCAATGAGCTCAGTGATGATTGGTGGCGTCAGTGCTCCACCCTACCCCTCATGCCCCACTGATAGAAGGGACTCAGAAAAGCTTCAACATATGGGTCCTTTTTAGTATCAGGATTCACTGAAATTTTAGATGCCCCACTTTATGTGACCTGCCTGCAACACCTCTCCACAAGGAAGTGGAGTGGCCTTCTCCGACTGCACATTAGTACATGGGAGATTCAAGACAGGCAAATGGATGGGGAATGTGGTAAATCTGGGCTTCCATTATTTTATTTTATTTGACACATTGGTCTCTTTCTCTCTCTTTTTTCTCTCTCTCCTCCCCTTGAAAAGGCAAAAATACATCCCCCTCATGCAAAGGAATTGCAACAGCTCCAAAAAACCCTGTTACTGACCACAAGGAATTTAAATAATTTATCGATGGGGGCTGTTAATGAAATAATGGGAGCAAGTTAAACATTAACATTTGATATAATATAGCTGCAAATTGGCTGTAGTGGAGAACTCTCCTTCTGGGGAAGATAACTTTGCCGTGTTAACTCAGAATTCACAGCAGCAGGGTAACATACAATGAATAATGCAGGTGGCAGGATAATGTTCGCTTAAACAATTGGCAAGTTTTGAAATTCAGCCACTGTGTCTCATACAAAGGCAAAACTGGATTGCTTAAGTGGAAAGCCCATTATGGAATAATCCCAGTCTCAGCATTCATGATGCACTTGAATATGAGAGTTGTTTTAGAAATACACCGAAGGAATGATAATACAGGTAGACTTTGGCTACACAGCCTGTAGCCAGTTGTCACCCATGTGCCCCCAAACAATTACTAATTAGCAGAACAGTTTCAATTAGATTGCTTAAATCAACTTTGTAATTTGTCACTCTGCTAAGAGCAAGTAGGAATTGCCCCTAGGTTAGCAGCAGCAGCAGAGTAGGAAAATTGTGAAATGCTGCATGTGCAGGATTTACTCCCTTGCCATGAGCAGTATGAGTGGAAAAAGCAGAACTACGTAATCTGCTCTCAAGTTGCTAGAAACCACTAGGTGGGTAGAATGCTATTGTGCTCATTTATTAGAGCACAAGACTCTTTATTTCAAGGTCCTGGGTTTGAGCACCACGTTGGGTAAAATATTCCTGCATTGCAGGCGGTTGGACTAGATGACTCTCGTGGTCCCTTCCAACTCTACAATTCTATGATTTTATGTGCTCAGGTCTTGCTAATAGGTTTCTCAGAGGCATCTAGCTGGCCACTGTGAGAACAGCATAATGGACTAGATGGGCCATTGACCTGATCCAGCACACTTTTCTTATGTTCTTAAGTTGCTTGCAAACCCAACCCTAAGCAAGGATTATGGGAAGTAAGTTCCCACTGATTTCAACAAGACTTACGTCCATGTAAAAATGAAAGATTAACAACCTTAATTTGAAATCAGTACTAAAAGTTTGAAGAAGTTGAGTACAGGCAACCTGCAAAATGATAGCATGGATTTATGAAGTGTATTACTTTGTTGAGCTAGGGAGAGACATAGAAAGTGAATATTTTCAGACATTACAAAACTGTGAGCCTTGTGTCTTACCTTTTATTACCAGCAACATCCTTTCCTCGCCACCCTGCAGAGTGTTATGGGCCCTTTAGATTGCCTTCTTCAACTCACCAGGGCATAGTAAGCCATCAGTTGACAGCCAGCAGGCTACACACAGAGTCATTTTTGGAATCCTTCCCATAGGAAGCATTGCAAATCCAGGGAATCTGGTGCATTAGTGGAGCTGAAGGGCATGTGGCTTGGCTTTGGGGAAAGCATGATGACTTTGCAAAAGATCTGGCACCCTTTGTGGAATGGAGAGATTAGCAACTCAGGCATCTCTCTAGGCTGCAGTTGTGGCTTCCTGTTGGGATCCTTTTGAAAACGGATGTCTGATGTCAACTGCCTTTCATGCAATGAGTATATTTCATATCTTTATATAGATGTGACTCTATAACTCTGCTGTGCGTATCTCCTAAATGTCAAAAGGTTACTTCAGATGTCTCAAAGTTGGCTGAAGTGCATTGATTTATTCTGTAAACAAGCTAATTCCATGTTCAAGTTGTTACAAGATAAATTTAAAATGGCATAATTGTTATTTATTATTAAATACAAACAAGTACGGAAGAGCCAATTAAGTGTCCCACCACTATGGCTATGAAATTATTTCAGAAGTACTGTTAGGCAAGGCAATAACTAACTGTATGCTTCTTGGCTCAGTCTAGAGAAAAGTCCAAAAGAATTTAAAATCACTCACAGCATCATGTTAGGCATGTCTGCCAGGAAGTAAGTTGTTTGGCACTTACTATTGGGTAAATATACATTGGATTGTAGCCTAACTCTGATTGTCTTCATTTTCTACAACAAGACATGAGCAAGATACAAACTATTCTTCCACGTGAATACATTCACAGGAATGCACAGTGAGAATCCGTCACAGTCCCTGCTCTGGACTGCCTGGTTTCTGCATATGTTAAAGCTACTCTGTTGCATTATTTCATGTTCCGATAATTCTTTTGAATTTTCTCCTTGTGGCTCTATCCCCTCGGTTTTGTGAGAGCTAGACAAGCTTTCCTATATTAGATTTTCATCTGCAAGATTATCCGGGATGGGGTGGGAGAGTGAACTTTTTCTATTTTCCATCTTATTGTGTTTCTCTTCAGGCTACAATATAACATTTCCTAGTTTCTCATAGACATAAAAGCCGCAAACAGACGTAATAAGTTTTGTTTATAATGGTTGGGGAGATCTGACTTGTTTTGAACATATAGCGCAGAACACCATACACTATTACCATGTAATTTGCTCCAGGTCAAGGCAGATTTAGTGGAGCTTTGAATTGTCTGGACACTATTTCTCATGTGCTTGTATATTTCCATGCTAAGTCCTAGTTCTAGATGAAGTATACACTGCAGCCAGTGGAGGCTGGTCCATTTGGGCAGATGGGGGACTACCCCACTCTTCCCTTGTACCACTGCCTGCTAACTTCTTCCTCCTTCGTTTCACCATTCCCTCTCATAGAGCTCAATAGGGAGGAGGATGGGGAACTATAATTACTTCTGCCTATTGTTGGATCTGCTCCACCTGTTGTTGGTCTCCCTGCCTTTTGCCCTACCAGCCCCAGTGCATACCAACCACCACTTTATGTAGTCAGAAATGGATGGATGTAAACATGAGTAGAAGGCACAAAGCATGTAAGCTAGTCTGTGCCCAACATCCCTGCACTTGCTCCTTCATTCATCTCCGACCTTCCCACATCAACCAAGAAGATCTGGCATGGCTTTAGTGCCTAAAAGCTTCTTTGTAGATGCATGAAGGTTACCTGAGCACATCCATGCAAAGGTGCTTAGAAATGTTGATATTTTCACCCCCTCCCATTGCAAGAATCTCCTGATATGTTGTGTTCAGAAATGAGGGGGCGGAAACTGCTCTTCGCTTCTTCCGCTCCTGCCTGTCTCTGTGTGGAGTCTGTCTGTTGTCTTTGTAGAAATAAGATGGCTGAGTGAGAGCTGTAACACTCATGCAAGCCAGTAGCTCTTTAGTTTTAGTTTGCAGTAGCTATCATAAATAAAAGAAGAGTTATGCTTCACAGCAAGCTTCCGTGTTGTTCATGTTGGAGATAAGCAGTGTCCAGTGCACAGCGGAATGATGAAAAGTACGTGCCAACATGCTCTATATTACTTTATTTACACTTCAAAGCTGGTAATTTACAGAGAAACATCTTCCCTCTGCCGGAGCAGAGAAAGGCATCCTCTCTCCTCTAAAGCACGGAGAGAATCACACTGAACTGCAAAGAACAGTGAAAAACAGGAAACCAGTGTACGTCACATCCAGTCTCCTTTCCCGTGAGAAAACCCAACAGCACTTGACTGTGGAATGTAAACATTGTCTTGTGACAAGCACTTCGCTGCTCAGTGAAGGAAGCAGAAACCAACATCCTCCCCCTTTCTGTGAACATCACTGGGCAGCGTGTTCGTACAATATCAGTACAAACCCAACTTCTGCACATAGGTACAGTGTTGATCCCTTGATACAATCTTGGACAATACATCAGCAGGAATTTCATTACCTGGCATATAGGACACCGTTACGAGTCCCTTTTGAATACGTTCCCTAGCATGTTGCAACTTCAATTGCAAGTGCTTCGTGCTTTGCTTACAACCTTCAGAATTCAGCAAAGCCAAACATGCTTTGTTGTCCTGGTAAACCTGGATTGGACATTTGACAGGAATTTTTATGTCTTTGCACAATTGTAACAACCATTCACAATCCTTAAGTGAATAAGACAGTGCATTCAGTTCAGCTTCACAAGTACTTAAGCTAACTGTTGTTTGCTTCTTGCATGACCAATCAAATAGACCCTGATTGTACTTATAGCAAACTCCAGACGTACTTTTCCTGTCTGTAGTGTCACTTCCAAAACTTGCATCTGCAAATATCTCAAGACCACCAGACTTCTGATTGTTAAATCTCAGTCTGTAATGCATAGTGCCTTTCAAATACCGCGCTATGCGTTTCAGAGCTTTCCAATCCTTAACAGTAGGATTGTTGACTTGTCTGCTTAGCAAATTACAGCTAACAGCAATGTCAGGTCTTGAACATCTGGCAATGAAGTTTAGCTTGCCTAGCACACTTCTGTACAGTGTAGTATCAGAAAATGCTTCTCCAGTGTCATCTACCTGATAACCTGTTGTCATCGGTGTGTCTACAGGGTTAGCATCCATCAGGTTTAGTTTGCTTAACACATCAGCAATTTTACGTGACTGGTGTACTAGAATGTTACCATCTTGATCTCTCTCTATTTCCAGAGATAGGTAGTTGTTTACCTCACCAAGATCTTTCATGTCAAAGTGCTCTTTCAATTGAGCTAGGGCATTATTGTACATTGTGACATCCTTCCAAAAGAATAAAAGATCATCAACATAAAACAAACAATACAGTTTCTTTTGCCCCTCCTCTTTGACAAATACACATGGATCAGCTTTCCCTTGCTTAAAACCTAGAGAAAACAATACTTCAGTGAGTTTTGTGTGCCAACACCGTGCACTTTGTTTGAGACCATAAAGGGACTTCTTCAGAGCACAAACAAATCCCTGTTTTACCTGTACGCCATCAGGTGGAAGCATATAAAGTGATTCATCTAGAGATCCGTACAGAAAAGCTGTATTCACATCATGGTGACTAATGTGTAGATTCTCTTCTGCAGCTAGCTTGAGCATAAGCCTAATGCTCTCATACCTCACGGTGGGTGAGTAGGTCTCGTGATAGTCTTCACCTGGTACCTGTGCAAAACCTCTCGCTACCAATCTGGCTTTGTGTCTGACTATCTTGCCATTTTGATCTGTCTTTGCTTTGAAGACCCATTTGCTTCCAAGCAGTTTCATTCCTGGAACTACTGGAACAAGGTCCCATGTTTTGTTCCTTTCCAAGGAATCAAGCTCAGCCTTCATGGCATTTAACCATGGCTCAGCTTCCTTTGAATCCAAATCCTGGATTTCTTGGAAACTTGAAGGTTCAAACACCTTCTTGGAGCTTTTAACAGCTGTTACTGCTATCTTAGCAAACTCATCAGCAAATCTCTTTGGAGGTCTGCCTTTTGTCGCTCTCTGTGACCTACGAATTAGCCTTAAGTCTTCAATACTCTCCTCTTCCTTCTTAGGAGAAAAGTGACCTATTGTGAACAATGGTTCCTCCAATTCTTGATCAGAGCTTTCAGAGGGTCGCATAGAGGCTTTCGCACTCTTGAAATCCTCTGAATCACCCGATTCAGTTTCAGACTCAGAATCAGAACCTTCATCAGTGGGTGTGGGTTGTTGCGGTTGCTTTTGATTATCCTCAGTCTCATCACTGTCATCAGGATAACATTGGAATATTCCCACATTCTCCCCCCACTTGGCATTGTACTCAACACTTCTTGTGAGCTTAATTTCCTTAGAGTCAGTCATCATTATTCTGTAAGACCCTTTCTGATAACCTAGAAAGATACCATGCAATCCACGCTTGTCTAACTTGGAGCTTTGTGGTGAGTGAACCCACATGTCAGAACCAAAAATTTTCATGTGTTTGATGTATGGCTTCTTGCCAAACATCTTCTCATAGGGGGTACAACCAATCGCTGAAGATAACCTGCGATTATAACTGTAAGTGAAACATGAGAGAGCTTCGGCCCAATAACTCTCTGGAAGATTGGCATCATGCAGCAAGGTTTTTAACCCTTGAAGCAATGTCTGATTTGCTCGTTCCGCAAGTCCATTCTGCCATGGCGAGCGAGGACTAGACAAATCGTGTTGAATTCCTTTCTCAGTCAGAAAAACTTCAAACTGCTGAGAAGTGAATTCTCCCCCGCGATCACTGAAAAGAGTCTTTACCTTCTTACCATGCACATTTCCCAACCAAGCACAGAATTCCTTGAACCTTGGAAAAGCCTCTGATTTCTGCTTGAGATTGTACACATAAATATACCTGGAAAATGCATCAATGAGAACCATGAAGTACCTGTTTCCACCCAAAGAGGGCGCTAGTGGTCCAACCAAATCAGCATGAACAACCTGGTATGGTTCTGTAGCTTGCCTACTAGACACCTTACCTTTCGCAGCCATTTTTACCTTGTTTGCTGCGCATGCCTTGCACTTCATGTGGTACCTGCAGGGTTTAATAGTCATACCTTCAACCAAGGCAGGCATTTTAGATACTGCCTCAAAATGCAAATGACCAAATTTTCGATGAAAATCGTGAATACATTCTGCATGCAAACTTTTGTTAGAACCTGCAATGCAACAAGTGTCATCCTGCACAACATCATCAAAATACAAAACATACAAACGATCAACATATTCAGCATGCAATACATAATCATTTTTCTTTGTGATGATGCACCTTTTGTTCTTAAAGGAAACGTCAATTTTCCGCTCATTCAGCTGTCCAACGCTGAGCAGATTATGCTTGGCATCTGGCACATAAAGCACATCCTGTATCGATAAGTCCAAACTGTGAAGAACAACAGTTCCGTAGCCTTTACTGGGGATTGTGTGGTCATCCGCCTGGTGAATCGCACCTTCCTGCGGTGTAAAAGACACGAACAGTCGCTTATCGTTGCACATGTGGTGCGTTGCAGCCGAATCAACAACGAAGAAAGATCTAGACGTCTTCTGGACCTCTGCAACCTTTGGAGTGAAGCGTGAGACCATTGCCTTGTGCTGCGTTGTCCTGGACACCGGACCTTTGCCTTTGCCTCGGCCTTTTCCACGCGATGAGCTTTCGCTGCGCTGCTCTGTCTTGGCCCTGGGATATCTGCATTCCCTCTTCATATGGCCTAGACGTCCACACGTGTAGCATTTCACTGCCTTCAAAGCTTTGGCGCCATCTGGTGGTTCCACTGCACTATGGGATGACGTCTGTGAAGTCTCCCCCTTGTTGATGCAGCTAGCACCCCGGCGATCCGCTTCATTCAATATCACGGCAGTAACATAGTCCACTGTTAGCTGAGCAGTTGGCTGTACAGCAATCTGAGTCGCAACAGACTCCCAACCTGAACCCAAAGATTGTAGTATCATAAAGGAATACACTTCCTCTGGAAAGTTGAGTCCTCTCTGTTGCAGCTCATGTCTCAGATTCTGCATCTCCATCAGATGTATACACACATCTCCACCTTCAGCAAGAGCCATATTATGCAGCTTGTTAAAGTAAAACATTGTGGACCCAGCTTCTGTCCTCAAGTGAGCCTCTCTCAAAGCGTCCCAAATTTCTCTGGCTGAGGTCTTATCACGCAACAGACAGAGCTCTTCTGGGGATACTATCAACGTAAGAGTTCCCCTTGCCTTGGAATCCATAGCTTTCCATTCATCTGTAACTGGAGCTGGGGGGGTCTCTGTAATAACTTTAAACAGACCCTCTTTCTGCAGAATAGCCTCTGCATAGAGAACCCAGTCCGCATAGTTCTTCCTATTGAGCTTAGGAATCCCACAAGCATCCTGAAGGGCCATCATGACTTTGGCATTAGCCTTTAGCGTCATCTTTGCTGCTTTAAATCAGGCTGCTTTATACATGCTGCGTCTGTGTACAGCTGCTTCAATCCAAATGCAAATTCAAAACAGCCTCTGCCTGTGAACCTGTGCCTTTCTGCTTAACTGCTTTGCTTATCTGCAGCTGCTTCAAACCGCATTCCAAAGGCAAGTTCAAAAGTGAAAGTTCTCTCTGCTGTCTTAAATTCATGCTGCGACACTGCTGCAGCTGCTTTACTTTCGATTCCCCCCAGCATAGGAAAAATTTATCCTTCTAGCCTTTTGCCTGTGCCACGGCAAAACCGGCTATAAAAGTTCAAAGTCCAGCCATAAAGCCATTAATTAGAAGCTGGCAGGCTGCCCGGAGCTGTAGCACATACCTCATCAAATCATCTTGACGTGCAGAGCAGATTCCGTTCCGATCTGTCCCTCTGCATTCCGATCCTTTGCCAGCACTCCAATTCTTTGCTCCTTTGTTCCTTTGCCAGGAGCCCGACTTCTGGAGTCCATTCTCAAAACACTGCGTTTTTCTGGGCCCATAACCAAATGTTGGAGATAAGCAGTGTCCAGTGCACAGCGGAATGATGAAAAGTACGTGCCAACATGCTCTATATTACTTTATTTACACTTCAAAGCTGGTAATTTACAGAGAAACATCTTCCCTCTGCCGGAGCAGAGAAAGGCATCCTCTCTCCTCTAAAGCACGGAGAGAATCACACTGAACTGCAAAGAACAGTGAAAAACAGGAAACCAGTGTACGTCACATCCAGTCTCCTTTCCCGTGAGAAAACCCAACAGCACTTGACTGTGGAATGTAAACATTGTCTTGTGACAAGCACTTCGCTGCTCAGTGAAGGAAGCAGAAACCAACAGTTCATACGCTGCTGAGTTTGGTGTTCACAATGGACAGTTGTGGGTCTAGTGCACTTAGACCTGCTTTCCAGGAGTGGAAGGTCTCTGGAAGTGCTCCAGTCCCCTAGCCCAGTCGGGGCAGTACCAGTTATTGAGCCCAGTCAATAACATTGACATTTGAGCATTGGCTCAAAGGCATACTGACAAGAAACCCCCCTCAGACCTTTTAACTCAGTGCTCAAAGGCAAGGGATGGAGTGTGTGGTGTCTGGTGCACAGGGGAATGTTGAAAGAGGGAGCAGTATGGGCATTTCCAAACCCCTATGTGTGTTTGCATTCCCTGTTCTCTGAAGGCTGGGAGGGATCCCATTCTCAGTATATGCTGTCACTTTGGTAGAAGATCAAATCAGCTGTGAAATCTTAGCAGAGAAATGTCCAGTATTGAGCTTGCACTTCACACATATCTGGCAGGCAGAATGGAAAACTGTGTGATATTTAAAATGAAGAAAAGTTCAAAGCTTTGTGATTCATCATGAGGGTCTTTCTAGAAATATATAGATATCTCCCCCCCCCCACATCAGACACCATAGATTAGTGATCTCCCTAAGTGATACATAGTGCTAATTATTTTGGGGTCGTTGAGCTGTAACCAAAAAATCGTTAATAAGGCATCACAGTTCTGAGAATCATAATGACTATTTTTCACCGCATTGCATTCCTCAATTTGATTTTTCTTTTTCTTTTTTAAAAAGAAAAGGTGAATCTGTTCGTTCAGCAACAGATACAGCGATGTGCAACTCAGGAGTTGTTTTTCAATTGCACTTATCTAATGTGCCACCTACTCATCTGCAGAGTTTGTCAGAAAGAGCATTTATCTCAGTTCTTTTTAATACAGGAAAGTATTCTGTGAAATACATCCCTGTACGTGAGCAGTCAAATACACAGTGTTTAAAATTAAATATATAGGAGCCACCAGGTTCCTGGCAGGCAGCAGCGAGGCTTAATGGGGCTGTGAAGTAGCTGCTGCATGTGGAGCTCAGCCACTCATACCAGCCAGGGAAGAAGAAGGAGCAGAAAAGCCCCCAGGTATCACTGCACTAGCTCCAGGCCAGCTTGGCAGGACCTCCCAGGTTGGACTGTTTGCTAACAGCTGGACCACATTAAGGTCCAGTGAATCCAGTTAGGATACTGCTGAAGATGGCTGTCTTCTACAACCTATAGGTTGGTGCAGTCAGGAGCTCCACAGCAACAGAGCCCCCACCCTAGCAAGGCCCAGCAGAGTTTGGAATAAGTTCACCTCCACCTCATTGAAACCCCCTCCATCCCAGAAGAACAGTAAGATTAGAGTAACCCAGCCTTGCAAATATGGGAAATACTTTACCAGAGACAAAAATTACACCTTGTTCCTTTTTCAAATGAAAGTCTCTGGCCTAGAAGTGCATCCCTGGGCAGGATGTAAATTGAAATAATAATAATAATAATAATAATAATAATAATAATAATAATAATAATAATGCTGTTGATGAAGGCTTTTGAGGGGATGGTAATACCCAGGCCATATCCAATGCTGCAGATTCACTGGAACAAGGGACTTCCATATAGGCAGTGGGGCATCCTCTTCTCCAGTCTCCATCACCACCCTTTGCAGTCTCAAAATCAGCTCTGGGGGCTGGGGAATGCTCTGGACCTTTTTGGGGAGGGACACAGGGCAAAAAGAGACAATGGAAGTCCTGTTGCATCAGTAGAACCCAGCTGGGGTGGCATTGTATACAACACACTGTGTTAGAAATGGAAGAGAATTTCATCCAGTCCACATTTCAAAGTGCAGCTAATATATGACCATGAAAAATTCATGATGCAATTTTGCTACAAAATTAGCTAGGAAAATGTGTATTTCATAGAAAGAAATGCGTGTTTTAGGGATAAAGGCAAAGAAAAACATACAAAGTGTGTACTTCAGGGGTAAAAATATACAACATAGCTATATAGATTAAATACTGTTTTCATTTATTTTCATGGTACAGAAGATAAATTTTGAGAAAACAATGGTTACAAGACTAAATAACAAATAACTTGTCCTGATAAAATTACAGACTTTTATCATGCCATGTGTTAAAGTTTCATTTCATTACTCTAAAACATCTATATGGTGGGGGGGGGGTGGATTAAAAACGTGGATAAAAATGTACAATTTAGCGGTAATGATTTTATGTGGCTTAAAGAAAAAATACAGAAAAACTGAATTTAGTATTGAACATGTACAAAACTGTGATTGAATGGAAATAAGCCGATCTGTTCAGCCCTAAATGCCTGGCAGCAGTGGCCTAATCCACTGCTCAGTCAAACAGTCATAATCCCTATAAAATACTGAAGATACATGCATTTATATGATGATTTACTCCTAGTCATAACACAGATTGAAATCATAGTAAGAAACATTGTTTCTTTTGTGTTTAAAGGGCCACTTTAATGCCGTGTGAGGAGTACAGTATACCATATGTACAATGTGGCATGCTGGTGGCTCATAAAATAACAGGTCTTATAATTATCACGAATGCTGAGTGACTATAACATTGAAAAAGAATAGAATGAGAGATTGAGGCTAAACTAGAGGAGAATGTCTATCATCACAATACCTTATCCTATTCCTCAACTAGTTGTGTGGATGAGAGATTAGGCTACACACATCCCCCACCCAATGAAGCACAGAAGGCTGGGATGTTTTGTAGAGGATACTGTCAAATGTTTCTTCCTGCTGTGTTAATAGGTCCTTTTCCAACACAGAAGCATTTAACCAAACAGATAAGGAAATAACCATAGTCTTGCAGGCTTAGACCAAGGTAAACATGTGATTATATTGTGTGAATGTGTCAACAGAAGATTTAATTTGTAGAACTCTGCAATCAACAATAAATATTTCCTTGGCTTGAACATGACTTCTTTATTATTGTTATTAGAAACTATTTTCTAATGATCATTGAGCATACCAGCTGCTAATTCTGGGCAATTTATTTGTGCATTTACTTCTGTGCATTTCCTTGGGGTTTCAATCAGTATATTTGTATGAAGTGCAACATAAAAAGAAACATACCACAGGTAAAAGGGTAAAGGGACCCCTGACCATTAGGTCCAGTCGTGACCGACTCTGGGGTTGTGGCACTCATCTCACTTTACTGGCCAAGGGAGAAGACAGTTTTTCTGGGTAATGTGGCAAGCATGACTAAGCCGCTTCTGGCGAACCAGAGCAGTGCACGGAAACGCCGTTTACCTTCCTGCCAGAGTGGTACCTATTTATCTACTTGCACTGTGTGCTTTTGAACTGCTAGGTTGGCAGGAGCAAGAACCGAGCAACGGGAGCTCACCCCGTCGCGGAGATTCGAACCGCCGACCTTCTGATTGGCAAGACCTAGGCTCTGTGGTTTAACCCACAGCGCCACCTGTGTCCCATTATACCACAGGTAGGGTATGGATAATACAATAACTTACTTATAGGCTACCATGAATGAGCCAGAGAGCCTTGGCATACCCATACAAGCTCACCTCTGTTGTGTACTCAAACTTTTATTTTGCTTCTCAGGATGCTTCCTCATGAGGCATTAAGTATGGTATTGCCATGCTTCATTCACTCACTTTTTATGAGGCATCCACATGTCACCATCATCCAAACATTATCATCCTGTCTTATCTGTTTAATTCTTCAGTCTTTTCTCAGACCACAAAAAGTGGATTTATTTTAAAGAAAAACAGAAGAGTAATGTATTCTCCAAATGCATAGATTTATTTCCATGTGGAAATATATGCTTTTAGTGCTACTCTCTCATTTATTTTAAAGGATGGAGTTTTGACGTGTCATATCAGGACAATGGATCTATTACAGGTTAGCACACATTGCAGGTTAATCTATTTCTAAACCTGATTTTGTTTTTTGTAGTGGTGCTGTTGTAATACAGAATTAAAAGTCAATGTTTGATTAAACAAGCTCTACACTAGTTTTGAACTTCTGTTATAGTGTAACTGTTTTGTTTGTTTTACAACTTTTGGTATCCCCTTGTTCACTGTACCCTTAACACCCTTTTTATGAAATGAAAAATATGCCAGTCATTTAATTCCTGGTGGTCATACTAAATTTTCAGTTAACTTGACCTGTATACACAGCAGCCCATAATATAAGTAAACCTACTCACTGTGTGGAGGAGTGAGGGGAAAGATCACTGCCTTTCCCTTCCCCTGGCCTGGCTCTCAAGTCATCTCCACCAGTAAATGATGGCAGTGGTGAATTGGTGGGTGCTATGCACCTACCGCCACCCAAAAACTCCACTTAGAAATGTGGTCACCCACCTAAGGAGGAAGGCTAGCTACAGGGCTGTCCAGAAGGCTTTTAATATGCTATTCTTAGAAATGAAACCTAATTCACTATTATGTGGCTCTAGCAGACTTAAAAAACAACAACCCCTAAAGGCTTAGTCTGTCTAGGGGGCACTGGCAGTTCCTATCCTGATAGTCAGTAGCTAAGCTGTTTCTGATGCTACAGAAGAGACCACTTCTAGTGGGGTTCTGGACTAAGTACTGACTCATCATTTGCATCAGCACAACCAGATGCCTTCATCTGCTCCAGCTGCAACAAAACATGTCTCTCCCATATCGGTCTCTACAGCCACAGCAGGCGCTGTAACCTTTCAAAAGCTTAGCTTCACCCACAAAGGTGCACTCCTCCATTGTCTCCCGAGACAGATGGATGCCAACTAAATATTTATCACAGAGACATATGGCTTTTGAAAATGCCTTTCTTAAGATACAGGTAGGTAGCCGTGTTGGTCTGCTGTAGTCGAAACAAAATAAAAAAATAAAAATTCCTTCCAGTAGCACCGTAACTGGAAGGATTTTTTAAAATTTTGTTTCTTAAGATAATGTGATGTAAACTAGCACTGTATGAGTAAAAGAAAAAAGAGCCAAAGGAATTGGGAGGGTGTGGAGAAAACCAAAATCACATTGTACATATTCATTAATTTTAGCTAATAGCACAATTTTTTGTGTGGTTATTTTTAGGAAATTAGTTCTTCAAGGAACGTACTTGAAAGTGAAAGCTGTTCTTTGCTTTTTGCATCCATTTAACTGAGCCTTTCATTTTAATGTAAGTCTGTGTGTTTTAAAAGATAATTTTTATAAGAGAGTGAGAACCAATTACATAAGGTATTATGCTCTCTCTTTAATGATACAACTTTTCTGGAATTTAAGTTAATCGCCATAATTGGCTGATGTGCACTTTATTAACATTACTGTATGCTGCATTAAATTACTATAATTTTATTAGACAGTTTAGTTCATGCTCCTTGTATCGGGAGTGCAAACGCAGGCCCCAGCAGTAAGATGGCATTTGAAAATCTCAGGTTTAGTCTGTTTCTTTTGATCCAATATAAAATTGGAAGCTTTTCAACAGCCTTGATATGAAATGCATAGATGTGCATCTGCTCAGATCCTTTGATGCATGCATACACTGAGAATGCTCCCTTTCCCTCCAGCCACTCTATCTCTTTATGCTGCACTGCCCCGACTCTAAAAGTTCCCTACCACCACTTTTGATGAGTATGCAGAGACTTCAATCCTGGCTTCCATTTGCCTCCCGGAAAGTCCTGTGTTTTGGTCTGGCACTCCCGCGTGAGTCCTCGTGCCAGAGCTCCAGACCAAAAGATGTTCACCTTGGTGCAAGTCCCCAAGGTGCCTACTGGCATCCCATCATCATAGTGTCAACCAGACTCTTGCAACAGCACTCTTCTCACTTGTGATTCACAGTGACCTGTATTCAGAAGCATATTGTCTCCAACAGTGGAAGGAAAGCCACGTTTAGTCTTATCCTCCATGAATTTGTCTAATCCTCTTTGAAAGACATCCAAGTGCCTCTTCTCAGATGCACGTATGCATCTTATCAGTTTTCACCCTGATCTGTTTCCCCATAGATTTTGACATTCTGTTTCCTCTTCTTTTCCTGTCAGTCAACATTTGTCTGGGGGCCTGTTGCTACTCCCTGTCTGTCCACATATCCTGACATCTCTTAAGGCTATTTATATCTGTACTGCCCTGCTCAGTCTTTGCTGTAAGAATGACAGCCGTGTCATCCACTACTGTGATTCTGCAGCAGCCTTGATGTCTTGTGACTGCCTTAATGCTTGCATCATATTAATTGTTTATTTAATAAAGTATATTTCAGCTGCCCTGCTTCAGGGACTGATGAAACTATGTCTCATGGTGCTATAAGGAATGACATTTGTGGCTGGATGTGCACATTCTTGCATGAATAGGAATAGCAGAATGTGCAACATCTTGTTTAAACTCTGAAAGCTGTCTGCAAAGGTTTAGAGACCAGTGTGGTGAAATTGACAAGGCACTCCTTTTTGTCAGGAGTTCGTCCTACACTCGAGTAGGACCCTGGCAGAGACACATGCCCGACTGGCATGTTCTTTCTCTCCTGGTTGATCGTTCGGGAGCTTCGGGAGCTTTCTTCAGCCCGAACATCACGGCGACTGATGCCATCAGACATTGGCACACTCAGGGATCCGCAGAGTTTTCTCAGTTGCATAACAGACCTCTGCAACTCAGCATTTTGGCTAATCTATTTTATTTACATATAAACACACATGGAGCACTGAAACATGGCTCCCTCTCTCTCTAGCATCAGACAGCAAAGAGAAAAAGAACCAAGGACAATAGTCCCACTTCACAGAACACAGTAACACAAACATCCTGTCTCCGTCACTTCCCTCTCTGTGGAGTCAAAACATATACCGTAATATGATAGACAACAATCCCATGACTACAATCATGCAGCAGGAATTCTAACACTTTTACCTCTATAGACAGATGGCACTGTGCTGCAGAACTGGAATTGATAGCCTCTTACCAACTTCCACAATGCATGCAATCATATATATATATATATATATATATATATATATATATATATATATATATTCCCCAATATTCTATAGCAATTAAATGCAGGAGGCATCTATTTCATAGTTGAAACACAGTCTCCTAACAACTCTCAGCACCTTTAACAAACTTCACCTTCCAGAATTCTTTGGGGGAATCATGACTGTTTAGTACAGTATCACAGTGCTTTGAATGCATAGTGTGACTATGTTCTATGAGTTTCTCTCTGTGGAGGGATAGCAATGGAGCAAACCACCTTTAGCAAACCAGCTATAGCAGAGGTAGCCAATGTTGGACTACAATTTCCATCATTCCTGCTGGACTACAACTTCCATCATTCCAGATAGTTGACCATGTTGGCTGGGATTGATGGGAGATGGAGTACCGTACAGTGGTACCTTGGGTTAAGTACTTAATTCGTTCCGGAGGTCTGTACTTAACCTGAAACTGTTCTTAACCTGAAGCACCGCTTTAGCTAATGGGGCCTCCTGCTGCCGCTGCGCCGCCAGAGCACGATTTCTGTTCTCATCCTGAAGCAAAGTTCTTAACTTGAAGCACTATTTTTTTAAAGATATTTATTAAAGTTTTCAATATTAATACAATAAAAAAGTCAAAAAGAAAAAAGAAAAATATAACAAAAATACAAAAACAAAAAATACTTAAAAACACAGAAAGTTTCAATAACTTATTTTTCATTAACTTATTTCCCAGACCTCCTTGTACCTCCCTTTTTTGTATTCCAATTCAATTGTTAGTTCAGCAAATCCTTATCAATAAGTTTTAACCTGCTTCTAAACCTTTTTTTCCATATTCTCTTAAAACATTACAGCTGGAAACCACTTAATTTCTGTCCGACATCATTCTAACATTCATTAATTTTGCAATATTTCTGTAGATAGTCTTTGAATTTCTTCCAATCTTCTTCCGCTGACTCTTCTCCCTGGTCTCGGATTCTGCCGGTCATTTCTGCCAGTCCCATATAGTCTATCACCTTCATCTGACATTCTTCCAGAGTGGGTAGATCCTGTGTCTTCCAGTACTTTGCAATGAGTATTCTTGCTGCTGTTGTAGCATACACTTAACTTGAAGCACTATCTCTGGGTTAGTGGAGTCTGTAACCTGAAGCGTATGTAACCTGAAGCGTATGTGACCCGAGATACCACTGTACTACCAAATCTGGAGAGCACTATGTGGGCTACCATGAAATATAGAGTCCCAAAGAATGGAGGCTGTGGTGTATTATTTGATGGGAACTCTAGTAAGCAGCTTTTCTTTGCTGCTGACTAGGCTACAGCATTATGATCCAGTAACTCCCTTAATTCAACACATTTGCCGGAAGATGGACCAGCATTGCCTTATCTGTCACAGGTGAAATCACATTAACATGAATATCCATTCATAAAGGCCATAAAGACACCTTTATAGTCACATTTGATTTATATTCCATGAAAGAGTCTCTTCAGCTCTCCCATGATAGCTAGTCTATATAAACTTGCTATTTTAGTCAATGAGAGTTTTTATGGTTTCAGCAAATCAGAGCTTAGGAGAATGTTACAAGCTAGTGAGCTGTGAGGCAAGATGAAATCTTCCCCGAGGCCTCTGGATGGAAAGCAGAACCTGCAGAGCTCTCACGTTTGATTGATAAAATCCTATTTGAAATGAAATGCTAAGATAGGCAAAATGAATGGGCATCTTATTTTATAAGAATAAACATGATAGATGTCAACAAATTCAACTTCTTTTGCAGTGGCAGGGTGTAAAATGCAATGTTGGCAAAATCTGTTTTCAGAATGAGACATAATACATGCATACATAATTTTATTTGTATGCTGCCTTTCCACAGTTCAAACCATGTTCAAAGTGGCTTACAATATGAAAAAAATATGTGACTACAACATAAGAGAAGTAATCATAAACAATAAATAAAACATTAAAGAATACACAGCCAACCTCAGTAATCTCCACATAAATCACAATATCTAATACAAAGATACAACCCAGCCCTAGTGTCTGTCCAGCAGCCTCAGCTTTGAATCAGGGTCTTGCCCTCTCAGGCCAGGTAAAAAAGGCCTGGAGGATAGGAGAAGGTCTTCCAGGACTCACAGCCAAGACGGTCTTAGAAATATGAAGATCATTGTACCATGCATTCCATCACTGTCCCATGATCTTTCTTTCCAGCTACCAATTAATTAGTAAGCTCAAGAGGTTGGTTGTTTTGTGTTTTGTGATATTAGCCACATAAACAGAAGCCGGACTCCACAGCCTACCAACTGCTGACTGGGCTTCCTACTCAGGAGCAGCTGGCATTTAAGCTGGCTTTGGCTCTGCCTTCCAAAGGCCATGATTGGCCAGTTTGAATACAATTTTGAGCAGGGAATTCTGTTAGACCCTGCAGCCAGCCAAGGCCAAACATTATGTTAGCCGGCCACGCAGGTGACGGTCCCCCTCTTTCCCCAGCTCCCCGAAGTTGCACTGGGCTAAAATTGCTGCTGTCGCCACAAAGGTAAGTGGTCTTTTTACTCACAGTAGACCCATTGAAATTAATTAATGTGGCTAATTTAAGCCATTAATTACAACCACTGTATTTTGAGTAAAGCTTAGTTGAATACCCTTAGTAATTATATTATCTAATCCTTACTATTCTAGATGTTTCATCCACAGAAGATGAAAAGATGGCAAAGTGATTAAAGTGAGCAGAGGGTTCAGGAGGTATACCTGCTTAAAAACATAACCAGTAGCTCATAGGAATCATACAAACACATTATGTTGTAAAATCCTGCCATTTAGTTTTGTGCAAAATGTTCCACATTTCAGTTACACCTTCTCCTTCAGCACAGCGATCTCTCCTACCCTGTATAACTTGCATGAGGCATTAAATGACAGCATAAATTTGTTTAACAATCCTTAACTGCACTGTGTGCCCCTAGCTATGTCTGACATATGAAAGTATACAGTCAGATGCATCTGTATTAATAAAGGCCCATTAGGAAATGTTGAGTAAATGCTTATTAGAAGTATTATGCACGGAGACGTGACTCACCGTATCTCGTAATGAACCATGATCACTGATGATCAGACCATGGCATCTGATTTGTTTTCCGTGAAATGCTCCTGATTTGCTTGAAAATGCTTCTGAGTTTCCGAAGGAACGTTGGTGGCAGTCATGCAGCCTGATCTTGTTCCCACAGAGTTGTGCTTTCTCCAAAATGCGCAAAATGGCAGCTTTAAGGTAATTCACAGGAATGGCTGATTTATGTATTAATGATTAAAAAAACTTATACCCAACATTTCAATATGCAGAGTTGTTGTTGTTGTTTAGTCGTTTAGTCGTGTCCAACTCTTCGTGACCCCATGGACCAGAGCATGCCAGGCACTCCTTTCTTCCACTGCCTCCCGCAGTTCTGTCAAACTCATGCTGGTAGCTTCGAGAACACTATCCAACCATCTCGTCCTCTGTTGTTCCCTTCTCCTTGTGCCCTCCATCTTTTCCAACATCAGGGTCTTTTCCAGGGAGTCTTCTCATGAGGTGACCGAAGTATTGGAGTCTCATCTTCAGGATCTGTCCTTCCAGTGAGCACTCAGGGCTGATTTCCTTCAGAATGGATAGGTTTGATCTTCTTGCAGTCCATGGGACTCTCAAGAGTCTCCTCCAGCACCATAATTCAAAAGCATCAATTCTTTGGTGATCTGCTTTCTTTATGGTCAAGCTCTCACTTCCATACATCACTACTGGGAATACCATAGGTTTAACAATACAGACCTTCGTTGGCAAGGTGATGTCTCTGCTTTTTAAGATGCTGTCTAGGTTTGTCATTGCTTTTCTCCCAAGAAGCAGACGTCTTTGAATTTCGTAGCTGCTGTCACCATCTGCAGTGATCATGGAGCCCAAGAAAGTAAAATCTCTCACTGCCTCCATTTCTTCCCCTTCTATTTGCCAGAGTAATGATGGGCAAATTTTAGTACAGTCAGTGAAGCATGTGCCTCTTAATCTCAGGGCAGGAGGTTCGAGCCTCACATTGGACAAAAGAGTCTTGCAATGTAGGGGGTTGGACTAAAGGACCCTCGTGGCTTTTTCTAACTCTACAATTCTATGAAAGATGTCAATTTTGGATTCACCCAGTTTCTCATTTTTCTAATATTAAATTCAGTTCACATTTCTGCAGCAATTTGTGGTCATTATTCTTATTCTTATTAAAAATCATTATGAAATTCCTCAGCATTTTAGTGCAGATTTCTCCTAATTAACACATTTTTAAATGCAGTTTTGACTTGGCTTCGGAACTGTACAAAGTTTGAAAGTACAAAGTACAAAGTTTGAAAGATGGCTGTGTTTCAGTTCTCATATTGTTTCGAAAGTGCAAATTTGTTAAGTTTGCCTTTAAATCTAGACCATTCCTAATCTAGAGAAATTTACTCCTGAACTGACACAATAAAACCAATAAAACAATAAGGGTAACATTAAAATGCAGAGGAGAGCATGGAGGCAGCTGACCCTCTTCCAAGTGCAAGTGATGTGCTTTTTCTGCTGCTATGAAAAACTGCTTTTATTCTATTATATATTTGACTGGAATGCTACATCCTGCCTCACATGGGACATAACATTTAAATCACATAAATCATCACAGGACTCTACTGTAAAACCAGCCTTCCGTTCTAACAAAATGGAGTCCTTAAAGGAGGAAAGGAAGACATTTTATGGGACACAAGGATAAAGTATGTTTGGTAGAATTATACTTTTGAAAAAAGCTCTACTTCCCTAAACAGTGAGAAGTTCCTGCCCTGGTTGTGCTTGGTGTCCTTTGTTCAAGGAGAGAGCACTAGAGACAAAGGTATGTGATTTGTAATCTCAGGGTTGTGGGTTCAAGCTCCATGTTGGGCAGAAGATTCCTGCATTGCAGGAGGTTGGACTAGATGACCCTCATGGTCCCTTCCAACTCTGTTGTTTAGTCATTTAGTCGTGTCCTACTCTTCGTGACTCCATAGACCAGTGCACGCCAGGCCCTCCTGTCTTCCACTGCCTCCCGCAGTTTGGTCAAACTCATGCTGGTAGCTTCAAGAACACTATCCAACCATCTCGTCCTCTGTCGTCCCCTTCTCCTTGTGCCCTCCATCTTTCCCAACATCAGGGTCTTTTCCAGGGAGTCTTCTCTTCTCATGAGGTGGTCAAAGTATTGGAGCCTCAGCTTCATGATCTGTCCTTCCAGTGAGCACTCAGGGCTGATTTCCTTCAGAATGGATAGGTTTGATCTTCTTGCAGTCCATGGGACTCTCAAGAGTCTCCTCCAGCACCATAATTCAAAAGCATCAATTCTTCGGCAATCAGCCTTCTTTCTGGTCCAGCTTTCCCTTCCATACATCACTACTGGGAAAACCATAGCTTTTACTACACGGACCTTTGTTGGCAAGGTGATGTCTTTACTTTTTAAGATGCTGTCTTCCAACTCTACAGTTCTATGATTCTATGTACAATTACACACTCACATACGCAGGACATACTCCACATCAGATACATGCACCACGAAGTTTCTTCTTACTCAGAGCTCTTGTCTTTTAAACACCAACACATATTTCACATGCTCCTTTCCTTAAAGCTTAGCCAGAGAGGAGTGTCACGTAAAAATTCTGATGGCTGTTTTGTTCAAACATGCCGAGAGATTTCTGACATTCTTTCAAACACTGAAAGAAAACAACAACCAACCATTATGGACGGTTAATCAGCAATAGACCTAATGAAAGGAAATATTTAACAACACCACTTAGATGTCTGTAGCTACTTACAGTGGTACCTCTAGTTGCAAACTTAATTCGTTCCGGAGGTCCATTCTTAACCTGAAACTGTTCTTAACCAGAGGCGTGCTTTCACTAATGAGGCCTCTTGCTGCTGCTGTGCTGCCGGTACACGATTTCCGTTCTCATCCTGGGGCAAAGTTCTCAACTCGAGGTAGCTCTTCCAGGTTAGTGGAGTTTGTAACCTGAAGCATTTGTAACCTGAGGCATTTGTAACTTGAGGTACCACTGTAGTTCTGTTCATCTTTAGACTGTATTTTTGCACAAAGAAACCCATATAAAACAAACCAGGGAAGAGGCAGATTAAGGGGAGCGTGACCTGTTTGATTGCACTGGACATAGTGCCTTGGGGACACCACAACTGTGATGTAGAATGGAAGGTGAGAGGCGGGGAGCGCCAAATTTTGGTGCCACACTGGCCAGTGTTATTGTCCTTAGGGCCAGACCAGGGTTTTGGTTGTGGATTACGACTAGCAGTGGCTCTTCAGGATCTCAGACACCTGTTACCAGCTACTGGAGATCATTTGAATGGGAGGATGCCTGGAGGACAGACTTCAGACCTGCATGCAAAGCTTGTGCTCTACTACTGTAAAAAAATGAAATTGTTCAGGAATTGCAACATTATTTTGGGGATTGCACATTCATATCCCCCCCCCCAACTGCACTCAGAATGCAATCAGAAGTGAGATTAGAGGACTGTATATGAAACTCAGGCAAACCTAGACACACATACATCTAATTTTGGCTATGCTTCTCTGGAGGAAAAACCTTGGATGGACATATTTGGCTCTTCCGTGACTGCAGCAAGAAATGTCATTGGATGCTAATTCAGAGTGACAGTTGCATCATATATATATATATATATATATATATATATATATATATATATATATCATTGCCAGCAATCAAATCCAAATTAAAAATCCAGCCTTCTGCATTGCCAAATACATGGTGCCCACTAAATATTTCATGCTCTAAAGCAGCTGTTAAAAAGAGCAAAAATTAGTTTCCAAGCCTATATGTATTTAGGTGTTATGTTACATTTGAAAAGGAGGGGGTGGGATTGCAGTTACCCTTAAAAGGATTAGGACTTTCCTGTGACACAGTTCCCAAGAGCACTACCAAGGCTTAAAAGCATTCTTCTGTTTTGTGGAAGCATGTGTGCATGTTTGATTGAGTGGAAGGAGTGCAAGGGGGAAAATGAGATCACAAATGTATGTTTTGGCTGCCATGAAGTCAATACAGTAATAGGTCGGCAGAAACATCAAAACACAATCATGAGCTGTCTTCAGGGCTGAGAGTGAGCACAACTGGAAGGCAATCAGCCAATGGCAAGGAAAGGGCATTCTCTCTCCATCTTCTAGCTCATCTGTGATACTGGAGGAACTAGATAGTATACTAAATATCAGCTAATACATTTGGCAGATACCAATAATGGGATAATTTCAGTGGTGTTCCCACATCTCTTGAATTTTCTCCAAAGAGAAGTTCTTATGGCCTCTTTACTGAACCTTCAAGCTGACCTTAAAATCCTTTCTGCTATGCTCAGCATTTTTTTGATTTGTTATTTGTACTGGCGGTGTTGGCTGTGATTATTATTATTATCAATATTATTCCCTGCCCAATCTGTTTACTGCATCTAATACATTTTATTAATAAATGTATTTATTTAATGTATTTAAATTTAATGTATTTTAAATGTTTTCAGGGCTGAGAGTGAGACCACATTAAGGTATTTAATTATTTAAATATATTTATTTAATGTATCTAATGCAATGTATTGGGTTTTTTAAAAAAATATTGCAAGACATAATGGACATAAAGGACATAGATCAATTAAACCATTATATCATGCAAATCATCCTTCTAAATAACCATACTATCAGAGTTTTAATACTGCACTGATAGCTAATAAATTTCTGTTGACTTCAAACGATTTCTCAGCATTGGACCTGACTGGTTTTGAACAAGCTGCAATGTTCAATATCAGTGTTCCAGCTGTAAAATGGGTATAATCATGAATCACCCTTATTCCTCTGACAGTCCTACAATTTCTAGAGTGGTTTAACAATCGATCCCTCTTCAGAGGGAACTCAGAATACTGTGATGCTGTGATTGAGATGGAGGTTTCCTAGCAACTCTCAGCATCCTTAGCAAACAACATCTCCCTGAATTCTTTGGGGGAAAACCTTGACTGTTTAAAGTGATATTATAAGGCTTTAACTGTATGGTGTGAATGTGGCCCTTATCTGTCTGTGTCTCTATGTTTATACACTCATACACAGCCAATATCTATTCTATGCACATCTCAAAATGTTTAGCTAATGCACACCTTGCATTTACAGCTGGAGCAATTTCTTCTCTCTACCTAAAAGGGGACCCCTTACTGTTGCCAGACATGACACGAGATGCTGAATCTCTCTCACGGGCCTTCTTCTGAATACACAATCCCACACCTACAAAAGGAGGAGGGAACATTATCTCCCTGCATTTTAAGTCATACTAAATCATATTTAGCACCTCACCTCACTACTTTGTATCTGCCAGGCTCCCCGCAGTACAGGAGCCAAAGGACTAAAGAGATAGAAAGCGTTGTCAGTGGAGGGTGAATGTATATTACAGCTATTAATCCTGTCGAGAAATATCCTTTATTTAATATTTATATATGTGGGAACTCTTGTACTAATGGTCTTGAAGTAAGCAGATGCGGATATTTTAGATGGGGTTCTGTTAGCTGGAAGGACCATTGCAAAACAGGGGCTGGCAGTAATATGGAATTATAGCAAAGGCTTCAGGCTACTTCTGCATCTTCTTCTTGTCACATACGAATGACTCCACTGTGGCCAGGTTCCAACCCGTTACATTCCAGTCTGTCAGGCTCAGCAAGGCTCTCCTGCCATGCACACTCTAAGCTTCCTTGAGGTTTCATTTCACCTTTTTCAGGTCACCTGGAAATGATCGGGACTTGTAAGGATGCAGCTGGCAGCAAGGGCGTTTCAGGGCACAACTTCCCTGATAAAGATTTTGTCAAAAACAAAAAAAATGACAGCACTGCCTTAGGCTACAGTCCAAAACACGCTTGCAGCAAAATCCTGTGCAGTGGGATGAAGTCAGTCCCACTGAGTTCAATAGCAAATGCGGGTAGGATTGTAGCTTCATTGGAAAGCAAGTCTCATTGAACACAGTAAGATTTCTAATGTACCAAGGGCAGAATTGCACTTCTCAGGTCCCTGTTAAAGATCACGTGAATTCTGTGACAGCCAACTTAAAGCCACAAGTTGTTTTTATTTCTGTTTAAGACATTTATACCCTGCTTTCGCTATGTGTCCTTAGCAGGGCCGGTTCACCCATGAGGTGGACTGAGGCAGGTGCTTATGGTTATGGAATCTGTTATGTGTAGTTTGTGAGGTGCAAACTACAGTTCCCAGGATTCTCTGGGGGAAGGCCATGTGCTTTACATGTACAGTGTTGCTGTGACCTCCAATACCTTGCTTCTGAGAGTTGCATGGAGTGCCAATCTGCTATTGGGCCAGGTTCAAGGTTTTGGTACCAACATTTAAGGCCCTTTACAGCTTAGGACCAGATTACTGAAGAGACCACCTTATCCCTTAATAACTCAGTAGGTAAGTGCATTCTGCAGAGAGTTTCTCCTTGAGTACTGACTAAGTCCGTCTATCCATCCTTCTATCCCATTGGCTTGGCTTTTTTGTTCTATACTAGCTGAAGGAGCTATAGCACAGGGTAGGGAACCCTTTTCTGCATAAGGGCCACATTCACTTCTGGGCAACCTTCCAGGGGCCACATGCCTGGGATGAGCAGGACTAGAGGCAAAAGTGGGTGGAACAGTGAATATTGCCTTTGTACAATACGCCAGACTCTACATATATTCATAGACGATTCTCTAGTTTCCACCTAGTCAAGCAAGAGGCTTTTATCAGAGTTCAAGGAGGATGCAACCAAGCTGTACCCTAGAAGGGTCTGTAAGTGTGGTTGGAGAAGAGTGTGGCTTGGGCAGAGCCTCAGTACCCAACTAGAAAGACCTGGAGACAGTGGTGTAGCGTGGGTTGTCAGCACCCGGGGCAAGGCAAGTGAGAGAGAGTGAGTGAGCCAGGTAGGGGCAGAGAGCTGCGAGTGCAAGTGCGCCCCCCCAGATGTTGCGCCCGGTGCGGCCAGCCCCCCCCTGCACCCTCCACGCTACGCCACTACCTGGAGAGACAGATTTCTCCTTTGGGCCTGAGATTCCCCATGCCTAAGCTATAGTATGGCCTCTCTGAGTTTTGTCAGCCTGACTATAGACTTGTGCACTTTGATCAGGACAGAAGCCTTTAGCAACCCTTACGTAAATCTCTTTGAAACCCAGTGCTCCCAACAAAAGAGATTCTATTCCTCCTCCAAGCATGCTTCTATTATGGTTTCTTGGAAGCAGTATGTACATTACAGTGACTGGTTTCTGAAAGGAGTAAAAGCAAATCACACCCTCTGCCTTTCCATCACTGACTACAGACATTTACAGCAAGGCTGGCTCCAGATAGTGACAGCCCCTCTGCGCTTATCTTGCTGACTAAACAAAACCCCCATGAATCTGGATGAAGACGCAAGTGAACTAGGGTTTAGATTTTGAAATGCCACCACTCCTATAGGCAATCTGTTGTATTAAATGTATCTGTATGCGAGAGAGAGAGAGAGAGAGAGAGAGAGAGAGAGAGAGAGAGAGATGAAGAAAGAAAAGATAAGAAAAAAGATACACAGGTGAATAAGCAAGGCTTACAAAAACCATACAAGAGATACATGCTAAAATGACATGATACTGATATTCATAATACATAACCTGACAGTGGAACTGGAACTGAGAATCAGAATTAGGTAGTAGGCTAAGCATCCTAGAATGCAGAGGTCGGATCGGACTAATTATGTGATATCACCATATCCAGAGTTGGCATGCAGAGGTAGCATCCTTGGGCAGCTATGATGGGCCTGCCACCATTAGGGGAAGGGCTGTAGCTCAGTGGTGGAGCATCAGCTTTGCATGCAGAAGGTGCCTATTCAATCCCAGTGTGAACAAGTGTGTTGACATACTGAGCAAGATGGACCAACACTCTGTCTCAGTATGAGCCAGCTTCAAATGTCCTTATGTTCTACCTTATGGCCACTGTCGTGACTGGTTTCATTGCTCCAGGGCATTGTGACTGATGCCATGCAGGGGTGCCAACTTGAATAAAATATTGTGGGGGGCCAGGTAAGCCCCGCCCCACATAATCAATCGCATGATGCAATTCACACACACCATTTGAATGGCAATGCCCATCAACTTTTCAGGGGCCCAGTCCCCTCATTTATTTTATTGTGGGAGCTGAAGCCTCCACAGTCCCTTGGAGTTGGCTTCTATGATGCTATGGGAAGTCTGGCTTTCATCAGAAGACGTTGCTGTTCTTCTCATTCATACAATTGATTTTTATATTTTTATATTTTAAACTGTCCTCTGATCCTCAGATGAAGGGTGACATAGAAAATTTAATAATGATGATGGTGGTGGTGATGATGTTGTTGTTGTTGATGATGATGTCTGGCAGACATAATGAGGAGGGGAATGGCATCCAATTAACATGGAAGACACCCTCAGAGGGCTTCCTAAACCTGGTACTTCTCAATTCTATTACAACTCCATCAGCCACAGACAGCATGGCCAATGGTTAGGTTTTATGAGAAGACATTATGTCACACTGGCATATAAGGATATGGGAATATGAGAGGAGCCCTACTGCATCCAACCAAAGGCTTACATAATCCATCTCTCTGTTCCCACAGTGGTGAACCAGGTGCCTACAAGTGCAATTGTGGCTCTGCTTATGGAGATCCCCCTTCTATCGCAGGGTGGGGAGAATATAACCCCCTCTTTCCACTGGTTCTATGCTTAGTGAGAAAGGTGATCTGATTCAACACATACTAACAGCTCTCCCACATATCTGCAAGAAACATTGACATCAGTTGCATACCTGACTGGTAGATTTCTCCTCCAGCAGCTGCTGCACCTAAATGTCTACACAATTTATCAAAGCCAAAGAGCCTGGAAGTAAACAATATTTTAAAAGAAGAAGCTGTGTTGACATGTTGGAAAGGAGCACGGACTGGGGGTTCTTTCTGCCCTGCTATATATATATATATATATATATATATATATATATGTCTTATGAACAGCTACACCCTGATTTTCTCCACAGCCTTTAAATTGTTGCTTTCTGGAGAGAAGATTAGAGTGAAACACCAAGAGATTAATTTTGTTTCCTTGCCCTTCTGACTCTCTCCCACAGGCACAGGAGCTCTCCAGGAGGCCACAGTTTGCCTCCCACTACGAGTATATTTAAGAGAAAGATGAAGCCTAGTTACCTAGCTATAGATGTCACTGTAGCTGCATGATTCCCAAAGGACAGAGATTTTATTTATCTATGCCACTTCTCCAGGAAGGCAAAAGCCTAGAGGCGAGAAAAAAAAAAGTCCTGACATTTAATGTTTCTATTACAGAATATTGCCTAGACTTGGAAATGAGGGAGCTCTCTTTTTCCACTCTGCTTTCTTGATATGACTCTCAACATCACAGCAAAGCAGAGGGAACAAGAAGTGCAAGTGTCTTGCACTTCCTGGCTTTGTACATTCCTGACATGTCAAAAGTGAAACGCTGACATCTTACAGTGGGTCGAGATGTGCACAGTCCACAAACCAGTTAAAAAGTCATTCCATTTCTAGGCTGGTGAGGCAGCAAACGTTCTACTGTCTAGGGCCACAGTCATGTCATGCATGTAAAGCAGTATGATATCACTTTAAGCAGACATGGCCTGCCCCAAAGAATTCTGAGAGCTATATTTTGTTATAGGAGAGCCAAAAGTTGTTAGGAGACTCCTATTCCCCTCACATAGCTACAGTTTCCAGAGTGATTAGCAACCAATCCCTTTTCCCAGGGAACTCATGAGAACAGCAGCCCCCTTTTAGACGTTTCCCCCTCAATGAATTACAAATCTTTAAAAAAGGACTTAAGAACTGGTTTAAAACTTGGCAGCTTTCGCTTTTTGGGTGTAAACATAAGGTTTTCAAGGGGCAAAAACTGTTTAAATGCTCAGCATTGGTATAATACTGGAAGCCTACCTCAGTCTACTCAGCAGCAAACACAGATCTAAAGCTGCAATTCTAATCCTGAATTTGGGTGGCATCTATGTGTCTTGGGAGACAATGGAAGTGTGTGCCATTGGGGATGAAATCAAACTATTGGAGAATTACAGCGCCTGCTGTGGCTGAAGAGACCATGTGAGAGAGACATGTTTTGTTGCAGCTGGGGCAGACAAAGGGATCTGATTATGCTAATACATGTGTAACATGGTGTTTCTTCTTTCTGTGTTCTTCCCAGCGGTCATTGCTTCTCTGATCACTGTTGTGAATACATGGCCTGATTATCTCCAGGCACTGCAGTTGTCTGCAGGGGATTCACATATGACACGGTTAATGTTGCCAGTGTTCATATCACGTTGGCAGACGTCTTTGTAATGCAGAGCCGGTCTGCCAATGGGCATGGAGACTGAAGCCAGCTTCAGTCATGTTCTTGGGGATCATACCATCTTCCATTGTGTGGGCATGACCGAGCTAGTGTAGATGTCACTGAAACAGGAGTGCGAACATGCTGCGCATGTGGGCTTGGGAGAGCACATTTTTGTTTGAGACTCTGTCCTGCCATGTGATGCCCAAGATCTTCCTGATGCAGCACATGGAAAAGGTATTGAGGCATCACTCCTGGAAGGTGTAAGTTGCCCAAGACTCACTATCATAAAGCGTGCTCATCACACAAGCCTGGTGGACCTTTATCTTGTTATTGGTTGTTAGCGCTGCATTCTCTCACACTCTTTTGGAAGGGCTCATTGAATTCAATGGGATTTAAGTCCAAATAGACATGGTTAAAATTCTGCTGTAAATCACTAGGCTGCAGAAGCTTATCTGATGGGAGCCACATGACTGTTTCCTTTTGCTCTCTTCAGGAGTCTTGGCTTGAATTTTAATTGTATTTAGGGTGTTTAGGTGGACATTGGACTTTTAATTGCTGCTTATGAATATTTTTAATTAGTTGGGTATTTTTTTTATACTTTGAATAGCTATGCTTACTTAGCCTAACTGGCATTCCATCATTATGGCTTGAAGTGATTTTTTCCCCCACAAAAATGAGCAAGCAACCTTAGGCATGCAAGCTCTAAACCATGGATGAAAATAAAAGTGTGCCACATATGAACACCATGTTTCAAGCAGCGGTTAAGGTGTTGGAATGCCAGTCAACTTGACTTTTGCTTCTTCAGTGATGTAGAAACACTAGTGGTTGTCCTCTGATTGCTGATTACGGTGCATAGGTGTTGTCTCTGACCCACTGTGAAAATCAGCACTTCCTCATTTGCATTCATTTTTATTCTGCATCTTAAGACTATGGGCAATCAGATTGCCCCATGCACCGTAGGGTCTTTGTTTTGTCAAGGAATGCACACAGCTTATTGATATCATGGGGTGAAATAACCGTGGGGGCAAACTGATGACTTAAAATAAGAGGTGCTTGTTTACTGCTGAGCTTTTTCTTACACCACAGTGCATTTTACTCAAGTGCATCCTATTTATTTCCATGAGGTGTAGCGGCACACTGCTCACAAGCTTGAAAAACAACTTTCTAAAACCGCCTTTAATTGGCAAAATATATCAACAGTGAAAAGTAGGCTAAACATAATAAACAATCCTTTGTTGAAACCATTCTCTAGAGAAAAGCTTCTGGGATTCTGCCCCATCCAATTGTAAACAGAATTCTAACAAGAAACACTTCCTCTTAGACATTTCTATTAGATATCTTGGTACTCAGAGTCAAAACCATAGTTTCACCTCTTACATCTGCCAATGACGTCCCCTTATCATGTTATTATCAAGCTGTGGGTGGAGCTTATGGGGAGAAATACCAGGAAAATGAGGTGAGAGTTCAGGGAAGGACATTAAAAGGGAAGTCTTTGTAGGGTCTGATTATATAAACTGCTATAAATTCACACAATGTTGAGGGTAAGGTGTAACCAGTGTTAGAAACTGAGATATGAAAGCTAGGAGCTAAATGGCACCTTAAACCTAGGTTATGGGTGCAACAATGGAATGTTGAGGCACACTTTTTTACATAACAAGTATACAAAGCTGAAAATGAATGAACTGCAGCTAAAATATTAAGTTCATTTCTCACATGATCCAGTCCTTCCCCTGCCCACCCCCTAAAATTCTTCAGAGGGTCTCTTCTCCAGTCTTCAGAGAGTAGCTGGAAGTGGGGAATCAGAAAAGGGTCTGTTACCAAAAAGGACCAATGCAGCAGCGAGCAGAAGCTTCAGCAGCTGCAGATGTTGGAAACAGGATGTTGATGTTTGTGACTGTTGCCATGGGAACAAGGGGGCAGTCCATTCACTGTACTGAGCACCGGATGTTAGCTCAGAGTGTGTGTCATATGACCTGTACTGGAAGTACATGGGTGGAGTATATTCTCTCTGCTGTTGAGTGCAGACACGTTTCTCTGTACTGCTGCAAAAGACAGGAATAAAGCATGTAAATATATTTCTGCCTGTCTCTTTCCCCTCCCTGGGGATAGCAGGGAAGAGGGGGAAAGGAATGGTGTGTTCTTCTTACGTTTGAGAAGGATCGCCGATAAAAGACCTCGCCTGTTTTTCTGCCGGGAGTCGCAGCGGGGAGGTCTACAAGGAAATCAGCCGGTGCCTAGCGAAGTGGCACATTCCTCTGACAAGGCTAGATTCCAACAGGGTCCTCCTTTTCTTCCACTCTGCAGTTTTAATCTGAAATCTCAGGTGCACTACTGCACCCAGAGCTCAGAAACTGCTTGTGCTAATGAAATTTCCTGTCACAAAATGCGCCTAGAACAATGGGAGTTTCGAACACCGGGTATAACAAACGTTGTGCTAGTACAATGCCATTGCCTTTAGTATTAGGCTGGTGACATGTGTCACACCACCACAGCAGAGTGATGGTCAAACTGCAGGTGACATTAAATGCCTCTTTGCATATTTTGTGCAGCAGCCACAAGCAGGGTAGGTGGGGGAGATTGGCAATGAATGAAATTGCAGCTGATAGGAGAAGGTTTAACTCTTCCTCATGTTAAGGTCCTAATGTATGTAGCTTCTCAGAAGATGTTATTTGTACTTAATGAAAAATCCCACTGGAAGATTCCTTCCACAGTCAAATACCTCCCATTGAAAAATATGTGAAAAACAACAACAACCATCCATCACTGTGTTTGCCTGGCTGGAATGTGTCCTGAACACTGATAATGCCTCTTGCTTCCCTAGATGGAGGAAAGAGAGAGATGTGTGAGCCCATGTACAAAGGTAAAATTTGCATTTATTCCTCTGCCCCTTTTTTGTCTCTGCCTCCATCCCAACTGCTGGCAGAAGGTTGCCTATAAATGAATGCAGCCCGAGGTGAAATGACTTTCCCACCCTTGCTTTTCATGGTCTATGTATGAGCTACTAGTGCTTTAAAATGCCTGTAAAAGAATAGTTTGCAATATGGCAACGGGTTGCAAATTCCCAAGGCTTTCAAAAGCTAAGATTGTCAACACATTCTCCTAGATATGTAAGTTTCCAAATGAGCAGCCCTCTGTAACCATTTCTGGGGTGGTAGGGAGACCTAAAGGCTGTTGTACTACATTTTGCCTTGTTTTTTGTTGTTGTTTTTGTTTGAATTGGCTCTGATCTAGAAATGCTCTTCCACACATACTCTCTTTCACTCTCTTTCTGCTTCAAAGTAACATTTTAGCACTTTCCAAAATCACATTGTGCATTGTCAGCAACATATTCCACTATTCAATGAATTCTTTAGAAGAGCTGTTAAGACACCATTTTGGCCTCTGATGGGATGACAAATAATGCCTGCAAGTTGAAAGAGCCTTTGAATTCTTAGACTTGTTTAAATTAAATTACATTCGTCAGCAGCCATATCTTCCCCCATTGTATGAACAATTAAGTAACGGAGACTCATTTTTCCATATTTTTTTTATTCATACCATTAAGTGTGCCCTCTGAATCAGCCCAGATGACAGAAGCAAGATATATTCCTTTATCAGATTTCAGATACAATTCACAGACATATTCATGAATGTAATAAGAAGAACTCATTTGATCCAGGCACTACAAATATCCAGCTACTTTCATCTTTAACATACTTGATAGAAACCCCATTATCACCACTGCCACCAGCCTCTTGACTTAGAGTTGGGGTCAAAAAGCTATCTTCAAAAGTAAAATGATTTGATTTATTCCAAGACAAAATTTAGCAGTGATGTGAGGATCTCCTTGGATTATTCCCAGGCTTCCTACCTGGTGTTTGCTGAAACTCCAGTACAGCAGCACCAGAATTAGCAGGGACCCTGAGAAATGCAATTTCGCCCAGGTGCCTCTTCTTTCAGGCACACTGGAAATTATATGTCCCAGGGACCATGGCATCAGGACCAGCACAGTGGCAGGCCAAAAGCCAGACCCTACTCCCCATATAAGATTAGGGATGTAAGGAGGAATCATTTCCCATTCTGCACTGTATTTGGGCCACACAGCACTGTTTCCATTCTACTGCACTTCTTCTTCCACCAAAGACTATGTTATTCATCTCACTGTCTGCAGCAGCAAAATAAGGGAACTTACATAATTAACTACACAAATCACATAAGTTACATTGTCCTTATTTTATTCCACACCATTTTATTCAATACAAATGGGGATGGGGGGAACCTATAACCAATTACGTACCCTTTGTGGACTGGAGAAACAATAGTGGCTAGCGGATCGTTTTCCATTCTGGGCGTGGGACAAAGAAATGAACATCAAGAATTTCTGTTCCGGTTCCTGTTTTCATCTGAATTCTCCGACATTTCTAGCTAGGATGCCATTGTTGCAGTACAATTTCTGCCCTTTCTGACTTGGTGTGCCAGAAGCTGCCCTCCAGAAACATTGTCAGTATTGCTGCCAAATTGGCTACAGAGTGAGGTAGCCAATGCAAAGGAATAATAGACTACAATTTTCCACCTTTACTGATGGAGTTCTTATAGAGATGTTATGTCTGGATGCAATGCTATTATTCACTTTGGCAATAAATGAATCAATAAATGAATCTGCCCTTTAGACATCTTTATAGAAATGTATCTTCATCATGCATAATATATATTATATCTCAAGGTTGCTCAATTAAATCCACAGTTCCATTGAATATTATTCAAGAGGGAACAGTAACAGTACAATCTTTGCTGACACTGAGAATATACAATAAATATTTTTTGCAGAACTTGTCAATTGCAGTCAGCTTTGTATGTAACACCAAACCTTTATGAGGTGTTTCATTATTAAGGATTAACTACAACATTACCCTTTAATAGTATCATAAATCTTTAATTACAGTTCAATGCAATGCGGACTAAAATTGCTTTTGGAGTGAAACAATTCTATTCCTGGTTATGAATAAGCAATTTCTTTTATAGGTAAAGAAATCATAACTTTTCAAAATGATGACAGAGCCCAGTCTTTCAGTATATAAACATGCGATCAGCTGTAATGAGAGCTACAGGTGAAAAATACAAGGCATGGGGCTTTGTTGACTGGTAGCACACTACTGTACAAATTCTGCATAAAGTTGGTTCAGGCAACAGCTAATATATGGCACAATGTACAGTCCTGTGGTACGGAATCACAATCCCTCCTTTGTTAAGATTGATGAGATCTAGGAAACTGCAGGTATAACTGGAGTAATGCAATGGCATGCTAAATTTGGATTAATCTCTATTTGTTTATAGACTTTTACCCTGCTCTATAGCTGAAAACGTTCCCCACAATCAGTAAGAAGATGGCTCCTGCCCTTAGGTGTGAAATCTAAAAGACATGACACAAAAGGAAAAGGAATTGGAAGGGAAGAGGTGCAAAAGCAAGCCCAGACTCCAATTCCCGTCAGCATGGTGAATGGCCAGGGAAGAAGAAAGGCCAACAATATTTGGAGGGTCACAGCTTCCCTTATCCCTGCTTTGGAAACAGATCCTCCTGCTGTGAAATTTAGCACAAGATAATGTGCTTTCCCACCCAAGCTACCTATGATTATTTGAAAATTGGCAAATTTGGCACACACGCCTCACTTGAAAAGGCTATGTTCCCATGGCCTGCAGAAAAAACTACCCTCAATCTGCTATGTATGCAAGTGGGGCGTGCTTTGATATATTTCCTGGATAAGGCCTAATGGAGAGGGCAGAAACAAGTCTATTTGCTTCAATGGTTTCTGTTGACTCCCCCAATAAAAAAAATGTGTCTCAAGCATAGAATGGCATGCACATCAATGAGCTGGAATTTGAGCTGAGCTTGAAGGCATTTCGAGGGACTATGGAAGGATAAAAGGTCTTCTTGGAGCTCTTGATAAAAATGGATGAGAAAAATCTGTCAAGTGCATGTCATTCTTCACAAAAGCCACTCACTTTGAGGCAGCAATTGCTTGCGCTGAAAGAAAGGAAAGCAGCCTTGCAGTCAGAAGCAAAGCTGAAGTGTATAATACGATTTTAAACCTATGTGTAAACTATGGTCTAGTAATCTGAAAAAGAATTGCGATTAAAAGTAAGGAAAGACTATAACGCAAAAGACTACACACCCACACACCCGCTCTCTTTCTATCTATCTATGACTAAGAATCACTGAGTTACAGCACTGCCTAGGAATAAATCTTTAACTCCCTCTTTTAAGCAATGCTAGCAGTGAAAAATGAGACGAATAATTCCAACTTTATCTGCACAGGCTTTTGCCTGGCCTCGGATGCAACCCAACCAGGCTTCAATACCTATGCAGCAAATGTGATGAGCCCTACATTGATCCCTTCTGATCCAATTGGAAAATTGCAGGATCAGTACAGGTGGCCCAATCCCACATGAGGTGTATTGTACAAAGCTGCGTGCGGCATGTATTTTCCCTACCCCACTTTTGGAGTAGATTATTGCTTCCTTTCCACATTTCTAGTTAATTCTGTAGCAAGATATCAGCGAAGTGGGAAATGGCTATATGAGGAGGTCTACAAAGGTCAATCCTGGTTTTAAATTCCTCAGTTTTCGTCTGCTTTGGGGGATTCACATTTTGCTGAAATAGTGCCAGACGTATCAGTATATTTAATGGCATTTTACTACACACTATTACAGTATTTGTTGGAAATGACAAGTTTTCACAGCCTCTAGTCATGAGAGAAGCAGGTGCAAAAGCTGAATGCAGGTGCCAAACTATGGCAGGTTGGTTCTGTGTGTTGCTCAGTATGTTCAAGATTTGTTTGGAGCGAGTGTGGATTCTTATGAAAACAAAACAGTATCACTCGTGTACAATAAAGACTGTATCTGCATGTTTAGAGAAACCTCAAGAAACAAAGTACAAAAGCCCCCCCCCATGTCCCCCAACAGTCCTAAGAGTATTGAGCATACTCGCTGGGCACAGAATACTCAGCATTTATTAGGAATTGGTGGAAATAAAAATCAGGGAATGAAATGGAATATGCCTCACTGGTTGGAATACTGAGCTGCTCCACTCCACATTGCAACATTTTGTTGTAGGTCTAACTTACATTCCGGAAGCTATACATAGTAGTAGGTGCCAATTATGAGTTCATCACAACATGTAGGCAGGAATGGGTGAATCTGTCATTTTCAGTTTCTGTTTCATTTTTTTTTAGCTCTTAAGTTCAGTTCTTCACATTTCAAAATCAGTTTGCAGATTTTTTTTAAAAAAACACCAGTCACCATGAAAGTCAATATTCGAGTGCAATCCCCCCCCCCCATATATATCAATTTCTGTGTGGAATATTGCATCATCTAAACATTTTGCAAAGCAATTTCCCATCATGTGATGCACTTTTGCGTGTAATTTTCATGCACATTTCCTCCAAGTA
This sequence comes from Podarcis gaigeae, assembly GCF_964106915.1. Lineage (NCBI taxonomy): Eukaryota > Metazoa > Chordata > Lepidosauria > Squamata > Lacertidae > Podarcis > Podarcis gaigeae. Next base: position 68,374,692 of record NC_139677.1, read on the forward strand.
CAGTCATACCTCGGTTCTCGAACAGAATCCATTCCCGAAGTCCGTTTGACTTCTGAAAACGTTTGAAAACCAAAGCACAGCTTCTGATTGGCTGCAGGAGCTTCCTGAACTCAATCGGAAGCTGCAGAATCCCTGTCGGACGTTCAGGTTCCAAAGAACGTTAGCAAACCGGAACATTTACTTCCGGGTTTGCAGCATTTGGGAGCCAAAACGTCTGAGTACCAAGGCGTTTGGGATCCAAGGTACAACTGTACATGTATTCCTTTAAGGTAAAAGGTAAAGAACACCTGGATGGTTAAATCCAGTCAAAGGCAACTATGGGGTGGGGTGCTCATTTTGCTTCTGGCTGAGGGAGCCGGCATTTGTCCACAGACAGCTTTCTGGGTCATGTGGCCAGCATGACTAAACTGCTTTTGGTGCAATGGAACACCATGACAGAAGACAGAGCACACAGAAATGCTGTTTACCTTCCCACCACAGTGGTACCTATTTATCTACTTGCACTGGTGTGCTTTCTAACAGCTAGGTTGGCAGAAGCTGGGACAGAGGAACAGGAGCTCACCCCATCGTGCAGATTCAAACTGATGAACTTCCAATCAGCAAGCACAAGAGGCTCAGTCGGTTAGACCACAGCACCACCTGTGTCCCTTTGTATTTCTGTACACTTTACTTGGTAAGAGAACTACCCTGCAAAAGCATGAATTAAAAGGATGCATTGTTTGGGAACTATGAATCAGGTAGGTTTGCCTTTAAATGTGAATTAAATTGAAGTTCTCTTCTCCTCCTCCCCCCCCCCAGCCCAAGCTGGAAGTCAACATGTGGAGGGTAGCCCTCAACCACTAGGCACCCAGATGATTGTGTAACTGTGCCCTAGCACAGTGATACCTCGGATTACATATGCTTCAGGTTACATACATTTCAGGTTACAGACTCAGCTAACCCAGAAATAGTGCTTCAGGTTAAGAAGGCAGTGTGGCAGCAGCGAGAGGCCCCATTAGCTAAAGTGATGCTTCATGTTAAGAACAGTTTCAGGTTAAGAACGGACCTCCAGAACGAATTAAGTACTTAACCTGAGGTACCACTGTATTTAGTGACCCAAGGAATAGTGCTATAGAAGTGACATGGGAGGGACGTAACTTTTCAATAGGAACATTTTTATGCCGTTTTTATATCTAAAAGACAAATATAAATCAGCCAGAGCAACATTCTGCTACAAAGTCATTTATTTTTCTTCAATAGCGGTTGAATTGTTTGCTCCTTAGGAGTCTGTTTGGTTTTATGCTCCCCATCCTACCATCAGATTGGGGATTGATTGTGGATGAATCATGCAGGTAATCAGTCATTTCATAGTGAGATGGCTCTGTAACATATGGCATGCCACATCTGCATTTATCTGATGTCGGGGCAGTGGATTGTGTTATCCAGTTGTCTCATTATTCTTACAATTCCTTCTTGAGATGATTGTTTATTATTCTTTTCCTTCGCTATGATAAGTGATGTAGCTTTCTGTCCTAAATGCTTCCTTGAAATTGTTTTATAATGTCAAAGACAATAGAGAATGTATATCTCATTCTCACTTTTTCATCTAGCAATAATTTGCCACGGGTTTTCCTTGAACTGCAGCAAGCACAGGGTAGACAGCAGCTTGCGCTTACTCAATGTATTGGTGCACTCTAATGTGACCTAAAATATGCATTAACAAAGATCTGTTCAGGAGTTATACTCACAAGTAAGGGAGAATCCAGGGTTTCAAACAAGGGTCTCTACCATCCCTAGCTGGAGATACCAGGAATTGAACCTGGGACCTTATGCATGCAAAGTTGTTATGCATTGTTCTACCACTGAACGATGACCCTTCTTGATGGCAGTCATTGCATCACCATTAGTTTTCACCAAAACAGTTTGCTAGGAAACTCATATGGAAGGCTGACATGTTCCAAGAAATGGTTGCAGTTGTTTAGCGCTCATTACTTTAATGCCTCCATGAGGAAGTGTTAAACTAATATCCCAACACTTTTGCTATGGATTCTGTTGGTGTGGTGTGGCGATTGTAGATCTCTATAGTGGTTCCTGTATGAGTGGAGTATTAATCACTGATGCCTTGGTCCAATTCCAAGCTAGGTAATTAAGTTTTGCCTCTAGTCTCAATTACATTTTGCAGCCCTTATTGTTAGTCTCCTGCCTCACATTATCTTTCCGTTGAAATGAGGCACTCAAGTGACAATTTGGCCTTTGAAATTATACATCTAAATTCTAGCACAGTGGCTGTAGTCCAAACATAGCTGAAGAGAAATTATTCCTGCTCACATGCAGCATAACCCAATATCCAGGTAAGCTGAAGAACTTGGAATTAAGCTAATTCCCATGCAAGTTACTGGAACCAATTTGGATTAAATCCAAGTTCTTTGAAATAACTGGGTTGTGGATCAGGCTGCTCATTGGAAACTTTTGTCCTCCTGTGTCCTACATTCAAAGGCTCTACATAAAAGGAGGTTAATTATTATTGTTCCCGTTCTTCCCCTGTGTGGATGTAGCTTCATGATCTTCTCTAGTTTATATTTCCACTCAATTAAACACTCTCCTAAAATAGGCTGTGACTGTTCTACAATTCACAGACTGTGTCCCTGGAAAAGTGGAGGGCTGCTTGACATGACGTGGCTACGATATAGAGGCTATTTGAACTCTTGTCAGCTGCACTTTCCCCACATGGTGAAGACAGGGAGCCAAGCTACTCCTAAAGGGGCCATGGGCAAAACTGCAGCTACACTAGAACAGCAAGCTAGCTGCAAGCCTATCGCCCCTTTAAGAGAAGCTTAGATTGGGACTCTCTGTGACAAAGTAATTATCCATGATTCCTCCACAGTTTTTGTGATGGCCGTGGCATTTTTGGAACAGTTGAAGAGTGTGATATTTTTATTGGAATGTGTGTACGGTGTCCAGCACATACCTCAATATACGCAGACTTTAAATTCATGACCTGCATCAGGTGAAAATGGAGACTGTATATTTAGTGACTAGGACCTACATGCATTGGGGTATATTAGGGTTGCCATATTTCAAAGAGTGAAAATCCGGACAGAAAAGTTGTTGAGCTTTTTCTTTTCTTTGCTTCCTTTTCTTTCTATTTCTAAATTAGCAAAAATGGCACTGCTGCCATGGGCTGCCATACATCCAGATTCCCCCTGACATTTTTACGGATTTTTGCCCAGACTCTGCTAGAGACAGCAGTATTCTGGATATGTCCAGGATATTCTGGACACGTGGTAACCCTAGGTGTATGTACGGAAGCGTCTGTGCACAATGCATGAAAAGTATTGGTCTGTTTCCTCCTCATACATTCCATTTCAGCACTGCTTGATCACTTGCACAGGGAATTAGGTCCTAATTGGTGATAGTGAAATGAAGTTTGGGCACATATGTAGAATATTCAGAAGTATTAGGAATGGGAGGCTTTCATAAACGCAGGGCCAGAAAAACACACCATTGAACATCACAGTAGAGAGGTGAACCAGTGATGGGGCTGCTGTTTGGGTGACAGATCCATGATTCTTGGAGTGATTGGTTCTGTCCTCAGTGCCTCAGTGCTCTTCAAGCTTCAACCATGGTCACCAAGCTTCATCTGCAACCAGGCCTTTGGCTGATTGACATCCTATACCCTTTAAAATGTGTTTGTGGGAAGGGAGAGGTTATTGGTTTGGTTTGTTCATGTGTGTGTAAAATTTTGTGTTTTTATCTTGCATTTTTATGCTATGAACCACTCTGAGATGAAGGTCAGTATACAAATTTAATAAATGATGATGGTGATGATATAGCCCCATAAAGTAATTCAGCTTTCACTTTCTTATGCAGTCATCTAAAAGCATATTCTACACTCTTTCCCCTCCCCACGATTTGCTTCAAAAGGTCTTTTTTCTGACCTTTAATTTATTTCACACATTCTGCTTGATGTAATTCCATCTTGCTGAATAGTCTTTTCCTATGATTTGTACCAACTGTTCATTTGTTCCTTGCTTTCCTTGAGACTTTCCCCCCTTGAATCCATTAAAACCCTTTGCCTCCAGCAGCCCAGCCTAATGTGCCAATTACTTTCCAGTGTTACTTTTTGGCTAGAAGACACCCCAGCTCTCTTAAGCAATTAACTTGACTGTTATCAAGTGCAAGGACAATACTAGTTTGGAATAATCTACTTTTGCATTCTATATCTTTTAGATAATTCACCTTACAAGTCACCACTACTACTTCTATTAGAGCATGGCAAATGAGTGGACTAAGTAATATACTGGAGAAGAAGTTATGCTATAGTGTTCCAAATTCTTAAACATGGAAGAAAAATGATATTGATTGGTTAAAAAGAAAGCCATTAATAGCCACCAGAACACCTCAAGGAAAATGTTGCACAAATGAACTAATTGTTCAGATAAGTTTGAACATCCTATATGGTAAGTGAAGATTAGCAGTTATAAAAGAAAGCTCTGTAACTTCCTAAAAATGTCAGCCATCAAAATATCCTAATCAGAACAATGTAATAATAATAATAATAATAATAATAATAATAATAATAATATATTTATACCCTGCCCATCTGGCTGGGCCTCCCCAGCCACTCTGGGCGGCTTCCATAAAAACAAAAAATACAGTAAAATATCACACGTTAAAAACTTCCCCAAACAGGGCTGCCTTAAGATGTCTTCTGAATGTCAGGTAGTTGTTTATCGCTTTGACATCTGCTGGAAGGGCGTTCCACAGGGTGGGCGCCACTAATGAGAAGGCCCTCTGCCTGGTTCCCTGTAGCTTTGCTTCTTGCAATGAGGGAACCGCCAGAAGGCCCTCGGCACTGGATCTCAGCATCCGGGCAGAATGATGGGGGTGGAGACGCTCCTTCAGGTATACTGGGCCGAGGCCGTTTAGGGCTTTAAAGGTCAGCACCAACACTTTGAATTGTGCTCGGAAACATACTGGGAGCCAATGTAGGTCTTTCAAGACCGGTGTATCATCTATGATTACTTCATGCATATAGATTTCAAAAAATCATGGGATTGTAGAGTTGGAAGGGATCCCAAGCGTCATCTAGTCCAACCCACTTCAATGCAAGAATCTTAACTAAACCATGTATGGCAGATGGCCCCCAACCTCCACCACATCTCATGGGAGTTGGTTCCACAGTTGAGCAGCTCTTACTGTGAAAAAATTCTTCCTGATGTTTAGTCAGAATCCCCTTTCTTGTAACTTGAATCATTGGCTCAGGTACTACCCTTGGGAGCAGGAGAAAACAAGCTTCCTCCATCCTCCATGGGGAGCGGTCTATAAATCTGTTTTAAAAATTATTTTCAAAGTTCAAAAAAAATAAAATTCCTCAATCTTCTCTAGTCTGCTTTCCCATCTTATTTATTCTCCAGTAGCTATCCATGCCTGTAACTGCTTCCTAACATTGCCCGGGTTTAAACATGTTGTTTGGAAATATGGTCTGCAGAGGAAAATGGCTGCATTTTCCAGATGGTCATGGATCAATCAAATGCACACCTTTGGATAGTTAACAGGAAAAAAAGATTAGGCAAGAGGGCAGGCCTGTCTTTGAATGCTTAGCAAAACCAATGGAAATAAATACTCTATTTTGTGATTTAGAATTCCTGTGATGTGATTTTTATTCTTGTGGCTGAAAGTAATATAGATTTTTGATAACTTTATATTTTATTTATGATTTAATCAACAACAAGTGAATTAGGACGTGAGATATTATGACAACAATACCATACATTTATAGTCCCTTGTGACCAAAATGATGAAGCTCAGGTTGTTTATCTCTCTCGATATTGAGCCACGAACATGATTAGCATTGAACAGTATTTTTCGTCTTCTCATTGATTTTATCTTGTGTGAGCATGCATGGAAGTATATTATATTCTTCCCTCTTCGGTAACATTATGTCAGATACCTGATTCCCATACAGTAGGGCTTTTCACTGTATATTAGGGATATTGTCAAGCATTTAAGGCGGTAGCTTTTTCATCCCAGTAAAATCTTTGAAGATAACCTCACTGTGTGATTCATTTATGTTAAATTAGCAATTCGTCCTCCATGTTACAATCTTTGTAGTGAAATTTCTAATATATTCTGAATGCAAATTCAACTCCAGGGAAATAAAGCGTATAGGGAAACCAATGTATTCATATTCCATTTCCATTAATTCTTTCATTTGTTAAACGCAGATTTGTTTTGCTATACTTTGCTGGATACAACAGATACAAATGGTCCTTTTTGAATTTCATTATCTAGCTCACAATTATCTTTTCTTTAGACAGAATGATGTTTTAATTGAACATTTCACGTGCTTGGAGAAGTGAATAAAAAACTTTGGTTGTAAGCATCTCTTTAGATTTCTAACTTTAATGTACAACAGTTAGCAATAGATATGATGGCAAGATACAAAGTAAGAATATATTCTTGACTCTTTCAATAGTTCTTTGGAACAGATCATGGTAACTCTTGTCACTTGACAGGTAGGGTTGAGAAAAGCTACGCCCACTGAGATTCCCTCTTCCACACCGCAGTAAAGGTACATGAACCTTGCCTCCTTTTAATTCACTTAGAATAGGTCTATCAATGATTCCAAAGCTTTTGGCACGAATAGCTTTGGAAGAAGAAATAGATGAGAAAGAGAAGTACCAGGGAATCTTGAGGAATTTGATCTTGTACATATTGCTTGGAAGTAAAACGTTTCTGTAGATGATTTTATTTCTTCATATACTTTTGGGTGGAGATGAGCCGGGTAAAAATAATTTTCTGCTTAGCATATCCTGGCCAATTTCTCATGACAGCTTCCATAAATTTGATTCCAAGCCCTCCTAAAGCATTAGGTCCAGGGTAGCCAATCTGGTGCGATCCGAATGTTGTTACACCTCAGCCAGCACAGTCAGTCATTCAGGATTTTGAGAGCTGTAATCCAGCAATATCTGAGAGTACCCTGCATTACATGCTCATTCAACATGCTCCGTTGAAAGTACACACTTCATTCAGAGTCCTAAGAAGTGATACGCTTCTTCAACTGAAGTAGCAGTTGATCTTTAAGTGGCCAAACAAGTGTCAGGAGTGCATGCAGGAGCCAGCCCCTGTGACTGGTAGGGCCTCGCAGGACTGGGGCCTTCCTCAGTTTGGCCTGGAAGGGCAAGGCGCGGCCGCACAGGTGAGGCTTGACAGAAGACTCGTAGCACCTGGTGGCAAGGGCCAGGAGGGGTATATAAGACCAGCATTTCCCTCTGGCTCTGCCACAGCAACATGCTACCCACCTAGCCGTGCTTTGGGTTCCTGACTCCTGGTATCCTGACACTTAGACCCTTGGCTTCCTGACTCCTGGTTTCCTGATTCATGGATTCTTGGCTTCCTGACCCCTGGGCTGCTGACCCTGGACTGCTGGTTCCTGCTTCCTGGCCTCTACCCCGGTCCCGACGTACTGAGCTGGGATTCTGACTGCCTGTAACCCAGACCGTGACAAGTGTCCTATATCCTATATCCATGTTGAAAGAAGAAAGTCTCTGGGAAGCACAATCTGTACACACATTTTTGTTGTTGATGGTTTTCTCATTAACCTTAAACGTAGTACTTCTTTTCCCAAAGTTTGTTGCTTATTGCTGAGTCCAGAAAAACAAGCTAATGCACTGTTTTTCATTAGCAGACTTATACATTTATTATGAGATTTGTTGTTCCTTTTAGGCATAGATCAGCCTTAGGGGCAATGTAAAGTTAGCTAAGAGATGCCGGCAGCAACCATTCTTATAAGGGCTTTCTGGTGTCTGCTACAGCGTCACCCAGGGACAGTCTTCTAAAGAGTGGGGTCTGTCTTGGAGATAGAACATTAGGAAAGCTGATATATTATTAAAGAGAAGTTTGAAATGCATTCAACATGCATTTTATTTAGAAATGAAAAAGTATTGGTTTTTTAAAAATATGTCATAGAGAATAGAAAGAATGCTTTAAGTAAGATCTAAATGCTGTGAGGAAGGGGAGGGGGTAAATTATATGAGACAGAGTATTGAAGGCACTAAGGCAGACAATTCCAACAAGAAAGAAAAGTGAGAGACACCAAAAGAAACTGGTGTGGCTGCATAAGGAGCTGACAAATGAGCTGAGATCTAAGAAGGAAATGTATAAGAAAGCAAAGAAAGGAGAAATCATGAAGGAAGAGACTACACAAGTTACCATTAGTTGCAGGGAGAAGGTCAGGCAGACCAAAGCTCAGAATGCACTCAGGCTTGCAAGAGAGGTTAAAATAATAAGAAATGTTTCTTCAGCTGTGTTTGAAGCAAGAGGAAGAACAAGCAAGTTCTTCTGTATGGAGAAGGTGGAGAAATGCTTTTGGGTGACAAGAGATAAGGCAGAACTGCTCAATGCCTACTTTGCCTCTGTCTTCACCCAAATGGAAAGCAGTGCCCAACCTGGTGATAACAAAATGAATGATGCAAGAAGAGGCAGAAGCCCAAAATAGGAAATGAGCTGGTAATTCAAATCTCCAGGGCCTGATAAGATGGCACCCAAGGGTACTAAAAGAGTTTGTGAATGTAATCTCAGAACTTCTCAGAGATTATAATCTATGAGAATTCTTGGAGAATTCTATGAGTCCATGCAAAAGTTTATTCACTCAGGTGTGTGGCACAGTTCCCCAGTGAGGCAGTGATGTCAGCATGGCACAAACATGCCAGCATGTATGCCCCACACAAAAAATTGTGTTATTTTTAATGCATCTTTTTTGCACAAAATAACATTTTAGTATGCATTTAACCCTAAAATATTCATTTCTCTACATTTCTTGAGCTGAGAACTGCATTACAATACTTAGAGAAGTGCAACAACAGCATATGGGTCCACAAATTAGTCTGAGAAGTAAGACTAGGTCCTTCAGCCAGCCTAGCTGGGGTGCAAATCAAGCTGCCCCAGCATCAGTAGCAAACAATAATTGACTTGAAATTAAATGTAAACAAATGTCTATTATTTTTTCTTAATTATTATTATTTACAAAGAGAACAATTCATTTATTATGATTGCTTTAAACATTCATACTAACAGAAGTAATCCCTCTGAGCCAGATGGCTCATCTGGAGTACCTGATTGATTTACCCTTGGCTAATCTATAGCTCCATGGGACCAAAACCCTGACTTACAGCAAGGTTAACATTATATATTCTTTCCCATTTATAATAATATTATTTGTGTGGGGTGGGGGTGGGGATGCAAATTTTTGAAGCCTAAAGTCAAGGCTTCATCTTGTAAAAGCAATATCTTTTTTTTCCCTGCGAGCATGTTTCATTTATGATACATCAGGAAAATATGTGCATTTCTTATTTTAAAACAAACACAGCTCCATCACTTTCCCCCTTATACTGAATATATTAACATTTCACAGTAGCGCAATAAAAATAACTGTGTGCGAGATGGATTTTGCCTAGACGTGAGAAATAGAATAGTTATATCTCAATCTATCTCTATTGTGGAGAATATAGAATTTTGTACTGCCTTAGACTTACAGAACTGGAAGTGACCCCATGGACGATTTAGGATTCATCCACATTGGTCTCCTGTCTGGAAAACATGGGTCCGAGTGGTTTCCCACTTTTTAAATTGGAACAAATCGCGAGCCACAAAACACCTGACTGCTGTTTATTATTCACTGTTAAACCATGGATTATACCAGGGAAAAGTGGCAGGGCAAATGCAAGTGGATAAGACCTTAGTTCCAACCCAAGACAAGAGCCTCCATATCAAAAACACTGATGGTTGCCTGAATTTTCTCAAAATCCTCCCAAGCGGGAGATTTCAAAAAGTCTCTGAATATATTTCCCAAGCCTGCACATTGCAATTGCCATGGGGATGAAGATCACTATAGCAGATGTTTTGCCCAGAAGGCATAAGGTAGAGAAACTCTCATTGAGTGAATCAGGGTCATCCTACCATAGCTTTCCTAATACTTGATAGCAGCTGCTGATAGTAAGAAAACTCACTACTATGTTGAGCATGGTTATGTGTTACAGCTGGGGCAACTACCCAACTATGAAACCACCCCCATGGCAAACATAAAGTGTGATTCCTGCCAAAACCTAAATTGCTGAGTTGTTCTTATTAATAAGGTATTTTATAGCTATCTGCTTGTAACAGGAACCTAATGGATCACATTTGCAATTGTGTCACTGTTCATGTAATATATTGTGAGCTTCTGAGGGCAATGTCTTGTGGTAAAATGGCAGATGGTGGTGCTACTTGTCCCAATTTAACAAGTATACCCCTGTGTATGGGCCTCCTTGCTAGACATGGACATCCAGAGTGGTTTAACAATCAATCCCTCTTCCCGGGAAACTCTGGGAATTGTAGCTCTGTGAGAGGAATAATAGTCTCCTAATAACTCCCAGCACCAGTGCTTTTTTCTGGGGGGGATGCAGGGGGATGCATACCCCTAAACATTTTGTGTTGCCCCAGTTGACTAACCAATGGACCAACAAGCCAGCTGTCTCCACAGTAGCAGTGTGGACTGGAGCTCCATCATTCTCCCCACTGGTGCCTGGGGAGTCTGGGGCCGATGCGGTGGAGGCGATGGTGCTCCTCCTCCTCCTCTTGCCAGGCTAGAGCCAGCCAGCGAGCACTTGCCCCTCCTTGCTCAAGCCAACCCCGCCATCGCTGTCGCCCTTCCCGTCCTCTCAGCACCACCGCTGCCACTAGTCCCTCATCTGAGGGGGGAGGAAGGGGACAAGGGAGAACAGCCAAAATGGAAGTATCCCTAAACATATATTTTTAGAAAAAAAGCACTGCTCAGCACCCTTAACCAACTACAGTTCCCAGGGTCCTTTGGGAGAATCCATGACTGTTTAAAGCGGTATAACAGTGCTTTAAATGTATAGTGCAGATGGGGCCTTACTTTGGTGCAGTGACGTTCAAAACATGATCATATTAATGATCATTTCACGTAAGTGCGAGCAGGTTTTCTTAGCTAAGTATTAAGCAAGAGGATGACAGGCATACAGTACAAGAAATGCAACCAAGTTAAGGCAGAGCGTTGCACACACATAGACATGCGCGCGCACACACCTTTTAGATGAAAGTTCTGTCAGTGATTTTTATGTCAGGTCATCCCATTTGGCCTATCTTTCCTCAAATAGTTCAATACTAATTCATTTTATATAGTGTCCTTCACACTCATACTTTCATAAAATGCTTCCCAGAGAGCATTGATCATAAGCCACAGAGAAAAGGAAGCTTTTAAGATGAGATTTAAAGCAGAGGATTGACTTACTATAACTCAGAAGGAGAACAGAATTACTATAGCAAGAGAGAGAGAGAGAGAACCACCCTGAATAGCAAATATTTGTCATACAGAATCCCTAGACATGGAATGCAAAAGTTGAACTTCTTTTTTATATGTTAAATACTCCCCCCCCCCCCAAAGAAGAAATAGGGAGGGCTGGCCAGATCGGTTGAACCAGTGGTGGCCAGATTTGTTTGTGTACACACCAGGAGGTGTTGATGGGACAGGGACCTCTTTACCTTTGGACCTCTCCAAAGGTGTTCACACTTTGGCTAGAAATGAATTAAGAATGGCTAAAGGACTGGTTTGAGAAACAACACATTGAACAGTAGCATTTCTCAACAAAGTACAGGATACCTATGCATTTTGGATAGTGTCACGTGAACATAGATTAAAGACCCAGCACTGAAAATGCAGTGAGTGTACAGGAAGCAGGAGTGTGAACACAGTGTTAGACTTCAGCGGATCAAGTTGTTCATTTGGATTTCTCCACAACTGCAGGATCCCATTGTGCAAGTGGACATCTTTCAGGGCTGGCAGTGTGCACCTGGCCTACCAGCAAAGACATTCCTGCATCTTACTGGGAGGGACATATGGGTGAGGTGGTGGGCAGTTCGTGCAGTGAGGTGGCGGGGTGCAAATGCACTGGCAGGAGTGCTGGATTGGCTCCAGCAGTGAATTCATAGCATGGAGATCTTCCCACTGCCTCACCCCTCCCATTCTCCTTTCCAGAAAGCTGAAGTGAAGTCTATGCTGGGAGGCTGGAAAAGTACCAACACCCCACCCTGACAGCTGTTCCAAACATTTTGTAACTTCAATATGCAAGAGACATCAGCAGAAGCAGTAGCCTACATAGGTGCTGAAGGCCTCCTATGAGTGACTAGAGTGCCAGAATAGCCATATGTTAGTCTTTCTTATAAGGGATTCATCACCCAGACTACTGCTTCTGCTGATGTCTCCTACATATTATGGCTTCTTGTCCTGTGTTGATCTTCCTGGGCTAGGTTATTTTCTCTGAGACCAGCTGTAGCCTGGAAATTTAGAAATGTAGTAGCAACTGGAACACCTGATGACCAGGCAGAAACCTGTATAGACTTCTGTCCTTCCGTGGTATTTACAATATACCATAAGGTGTCTTATGAAAACATTAGTAAGAAGGCAGGGTATGAATACTTCAGATCAATGCATCAATAGATAAACTGAATGTTGAGCATCTCCTCTTAATCCTTTCTATCCTGCATATAAGGGTCTGAGAGACCCAAAGGATCTATGAGTCTTGTCACTGTTTAGGGACCCCCCCTTTTTTTAAGCCTCAGTGGAAACTTCTGAAATCTCTCTCAGTATTTGAACAACTGGATTATGCAGGTATCATGAATGAAAACACATCTTTCCCTTTTGATGACTCCTTCATATGATCTACCAATTTTAAGGCAGCTTCATGTTGTACGTGAATTGAATATGGAGTAAGTTTGCATGCTGTGTCTCTGCTGCAGATACACCAGAATGGACACCAGTTTTCCACAGCAAAGAAAGGTTCAGCACTTATCCACATTTACCATTCCTCTGCTCTTTCCAGGCATGGTCCTCAATTTAAAACTCGGTGTGTGAGTGCGCGCACACGCACACACAATTCTTTTTTTTTCTTTTTCTTTTTTGCTCTGGACTCTCTTTCCCCACAAAAACCCACTTTTTAAAGCTCAGTCAGAGCAATCCACAGAAAACCTGAACTGACATTTGCTCCAATTCAGCTTTAAAACGTGTGGTTTTCAGGGGCTTTAAAGTGTGGATCTCTGCCTGAAAGAGCAGGGCAAAAGTAAATGTGGGGATGTCTGGATGATCATGACAGGTCCTTAAATACCCATAACTCCCTGGAACATGACACAGATGTTTAAGCATGCAAAACTGTCATCTACCCTACATACAAGCCCAGTTGCTACATATACCTTGTGAATCATATTTCATACCAATCTCTCTGTTTATCTTTTAATAATATGGTTCAGTATACGCTGCATGAGATGATTTTAATTGCAGAATGAAATACATCTGACAGATGGCTAGAAATTATAGTTATTAGCAGAACCCTGATCTGATAGTCTCAACTCCCACTTATATCTACAGCTTAACACGAGAGTTCTTCCATTATTCAGAAGTCATTAAGGTAGCCTTATAAAGGACTCCTCTCTGCTCCACATCGAGTTGGCAGAAGGAATAGGAACTTCTGCAATGTTTGCTTGAACTTTTCTCATCACTGCCCAGGAATATTTATCCATTTTGTATTGCTTCTTTTGTGTCTCTCATTCCACACCAATTTTAATATTTTGTTTGTTTTCCTCAGAGTAGATCCATTGAAATGAATGGATCTTACCCTGGTCATGTTCATTAATTTCAGTGGGTCTACTCTGAGCGAACTGTAGTTGACTAGCACCCTAGATGTATTGCAATATTGTAATGTTGCAAAGCATGAAAGAGTTACACAAAAGGGCGGGGGAAGTCAAGGATGTTCCATCTGATGACAACAAATACCAAGGCTGCTTTTTAGGATCTCACAGCTGTAAGAAATCTTTAAGCAGGTAAAAAGGGTGTGCATGTGGTGACCCCCATATCCTGTTGGATTATATAATTTCCATCTGTCCCAAGCAGCATGGTCAATGGTCAGGGATGATGGGAGGTGTAGTCCAAAAACCTCTAGAGGACATCAATTTGGCAACCTCTGAAGGTTGAAATTTTCTGTGATGGAATTCAGGGGATATACAGGTAGTCTCTGATCCAGACACTGACCAAACTCAGTGGCTACTATCCATGATGGGTATGCTCTGCTTAAACAGTTGGAGGCAGTATGGACCTGAATACCAGTTGCCATAAACCGCTGAAAGTGCCCTTGTACTTGGGTCCTGCTTGCAGGTTTCCTACAGGTATCTTGGTGGCCACTGTGAGAACAGGATTCTGGACTATATGAGCCATGGGCCTAATCCAGCAAGTTCCATATGTTCAGACCTAGATTTGTCCTTCAGCTTTCTCTTTTAAGAACATAAAAAGATCACTGATTGATCAGAGCACAGGTACTCCTAGTCCACCATTCAGTTCTCACAGTGACTAACCAGATGACTACAGAAAGTCTATATGCAGGACATAAAAGCTATGGTTTTCCCAGTAGTGATGTATGGAAGTGAGAGCTGGACCATAAAGAAGGCTGATCACTGAAGAATTGATGCTTTTGAATTATGGTGCAGGAGGAGACTCTTGAGAGTCCCATGGACTGCAAGAAGATAAAACCTCTCCATTCTTAAGGAAATCAGCCCTGAGTGCTCACTGGAAGGCAGATCCTGAAACTGAGGCTCCAATACTTTGGCCACCTCATATGAGAAGAGAAGACTCCCTGGAAAAGACCCTGATGTTGGGAAAGATGGAGGGCACAAGGAGAAGGGGACGCCAGAGGATGAGATAGTTGGATAGTGTTCTCGAAGCTACCAGTATGAGTTTGACTAAACTGCGGGAGGCAGTGGAAGACAGAAGTGCTTGGCGTGCTCTGGTCCATGGCATCATGAAGAGTCGGGCACGACTAAATGACTAAAAAACAATAACAAACACACTAGTCCTATCTCCTCATGATCTCCACCAAGTGTTATTCAAAGGCATGCTGCTTCGGATCCTGAATGGTAGTATATAATGTTGGTCTATCTGCTGGTATATCCTCTGTTGGCATCCATCTGTCTCGGGAGACAATGGAGGAGTGGGCCTTTGAGGGGATGAGGACAAGCTGTAGCTGTGGCTGTAGAGATCAATATGGGAGAGACAAGTTTTGTTGCAGCTGGGGTAGATGAAGGCATCCAGTTGTGCTGCTGCAGATGCACCATGATGTTTCTTCTCTCTGTTCTCCTCCCAAAGGTCATTTATCCTCTGGTCACTGCTATGGATACATGACTTGCCTGCCTGTCTCCAGACACCTATCTCTTTGCCATCTTTATTTTTTCAAATAATTTGGGAACTTCCCCACCCTTTGTGTGCTAGCATTTGGGGAATACTAGAATTGGTGACTAGCATAATAGCTTGGACACATAATTATCTCTGAACTTGTATCTCCCTTGGAATACTAGATTAGCAAAACTTGCCAATTGGCAGAGTAGGCAGGAATTGAGTTTCATGCAAAGTTTTTCCCTTTTATCTATAAATCACGCATTGCTTAGAGACACAATTTTCTCCTCAAAATGCTTAGACTAGAATATTTATCCCATAGTCTAATGAAAGCTTCTAGAATGAAACTGCTAATCATTGTGTGCCTCTTCTATAGAAAAGTTACAAAGTACAGATGAAAGCCATTATTTTATTCTCCATTTAAACAATGCTCTTTGCTGCAATTATGATCAAAGGTCCCTTTGGCAAATGCAACATTTATTTCATATTGACATACTCTTATTATACGTTTCAGTTATCAGTAGAGATTATAATCTTAATGGAGTCAGACATCATTTTATGGTGATTTGTCAAGAAAATAACCAAAGGAAAAGCAGATGTGTTTGGATGCAACTGCATTGTTATGCAGCAGCCACAGAAATGAGTAAAATGAGACCAGACTAAATGTGGTATAATGCAGATCTTCCAGATGACCTATGGAGTACTAATTCTGATTTGCTTGCACAAAGCCCCATCATTCAACCGGGACACTGAGGTCCAGCGCCGAGGGCCTTCTGGCAGTTCCCTCAGGACGAGAAGCGGTTACAGGGAACCAGGTAGAGGGCCTTATCGGTAGTGGCACCCACCCTGTGGAACGCCCTCCCATAGATCTCAAGGAAATAAACAACTATCTGACTTTTAGAAAACATCTGAAGGCAGCCCTGTTTAGGGAAGTTTTTAATGACTGATATTTTAATGTATTTTTAATCCTTTGTTGGAAGCCGCCCAGAGTGGCTGGGAAAACCCAGCCAGATGGGCAGGGTATAAATAAATTATTATTATTATTATTATTATTATTATTATTATTATTATTATTACTATTATTATTCCACCTGGTCTTTCCTTAGTGTTCACTCCAAGGATGTTATTCAACAATGAGCCTTCATCCTGATTTGCTTGTGGTGTGTTGATACATCTTCCTGTTAATGATTCATTCTTTCCACACATTTCAATGCATTCCCCTCTCACTTTCTTACCCACCCAAATTTCACTACATTTAAAATGTTGATTTTCTGTGCTAGGGTTACAGAAGGTTTTGATCCACTCTAATCACAGGTCTACATTTTCTGCTAGGTGCTTGAAACCCACAAAATACTAGCAATCTTAAAGTGTCCCTGGTGTGTTGTAAATATATATATGTGTGTGTGTGTGTTGTTGCATGTCACTCCAATCTCCTAGCTGTGAAAAATTTCAAGGTTTAGTTTCCTTGGAACGAAGGACAGCAGAGACCTTGGTGTCTTTATGATATATGGTTTATTTATACATATATACAACCTGAGATGCAAGGGCTCGCAGCCTTAACACCCCAGAAGGTCTTGCTTCTCCCCTAGCCATAGCTTTGGATTCCAGCAGAAATCAGGTATAACTCTCATTCTGGCTTCTGCCTACTTTTGTCCCAGCTCTGAACTCTGGCTATTGTCTCTTCTCACTATCAGCAAGATGAGGGTGCAGGCTCACCCATTTGCCCTCCAGCACAAAGCATCTTCATTTCTTATACTAACAACCCATACATAGGGGTCATGAATTCACCAAGAAACTTGACTGGCTCCTTCAACGATGGAATCCTCCAAAGTCACAACAAGGACTCTCCTCCCTGAAAGAGAGCTGCAGATGCTGGCAACTGAATCTGAGACCTTCTGCATGCTCAGAGCTGCACCCCTTCCCATAAAACAACTTGAATAAGCCCCAAGAGAACTCTGCTGCTACCGGTATTCATTTTGATTTGTATGTAATCTGCAGGGTTAATTTGTTAGCTTGCTGCTTTTTGCCTAGTCCTGAGGAATGTTCACACACATTGCCTAAAGTTTCCAGGTCTTGTGCCAGAAATCCAGTATAATGTAGTGTAAGCACATTATTTGTAAAGCCTTAAGCCTTTGTTTATCCAGAGGAAACTTTAGCATGGATTCCTGCATATTTTGCTTTGTTTGCTTCTTCTGACTTGTTGAATTATTCCTCTAAGACTACGGGGTCCAAAAACACCCATTCTACAAAACTGGTAGGATATTTAAAGCAGTCTTGGAAAAAATTTCCATTCATTCTGGTTCGCTTTTCTAAACATGCCACCTAGAGAAAATTCAAATTTGTACAGAGAAAAGAATCAAGCAGTGGGAATATAAAACACTGCAGCAAAAATAGCTGACATCTCGGACTGATGTAGTGCTGCACATAAAGCTGGCAAGCTGCCTTGAGTTCTTCTCTTTCTTTCTTTTTTTTTAAAAAGCTCTCCCTGGGATTTGTTTGAATTGCATATTGTCTTCTGGGTGTGTGTGAATGGCAAGGCTCTCTAACTCGCCGATAACGAGAGCTCGTTTTAATACTACAGGGTCACAGGTGACATCTCAAAAGCTGTTTCTTGTAGCTATGGAAGGTAAATAGCAGAGATTGTAAACAGTAATTGTAACTATAAAAAAAAACTTTTGAAAACCCTATAATCTTCAAAGACTGCACTAAGAAGACACGGGATAATATGCATATGACAAGAACAGGTGGGGATGTGAACAAAATGAAGATGAAACTGCAATCGTTGTCTATAGGGAGAGCAAGTAGAAATGTCAGCCTGGAATAGTGAAAGAGAAACAACACCCTAACAATGTAGATGGGTGGTGTTATTTGAGCAGCGATACACCCAACTTTACAGACAGCAGTCCTTTATTTGAAGGACTGTCTAGTCCAGCTGAATTTTAAAGATGAAGAACTCTCAGATGGGCAAGAAACAACAGTTATCATCATCACTTGGACAGGAGCAGATTGAGTAGGCGCTCAGCTCACCCAGTGACAGTCTTCTCTGCTATTATTATTATGTCCAAAGGTGCATCTATAATGTAAATTAGCTTATGCAAATTGTGACTCTTCTTGTCCACTCTTTGGATGGTACGTTTCCTCCCATTAAAGGTAAAGGTAAAGGGACCCCTGAGCATTAGGTCCAGTCTGGGCTGACTCTGGGGTTGCGACGCTCATCTTGCTTTATTGGCCGAGGGAGTCGGCGTACAGCTTTCGGGTCATGTGGCCAGCATGATTAAGCCACTTCTGGAGAACCAGAGCAGCGCACAGAAACGCTGTTTACCTTCCCGCTGGAGCGGTACCTATTTATCTACTGTACTTTGACATGCTTTCGAACTGCTAGATTGGCAGGAGCAGGGACAGAGCAACGGGAGCTCACCCCGTCGAGGGGATTCGAACCACCAACCTTCTGATCGGCAAGTCCTAGGCTCTGTGGTTTAACCCACAGCGCCACCTGTGTTCCTCTTCCTCCCATTAGGCAATGTGAAAATGGCCATCCTACCCTGTGTTGGTATGTTAGATCTTGGGTTAGCAAACCTCAGCTTGGGTCACTGCTTCAGCTTCCATGATGGAATGATGGAAAACAGGAGATCACAAGAAGTGGTTGCTTCGTCCATGTTGGCGATGGCTGCAGTGATGGGATCTCACTAGTCCTGGGTCTACACCTAGTGAGCACTAGTGAGAGCTCTACCTTTCTTGTGTCCAGTAATGTGTGTGTGTGTGTATTTGTGTTGGGAGAGCCTTCCTGCTCATTCTGTTGTGTGAGGCTATTGAGTTCTGCCCCAAATTCCAACCCTAACAGCAGTGCTGTTAACAAAACATCACTTGGGGAATATGGTCAATCTCCTTTTCCATCCACTTTTACTTCTGGTTGCCATAGCTCTCTGAACTAATTGCCCTTCGCTTATTGCTGACTTCCTCCCCAGGTTCTAGTATAAATAAATCTGCATTCATTTCCATACACCAGGCATCATTTATGTGGAAGTCAGTAAAGGAGGGATTGCTTTGACTATATTAAGCATGATTTGCTAGAATGCTTTAAACGTCTTTTGTTTTATTTATTAAATTATTTAAAAAAGAGAACCCACTGCTTATTGCAGGAAAGCCAATAGAGGAGACGTGTTTGCATCTTGGAGAAGGGGGGGGGTATTATTATTATTTTTCCTTCTGGGCATGAGACAATGCAGATTCAGTAAACAGATCCAACCATGTGGAATAAGAAAGATTTCACTCTTTTAGGTTCATTAGTCTCACAGTGTGAACTTTAATAAAAAATAAATTTGACTAGATTAGATACAATTACAGCAAGAAGAAACACAATTTTGTACACATGTATCTTTTGTGCCTAAAAAGAAGTCTGTGGATGCTTGTATGAGGGGGTTATGGGTGGTGGGGAAGAAAACCGTTCTGATTTTGCTATTCCTAGAGTCCTAGAAAACTGCAGTCTATCTCAGGCCTACCTTTGCTATATGTCATCTAGTCAAAGTTCAGCATTTTAAAAACCCCTTGCTTCCAGTGGGAAAGTTAATCACATGCTTAAATCTCTCCCATCAAAAGTAGTAGGGCTTAAAGTATTTTATGTTTTCTCCCTTTATTTTTGGGCCAAGCAACCTGCTGAAATATGAGAGGCCCCATCTGTACTGGTATTCCGGTGACTTTAGAAGATACCACTTATTTTGGCATTTAGCAGCATATACTTTTATCATAATATTAATCTTCTTCTTCTTTGGCGATCACTCATAGCCAAGTAAGATTGTTTTCCATAAACACAGTTTTAACAATGAGTCCATAAAAGATTGTGGAGGCCAATTCTGGACCCACACGTCCTTCAACAGTGGGGATATTGGTTCCCGGGCGGGAGTTGATCACGGTGTGAATTTGCCAAGCATGCCTTCCTCTTAGCACGTTTCTCCTTTGCGTTCTGAGTTCGAGTGTCTTCAAAGTCCATGACACCTTTGGTAAAGGCTGTTCTCTAACTGGTGCGCTCACAGGCCAGTGTTTCCCAGTTGTTGGTGTTTATACTACATTTTTTTAGATTTGCCTTGAGACAGTCTTTAAACCTCTTTTGTTGACCACCAGCATTACGCTTTCCATTTTTAAGTTCGGAATAGAGTAGTTGCTTTGGAAGACGATAATCAGGCATTCGCACAACATGACAATATTAATAGGTGAACATCTGCACAATCAAAGTAAGATTACAGGATCTACAAGGAAACAGACAAAGAAAGATCTGCTGCATGGATTGATTGATCTATTTTAAAATCTACTACAGTGGTACCTATGGGTTAAGTACTTAATTCGTTCCAGAGGTCTGTACTTAACCTGAAATTATTCTTAACCTGAAGCACCACTTTAGGTAATGGGGCCTCCTGCTGCTGCCGCGCCGCCGGAGCACGATTTCTGTTCTCATCCTGAAGCAAAGTCCTTAACCTAAAGCACTATTTCTGGGTTAGTGGAGTCTGTAACCTGAAGCGTATGTAACCTGAGGTACCACTGCATATGTATTGGGGAAAGTGGTTTGTCTGTTCTCTGTAGGTTTGGCCACCTCTCTAGATACTATCATCAAACTCAGCAGGAGGGTTCTTGAAGTGAAGGTGGCTGTCTTCATCAATGTTTGGATGCCAGCTCCCATTTTTATTCTAGATGGTGGACTGAGACATGATCTAGGCATGACTTCACCCATTTTTGGGGCACAGGTTCAGCTGCCTCTTGAGATATCTTCGCCAAACTCAGCAGGAGGGTTTTCAAGGTGGGGACGGCTGTCTCTGCTGCTGTTTGGATTCTCTGTGCCATTTTGAATCAAGCTGGATTCCCAAAACTCACGTTGATGTGACTTCACCCTATTCTTGCTCTGATGGGTCCAAATTCATAAACTGTACTATCCATTTAAAAATCACAAATATGCTTTGGTCTCTACAAATTCCTCACTAATAGCATATATTTTGAAACTTATTTCAAAAGTTATCTAAAAGGAACTCAGTGAATTTAGTAGGACTTGCTAATTAGTAGGTAGCCTTTGGAGTGCAGCTTTTGAGAACTTACACTGCAGGTGCATATACGATCTCAGTGAGCCCCAAAGGAAAAGTAGGCGTGTTAATGTTCAAAACCCTTCAAAGTGAGGGGGGAAAAACGACCCCAGACAGATGTGAATGAAGCAATCTCTTCTAAGTGTCCTTAAGCATCAATGAGCCAATTCAGAGGACACATAAAAAAAGAATTACCTGCTCTATGCCCAGAGAATGATGGTGGCAATATGTTGTACTGCTTGCTGCTGGTCAGCTTAATGAGGAACCTACTGAGAAAAAACAGCTTTTAAGAAATCACAATATCTACTTTGTCCTGGATAGCAAATCCTTCTCCCATGACCTTCCTTGCCTCCAAATAATTTTCTTTTAAACTTTGTTTTCTCTCATATTGATCTCTCTCACTTCAGGGAGCCAAGCTGCAGTTGTTTCAGCATCAACCATCTGAAGTTTGCCCATCGTCTGTGCCCGTTGAAGCCAGTTGGAATCCTTACTCACTCAAATTGATTTAAGAATCTTTACTCACTTAAATGGATTATACACGTGGCAGCTACAATCCTCACTATTCTTACCTCAGAGTAATTCCTACTGACCTCAGAGGGATTTACTTCTGATTGGACATGCACAGGTAAGGATTGCCCAGGGGCAAGCCCCATTGAACATAGTGAGACTTGCTTCTGGATAAACATGAGTGGTATTGTATTGTCAGCCTCCCAAAGTTCTACTGTGAACAAATAAATGCACAAATGTTATTGTTCCTATTCCCCCCCCCCCCCGGATAATCATTTTTAAGACCCACTTTGTTCAAGAGGTTCATGTTAGGAACTTTGCTCCTACATTTATTTATTGCTCAATACAATATACACGGGTCTCCCTTCCCCATTCAATCCCCACAACAACTCTGTGAGGTAGGCTGGGCTGAAAGGCGGTGAACCACATGGCTGAGTGAGGGTTGAACTCTAGTCTCCCTGTTCCTGGTCCAAGACCCTAACCACTGTACCACACTGCCTCTTACCTGCTGTTTCCTGTAACTGAGTAATAGGCTTACTGGTAACTTTATCAGACCAACTCCACATTAAAGGTGTTAGGTAAAGTCCCTAATAAGCCAAACTTGTCTCTGTGTACCTCAATACGTTCCACAGCTTTCAGTAGGACTTAGGCAGAAATCCTATGCATTCTTTTTTTTTAAAATAAAATATTTATTAAAATTTTTAAATACAAATGCAAAAATAATAAACAATATAACATATATCATAACATAGTTTCATAGCTTCTTTGGACTCCCTCACGTCTCCCGCTCCCACTTACATCTGTATAGATTTTTACCAGCAATTTATCATCTTGTTTGCGTTCTTATGTCCCGCTCTTTTAAATATAATATAATAAATCTCCAAAAGATTTATATTTTCCTCAATCTCACTTATCATCCTAATTCCATCTAATTTAGTGGTGCTCAATTATTTATGATCTAGCATCCTTCTTAACATTCAACCAAATTACAATATTTTTGTAAATAAATCTTAAATTTCTTCCAGTCTTCTTCAATCTTCTCTCCCAGGTCTCGGATTCTGCCGGTCATCTCAGCCAATTCCATATAGTCTATCAGTTGCATCTGCCATTCTTCCAGTGTGGGTAAATCTTGAGTTTTCCAATGCTTAGCGATGAGTATCCTTGCTGCCGTTGTTGCATACAGGAAAAAAGTTCTGTCCTTCTTTATCACCCTCTGGCCGACAATACCCAGAAATCCTATGCATTCTTTACTGGGGAGTAAGCCCTATTGAAGATAGTGGGACTTACTTTTGTGTAGAGCTGCATACACTTGCACTGTTAATCTCAAGTAAATGTGCTTAGGACCATAAGAGTGCAACCCAAGACATGTCTACTCAGAAGTAAACTGTGTTGAATTCAGTGGAAATTGCACACAGGTAAGCATGTAGAGGATTGCAAAGACAGGTTCTCAGTGTTAAATTAACAAGCCTCTTGATCAGTGGCACACAAGTTCAGGGTTAAGTTCAAGTAATCCTGCATTTCTTAGGTCTCTGATATGTCTTTAATCACTTTCTTAGACTCATATATCCAAGAGCTTTCATCTTTCCTCAGTTCATTTAAAATAAACCCGATTAAACACCATCATTTTTCAGCCACCTGGAAGGTTAGGTTATTATCACCAAGGTGGGTAGGAGATGCTGTAAAATGATTTAAGCGAGAATAGCATGTACTTTACACAGCTGCTCAAGGGAACAGAGGCCTGTGTGCTTCATGGCTGTGACCCTTGTGAGCTATAATCACAAATGACTGTCTTCAACATGGATAGAAGAACTAGGACAGCTTTCAATGAATATTTTTTCCTGCATTTTTGATCATTTTAATTGTAGCTAACTCATAAATAACATTAAACATCCTCAGAAGTTATGTAATACTGATGGTATTCAGTATTACAATACTGAATTTATGTAATACTGGTACCTTGGTTCCCAAATGCCAAAACCCTGGAAGTAAATGTTCCAGCTTTCGAACATCTTTTGGATCTAGTGTAAGATGACTTTCCCCCCTCTCCTCCCCATGTACGCCCCTGCATGCTCCCTTCCCCATGGCCAATAGGGGTTGGGAGAACCCCCAGGACTGCATTTGGAGAGGAAATATTGTTCCATCAGGCAAGCCGATGGAATCACCTTAGCACTACTTTGAATTCCATCCTTATCTTTATCTATTGAAATTGCTTGTCAAGCCATTCAGATAGCTGCCACCACTATGTCTTAGCTAACACTGTCATGTGTTAGTCCTTCATGTGGAAGGCAAGAAGGGCTGTGCTTTTTGGACCCATCCTGATGTCACGTGATCCCCTAGCTCTGCCCCTAACAACTGCATGTTAGGGAAAGGTCTGAAGGTGGAGCTGTCTGTGTTTGCGTGGGCTTTTCCACACAATCAGAAGCCCTAAATAATCTAGACTCCTGTGAATGTAGAGGAACCGTGAATGTAGAGGGTGCCCTTTCAGATCTTCACACAAGGTGTGGTCGTTGGGTGTGTGTAACCAGGAAGACATACATGTTTGTGGGAGCAGGGTCAGTGTGCTCAGTGTGCTCCCCTATGTTCATATCTTAATCCTTCAGGTGGCTGGTGAGTGTATAGTATTTGGCAGCAAATTCCAAAGTTCAGTTATATACCATGTGAAAAAGTATTTTCTTTTGTTTGTCTAGAGTTGACTGCCCATCTGTTTTATGGGGTAACCCTGAGTTTTAGTCAGCCTTATTTTATTGGGGAATTAGGAGTCGATACTCCATGGCTGTGAAGAACAGTACATACACTGCCCGGTAATATACTGAGACTAAACTGTGCAGATATTTGAAAAATAATTTAAAAAATAATTTAAAAAGAAAGAATACCTCCATGTTGTGCCCTCTATAGCATATATGGTCGGTAACATTTATTTAATTTTTTTTAAAAAAATAAAAGACTCTCCTGTTCCTTTATAGCTGGTAGACAAAACTCCTGCTGTTTAGTGTTAATAGAGTCTATGTTAGAAAGCAGGGTAGGGAAATAAAATGAGCATGAATTTATATTTGTCAGTACTAGAGTATAAATGAAGTCGTTTATAAAATTAGCCTCAAATTTATTTGATTATAGTCAGACTGCAGCATGATGGAAGCTCCAGAAACCAAGTGATTTTTCTAACTATAATCTATGAAGTGTCAAGGCATTAGTGGACCCAAAGGAAATACTGTGGTTTTCATTATCAGTTTGTGATTAGTCAAATTTCTGCTGCTTTGCTAACACTCAGGGTGGTGTGCTGCTGTTGGTAGGAATGCACTAAGCCTTTTTTTAAGTTTTGAATTATAAAGATCGGGGACTTAAGCAAAATGTATAATCTCTGAAATGAGAAGAAAAGTAAGCTGAGTGAAATGATTCATTTTCATTTTGACATTTATTTGCCTTGCTGTTATTATGGGAACTGAGAATTGTATTTTGCTGCTATAATCTTTCAGCATAGCTATTGAAATGACTCGAGGATGTGTAAATTCTCAGTCAATATCCAAGGTGCCTAAGAGGCAGTGCTAAGTCTCAAAAACAATGGAAGTTAGAATTCTGCAAGGAAGTTTGATCTTGTGAATTGTACCCAAGGACTGGAAAATATTTTTCATCATTGATTTCTATGGAAACCAGCAGCAGTCAAATGCAAGTGTATTTTGTTTACTTCTAACTGTCTGGTTCTGGTTGTTTCTGTCCTTTTTTATTTTCATAGTTGCAGAGAAAAATGGCTATCAGGAGGCCTAAAATGATTACACATCCATTGCTGTATGCATCTGAAGACCTCTGTCCACTGCTCACACTTTCTTTGTTCCTTTAAAGACACAATATACTTGAGGTGCCCTAGGAAAACCAGTCTGCTTGTTAAAAGACTAATCTTTTTCTGGACTTCCTTACTGCTTATTACTTAAGCTTCAAACTTGAATTGATTAGCTGTTGTGATTAATCCTGTTCATTTAACAGAGGGGGTTTTTAAAAAGCATTTTCAATTAATCAGGAAAATCATTACACAGGTACTCGAAAACCCTTGTTTGATGAAACTGCTATGGAACCCAGACGTAGGAAACTGCAGTCACACCAACACCCTTTGACACAGAGTTCAGAACTGCTTGTATGCTTATCAATAGCCTTTCCCTGTGGCTGCCAGTTTTAACAAGCTAGCATGTTTCAAGTAAACGCCTGTAGCAGAAACACCGGGTGATTAGGTAGCTAGAAATGGCACTTCAGTTATCTCAAATATCAGCAGTGAAACTCAGAAATCTAAGAGGTCTGTAACATAGTGTCTTCATATAACACTGGGGCCTCTCCTTTAAATAATGAGCAGTTGTTTTTTTGAGCTGTCCCATTAATATTTAAAAACATTTCCAGAATACTCTTTACAGAACCGCACAGATACATGGGTGGTATACAACAGAAAGACCACTGTTACAGGCCCAGAAGCACTCCTCTATTTTGGAATTTATATAGGCTATGGACATGAACATGTCTACCACATCACCACTTCCCCTTCTAGTAAATTGCAGCAGCAACGTTGCTGGAAGGTGGAAGGTCAGGTGCAGTTGGCATAGCGTGGGGGGTGCAGGGGGGGCCGGCCGCACCAGGCGCAACATCTGGGGGTTAGGGTTAGGTTAGGGTTAGGGGCGCAAATCCACGGGTTAGGGGGCGCAAATCCACGGGTTAGGGGGCGCAAATTACTTGCCTTGCCTCGGGTGCTGACAACCCATGCTACGCCACTGGTCAGGTGTGTGGGAACACCCCTGCCAGGCAGCTGCTACTGGAAAAAAGGCATCATGAAAGCTCAGAAATCTATGACAAATCATGAATCAAAACAAATTATATGTAAAAGTACAAATCCAGTGTTCTTAAGACAATAAATGTGACTATATAGGAAAGAGAAAAATGAAGCAAGGTGTGGTGGGGATGTTTCAGAGACTGCCACTCACAGATCTTGGGAAAGTATTCTGTATTTCTTCCAGTAGAAAGTGATTATTCCTTCATACAATCCAGCTTCATTTTGTGTAGCTGCCATTTGGCACTGTTTAAAGGATTCCATAAATGTTCCAAAAATAAACATGAAATGGTTAATGCATCCTAACAAAAGAGTTTGAAAAGAAATGGAGAAAAGCCTGGAACCATGGATAACATGTTAAGCAACCGGTCAACCATCTCTGAAGCTTTCCGTTTAATCCAGGTGCCCCTAAAAGGCAATAAAAGGTACTTTAATAAATACAAAGCCAAATCTGTGTGTATTTGTTGGATCCAGAATTTATTTTTTAGTAGTTTAATTTTTATGGAAAGACTGCCTACTGTTTGAGGACAGACATATTTAGTAAGTCACAACACACAGTCAACATCAGAAGCCCTGAAATATATGTATAGGTATATGATTTCAGTCAAACACATTATCAGAGGAACTGAGGAAGAGAAGTGTAGCTACACATTAAAATTCTTTGTCTTTAATGGGTAGCTGCAGGGCAAATGTGGTCTATTATAAAAATGGATTATGTATTTCCTTCAATACTTTATATAAGAGAATTTTGTGAAAGCAGCAGGTGTTGTAAATCTTTCTTGAGGCTGGAGAATGAGTACTTCCGTATAAAGAGAGAAGAAAAAAATAGTTGCAGGGACATAGATTTTTCCTCATACCATACTCAGATTAGGATATTGATAGCAAATTAGGTGGGAACCAAGCAATTTAGTGAGTGTTGTATAGTTCGAGGCATAATTATTATTATTAATAATAATAATAATAATAATAATAATAATAATAATAATAATAATTTATTATTTGTACCCCGCCCATCTGGCTGGGTTTCCCAGCCACTCTGGGTGGCTTCCATAGAAACCAAAAATACACTAAAATATCACAGATTAAAAACTTCCCTGAACAGGGCTGCCTTAAGATGTCTTCTGAATTTCAGGTAGTTGGTAGTTATTTATCGCTTTGACATCTGATGGGAGGGCGTTCCACAGGGTGGGCGCCACTACTGAGAAGGCCCTCTGCCTGGTTCCCTGTAGCTTTGCTTCTCGCAATGAGGGAACCGCCAGAAGGCCCTCGGCGCTGGACCTCAGCGTCCGGGCAGAACGATGGGGGTGGAGACGCTCCTTCAGGTATACTGGACCGAGGCCGTTTAGGGCTTTAAAGGTCAACACCAGCACTTTGAATAGTGCTCAGAAACGTACTGGGAGCCAATGTAGGTCTTTCAAGACCGGTGTTTTGTGGTCTCGGCGGCCGCCCCCAGTCACCAGTCTAGCTGCCGCATTCTGGATTAGTTGTAGTTTCTGAGTCACCTTCAAAGGTAGCCCCACGTAGAGTGCATTGCAGTAATCCAAGCAGGAGATAACTAGAGCATACACCACTCTGGCGAGACAGTCTGCGGGCAGGTAGGGTCTCAGCCTGCGTACCAGGTGGAGTTGGTAGACAGCTGCCCTGGATACAGAATTGACCTGCGCCTCCATGGACAGCTGTGAGTCCAAAATGACTCCCAGGCTGTGCACCTGGTCCTTCAGGGGCACAGTTACCCCATTCAGGACCAGGGAGTCCTCCACACCAGCCCGCCCCCTGTCCCCCAAAAACAGTACTTCTGTCTTGTCAGGATTCAACTTCAATCCATTAGCCGCCATCCATCCTCCAACCACCTCCATGCACTCACACAGGACCTTCACCGCCTTCACTGGTTCTGATTTGAAAGAGAGGTAGAGCTGGGTATCATCTGCATATTGATGGACACCCAGTCCAAACCCCCTGATGATATCTCCCAGCGGCTTCATATAGATGTTAAAAAGCATGGGGGAGAGGATGGAACCCTGAGGCACCCCACAAGTGAGATCCCAGGGGTCTGAACACTCATCCCCCACACCACTTTCTGAACACAGCCCAGGAGGAAGGAGCGAAACCACTGTATAACAGTGCCCCCAGCTCCCAGCCCCTCTAGACGGTCCAGAAGGATGTTATGGTTGATTGTATCAAAGGCTGCTTTGTCCCTAGCTCGCCAGAGATCATCAACCAGCGCAACCAAGGCAGTTTCAGTCCCATGATGAGGCCTGAATCCTGATTGGAAGGGATCCAAATGGTCCGCATGCTCCAGGTGTGCCTGGAGTTGTTCAGCAACCACGCGCTCAATCACCTTGCCCAAGAATGGAAGATTTGAGACTGGGCATAGTAATGGGACACCAATGTTTGAAGATAGATGGAAATTAAGAAGAGCTCAGCTCATTGTTTCACTAACTGCTATTTAAATGGGAACCAGTTATACAGGGTGAGTCCTTTAAATGAGGCCCCATGGATACAGAGTACACAGGTTCCACGGGGCCTCTTTTAAAAGACTACTCACCCTGTATGAGGGCAATAGGTTTCTTCTGCTATTTTGCTCCGGCAACTAGCAATGCAGACGCATACCAGAACCTGGAGGAAGGCCATCAGTAACATGACTCATAACCACTGAATGGCTTCTCCTCCATGAATTTGTGAAGGGTGCATGCGTATTACAAGGGGAAATTACTCCACTAGGGAAAGCCTGAGCTTTGCAGATATGCAGCCACATTCCTCTGCACTGTGTGAAAAAAAGAAAAGACAATGGGACAAATCCAAACCACTTAAGGGGATAAGAAAAGCCCTGTTGGACCAGGCCAAGACTGCATCTAGTCCATCATCTCATTATGACAGTGGACAGCCAGAAGCCTGCAAGTGAAACTTGAATGCAATTGGTATACAGAACCAGCAGTGAGGGATTGCTTCCCACCATTGTCAGTGCTGCCCAGAGTGGAACAGAAGGGGCCAAGACTTTTTGCAAGAGGGCAAGCACAGGGTAATACAGGCTAGAGATAAATCTTTGAAACTAGGGGCTCATGCACACTTCCCTTTGTCCCATGATTTCTTCCATTTACTCCATGATTTCTAAGCATGGATTTCTAAGTCCAACTGCTTTTGTCCCACTTCTTTCCCCAATAACACTTTACTGGTGAACTGGAACAAATGTCAACACCCGCAGAAAACCTGATTGGTGTTTGTCCTGATTCAGCACTAAACAGCAGGTTTTCCTGCGAAAAGCGAAGGGACAAAAGAAGGACCTTTCAGACTTGTGCCTAGAAATCAAGGGACAAACAGAAGTGTGGATGAGGTTAAACGTGAGGGACAGCCAATATATCCAGGGTTGCTGGAGAATACGTGCTGATTCCATGCAGATGCTTGAGCAGAGGAAGAAAAAGGAGGCATGCATGAGAAGTTGAAAAGATGGCATTTCTTCCTGACCACACATGAGATTTCTAAATAAAAGCTGAGAAACCTCAAACTTTGAGCTACATATTCCAAATGGATGACCTGTCAACACTCTGGACCAACCTAGAAGTTATATGAATTCCATGCTACCTGTCTCCTAGCTTTCATTGTTTGTAGGTTTGGTGTGTGATCTGAGTGAAGAAACACACCCTCATAAGCATAAGCAGTGTTCTGTTCACTCCTTATACAGTGAAATCCATCATACACACTCAAAAGCTTGCAATCCACCCAACCCTAAGTATCTTTGCTCAACTGCAAATCCCACCACATTCAGTCAGACTCACACTCAGTAAATGTGCATAGGATTCAGTCTCAGAGTTCTGGTTGTATTGTGGCAGGTGCGTGAAACATGCTCACAGAAGCCAATAATGGTTGGTTTTTGTTTTTTTTAGAAAGTAAATCTGGAAATCTTACCAGATTATACAGCTGTCCCACTGAATTATTCTTCTGAATATCACAGTTAGCAAAGATTCAGCCAGCATGACCAAAATTATTCACTGTAAGGGGACTCCTCTGTGTGAAGCAATAATACAGGACTTTACTTTGTGTGTTTATTATTCAACATGCATAAACCAAAGAAACTGAAATTGTTGACTGAAAACTATACACTGTCCTCTAACCCTTAAAAACTTTTATTTGCAGTCTCCTTTTATTTAGCTTCATGTAGCTTGCAGGCTAAAATATGCTAGAGCCTCTCAGTTATTATAATTTTTCAGTTGTTTTCTAATTTTCAAATATAAATGGTACCTATAAACTAGACATCTATTTAAAAAACACACTCATTGTTGCAGTTCACATGTTATGGTAAGCAAAACCAAGAATTAGTGTGAGTAAGCTAATGTCACCTCACAAGGAGAAGTTTGTAGTCACTTCACTAGTCCTGCTGCTGTAAAGTAAGACATCTGAACCTAGGTTTGTGGTTTATCTCATTCCACACAAGTCACACACTGTTGCCAAGATTTGTTTGGTGGCTTACTGCTTGTGGTATGTCTGGGAGAGATAAGCAATCAGCCTGGGTTCAAAGGTATGGCTGAAATCATCTCAGCAGAAGCTCACAGCTTTGCTTGTTTGCCCCAAGCCATGTTTTGGCTCAGTGTTACATACAAACTGGGCCACTGAAAGGCTACACTATCATAATGCAGCAAAATATTAGAATTTCCCATAAATTATAAGGTGAAAAGCTCTATATTAAAACATGAAAATTTCCTAGAAAGCACTATGCTAGGTCGCAATCCTCTCAGCGCTGTATGCAAACAATTATCTCTTATGTTCCTTTTACTGAGCAAATATGTGAAGGATTACAGCCCTTGCACATAGCAAGAAGTGCACACCATGTTCTATGTTCAGCCCTTTCCAACTCTGGTAAAAGGATCTCTGTAAGCAGTGCTAAGGACACACACACACAGCCAACTTGTAGGGATTTTGCTGCTCAGAAAATACTAGATTGCCTGTACCAGTAGCTGCAATCTTATACCCATCAGCCTTTGAATGATTTCTGTTGCATTAAATGCAACTTCTGAAGGGACATGTATAGGGCTGCACTAAGTAGTACTGCATTTGTTCATAAGATCGTCTTCAAGTTCAGTATGTTTCTGCAATAGAAAGATATCAGTATAATAGAAACCTGCATAATTAATATGTGCACATTTGTGTGTTAAGTATGGTAAAATATCAACAAAAATATAATGTATTCAGAGTACTGTTGGTAGGGATGATCCTGCAACAAGAAGCATTGTTATATCCAATAAATATGAAATAGGAGATAAAGTAGGATACAATGCTGTGACAGTGCCATCAGTGAAGTTTTTCACCCTATTAAGTTAGCTTGTTCCCTTTTTAACATTTTTGATAATAACGTGGGTGGCACTGTGGTCTAAACCACAGAGCCTAGGGCTTGCTGATCTGAAGGTCGGCGGTTCAAATCCCCGCGACGGGGTGAGCTCCTGTTGTTCGGTTCCTGCTCCTGCCAACCTAGCAGTTTGAAAACACGTCAAAGTGCAAGTAGATAAATAGTTACCACTCTGTCAGGAAGGTAAATGGCGTTTCCATGCGCTGCTCTGGTTCGCCAGAAGCGGCTTAGTCATGCTGGCTACATGACCCAGAAAAACTGTCTGCGGACAAATGTCAGCTCCCTCAGCCAGTAAAGTGAGATGAGCGCCGCAACCTCAGAGTCGTTCGCAACTGGACTTAACTGTCAGGGGTCCTTTACCTTTTTTTAACTAAAGGCTCTGTGCCAATATGTGTCATATTACGCTATTTTGCTCTCCACAACTGTTACTGATATAAAGATGCAATATTGCCTTGGTTCCCTTTGGGTATATTCTACATCCACCATAGGAATGAATAGTTTATCATTCCTAATTGGCATAAAATATCAGGCAAAGTGCAATTGCAGAGATATACAGTGGAACATACAGCATTGCTATGAATACTAACGTGATATAACGGCTGGGTAGTTCTATGTAAGTGTGATGTGGTAACCCCAAAAGCTCAAATTCCGAAGCAGATAGTATGGTTCTACTAGTGTAGAAGTAGTCCTGAACTAATTCATGTCCAGTGCCATACGATTTAATTTTGGTTGGTGAAATGTATTCTGTGTGAATGAATATGCAAATTCTTTTCCATGCTATTCAAAACATGAGATGTGGTTTGATATGCAGCACCTTTAAAAATTCAGCAGTTTGTGTGCAAACTAGATTACAGAGAATAACAACTAAACTGGAGAGCTTACCCCTCACCCTGTGGGAGACCTCCCTGCTTTCTTGAAGTGAACTTGACAAGGAGTACAAAACTCTTGATAATTTCACCGCTACATTGAAGGTGCTCCTCCTCACTCAAGTTTGGCAATTTAACTGCTGCTCTTTGCATCCTTTGGCATGGAGGACAGGATGCCTCTAGGATAGAGGGCAGGGTAATATGCAATACTATCCTTTAACTGGAGATAGACTCATTGCAGAAGTGAATAGAAAGTGTAGGACTCCTGCTCTGTCCTCTTCTGCTTGATGACTACATAAAATGCAATTATCTGTGAAATTTCCAAGGCTGGGCTAGATGTGCAGATCATTTTCAGGACAGGCAAGTAGAGAGTCAAGGAGGCACTCAAAGGTGTTAAGAAACTCTATATATCTGATCCACCATGATATTTCTTGGGATATCTGCCAACAAGGTCTGAAACAGTAGAAAATCATGTGGAAATAAAACAAGGCTTTCCAGACTACTTACTTCCACACAAATCTAACATTATGACGTTATCCTTACCTGATTGTTGGTACCAACAGCACCCTTCATTTAGCTAGGAATTTAACTGGGAGAATTTGGGTACAAATCTCTGCTAAACCATGAAGTTCACTATTGGTTTTAACTTGATCACACTGTGTGTAAATTACCTCCTAGGTTGATGAGGATAAAAATGCTGCCCTAAGCTGCTAGAAGGAAGGAAGATATAAATGTGAACATATATACTGCTTGTATTATAGACATTCTGTCTATACAACAGGCTATTGGGATATGATTAATACCATCACATTTAGGTGTATCCCCAAATTCTAATGAACTTGAAATAGCATCATACTCTCTTTCAATATTTAATAGGAAACCTGCCATAATCTCTAAAAACATGTCCATGTGAAAGGGTGAAAAACACAGCTTTCCATAATATACTTCATGCATAATACAGCCATATATTTTTAATGGAATTGATTTTCAATGAATTACTATC
Organism: Podarcis gaigeae; assembly: GCF_964106915.1. NCBI lineage: Eukaryota > Metazoa > Chordata > Lepidosauria > Squamata > Lacertidae > Podarcis > Podarcis gaigeae. The sequence goes on from NC_139677.1 coordinate 68,408,471, forward strand.
AGTAATGGCTAGTGAGGCAGTTGGGAGGGGGCACCATTGCTGTCCCAGGTTTCCAACACAATGTGCTGCTGGCACTTACTGAGAAGGAGAGGGAGATTCAAGGCAAGGGGAGCTGGGTATGTAGTGGCAGAGCCAATCTGGTGCTCCTCCAGCACTGTGCCAAGCTGCATGCACCCCAGCCCTTCCACTTTGGTAAACACTAGCCACCCACTGTGTTGGGAAGCTGAGAGTGCAATGCTGTCATCTCACAAGCCATTACTGGTTGCTTTGGTAGATAATAGTTATTTACCATTCACAACTCAATCATGTTTATCATAGCCTGAGAGACTCCGGAAGAGAGGAAAGCTAGTTCTTCAATATAACAGTTTCCTCATATTTGTTGTTGTTGTTGTTTAGTCGTTTAGTCGTGTCCGACTCTTCGTGACCCCATGGACCAGAGAACGCCAGGCACCTCTGTCCTCCACTGCCTCTCGCAGTTTGGTCAAACTCATGCTGGTCAAACATGAGTTTGGTCAAATGAGTTTGGTCAAACTCATGCTGTTCCTCATATTATCCCTTTGCAATAAATACCACAAGCTGAACACAATCTGAATGTATCCCAATAAATAAATAAATTGTCCAGTAGCACCTTAGAGACCAGCTATGTATGTTCTGGTATGAGCTTTCGTGTGCATGCACACTTCTTCAGATACCATACACACTTCTTCAGAATGTATCCCATCAGTAATGTGGATGGGGAAGAACACAACTCCTCTCCAGAAAACCAGGAACATGTGATTGGTCATGTGGGCCAGTTTGCTACAATTTCTCTCCAATAAACATTGCCTAGAAGCAGCAACTTTAGAAATATGAATGACACATTTGGAAGGATCCTAACTTAGGACCAATTAAATGTGACTAAAGCATGACTAACTTAGACTGGATACAGTTCCTTGGCTTGACTGTGTCTGCTGAGCGTGTTGCAGTAGAGAAGCACAAAATGGTCATTTATTTATGTTGTCTATTTGTGAAAGTAATTTAAATTATTTGTAGAATAAAACATTTCGGAGAACAGATACATAATGGAGCAGATTTGTGGTGTACTCTGTCAAATTTGGTTTCTCTCCAGATGCCTATACTGTGTATTATGGGACTCTGTGGACATGTAACAAAATTTCCACAGCTGCTCAAACATTGCCTTGAAGCATCAAAATGATCTGGGCAATTAAGTTATAAGGAAAAATAGCTTATTACACTCATTAAAGATCTGTATCTTTTAATACTTCAAATTCTCACAGCAAGTTAAGTGTGACAGGAATGCAAGGCTGACATTTGAAAATTTAAAATGATACATTCAAAATGTTGCATTTTTAAATCCATCTACCAGCCCTGACTTATCGGAATAAATAAATGAAAGATTCCCACCCCCCAAATAAGCCACAAAATTTATGCACAAAAAATCAGTGACCCAAATGGATTTTAATGCTATCTGGGACATTATTTCAAGGTCATAGTACATAGAAGCAAGTGCAAATTGATTAATTTCTAAAACATGGTGGACGAATAAGATCACAGTTTGATATTGAAATATGATGAAAGAAATAATTATATTGACTGCTTCTTTTAAATGCTGGCACAGTAGTGGTAATAATAGTGGCAGCAAAAATTAATTTACACCTATTAATTAATAAACAATTTGTTGAATAACAATTCAAGAAATCTCAGTGCTTTAAAAAAAATCCTGTACACTAATACTAGTGCTGTACTGAAAATTTGTCCTACATTTCACTCCCCAATCATTTCCCATCAATGACTGGGAAAATGAATTGCATATAAAAATTAGCAAAAGGAATAAAAATGTCAATTTCATCCTTCCCTTTCCAGTTGGCCAAGGAGTGTTTGGAAGTGTATATTCTTACCTTCTACAGATCAACTCAACAGTAATCTGCAGTTCAAGACCTATGTATTTTGCCTCTGGGGGCAAATGTCTGAACTGCACCTCACTTTTCTGCAGACTTTCGCCCTTTTGTCCCCACCCCTGCTTCACCACCATCAAGAGAAGGAAGACTTCTGGTTTGTGCTATCACCACCAAGCCACTGAGAAAAAAAACTATGCACAGGATTCTTTTCTTGGTGGTGGAGGGCACAAAGGAGAAATGACTTTTCTTGGTGGCAATGTGTGGATAGTGGGGTCTTATCGGGGAATAAGGCTGTTTGCTGCCTCCTGTAACCTGCTGCCTGGGGCATGTTCACCCTTGTTAGCTCTCTCCCCCACTCAATCCATGCCTGGTGGGCTTCATTCTGCAGCTTTCTCAGATGCCCACACTTCTAATAAATTCGAAAGAATGACATTGTAAAGTTACTCCTCCCATGGGACTTTTTGAGATCAGGAAGTGTGGGCAGCCAGGGAGGCTGCAGAGTGTTGCAGAATGTTTACTGGAAAGAAAACACCCACCCACCACTAAAGATGGCTGAATCTGTCAACTTTGTTTTATTCCAGTCTGTCATTTTCAGCTCTCCACATTTCCACATCAGTTTGGGGGTTTCCCTTCCCCAGAAATTTCATGAAACTTCACCAGAATTTTAGGGTAGATTTTTCCTAATGTACAAATGTTTGAGCATACATATTTTTGCAAAACATTTTTTCCTGATACAATCCATTTCTGTATGTTAATTTCACTAATATATGTATTTTTGATGTATGCTTTACCCCAATATATGCACTTTTGTGTGCATTTCTTGGCAGGAGAGCTGCACTGCAAGATTTGGAGAAGTGCAAATTTCAAAGGATGGCTTACTTTTTTATGGTTGTCATCTTGTTTCAGGAAATACAGATTAGGTAGGTTCACTGTTATATGTGAACAGAACTGAATTTCTATCCCATCCCTATGCATCACCAACAATCACTCATGGGAAGCTGACAACTCCACACCCTCTGAAATTCTAAAGAAATTTTCAGGTGGTCCAAAAATGAGGTAGAAAAATTGAGGCTTCTTTCACAGAGGAGGAAAATGTTTTTGAGGATTTGGAGGATAGATTTCAGCCTGGCACTAACTGATACAAAGCAAAGTTAGCAGATTAGAAGGAGTTGCAAAATTTATTGATTTGTTCAGAAAACACATAGCTTGCCTTCTGATGCAATGATTTGCAAGACGAGGGACAACAATTAAAACCACAAAATACAATGCAGAAACAACATCAATAAAACCAGCAGTGAAAACAAAATGTGGCCAATAAAAATTCATTGGAGACAAAGCAACATTCTTTACATGATGCCTGTCTAAAAGACCAGTCTTTACAGACTGTATCAAAGGGCCAGCCTCTCAAAACACGTATGCATTTACTGACAGTCAGAGGATTCAAAAGAGACGTCCTTCTTTGAAGATGCTATGGGAGACATCATGGTGGGATACCATTCCTTTTTGTAATATTGTTATCATCTAAGATGTTCAAAGCAGCTTCCACAAGACTCTCAATTTCCCTCCCATCCAAGCCCGGTCAGAATGAGATCCACTTGGCTTTCAGCACATAACCGCATCATATATTGGTTGTTGTAAGCCACTTTAAAACATGTCGGAGAGAAGCACATACATTTTGAACATAAATACATAATTGCACACTCAGATCACTTCATAAGCATATTTTAAAGACTAGATCACCTACCTATAATTCCGAACACTTCACATGTTTATTGAGAAAAGGAAATGCTATTTGTATGCATTGCCTCTTCCAGGGAATAGGACAGGGTTGTTAATATAGCTTTGCTATTAATTTCTGATGAAGACACCATGAATGATTATTTTTGTCACAAAGATTGTTGATTGCCTTCTTGTGTGATATGTTTTATAGCATCCTCTTCATCTACATATGAAATGAAATCGCTTCCCTGGTAAGGGTGGAAATAAATAGGCCATTATCTGCCTAGATCTTATTTTTTGCTGCTGGTGTATTCTATTACACTCCATAATTTATAAAACAAATGCTGTTAAATTACCTGTCCTAATGATTTATATATCTGAAAACCTTTATACAATGTCTTCAGTCTCAGTGCATGAAAATACTCTTTTTTACTGGTTGATATCTTCTAAGCACCAATACAAACAACATTAGGATCAGTTTAGACATGACTTTAAACACCTCCCATTCTCCCCTCCACATTTAATTTTCAAACATGGGGGAGAAGATAGTACAATAAGGACCACCATGCTGGGGTAAATTAAGCCTTTCCCTGGGTCCATTTCTGATGAAAAATCACCTCTAGAAACTGTTATATCCCCCTGAAGATGTCATTTTCTGCAATGGAAAACTTGAAGAGCAAGTAACAGACATGGAGGAATTTTCAGTAGGAAAAATACATGGGTTGGAAAGAGTTAAACCACTTATAAAAGAGAGCAGTGTTTTTAACAGCCTAGTCAAGAGCTATTCTTCTTCTTCTTCTTCTTCTTCTTATTCTTATTATTATTATTATTATTATTATTATTATTTTATTTATACCCTGCCCACCTGGCTGGGTTTCTCCAGCCACTCTGGGCGGCTTCTAACTGAATATTAAAAACAATACAGCATCAAACATTAAAAACTTCCCTAAACAGTTGTCTTTTAGAAGTGAATTAGTTGCTTATTGCCTTGACATCTGCTGGGAGGGCATTCCATGGGGCATGAGTAACTTGCTAGGTGAGGCAGAGCCACTAGACTAGTTTCCTGGTGGCTGCAGCAGGGTGGGGGTGTCTCACTTTTGCTTGCCAGTAGGGAGAAGGAGAGAGCAACAGGGAGAATGGTGCAGTGCAAACACACCGGCAGAAATACCTGATTAGTTCCACCAACACATTGCACAGCAATCTCCTTGCCACCTTGTTCTTCCCCATATTCTTCCTGGCAAGCAGCAGCAACCCACCTGCTGAGAAACTAGCACAATAAAACAATGAACAGGGTGGTGATACAATGACTACTGCGATTGACACAAGATAATATCACCAAGGCAACTATCTATAAACAAACAATAAACATCCACAAAAATGGCAAAAGCAGATTCTTTCTCAAATAGGTTTTATCTTAAACAATAGCAAACACAGTAAATAAAGAGTTTACTTGTAATAGATCAGTGGTTCAGTGCTCATTTCTTCTCTTTCCAAAATAGATTTTGTCTTGAACAATTGCAAACACAGTAATAAAGAGTCCACTTGTGATATACCAGTGGTTCAGTACTCAGACGTCATTCTGGTAATCAGACATTTCGTCGCTAAAGAGCGTAGTCATCAATTGAGCTGTCAAAATTAATTGAAACAGAATTGCACTGAATTAACAAATAGAATAAGGAAAATTAAAATTAAGAATAAACATTAAAAATACATTGAGAATGCATAATTAAGACATACCTTTGTAGTAAATAATATACAAGAGAAGACAGTATGTAAATGACTTAAAGCAGGGATATATCTACAATATTAAATGTGAGACAATAACTAGTCTATTCACACATACATAGTTAATACTCCCAGTCCCACTAATACATAAAATATCTACAGAAACTTACCAGTCCCATCTGCATGTTTCCATTGGGAGGAGCATGGAAAGAGGATGATGTCCTTCTGTTTGTTAAATGTCCTTTTAGTTTTCCTTATTCTACTATTGTGCTTTGAGCATAATTTGGAAAAGCAGAATATAAATAAACCTGATAATGATGATGATGCTAGATGTTTATAATGATTTCTTAGGTTTGTTAAAAAAAGAACCTTTGAATGTTTTAATGAGGGAAAGATTCTGTGTGTGTGTTAATACGTGTATAAAATTTTGGATTAGTGTGTTAATCTGGAAAACCAATCAAAGCTAATCCTGGCTAATACATCAGCACTAATTGGGTCCTTCAATCAAGGTTAGAATTTGCTCATCAGCAACCCAGTGGAACGAGGAGTAAAGCATAACAAGCAATAACCACAGACTTAAGATTGGGACTGAAATGACTCGGTTTATTGGCACACAAAGCTTAATGGTACTATGAAATTTAAAATTAAAATAAAGCAAGTTATCAAAACTTAAAACAAATTATGTAAGATAAAATTTTAAAAAAATAAAGCAATGTTCATTAAAAATGCATTGGTTTAATAACAGCATGAACTAATAATTGCACTGACGAATCAATCATTTAGAGTAAATAATATTGTTAACATAATCTCCTAACTTCTACAAGCCCATCTAGTTCAAAAGCATTTCTTAATTCTCTAGCACAGTGGTTCCCAATTAGCTAAGAACTGTGGATCTCCTCTTTTTCAAAAGCCAAGCCATGGACCCCATGTTGATACCTCCATGGTAGTTTTTGTGAATGCCACCATACATGTCCCAGTGCAAAACTGGACAAGAGCCCAGCTCCACATGGAATATCCCATACAGTTGACAGGTATGCGCCACGGACGGCCTGGGTGGGTTACCAGTTGGGAACCACCATTCTAGCACATTAGATTATAATACAAGTAATAGTTACCAGTCCAAGGGAGTATACCAGGCCCATTGGCCTTCAGGTGGGCAGAAGCACACAAAACTGAGCAGAAAGACAGAAGGAATATAGAAACAAAACAATCCCCATAAGTCTTTATATACATTTTATACCCTTCAGGAATGGGAGCAGTTATGTAGGGACTTTTAATCTTTGACCTTAATTTCATTACTCATATGTGCACACCAACATAAGACTTATTCCGCAAATTACTAGGGAGAGAGGACCCTTGCTTTGTCAGTGGTTTTCCATGCTGGGCCCTTTAACGGACTTCACAACTGACTTGCAAAAATATGTTATACTCTGATTTTAGTTTCACTGCCTTCTGTTCTTATCGTGCTTCAGGATGCCAAGGTTTCACATACTGGGCGGTGAAATCTTGCAGAAAGGCCCAAGCAGTGTGCACAGAAATGACCCAGAGTTGTTCACTTTGATCCATCATGGCTGCTCCAGCCTAGGAACTGTGATTTGTTGTTGTTGTTTAGTCGTTTAGTCGTGTCTGACTCTTCGTGACCCCATGGACCAGAGCACTCTAGGCACTGCTGTCTTCAGGAACTGTGATACTGTACTTTAAATGGTCAGGGCATCCCCCAAATAATTCTGAGAGATTTAGTTAGTTAAAGCTGCTGGGCATTGTTAGGAGACACCTATTCCCGCCCTAGAGCTTCAATTCTCAGAGTGGGTTAACAATTAATCCATCATGACAAAGAAATATGGCAACTGTAGCTCTGGGGAATAATGGTCTCCTAACAACTCTCAGCTTTACAGTACCTAGAATTCTCTGGGCAAAGTCTGTTTAAAGTGGTATCATAGTGGTCTAAATGTATTGTGTGAATGTCAACATTCTGTGTATTTTAAATTTGCTGTAGTTGCTGATTCTCCAGCTCACCAAGGTCCAGATTAACAAAACGTTCTCTCTCTCTGTGTGTACGTGTACACAGATATTAAGAAAGAGAGGGAGAAGGAGTGCTACACAGCAAAGCTATCTGAGTATTGTTCCAGCATGTATTGCCCATTGGGGAGTCATTACAATCACAGTAATAAAGAGCTCATTAATTTCAGTGGGACTCTTTGTACTATCAGCATAATTTCTCTATATTGCACAGTGCTAGTGTTTCTGAGTATATATGAAAATTAGATGCTATAAAAATATTTGTCACATCTCAAACAACTGTTGGGACAGATCATAAGGAGTTTCATGTTTTTTATTGTTGTTCTTTATATCCCCCTCTTTTTATGAAAGAAACCAATCCTGTGTGTTCATAAACTATAATTAGCAAATGATAACAATCATGCAGATCACTTCTGTGTTCAGTATTAAAGAAAAGATAACTCTATCATTGAAAAGATCAGTTAAGTTTGTTTTTAAGTAAGAAAGATAAAAGCCAGCTATCAAAAATAGTAAATAAAAATGCTGAAAATATGAATTAATTCATGATGGCTAAAACTGAAACTGTGTTAAGCTTATGTTAAGCAAGGTCAACAAAAGTTACATTAAATTAGTAGGCAGTTTCTCCATATCCTATTCCTTTCCCTACTATGGTTTTGTATTATATGCAGAGAACAAACAAAATCATGGGAAGAAATATTCATTAGTAGCCAGACTGGTAAAAGGCTGTCATGCTCTATGCTTTACTGTGACTTGTGCTAACTTTCTGGCTGCAATTGCATCAGATGAATAAGCTTATTTGCATAATACTCAGATATGCATGCCACTCTTCATTACCAATAAAACCATATCACAAATAAGGAATACGGCATTAAGCGGATTACTTTATTCATAAATCACATTCAGAAGGCATGCAGCTTAATTTGTCAACATGACAGTCTCAACTGGCTCCTGGCATTGAATCTTTTATATCTCAGTCGTGTGAGCCACTGCAAGGACTGTTGGACTGCCACAACATCACCACATGTGGATGTCTGCTGGCATCCCAGGCTGATGCAGAACTTTATTCTGGACAGATTCTGCTGCCACCAAATGCAGCAGCCACCCAGAGGACCAAGGTAAATGGCATAGGATGCTTGTTCTTCATGTGGCTGCAATCCAATAAGGGGAGCTGAACCTTTCTCCTCCCTTACCTTTCCTCCCCACAGACTTGTCATCTGGACAGCTCCACCCCCAGCCCAATGAAACTTGGGTATGCAGAAGAAATTCACTTTGGTTCCCAATTTAATGCAGACCTACAAAGTTCACACTTCCCGAAGCAATGCATGGAACTGAAACACTGCTAACCTTTGAAATTCACACTTTTCTGCATTGTGTGGTACAGGTCTCTGACCCAAAAATATGGGCAAAATTGCATATATTAGGAGAATGTGCACATAAAAAAGCTATTAGTGAAAAGGCATTATATTAGGGGGAAAATGTAGGAAAATGTGTCTATTAGGCGAAATTGCATACAGAAACATGTATAGTCAGATAAATGCCCACTAAACTGCTGCTGATTCCTGCCACACCTACCCTGAACTTAAAATAAATAACAAACTCATATGAAAATTTGGTGAACTCAACTTAAGATTGGGGGGGAATGAGCAACAGAGAGAAACTGAAAATGATGGATTTAGCCATCCCTATACCACCTGGATCTGTTGGATTAAAAAATGACCAGGTCAATAGATCACATAGCTAAGGAAGGGAGGCAGAGGGGGAGGGGAGGGGGGCTGAATTATGTTAAAATTAGTTGTTCCCATTTCCCAAATTCCTCACTGTCAAAAATACAGCATGCACATTGATCGAAACACCTGCAATTGATGTTGCTGATCTGTATGAAAATCAAAGCATTTTCTGAGACAATTCAGTACAACACATTTTACCATCTCAAAGAATGTATATAAATGCAGTCCCCAAGCCAAGTGCAATTTGGAGCCAGTGAAAAAACTCATATTCTTTGGGCAGAGAGAGAGAGAGAGGCAGGGAGGGAACTCTCCCCCATTTTTTGACCTCTACATAAGTAAAACTAAACTCTGCTGTGTTGGCCATGCTGAAAAAAATAGATTATAGTAAGTTCATGTGCATTGCACAGCATATCGGGAGCCACAAAGATAAAGATAATGCACATCTTCCAAGGTGACTCTCTCTACCTTGAGTAGATGGCAAGCTGTTATTTCCTCTACATCAAATCAAGGCTGACTGCTGATGCAGTACAACTCACAGAAGAATGCAAGCATTATGTTGAAGGGCGGGCTATTTCTTTGGCAGGAATTTGATGCTCCATGCAGCAGAAAACTTTAGTTTTGAGGAGAAAAGAGGTGAAGGTTGTCAATGTGCCATTTATTTATGGATTGTGGCATTTTAAGCCTAGCACTGATGTGTTTTTCAGAACGTATGTGAAAACGCAATCTCAAGGAAGAGCAAGGTGCATCAGAGTCCTTGTATGGTTGGTAATGTGGTTTACAGATGATGAATCTAATCTAAGGTATATCCAGGAAGGATCAGCAAAAGGGATACTGCCCTTGATCCTAATTTACAGCTGCCAACCTTCCCATATAATACAATTTCCAGTGCTTTTTAAACTTATGTGGGGATGCAAACTTTGCCCGGGAACTGAATCTAATGTAAGGTTCATGTCATATAAAACTTAAGAGGGATATTTTGCTTTCTTATCAGACATTTGGGCTGCAGCCCTGTATAGACTTACCTGGAAGTCATGGGCCCATTGGACTCAACTGGTCTTTAGGAGGGCATGTGTAGAATGGGAAGATTACTGTTTGACAGCCTATCAGGAATTAGAGATATGGTTAAAGAATATTTGAAACAGATCTGTGGTCTCTGCTTCCAGCACCCCACTCAGTGGCGGACCTTGGGGTCTCAAATGTCATCAGCACCCTGTGCAACCCCAAAATTCAGCACCTGTCTCCTTGCATTTTACCTCATAGTTGCAGAGCCTTCTGCAGCTTCCTCAAGGTTCCACACCCAATGCAACCAAACTGGTTGTGCTCCCCTAAATTCACCTTCGACCAACTAAACCAAGGGTAGGTAAACTAAGACCCAGGGGCCAGATCTGGTCCAATTGCCTTCTAAATCTGGCCCACGGACGGTCCTGGAATCAGCGTGTTTTTACATGAGTAGAATGTGCCCTTTTATTTAAAATGCATCTCTGGGTTATTTGTGGGGCATAGGTATTCATTCATCCCTCCCCCCAATATAGTCTGTCCCCCCACAAGGTCTGAGGGACAGTGGACCGGTGCCCTGCTGAAAAAGTTTGCTGACCTCTGAGCTAAACAACCTACCCCCTTTCCCTTAATGTCTCTCACACATACTTAAATTGCTAAAGTGACCTTCGTTTTGTGCCTCTGGGGTCCCTGGAACAACTCAATACTGGCTCTGTGTTCACAGTTCTGGAAATAAACATTACAGATTCTTTAACTTGATATGGTCAGGAAATGTTCATCAGGATATTTTACATAAATAGGAATTTACTGTAACTGTGTGATCCTATGCATGTCTACTCAGAGGTAAATCTCCTTTATTTCGGTGGGGCTTATTCCCAAGAAAGTGAGCATATTATGGTAGCCTAAATGTATAATATGCCACTGCAATCGATAGATTGGTTCAGTTAGCAGTAGATGGAACTAGATAAGAAAGAGTATTTAAAGTTGTAGATATAGTTGTAAATACTTAATGTTGGGGGTGGGTGGGAATGAGGAACACAGGGAAACTGAAGGGAACATTCTGCTAAGATAACTGAGTTTTATTTTAAGAAAGTTAGTAAATATTTTTGTTCTAACAGTCCACTGAGAACTGAATTAGCTAGCATATGTTTTCTTAAAAGCTACTGCACAGATTAATCCTTCACTGCTGTTGATTGTTTGATCTGTTGTTTACACGTGAAATTTAAAAATTATATGTTTTTCAGGTTTTTATTCGGTGATGGAGCCATGTTTTTGTAGGGTACAAATCTTGAAATGAATGCATGGAATGTATATGAGTGGATAATCAAATGTCAAAATAAATAGGCAGAGGCTCTAAGAACAGAGCTAAGTTTAAAACTGGAAATTATTGATATTAATGAGGATAAATAAAGATCAAGCAGAGCAATAGGATATGATGCTTTGTCTTAAACCATTAACATCATCATCACAATTTATTTATATGCCACTTGTCCACAATATGTTCAAAGAGGCTGCAAGAACAATAAACAATCATAATATCAAGCACTCATAATAGCTTGTTTAGGGAAGCTTTTAATGTTTGATGGACTATTGTATTTTAATATTCTGTTGGAAGCAACCTAGAATGGCTGGGGAAACCCAGCCAGATGGGTGGGGTATAAATAAATTATTATTGTTGTTATTATTATTATTATTATTAGTCAAATACATGTCCAAGATGACAAAAACATTAAAATTTTAAACTTTCCATAAACATATGATTAATATATCTGTCATAAATAAGAGCAATAATAAATATCCACCTTTAAATAAACAAAAGCTTTTCACAGCTCACTAAGGCATTGGTAAAGAATATATCTCAAGAAGTCATGCTCTCTAACATTACATGGCTAAGGAACCCTTAGATCAAGGGTGGCTAACATGTGGTCCTTGGATGTTGCTAAATTCCAGCTTGTAACACCATTTCTAGAATAGCCTGATATTACTCTGTCATTCTCAGAACAGCAAAAAGGCAAAAGAAAGCACAGAACACCCTGCAAAAACAGAATGTTGACAACATGCAGATGCCAAATGTTTGTCAATCTGGAAGGTTTGGTATTTAATTATTACATTTCTATATAACAAAAGTTTTCTAGGTAGCTCACAAGGCAAACAACATTAAAATACAATATAGAACAATAAAAATTATAACATATTAATTTTAAAAATGAACTAGAAGTGAAACACAATTTGAAATCAATTTAAACCTGAGACACCCAGGTTTCTTAAAAGGCCTAGGGGAACAGCAACAACCAGTGCTGATTTATCCTATCTGAAGCTCTGTTCCTTTTTCTTAATTTACAGAAAGGAACTCTCACTGCTTAGTCTCCATCCAATATGTTGTTTTCAAATCCCTGCTGCTCACATGTACCTTCTGCCCTGCAGTAAACTAGGCAGATATATTGTAGTGACTTTGCATACATTTTTCACTGGATAGCCAATCCAACATTGCATCATTAAGGCACCAGATCTTGGCATTTCCAAGATTGTCAAATGACTAAAGATCTTTTAGAGCCAGATTTATATTACACTTTCTGAGCCACGATGCCCTCGTCCCATCTGCAGTGCATGTATTTTCACTATCTATGCCATTGGTTTTTTTCCAAAGGCATCTGTTATTGTCAGGTAGAGCTGTGGCTCTGTTTGTGGGAGGCATAGAACAGACCATTCTTATTAAACACCACACTGTTTTCTGCCTATAAACTGGCGCACGTTCCATAGCTATAAATCAGGATTCCATGTTGGAAGAAATCAGGAGTGGAAAGGCGACAGTTCATTGGCACATGATAACTGGGGTGGAAGGATGGGAGATGTCACAATTTGTGATTGCAGCCATCGGTGAAATGCAAGTAACTCAGAGGATTGGAAGATAATGTGTGAAAGAAAAGAAAGCTTGATTAGAACTTGACTTGCACAGTGTTTTGTTTTCTGTTTTCCTTTTTCATGTGTTCCCTAATTAAATGTATTATGTGTTATAAAGCAATATGCACAAGTTGGAGCACCTCTTCTGGCAAGGGTAGCCAATGGGTCAGATATTACTGGACCATGACACCTATTATCTCTGATCATTAGCCAAGATGGCTGGGCTTGGTGGGAGTTGAACAACATCTGGTGGGCCACAGGTTAACTGCCCCGATCTACACAATTTCTTGCACTGTGAGGAATTCATGTTGCAGCAATTAAGATTATAGATTTGGCTGGCACATTAGCTGACTATAATGTCTTTAAAAATACAAATGGTGGCTTTACCCATGGTTGTTTATATATCATCACTCATTTTATTAACAAAATACCTTCTGAGGCTTTAACCATAATGCCAAACATGCATGGACCAAATATTAAGCCTAGCCAACCTGTCACCATCATTGTTGTACCTGTGGCTTAATAAATATAATTACAGTTCAGTTGTATGCCTGAAAGTATGTGCACTCACATCTCTAAATCTTAAACCCAGGAGGATAAATGTAAAATTGAAAGAATTAATTTCATGCAAATATATTTTACTTCCTCCAGATGCCTTAGATGCTCCAGGTTAGGGAAAAATAGCTAAGATGAAAGATCCTTCAGAAGCAGCACAATGTCAATGATAGTTTAATTAGGGGGGGAAATAATTTGTAATCCCACAGACACGAGAGATGAACTAAATGCCAATAAAGGGAATCTGAGAATAAAATTAATAGACCTACTGAAGAGGCAACAGTAGCATAGACCTTGAAAGCATCAGTTTCTAGCCAATAAAAATCAGTTATCTGCTTGTCTAACTGTTATCCTTATGCATCTGATTAACTAAGGTGAAGCAAGGTATCTCCAGGGACTTCTCTCAGTGAAGGACATACTGTATATGCTTTAAGACAGGTTATTTGTTTGCCCTTCTTAAGGAGCTGAAAATTCTACTTCTGTCTGTAGGTTTATGTTGTCCCCACTGGGCATTCCGTCAGATCCAATCATCCTTATTTCATTACTTAAGCTTCTAGAGAGTTCTGTCCAGAGACGTACACTTCTAAATGTCGTTGCTTCTAAGGCATTTGCTTATGAAACAAACAAACAAGAAGGATTGCCCCCCCAAAAAAAAATATCTACTTGTCGAGAAATGTATTATACTTTAAATATTCTGAAATAAACAAACTGCTTTTAAAAAATAAAAGTAAAAATCTTGTCTGCAGTGGCTATACTCCTAGAAGCCTAGAGATGAAGCAAAGGTTCAGTTTCACGAGGATTTGTATTTTGAAGTATTTGAAGGCCACCATGGTCACTTCACATCTTATATTTGAGAATTTTTCCTTCAAATGAAAAACAGCATGGAAACAGTGGGGAGGCCAGTGTGTGGCAATGAAAAGACTGTTGGTTTTGAAGGATGTGGGAGATCCTGGTTGCAAAACCCACTCACACACAAAATTCAGCATATGGGCTCTTGGGTCACTCATTTCCCCTTAGCCTCACCTGTCTCAGAGGGTCAGTGTGAGGATCACTGAACAAAATAAGAACTGTTCTTTGAACACTGAACTGTCTTAGAGGAATGAGAATTAATCAGGAAGACTGTAGAAAAAGGATGAAAATTAGGAAGTGATGGCTGAGCTCACGTTGAAAGGAAAACCTACTCCCACATTATTTTTCCATGAGTATCAGCTAACACAGAAAATGGTTGGGAAGCAGGAATAGTTTGGTGTGCTAGTTTATCCCAACAAATACTTACAGAAGTAGGTATAGTGCATGGCAAAGGGTAGGCTTCCTATCATTTAAAAAAAGAAGTACAGAAGCAGTGGGGAACCTGTGGCACTTTAGCAGTTGCTGGGCTGCAACTCCTATAACCTCTTGCTTGCTGAAGTTGACGTGAGTTGGAATCCAACAACATCAGGAGGGCTACAGGTTCACAATCCCTGAAATGCTCAAATGGCTAGTCTGCACAGTACAAGATATGTGGGCAATATCCAGTGATGTTCAGGGACTTTTGACTGTCCAACAGAAGTTCCCTTCCCTTTCCTCTCCCTGCACGGTCCTCCCCCTGTTCCCTGCCAAAATATAGTTCACCAAAATAGTTTTGCAATGTCAATATAGAAAGTGTTTCATTTTAATAGCAAAGTGCAGCCAGGGGTATGACAAGCTAGGACCGTTTAATGGCATATCCACAAAATGCAAAGACGATCCTCACTGTCTCTGTGATATCTCTGCTATGTACTGATAGCTAAAGGAGGACACACATCCAAGTGAGGATGATGTTTGATTTAACTTGCACATGAACACCCACAAACTGGTGCCTGACACTCAAGGATGGCAGTAAAAGGGAATGAAATGTAAAGATGCTACAAAGAATTTGAGATTCAGATCATCTCCAAATTGTGAGATTCAGATCATAAAGGGGGAAGATGTACTACTTTTAAAGCACCTGAATATGCATACTCACCTCCAGCAAAACATGACAATATTTTTTTATTAAGCAATTTCTATCCCTAAGTTGGTTATTGTAAGCATCTGTAAAATATAGAGCACTTCAGAGATTCTTTGGTTCAATAAAAATTGTTTTCTCTAACAAGCAGTGATTATAACTAGCTCCCTGTGTTTACTTTTATATGGCTACATAAAATCTGCTTACCTTAGAAAAATTTTAATTGCTTCAAACTGTGTAAAATGTGGCATGCGATATATGGGAAATCTCATCATTATTTGTTGAGCGGGCATATTGGATCAACATCCTGATGTCTGTGGGGATTTTTTTTTCTGTTTGCCCCAACCTCAATTTCTACATTTATGTCTTGTGATATGTAATATGAGCTTCTGTTTAGAAAGAGAGAGAGAGAAACCCCAGCCCCACCCCATGTCATGTGCAACTTCTTTCACATCCCTGGATCAAGCGGCCTTCTGAATCATGAGAGGCTCAAGTTACCTTTCGGCTCCATTTCCCTTATATCAGCATCGGTTGATATGACAGCTATGACCTACCTGGATGGAGATAGCAGATAACAACAACAATGATGCAAGTGGATAATATTGTACAGCGTAACACTTTTGGGGTAGGTTTTTTTATTATTAAAAAAAGAGACTTAACATATCTGCAGAGGCGGAAAGGGTGAAGACATCAATTTTGCTCTTCCTTACCGAACATTTAGGGGAAACTTGTACTCTATCCATCAACCGAGTGGGTCACTCAGCTGGCAAGCACCAAAGGTGCTGATCTCAGCAAGATAACCTTTTCAATCCATCATCATTTGCCGTAAATAGGATTCTGTTCAAAGTACAGCAGAATGATGAAGACAGAAGAACTACACTGCTGTGCTTTTGTAGGGCTTCACTTTCAGAAAAAGAAACCATTGATCACTCGGCATGCCCAGGTTTAGTGCTTAGCATTTGTACCCATGCAGGGATCTCAGATTCACAGGTATTAAAAGATGACTTTCTTGTCTCTGTAGGAGCTTAGGTTTAAGAACAGAGGTATAGTCATGCTTTTATCCACCTGTGTAAAGGGTATTGATTTCAACGGGATGAAAGCATGTTGGGTTTATTGTGCGGCTGGAAGTAGGGGGAGAATTTTTTTTTAGAAAGACATGCTTGTTGATTGTTGAGTAGGGAGGAAATATAGAGGTGTGCCATTCAGATGCCAGAGACAACCACTGAAAACAACCTTGCCCTTTGGAGGAGTTTGATTTAATTCCCCTGAGGAAGGGAATCAACTGCTTTTCTATCATGCTGTTCCTATAAAAAGATGTAATGGGGCAATCTTAGAATGGTAGTCCTGGGAGGAGCCTATGAACTCAACCAGCAAGGCAGTTCTTATTGAATTTGGCTTTGAGTATCATTTTAAAAACAAGGGGAGGAAATTCCAGTGATATGGAAAATGGCACCATGAACAAATGGGACATACTGGCCAGGGATGGGAAACCTCAGGCACTGGGACCAAATGTAGCACATTGTCCGTCAGACACACACCCTCCCAAGGCACCCCCCCTCACTAACCTTGCTTTCCATTTTCATCAACTGTTTGCCCGGCTGGAATGTGACTTTGCACTCTGCAAAGGCCACTTGCTTGTCTGGATGGAGGATAAAGAAAAGACTGTTCTCTTTGTCCCACCACCCTCACAGGACACAAGAGAGGACCTTCTTGGCGCTGCTTCCAGACTTTGGAACTCCCTCCTTGGATAAGCTAGAGCGGCTCCCTCCTTATTGTGCTTCTGTCAGCAAGTGAAGACTTTCTTGTTCCAACAGGCTTTTGGTGAATGTGAAGAATCTACCGGTAACTTACTGTGCAAAGGTAACGTTCATCTTCACTGCTCTGAACACTTTAGCCTTTGCTTCCCTCCTCCTCACCACTGGTATATGTTTCCTGGGTGCAAAGAAAATCATGCTGCAGACAAATTTATTGTAAGGTGGAGTCTGTGAATTACTGGAATCTATAATTCCAAGGTAAAATACAATCATATGTCTTGTTTACGCGAACACCTTCCTTGACTTTAGGATGAAATAGTCAAGAAGACATTTTTATTATTACTCTTATTTGTACAAGTATTACATAGTTTGATGAAATTATGTTCAGTTAGCTTTCTCCACACCCCCACACCCCCTGGCCGCCACTTCCCTCTCTTTGTCTTTATGTATATCTTTATGTAACTTAGGTCATTTAATAGTAGTATTTTTCTTTTTTATTAAAAAAAATGAGTGGGGCAAGATGCCATTTTGACTTTTCCCCTCAGGTGTGTAAATGACTTAGGAAAATATTGTCCACTGATCCAAGCAAGAATACGCTCTCCATAAGTCATTGTAAAAAAGGAGGCTCATTGATTTATTTACATTTGCAATCATGCCTATCCCTCTGGCCCGGACAATAATCAATGTGAACAGATGAGCTCTCATCTCCAAGCAGCTAAACATCTGTTTCAGAGGGCATAATGGAATTAAAAGGGGCTGAGAAAAGGGCAAATATGACCACTAGACTCCACATAGCAGATATGTCACTAACCATCATAATTATAAGATGAATCTTGGTGACTCGTAATGCTTGTTTGAAACAAGAAGCAGGGAATTACAATCCCTCAAATTTCTCTCGGCTTGGGATATTAACAGAGCAATCCTAATTTCTTTGCAGTGGTCGTGGGGGTCGGAGTGGGCAGGAGTGTCCGTCCACCTACCGAACCAACTTCTGTCAGCCCCCACCAGCGAGACCATCAGTGAAGGGATTCTTGTTTCCTTCCACTGATGAAGAGCTTCCCCTGCCACCTACCAAATCTACATTGCTGACTCCAATGGGATCCCTGCCAGTACCAGTCACCAGAAAACATCAAAATGGAGTTTTCATGGAGCAAGGCTAAGCCCACCAGATGGCCCTGCTGTCATTGCATGATGGCACTAGGCACAATCCAGGGACAATGGTTGTGCTAGTTTCAGGCTGATACAGTGATCTGCCTGCAGTCCTTGTTTCACCTTGGCCACTGTGTGAAGCAGGGCTACAGAGGGAGTGGTGGCCCAGCCACCCTGTAAAGCCTGCCAGGCCGTAGGGGGGGGGGAGCTTAGATTGCTCCCCAATTGTATTAATATGTTGAAAGTCCAGCTGCAAGGCAATGCCTGTGTTCTCCTGCAATTCAGAGATCAGAGTACATTCCAATAGCTTATGTGATCAATTAAGGATAAATAATAAGCTTACCCCAATGAGAGAGGCTTGCCTGCCTCATTGCCCTCAGATACAATTTTAACCCTGCTGACTATGCTGTTCTGCTTTTTATGGCTTCCGGCTTTTACACACACACACACACACACACACACACACACACACTTACATTTTGATTGTTTTATATTCTTTGTAATTGAAGGGCAGTATTGAAAATACTTCCAAGAGACCACTCTAGAAGCCCAGTCTGCCCACTAGGTTGTAGTCTGCACATATCCTTATGCTAATAGGTCTACAAGCAGTTAAAGTAAGTTTAATTGGTTAATTTTCAGTTGTTGTTTTCTGTCAGTTAAATGATTTACGTATTGAATGAATTCCATATGGATTAAACAAAGTGTATTCTTATATTGAGAAGCAGCAGTAAAGGCTAAAATATACGTTAGCCTTTTTGCTGGAATGTGTTTCTTGAGGGACCGAAAGGGGGACGAATCACGTTTTGATAAATAAATATCAAATTTCATACTATTACATATTTGGGAGTCAATCTGGTGT
This sequence comes from Podarcis gaigeae, assembly GCF_964106915.1. Classification (NCBI taxonomy): domain Eukaryota; kingdom Metazoa; phylum Chordata; class Lepidosauria; order Squamata; family Lacertidae; genus Podarcis; species Podarcis gaigeae. Next base: position 68,427,739 of record NC_139677.1, read on the forward strand.
CCAGTGGCTTTGTATGGAAATGAGGTTGGGATGTTGATGGATTTCCTTGCTTGATGTGCAATTGTTACCTAGTGGGGCTTTAAAACCATAAGTGAGCCTAGGTGAGGGAATACAGCTGTCCATGAAGGCACAGGTAAATTCTGTGTCCAGGGCAGCTGTCTACCAGCTTCATCTGGTACACTGACTGAGACCCAACCTGCCCGCAGACTGTCTCGCCAGAGTAGTGCCTGCTCTAGTTATCTCCCGCTTGGTCTACTGCAATGTGCTCTACATGAGTCTACCTTTGAAGGTGACCTGGAAACTGCAACTAATCCATAATGCGGCAGCTAAGCTGGTGACTGGGAGTGGCCACCAAGACCATATAACACCAGTCCTGAAAGATCTACATTGGCTCCCAGTACGTTTCAGAGCACAATTCAAAGTGTTGCTGCTGACCTTTAAAGCCCTAAATGGCCTTGGCCCAGTATACCCGAAGGAGTGTCTCCACCCCCATCATTCAACCCAGACACTGAGGTCCAGCTCCAAGGGCCTTCTGGCAGTTCCCTCACTGCAAGAAGCAAAGCTACAGGGAACCAGACAGAGGACCTTCTTGGTAGTGGCGCCCGCCCTGTGGAATGCCCTCCCATCAGATGTCAAGGAAATAATCAACTATCTGACTTTTAGAAGACATCTGAAGGCAGCCCTGTTTGGGGAAGTTGTTAATGTTTGATGTTATTGTATTTCTAATACTTTGTTAGAAGCCACCCAGAGTGGCTGGGGAAACCCAGCCAGATGGGCGGGGTATTAATTATTGTTGTTGTTGTTGTTCTCCAGGCAGAAGGCAGTGTGAATACTTGGCAGTGGTGAATCTACAAGTGTAGAAGGAGTGCATTCCTCTCGCCTACCTCCTGATCTTATGCTATAGATCCACCCCCAACATTTGCTGAAACAAAATCTTGTTCAACAGTAATTCACATTAAAAATCAGCCAAAGCTTTAAAACTTTATTAGAATACTAAAGGAATTTTATTGTATCAGATTGCTAATTACTTTGGAAATAAATGAGTTCAGCTTTCTGGGTTGCTGTTTGTGTATTTCCGTTAGACATACTGTTGCAATCCCCTGTATAAGCTGATAAAGACAATTCAGGCTTTCTTCTCTCTCTTTCTTTTTGTAATTACAACGGAGAAAGGTAAGGTACTCCCAAGTAAATTTTCTTTCAAAGGAGACTCTACTGACACTGACATGATTGCATTCCAATATTTTTGCTTTTAGAATTTTGCACATTAATTCTTTCTGGAATGCTAAAGACGTCAGGAATCAATGTAGTCTAAGCTGCTGCAATTTTTAAATGGGAAGTTGTAGCTGAGGTTCTTGTTTATGAGCAGTTTCCCCCCAAAATTAAAAGTGTCAGGTTTGCAAATGGGAAGCAGAAAGGACAACTTTGTTCTCTGTTTCTCCATTGAGAGCTCATTTTTCTAAATGGGCTTCTTCTAAAGGGAGGGGGGTGGACCATAAATTTTTAGTCCATATCAGGAAGGCAAATTTATTAAAAGAGAGCCAAGTGCTTTTTCAATGATCTAAATGCCATTATCTTTTCAAATGGATAAAATGATATTTGGGCATGGCAATTAAAGCCTTCACAACAGCAGAAGAGAGAGACTTCATTTAAAATATATTCATAGTTCAAAATTACACTAATGGGTGAAAGCATGCAATTGGAGCAATGTAGAGACCAAATAGCAAGGAAATGCAAAATTGAGCCATTTCTGCTCAGACAGTCCAGTTTTCACTCCTTGTTGTGACAGGAGGAAAGGAGTGTAATCAAGAGCTCTGCTGAATTAAGAAGGGGATACTAGCCAAATAAACATATTTTTAAAAATGTTGCTTTAGCTTTGTATCATCCAGAGTAAAACTGAGATCTGTGAACATCTGAATTGTGGTAGTGGTGGAAATGATAAGACTTGCTGCTGGCTGTGAAGGCTTAACCCTTAATGAAATACATAGTAAACAAGTGTATAAATTAGGGATAGATAACTGTCACGGTCAGTTTCTCTCAGTTTCTTTTCTCAATTGTAAATTCATTTCTCCACATTTATGCAGCAATTTGCCATTTTAAAAAAAATCTCATGAAAATTTGCCAGCATTTCAGTGTTAATTTCTCCCAATAAATACAATTTAATGCATTTTTTTATTAATATACACATTTTGGCAAGCAATTGTCCCTAAAGTAATGTATTTTTGCTATTTTCACTTAATATAATTTTTAAGCTGTGACTAATTGGAGATGTCTGGGTACACTACAAAATATAGGGTATAACTCTCAAATGCTTGTATGCACGTTTGAATATCTGTATCAGGGAAATTGCTTTAAAATGACGGCTAGGTGCTGCATACTCAAGTAAGATAAACATGAAGCATAATTCTAGTTACTGGAAATGTATTATTTCTATAATACCTGGTGGACATGTCCACTTACATAAAAATTGGAGAAAGATAAGAAGCTTAATGGAAAAGATAAATTATTCTATCGGATTGGGTTCATTACTTTTATTTGTATGCTCACAGAAGCTATTACAAGAGAATTTTGAATTAGCTCACGATTTCATACGACTGTAAGAGTTCTATTCAGTGCTAGATTTACAGATAAGCTAAACAAGCTATAGCTTAGGGCCCCACTTTCTTGGGGCCCCCCCAAAATTACTTAAATATATAATTTAAATATATAATTCTTAAATATATTTCTTCTTAATTGTATTTCAGTTCAACAATTACTTTGATAAAATACATATTTTGTTATGTGTAAATGGCTTTGGATACCTATTAGGTTCATAAATTACCATAGAACATATATTCAACAGGAAAGACAGTGACAATGTGTTGTTGACAAAGGACAGCTGGACATATAAAGGGCCCCATTACCTTCAGTAGCCTAGGGCCTCATCAAACCTAAATCTGGCCCTGGTTCTATTAGGTATTATGGGAAAGGTTGGTGCACTCATTGCTCTTCTCCATCTGTCTCCATGCTGGTCAACAAACTGGGCCTCAGGTGAGTCTGGGACTTTTGTCTCACAGCAGCAGTGCAGTTCATTAATCACCATCACAACCACACCTACCCACTGCACCTTCTAAAATAAAAACACTGGACTACACTTCAGAGATATAATGCACCACTCGAATGCCCCACCTCCAGTAAATCGGTGCAACAACAGTTACTTTGCAGGGCTGATGTAACTGATACTCTCTCAACCACTGCTACTCCAATATTGGTATAGTAATCTTTATCTGCATTAGTGCTGGCAGGGTAATTTTCTAAACTCATGGGTAGAATCACTTGGCGGGGTTGTCTATGAAAAAAGATCAGTCTTAGAAATATCCTGAATCTCCATTTCTGTTGCTACCTTTGTTCCTGGGGTACCTTTTGCCTAAACACAGCTGTGCTAAAATCCAGGATACTTGAATTGTTTTCTGTTGGGCAGCAATTATTTCTCTACTTGGGAAGACCAGCAGAAAAGGCTTTAAAATGAACCAAGAAGTTCTCTATATGGGTAATGGGTGTGTGGCTACAGCCTCCCTTCCATCCAATTGGCTAGATCTGCTTTCCTCAATGTCACACACTGCTATGATTTCACTGACAGATAGGTAGCCGTGTTGGTCTGCCATAGTCAAAACAAAAAAAAATTCCTTCCAGTAGCACCTTAAAGACCAACTAAGTTAGTTCTTGGTATGAGCTTTTGTGTGCATGCACACTTCTTCAGATAGGTATCTGAAGAAGTATGCATGGACACGAAAGCTCATACCAAGAACTAACTTAGTTGGTCTTTAAGGTGCTACTGGAAGGAATTTTTTTTGTTATGATTTCACTGGTTAGCTAAAAGCACCGAAAGGTGGGTTCATGTCTCACAAAACAAATGAGCACAATAGGGCCTGCATGTTTTGACTAACATCTTCGGTTCTATAAGACCTAAAAACTTACTGAAAGAAAGTAGGGATGTAAGGAGGCAGCAATTTTTGTCCCATTGGTAGCCTTGTCCTGCAAGAATTTGTCTAATCCTCTTTTAAAGCCATCCAAGTTGGTGGCCATCACTGACTCCTGTGGGAGTCAGCTCCATTGTTTAACTATGCACTGCATGAAGAAATATGTTCTTTTATCTGTCCTGAATCTTCCAACATGTAATTAATTGTATAATTAACTTCAGTACATTTCAATGGAACGTAAATGTCAAAAGAGAACTGTCAAAAGCCATGCGGAAAAGAACGTAATTTTTAAATGTAACATTCATGGACTGAAACCCCCTACCCAGTTTGATGAGTATTGATTTGCCACATAGTGGCTGCTCTCCCCCAATATCCTGGCTCTTGCCTTTCTTGGTTCTGGGTAATGGGCAACATTGGGTCTCTTGTGCAATGTTTGTTTCGAACCTGTTTGAAAGATGCCTGATCTGTGTGACTTCCTCACCTTGTTTTTTTTTAAAATAAATGTGTGGATTATAATTGCTTGTCACATTGGCAATTCATCATTTTGCCTACCTGGAAAGTAATCATGAGTTTAATGACATTGATTGATACCTTGACAGAGAATGCTGGAAGGATATTAATATTAGTTGGTAAAAACAAAACATAACCCATCACCCAACTCCAAACAGCACACCTTTAAAAAGTAATACTTTGTACTTACTACACCTCAGTAACTTTTTTTTGAGAAAGATGAGAAATAAAAACATAACAGAAATAAACTATACCCTTGATCAAATATAAACCCCACCCCCCACACCTGCATATATATCTGAAATTTAGATATACAGATTATTCACAATGAGGTGAATGAAAAGGAGTGGTGGCATAACGTATAAGTTTCTTTTATATAGAAAAATAGATGGATGATAACACATGCCTAGAAAAACAAATCAGAGGGCCACTCTTCTCTTCTCCTTTATGTCGCTGCTTGAATGACACTCTGAATGACTGGCCAGTTGGGACTGTCATTGGCTTGTGTCCAATGCACTGCTAAGTGTCCCATTGCATGATGGGACTTTCTTTTACACAGACACTACACCTTCCCCAAATCTACTCTGAGTGAACTCCCACAGGTGGCACGTGAAGGAGGAGAAGGGGGAAAGTCCCATTGCACAAACATAAATCTTTGTGCTTCACCCAGAAGCACTGAGGAGAATGGTGGTCCACGGAACTACTAATTGTAGCTTCTCCAGTGAGGTGATGGCAGAGCTGCCATAGTTAAAGAATTCAGAAAGAAAGCAGATGTTGGTTACTGCCAATAACTACCACACATGGGCTCAAATCCAAACCTCTCCACCTGGCCCAAGGGATGTTATGAAGTGGCAGGGATACTGTTGCTTTACTATTCATGCCTTCCCCCAAAGAATCCTGGGTACTGTAGTTCAAGGACGCTGTGAATTATAGCTCTGTGAGGGGGTCTTCTGGCAACTCTCAGTATCCCTTAACAACTACAGTTCTCAGGATTCTTCGGATCAAGCCATTATTGTTCAAGTGATGTAACTGTGCTTTAAACGTATGGTGTGGATTGACTGTGCTTATGCACATGTGGATCTGGGCCCACCAATGGCAGATCAGGAGATAAAGTGCACACTACCCTACTTCCCCTTACAGTTCTCTATAGCAGGTTTTATTTTTTAAAGGAAGGTCTGTCTGTTGCTTTGGTAACTCACTGGAAGTGCTGCTGTTCACTTCAGTAGGATGTGGAAAGCACCCATTATATCTTGATGAGTGGGGAAGGGGTTAGAATGAATTCTGATTTTAATGACACTGTGGTAAAGTTTAACTCACTTGCAATAGCTTTGTTTTGGATATACATCAGTGAAACTTTGATAAGAATCTCCAGCTAGACGGCAGAGTTTGGCTGCTTTAATAAGACCAAAGCAATTTTCTGTGGGTAAAGGTGCCATAAACACACATCCCAAGCATTATTAGCTGCATGCCTGCAAGTGTATTATCCTGCAGGTAGGGTAAAGTAAATGAGAAATCAGGAACCCATCCAGAATTAATTGGAAACAAATTAATACTGCAGTTTTCTAGACCTTTTATATAACAGCTTTGTGAGCCAATTGCTGTGCTGACAAGTCTTTGCATCTTCATTAGCTGGGTACCATTTCCATGTAAAAGAACTTCTTAATTAATCAAATGTTGATATAATGAACAGTGATACATATCTTTCCACCCTAACATAAAACTCAGAAAAATAACACAACACAACACAAAATGTTTCATTTTTACATTTGTAGATTGGGGCTATCAATACAGAAACCAATATATTCTGAATGATGTTACACAGGACTAAAGAACTGGAATGTCCTTTTTTAAAAAATAACTTAATTTCTCATGATCTCCTCCATACCTGATATGACCACCTTTGGTTTTCATGGGATAATGGCAATAACGATGAAAATTAGAAATGACAACACTTTAAAAACTTCACTATACATTACATTAATTGAATGACTTTTTGCCACATGCAGAAGGAAGGTAACACTTTCCTTCCCACTCACAATCCTGATGAAAATTGCTCCCATGCTGCAGGCAGCAATTTGGGGAAAAGGTTCCATTGGCATTAAAGGGAGTTATTTTACTTGCTAACTTAGTGTGGGAAGTACAGTTTCCATCAGGATCATGACTGGGGAGGGAAGGGTTAAACCACTATTCATGAACTGCCACATTTGCAATACAAATTGCCCCTCTCCCACCTAGGACAAACAAACAAACAAACAAACAAACAAACAAACAAACAAACAAACAAACGTGTAGCTCAATGCATAGTTAGGCTTTAAAATAATTTACAAGGAACATTCCTTGTGTCTGAAGAAAGACCTGGGGGTGGTTGGAGGCTTCTACTAAAAAGTTGAGAATTACTCCATCACCTCTGTGCATCACCAAATTTGATTAGTGTGAACTTCTAGCAAGGAATATGTTGGTGATTTTTCAGCCAATGGTCCTCCCACATTTACCGCACCCCAGCTCCCCTTTGGAGAAGACTCAGTTGGTTTGTCCTGGGGTGGAGTTGAAGATTGGCCAGCTGAGGAGTTGGGCCAATAGGAAGAGAGAGTTGGGAGCAAGCCTTTATAAGCCATTCTTCTCCCCAAACATTCCAGTCTTTTCTTGAGTGTTCTGGCTCTTCTTCCTTAAGCTGTATGGGCTTTGCTAGTTTGGGAGTTGAGTAGGAATTCTTCTTTGGGAGGCTGTTTTGGCCTTGGGGTTCCCCTTTTTTACCTACTTCATTCTGTTTGGAGTTGGGTGTTTGGAGTGGCATTTGTACAGGTTGGCTGTTAGTCCAGGCAGAAACACAAGATATGGTGGGATAAATAATTGAGGCCAAATTGTGTTAAGTACACTCTTTGGTCACATTGGGACTTGGGTGGCACTGTGGTCTAAACCACAGAGCCTAGGACTTGCCGATCAGAAGGTTGGCGGTTCGAATCCCCGCGACAGGGTGAGCTTCAATTGTTTGGTCCCTGCTCCTGCCAACCTAGCAGCTCGAAAGCATGTCAAAGTGCAAGTAGATAAATAGGTACCGCTCCGGCGGGAAGGTAAACAGCATTTCCATGCGCTGTGCTGGTTTCGCCACAAGTGGCTTAGTCATGCTGGCCAATGACCCAGAAAAACTCTCTGTGGACAAACATCAGCTCCCTCAGCCAGTAAAGTGAGATGAGCGCTGCAACCCCAGAGTCGTTTACAACTGGACTTAACTGTCAGGGGTCCTTTACCTTTTGGTCACATTATATTGCCTTGTGGGGGGGTCTCTGGGGTGCCCTTTATGCATGGCGTGTGAATTGGGGTGAATACTGAGCTGGTGGGGCCACTGTGTGCTTGTCAAGTCCACATATGCGGGGTTCTTGGAGCAAGGAGGAAGTATTCCTTCCAGTCCTTTTCTCCGAGACCACAGGCACCATCTGTTAAAGTTGTGCATGAGTTGGGAGGACCTAATTCCTCCCATTTTAGAGAACTTACTTGCTCAGACTGTATTTTGATTCAACTATTTATGTGTGTTGGTTTGCAGATCCTTTAAGGTGTTACATTGAATAAATGTAAGCTCTTTCACCACAGCATGGTCTCCTGAGTCTTCTGTTGGGTGCACTGGCAAAGTTTATGGCTGGTCCAGAACAACTTCTGTTGTCACTGAGAAACACCACTAAGGAAATGGCTCACTTTAGTGGCTGAATTTTAAACCAACACTCTCTTGGCTAAATGTGGTAGGAAGAGCTAAAATACTATCTGAGCCTTTAAGGCTGTGAAGAAACCATGCAGTTTTCTTGCGAGGGCACCAGAGATTTCACATGAAGTAGGAGAATAAACAATTTAATGAATAAATAATTATTGCATAATTAAAATGTTATTAAATCAGACTTTGATTTGCTGCCTGTGCACTGCCTATCTCTGAGGTCTGCTGTCTGATGATTGGACTAAATCTTCTGTGAGATACTTCTGTCTAGATACGTCTGTAATGATACCGTGTATTCAGAGGTGAAGGTTTGGACAGGAAAGATGGTCATCTGTGACTGGACTGCCTGCAAACAGTACACACTTACATCTAGGAGAAGAAGTGGAGTTTTAAAATGTTGTGCTCTTTTAATCTAGTTCAAAGGTGAGGAACGTGTGGCTCTAAGAAGTTGCTGGACAGGCTTCCGGTTCCGGTTGCAGCCAGGGAGGGAGCGCAGAGAACCGGCTCTTGGTTTTCTGGGCGTTGTGGAGGCTTGGGGGAGTCGCTAGGGCGCAGCGAACCCGAAAACCCTAAGGGGGGTACCCTTAGGGGACAGGCTCCCAGCAGCGTGGAAGCGGTTGTGTTACCTCTCTGCGCCGACAAGGCGAGAAGACGGGGGACCGCTAGCGCAATTTGGGGAAAGCTCCGACTCCGCAGCGCAACGCCTCGAGCTCCAGCCTGGAGAGGCGACGGGCTTCCTAAAGATAAGAAAGGGATCCGCAGCGTGTCGTAGCGTCTCACAGAACGCTCTTTCAAAAGCGCAAAGCTAGTAGTGGAGCTGCGGGATGCCTGGTACTTTTTTTGAATCGTGTCTGGGAGTTCACTCGGTGACGGAATTAAGATGGCGCAGAGGGAAGTCGGCGGTATGAGGAAGTCTTGCAAAGTCTGTCTGAGTGAGTGCACCTTTAAGTTGTGAATTGTGAAGTGAGATTAACTTGCCTAAAAGAGACCTTAAGAATTACAAAACGGATAAAGAAGTTTGGAGCCTTAGCGGACAATAAGGACCAATCAAACTTTTGTGGGCTCATAGTCTGCTCTTCTGTGCTGCCTACGCCGCTCAAGCGGGGTGTTTCTTTTTTTCTTTACGTTGTTGTTCCTTAGGCTGCTGCACGTTTTTACGTTTTTATGTTTATGTTGCTCAAGCTGCCTCCTGCTTTTATATTTTTCATAATTTACACTCCGGGTGTTTCTCACGCCTCCCCTGGAAGGAATATAGACTGTATGTTGAGGATTTTTGAGGAGCGGACGGATCATTTCAGGAAAGAGGTGGTAGCAAAGAGGAGAGAGAGGTCTAAAGTGTGAAGACCTCCCCTCTGTCCCCCCTCTCCGTTCCTCCTACGCCACTGCTCCCTCTCCTTTTTCACTCCTCCTTCTCTTGTCTGGGGGAGGACACCCCCGGCGGTTGGACTTGGACTAAGGGGGTTAAAACTGACGAGGCTGTGTGGCTCTTGGATTAGCCCCACGCGGCTTAGAAAAATCTGTGTATACCACCTCGACCTGGATACTGATGGCGGCATATAGAAAGGAGACTTTGAATCGGAGTAAATCAGATCAAAGTGGACAATACACCTTTAAAGCTTGATTGCGGACAGTTAATCTTTACTGCCTCGTGACTCAGGACAAGTGGGGGAAATTGGACTGGCGAGAGTGAATTGAAAGACAACGTCAGGATTCTGGGTCGAGCCACCCCGCACCATATCTCCCGCATCCCTCTCTGGACGTGTCACAGAACTCTGCTCCGGGGTGTCTGGGGACTACGTTTGGACTTAATACTGAAGGGGCTGGTTATATTTGGTTTGGAAAACTGCCTTATTTCTGCTTTGTTTTTGCCTATAATTGTTGATATCGCTGAGAACTAGGGGATTTAAGGGGGGGAGGAAGTAGGGGCGGGAGGGGAAGTGAATTGGCTGGGGGAAAGATTTGGAAATGACGGGGAAGGACGGAAAGGATTGGAAGAAAGGGGGCGGGACCCCAGGGGAAAGGAAGTTGTCCCGCCAGGAAGAAATTAAAGATTTAGACAATTTGTGGGCGAAAATAAAGGAGGAATTTAAACAAAATGTATTATACATGGAAAGCAAGCTAGGAGAGGTACAGGAGATGATTGATAAAAAGATAGAAGGAGCAGTGGGAGAACTCTCAACTAAAATTCAAGACCTCTCTGTTAAGTCCAAATTAATTGAGGAATCTAACAAGAAGTTGCAGAAAGAGATGAGGGAACAGAAAAAAGAGACAATGAAGATGAAAGAAGAGTTAAGAGAATTAAACAGCTCACAAGATAGGATTTGGGATAATCTAGCCATGGCAGAGATGCGACAAAAACAGCTTCATTTGAAATTTAGGGGAGTAGTAGAGGAAAGAAATGAAGATATAAGAGGAAAAATGATTAAAGAACTCTCTAAATGGCTAGGTATAAGAGAGGAAGAGATGGCCCTCTCTATAGAGAATGTATTTAGGATGTCAAGACCTAAATACTTAAAAATTAATAAATTCTTGGGGGATTGTTTAGTGATCTTTAACTCAGTGGAAATGAAAAACTTAATTTTAAGAACGAGCTACCATAATAGATTAAGAATTGATGGAAGACCTATTATTATCTACAAAGAAATACCGGTCAGGTTATTACGTAAAAGAGAGGGATACAAACAAGTGGTAGCCATTTTGAAGAGAAACGGGATACAATTTAGATGGGAGTTCCCGGAAGGGATTACCTTTTTCTATAAAGATAAAAAATTCAGATTGATGGACACACAGGAGGTTGAGAAGTTTTTGAGAAGGTATGAGAAGGACTTGGGAAGGACAGAGAATAGACCTAGGAGCAAGGAGGAAGAGGAGGAGGAGGGGAGAGGAGGTGGAGGGGAGGGAGGGCGGGGCGGGGAGGAGAGGGTAGTGGAAACAGAGGAGGAAGATGATGAGGCCGTAGTGGGAGGAAAGACGGCAGAGGAGGGGGAGCCCTCAGGAAATAGAGGCGGTAGACTCTAGTCCGGGACCCCGGCCAGAGAAACCGTAACAGATAAAGGAAAACAATTACACATACATTAAAATTTTTATCCTGGAATGTGAATGGGCTGAATGAGAAAGCTAAAAGGAATAAAATCGAGAGAGTGTTGAAAAATAAGAATTACGATGTAATTTGCCTTCAGGAAACTCATATTGCGAAGAAACATAAACATATTTTGATGAATAAAAAACTGGGAGTAGAGTTTATTAACTTGGAGGTAAACAAAAAAAAAGGAGTAGTGATATATGTAAAAGAGAAGTGGGAGCCCGTATTGATTTGTAAAGATGAAGAAGGAAGAATTTTAGGGATTCAATTAAATTTCCGGGGGGAAAAAATTAATGTTGTGACGGTCTATGCCCCGAATACAAACAGAGCAGAGTTTTTTGAGAAACTTGAATGTATTTTATTAGAGCTAGAAGTGCATAAATTAATCCTGCTCGGGGATATGAATGGTGTTCCAGTACCGGATCTGGACAGGAGTGAAAAGAGGGGGAAATTAAACAGAGGAAAACTGCCGAAATCTTTTAATGATCTAGAGGAAAATCTAGATTTAATCGATATCTGGAGGCATAAAAACCCCACTTCTAAACAGTTTACTCATTATTCAGAACCCCATCAAAGTTGGGGCAGAATTGACCAGATTTGGATGACAAGAAATCTTACATTGAGGGTAAAGAGATGTGAAATTCTACCTAGGACACTCTCTGATCATTGTGCCCTGGTTATGGAAATAAAAAGTGGGATGAAGGGACAATATAGGTGGAGGCTGAACGAAAATTTATTGGAAATTGAAGAGGTGAAGGAAAGGGTTAAAGGTACTCTAAAAGATTATTTGGACTTAAATTTGAATAAGGAATCCACCATAGATACTGTATGGGACGCCAGTAAGGCGGTCATGAGGGGTATCCTAATTCAACAAAATAATTATAGGAGGAAATTAAGGGAACAAAAGAAAGAAGATATCCTCACTCAGCTGAGAAAATGCGAGAGGAAACTGACTACAAACCCGGCAGATGATGACGCTATTCGAACCTCAAAAGTATTGCAGTCTCAATATTCAGCTATATTAAATCAAGAGACACAATGGAGAATTAAATTTATGAAGCAGAGGTATTTTGAATCGGCCAATAAAATGGGGAAGTTACTCGCGTGGCAGTTAAGAAAAAGAAAGAAACAAAATGTGATAAATAAAATAATAATGGAAGATAACATCATAGAAGACCCAGATGAAATAGAAAAAAGGTTTGTTCAGTTTTTCGAAAAGTTGTACGAGAGAGGAGCGGAAGATAGTGTAGAAATTAAAAACTATTTGGATCAAAATAGAGGGAAATATATATCGGAGGAGGATAGAACACAATTAAATAAGGAAATTACAGTAAATGAGATCAAGGAGGCTATTAACAGGATGAAAAATGGAAAGGCTCCCAGGCCGGATGGTCTGTCCTCAAAATACTATAAAACGCTAGGGGAACTCCTAGCGCCGGTGCTTAGAGATGTGATTAATAACATCCTCCAGGGAGGAAAGATCCCCGGTTCTTGGAAGGAGGCATATATAACTTTGATTCCAAAATCGGAAACTGAAAAAACAGATATAAAAAATTATAGGCCAATTTCATTGCTTAATAGTGATTATAAGATTTTTGCCGATATTATGGCAAGTAGACTTAAGAGGCTATTAATGAAATACATACATAAGGACCAAGCGGGATTCCTCCCTAATAGACATCAGAAAGATAACGTTCGCCATATATTAAATATCATTGAATACCTAGATATGAGGATAGACACTCCAGCAGCATTAATTTTTATAGACGCCGAAAAGGCCTTCGATAATGTTTCCTGGGAATTTTTATCACTTTGTTTGGAAAAGGCAGGTATAGAAGGCCCCTATATGAAAGGTATCAAAGCAATATATTCAGAACAACAGGCCAGGCTGATCATAAACAACAATTTGACCAAACCCTTTAAGATCATGAAAGGCACAAGGCAGGGCTGCCCTTTATCCCCCCTGTTATTTATAATGGTTTTGGAAGTTATTGCAAACAGAATAAGAGATGCAGCAAATGTAAAGGGGATAAGAATTGGGAAGAAGGAATTTAAGCTGAAGGCTTATGCCGACGATCTAGTCCTGTCCTTGGAGAATCCAGTAGACAGCGCTTGTAAGGTGGTAGAACTATTGGAGGAATTCGGCAGATTGTCAGGATTCAGATTAAACAGGAAGAAAACAAAAATCTTAACAAAGAATCTGGCCGATCAGGACAAAACCCAATTGGAGCAAAAGACTGCTATAAAAATTGTGAATAAAGTAAAATATTTGGGAATTTGGCTATCACCGAAAAATATAAATCTGGTTGAAGATAATTATGACAAGATTTGGCAGGAAATTAAAAAAGATCTGGATTCCTGGCATAGGCTGAAGCTCTCATGGACAGGGAGGATGGCAGCGATTAAGATGTGTATTCTTCCGAGGTTATTGTTTTTGTTTCAAAATATTCCGGTAATTAAAGGCATCACCCGTTTTAGGAACTGGCAAAAAATTTTGACTAAGTTTATATGGCAGGGGAAGAGAGCCAGGATAAAGTTTAAATACCTAACAGACATAAGAGAGAGAGGTGGCTTTGCAGTCCCGAATATAAGGATGTACTATGAGGCAGCTTGTTTATGTTGGGTAAAGGACTGGGCCACCCTTAGAAATACTGACTTACTGGATCTGGAGGGTTTTGATATCAGGTTTGGGTGGCACGCCTACCTGTGGCAGGAGAAAGGTGGGGTCCACAGAGGGTTTTCTAATCATATAATTAGAGGCTCATTACTGGAGGTGTGGAACAGATATAAAAAATTGATTGAAAAAGGGACCCCTAGGTGGCTCTCCCCAGTTGACATTATCAAAATAAAAAAAACAAACATGACGGGTGAAAGATGGACCTATGATGATCTTTTAGATAAGACTGAAGAAGGGTGGAAGGTGAAGTCTTATGAAGAGTTGAAAGACAAGATAAAAGAATGGTTACACTTCCACCAGATTAATGCACTGTGGAATGAGCACAAGAAATTGGGGATGAGTGATAAAAAATCAAGATTCCAGGTGGAAATCCTAGAGAGTAATGATAAACTCCTCTCCAAACTATATAAACAATTATTGGAATGGGATACTAGAGAGGATTTGGTGAAGGGAGTGATGGTAAAATGGGATAGAGACCTTGGATATAATATTGATTATAATAATGGCAGACACTCTGGAGGAAAGGTATGAAATTTACAGCGTGTGCAACCCTCCGAGAAAACTTAGAGAAAATGATGTACCGTTGGTACCTGACCCCAGCAAAGTTAGGAAAGATGTATAAAACTGCTGATAACAACTGCTGGAGATGTAAAGACAAGGTTGGGACCTTTTTCCACATATGGTGGACCTGCGATGTAGTGAAGGAATTTTGGGGAAAGATTTACGATGAATTGAAAAAAATTCTGAAGTATAACTTTCCCAAAATACCTGAGTTGTTTCTCTTAGGTATGATTGGCGAGGAAATAGGAAAATCAGATCAAACCTTTTTTCAATATGCCATGGCCGCAGCGAGGATCCTAATTGCACAAAAATGGAAATCCCCTGATATGCCCACGATTGGAGAGTGGCAAGCGAGGCTATATCAATATTTAGAATTAGCGAGACTAACACAGAAAATAAGGCAAAATAATACAATGAAACTTAAAGATGAATGGAATAAATTTTTAATTTATGTTGAGACCAATATGGGAATTACTAACATAACAGCAGATGATAATTAATACCTTCGATGTATAAAACTAATGTTAGTTCTACTGCAAAGATCACCTAAGGATATGTAATCCAAGACCGAGTTGGACAGAAGTCTGTTTTATCGTTTTTCTTTTTGTTCGTCATTTTCTCTTTTATTTTTTCTCTTGTAATCTTTTTCCTTTTCTCTTTTTTCTTTTACTTTTTTCTTGTAAGCATATATATGTATATGTTTTTATTATGATATGTGATTTCTTTGCAAATAAAATTTTTCTAATAAAAAAAAATAAAATAAAAAAAAGAAGTTGCTGGACAACCACTCCCATCATTCCCCTGATCATTGGCCATGTTGGGAAGGCCTGATGGGAATTGGAATACAAGATGTTTACTACTGGGTTGAATGTTTCAGTGCCACCTCTGCAGAAACAATATGAGATGCCCATACACAGTTTCTCATATAGAGACCATCATTCAGTGTGGAATGGAGTCTAGCTACTTCTCCACATATTATGTGCCCCCCAAATTTGCATGTGAGTCCCATATCACCCCAGACTTTTAAGCCTTGCATCTCTGTCTCTTCTGCTCACTCAAAACTTAGCTGGAAGCAGCACTCAAAACTCTCCTATCGAGGCCACTTCTTTTCCCACAATCACTGCAAAGGTGAAACGGCAGTGCTCTGGGTGCCAGGGGCCCCAGACGAGTAGAACAAAATCATAGAATTGTAGAGTTCCTAAGCAAAGGAAGTGTGGATTTGCATGGAGATGTAGGCTGTAGAGTGGTAGACTTTTGTCAGAGCTTAAACATATGCAGTAAAAGGGACATGTGTGGCGTTGTGGGTTAAACCATAGAGCCTAGGACTTGCTGATCGGAAGCTGGTGGTTCGAATCCCCGCAATGGGGTGAGCTCCTGTTGTTGGGTCCCAGCTTCTGCCAACCTAGCAGTTCAAAAGCACGTCAAAGTGCAAGTAGATAAATAGGTACCACACTGGTGGGAAGGTAAACGGCATTTCCGTGTGCTGCTCTGGTTTGCCAGAAGCGGCTTAGTCATGCTGACCACATGACCTGGAAGCTGTCTGCGGACAAACGCCGGCTCCCTCGGCCAATAAAGCGAGATGAGCGCCGCAACCCCAGAGTCGGCTACAACTGGACCTAATGGTCAGGGGTCCCTTTACCTTTACTTTAAACATATGCAGTTAGGAGCAGGGCTGTGCTTTTATCCCCACAACTGAATTATTTTCAGGAACTACATGCCATGAGCAGCTGTGAGAACAGAAAGCCCAATGTGTGAGCTCCTGCTCAAAGGCAGTGGCTCTATGCAGTCTGAACACCAGAATAATCTGGTGACCCAATTGCATAGTGTGAAGAGAATCAGAATTTATAGGGTTAAGCAGTTCTGAGTGACGTCTCACATTCTGAGGCGTGGCAAGTTTCACAGAGGGGTGTGTTTTCTCTGTGTCTTTGTTCCTTTCACTTTTGCGGTGAGGCAGCAAGATGAGTGCTCTCTCGCCGGGTGATCTATGAGTTGTTTCTACAAGATTAAAGACTGAAAAGAGATAAGCAAGAACGCGTGAGTGTGGCTGATTTATTACACACACGCACAGCAACAGTTTCTACGCTGCGGAAACTCTGCTACAGGGAGTCCACGGAGAGCTATCCCTGGGTGTCCAGTGGGGAGCAGAGTGGCAGGGGAAGCGTCTGGACTCCATCCAACAGCCATAGGTTATGGAGAGGTCAGCAAAGTTTTGAAGCTGTTGCCAAGTTGTGCCGGTGTGTGTGGAAGCCAGCTGAGAGGAGAAGCTGGAGCCAGCTTGAGTCCTGCCTAACGTTTGAAGGCAGAGGAGCTCGCTGGGAGAAATCGGATCTCCAAGGACCGGGAGCTGGAGGAGCTGCTGTTTGCTGTTACGTGAGTACGCTCAGCCCCGGGGGAGAGATGGCTCAGTCCCAAGAATATGGCTTTGGGCTTAAGCTGCCATGCCAGAAGCTGAGTTGCGAAAGTTGGTTGGAGTGGAGCTTTCACGTAGAACTTCTCCTGGTCAGGGCACAGCTGTGGGACGTAGTCCAGCCCCCACAGAAGGCAGCTGGGAAAGCAGAGGCTGAAATGGCTGCAGAGCTAAGTGCAGCTGAGAAGCGTGTGCTTGTTTTTTTGGCAGAGAATGTGAATGCTCATCTGAGGCCAGTTGTCCTGGATGCTAAAAGGCCTGAGGCTGCTTGGCTGGCACTCCGTGAGGCTTGTGAAGCCGGAGTGGGAAGCAAGGGCCAAGATGTGGCTGCATCCGAAGGGGAGAGGCAAGATGGCGCTGGGCACATTCTTGAGAGTCGACACACAGCTGGGAGGAGCTGGGAGCCCCCATGGGGGGACGAAGGGACTGTTGCTGCTGGTGAGCCTGGCAGCTGTATGAATGCTGCAACGTGCCTGTGTGAGGAGCCAGGAAAGAGGCCAAGAGTTGGGAGCCCTTTACCCACCAGAGGGGGTGCAGGAAAACGTCCTGGGACCAGTGGGGGGGCAGTGAACAGTGAAAGCTCAGAGAAGCCTCATTTTCCAAAGGCAGCCAAGAGTTGTTTTCGTCGTGAGTCGGAGCCTGGGAAGCTGAAAAGAGCTAAAAGCTTCAAGGCCAGCCACCTGCGAAAAGTACAGATAAGAGCTACAGAGCTGTGTGGGAACGCGGAGACAAGTCCGGTTTCCAAGGCAACTGAGACAGTTGCATCTACGGAAGCTGAGAAGGTCGTGGGCAAGTCTTCCTGCCGGGGGGGAGTCTGTTGCCGTGGCAACCAGAGAGGACATCTGCAGAGGCCCCAAGGATGGGGACAGCGAGACATTTGTTGCTATGGCAATGCTTAAGGACAACTCCAGTGAGGAGAGAGTGATGCGCTGGGTAATCGACTCTGGAGCCAGCCATCACCTGATAACAGCGACACCTGCTGTCGAGATGTGGAACTGCAGAGCTGTTCCAGCTGGGAATACAGTTGTATTTGCTGATGGGTCACAAAAGCCTCTATCTAACGTGGCAAATGTTTATGTCTCTTTCTTGCAGGTGGAGTTGGAAGTTTACGTTGTGCCTGAGATGAAACAATGCCTTTTGTCTGTTCCTTGTCTCTTGAAGCAGGGGTACAAGGTTTGCTTTGAGAATAATGTCTGTTCTATTTCCAGGGGTGGAAGGCAGCTCGTCAGTGTTGAATGCCAGAACAATCTCTTCATCTTAGAGGCACCTCTGGAGGGTGAGGGGAATGCTGAGGGAGCACAAGCAAAGTTCGCAAACGTTCCCACTCATGATTCATGTGCTTGTTTGTGGCACAGGAGAATGTCACATGGCTCTTGGCGAGATATCCAAAGGTTACCACAGTACACAGTAGGATGCAGGATAAGACCATGTGACCAATCCCTAGATTGTAGGGCGTGCAGAAAGGCAAAGGTAAAAGGGTGCAGTTATCCAAGGGTGGAGAGGGTAACCACAAAACCCTTTGAGCTTGTGCACACAGACCTTTTGGGGCCCATGCCAAAGCCGAGTCTGGGCGGGGCCAGGTATGTGCTGACAGTGACAGATGATTTTAGCCAAAATGGCTGGTCCTTCTCACTGAGAACGGAAAGCGAGGCAGCACAACTGATCAAAGATTGGGTTGTGGCAGTGGAACTACGGTTCTCCACCAAAGTGCAGGGGTTCAAGAGTGACCGAGGTGCAGGGTTTACTGGGTCTGCTCTGCACAGTTTCTTCCGTCAGAAGGGGATACGTCACAAGGTGACAGCTCCTCAGGAGAGGGGCGTGGCAGAGCTCAGAAGTGAAGCTCTGGCTCAAGCAACAGAGGTTCTACTGTGTGACTCCGGTTTGCCTCAGAGTTTTTGGAGTGAAGCCTGGAGAACGGCCAATTTTACGATGAACAGGTGCAATAGTTCACCTTGCACAACTGAACACAGCACATGGTTATTGGAGGAGAGGGAATATGACATCAGAAGGAGGGCTAAAACTGCAGGCACATGCAAGGAATATGTGAACATGGCTCATGTAAATGTATTAGCAAGGTATTTTCCCCAACCTTCACAGATACAAAGAGTGAGCTTTCATATTGCATCACCTTAAACACAGTATATTTCTTTAATTAAGGACTTGCTTACTGGTTCTCTTTCAGTTTGCATATGGATGTTGCTGTGCTTTTTGTTGCTGTACCATATTTTGATTTTTAACTAAGTCTTTCTAGCTTGAGAGACCCAGCTGTAAGTTGTATCAGGTTTCAGACAAGATTAACATAAAATTTGACTGGGGCAGAATGTTGCCATTTCTCACTGTATAGAAGATCACCAAAGTCAAGTACAAAACCCTCAACATACGCTTTGATTCTACTGCTCTCATACCCTGGAGACCAGAAGGGTGAATTAAAGATGGTTATGTTTAAATCCTCACTGCAAGATACTTTCTGGGGTTGTTTAACTTGTATCTGAAAGAGGTCTACAGTATAGCAGGAAATCCCACAGACATTCTGCTGCATGCTGGCTAATTGACAATTCTTTGCTGACATCTCAGACAGGACCGGCCCAAGCATTAGACAGAATGAAATGACTGTCAGGGAGTTTATTATTACTTTTCACTTTAGGGTATCTTCTACTCCCAAGGATAGGTGCTTGTGGGAGCTTCTACTTCAGGTTTCAAAATAACTTAGTTAGCTTTGAATACTACACACCATAGGATTTTGGGGAGGGGATGGTGGAGAGTGTGGTTTAGGTATCAGGATAAATGTGTTTGGCCTGGTAGCATCGCCCAGAGTCAGAACTTTCTCTGCAATATCTCTTGTAGCACATAGAGATGGTCTATCATAGCTTTGCAGCTGAATCAAAGCACTGGAAAATTCCAGGGGCAACAGAAATTCCAAAGTAACTCAGTTGCTGAGATTCACAAGTGTGGGGAATATAGTTATGCTTGTAGGCTTCCCACAGGCATTTGGTGTGAGAAAAGAATGCTAGACTAGATGGGTCATTGACCTTATCCCGCAGGCTCTTCTTATGTTCTTACAAATCATGATGGTCATGGTCCCAGATTAGCAGTGGTGTATCTCTGAATACAGGGACGCAGGTGGCGCTGTGGGTTAAAGCCTCAGCGCCTAGGACTTGCCGATCGAAAGGTCGGCGGTTCGAATCCCCGCGGCGGGGTGCGCTCCCGCTGCTCGGTCCCAGCGCCTGCCAACCTAGCAGTTCGAAAGCACCTCCGGGTGCAAGTAGATAAATAGGGACCGCTTACCGGCGGGAAGGTAAACGGCGTTTCCGTGTGCGGCTCTGGCTCGCCAGAGCAGCGATGTCACGCTGGCCACGTGACCCGGAAGTGTCTCCGGACAGTGCTGGCCCCTGGCCTCTTGAGTGAGATGGGCACACAACCCCAGAGTCTGTCAAGACTGGCCCGTACGGGCAGGGGTACCTTTACCTTTACCTTTACTATCTCTGAATACCAGTTGCTAAAGAACACAAACAGAGTGTCTCTATGCTCATTTCCTGCATTAGACTTCCTGCAAGCATTTAGCTGGCCATTATGGGAAAACAAGATGCTGGACTAGGTTGGTCTTTGGTCTGATCCAGCAGGGATCTTTTTATGATCAGTCATGGGGTTTTGGATTATTCATGACTTGGGGAATGAATACCCACATGGACACTGATATATTTCTGGAATAACTTGGAGGAGTTTTCGGTTCACTTTAATTTCAAATTATATATTGGATTGTAAAGAATTTAAAGAATGACTTTATTCTATTTTTAAAAAATATATATTTTCTCACAGCTGTAAGGTGATTCTTCAAAGTCCTTCACATATAAAACCTTTAGTTTGTGCAGTCCTTGGAAGCTACCCATAACCTTCTCTTTATACTCACAGGCCAAGCATCTATTGTAAACAGTAGATAAAAACCTATATCTTTCCTCCAATAAAAATACAATTTCTTTCAGTAGCTTTCTCTGAAAACCAGTCCTTTGAACACATACCTCCGTGAATTTTATAAAGGGAGATAAAGGTACGAGCTGTGGAAGATAGAAGGGATTTAAAAGACATAGAACAGCTCTTGAAATGATTTTTTCCCTTTTATTTGACACTATATAATTAAAATGGTGCCTTCCCCCCCTTTTTATTCTCCCTCCCCACTCCACCAGCCCCAAGCATCTGCAGTTTAATGGCTCCATGTAAGAGAGGCACTAAAACCATACTGCAATTTTTTAATCTGCAAAAACAAACCAGGCAAATCAATGGAGTGTAGTTACCTCCCAGCGGGAGGCTCTTTTGTAATGACGGCTGCTTTCTGTGTCTGTGTGTTTAAGTAGAGTAGCTCACAAGTTAGTTCATGCTGGAGATCAGCGGTTTGGGGGTGTTAAGTCAAAACATACAGGTGGATGGCTAAGAGCGGATTATTGTCAACTTGTCTAAAGATAAACCCACATATATCATCCCCATATCTGATGTTCTTTTTTTTAATTTATAGAGACGTTGAAGCTGAAAGAGTACAGTGTGCTAGGATGTGTCTAAGACCTTTCTAGTCCATATCAAGTCCTATAGCTAAAAACCCTGCAGAATTATATGTTAAAGGGTGAAGCTGAAAGCCTACCAGAGCAATATAAAGGCCATCAACAGAACGACTGCACCACAAAGGAGCTGAGCAAGGAAACACCATTGGTGTGTTAAGCTATTTATCCCATTGGCGTCATCCTTACTATATTAGTTACGTTACAATACTTAATTTTTGTATAAACGGCTGCAAAAGGGCAAATTTTAAAAAGAACATATGTGATGCCTTATTTCTGCTGCAGTTCTGATAATAATTCACATAACGATGCAAAGACAGGAAAACACTTTTAGCACGCCTTCTGATCCTGATTTGCAGAGAAACTGAAAATCATTATTTGCCAGTTCAAGAGAAACACAGAACTATAGTTGGCCTCAAACAAGACTAGAAGGTCAGGGAATCACCACACATGGTAGTAGGGTTGCCATATTTCACCCACAAAGTTGCTGATCTTTTCTCAGAAGATCCATAAATTGTTAAGTTTTTTATAAGAAACCCACCAAAATTGGGAACGAATCCAAATTGTTCAGCAACCCTGAAAATAGTGACTTTAACCTTTTTGAGCTGTTTCAACTGCTTTTTCCATTGTCTTGCCATACATCTGGGTTTTCCCAGACAAAATTCTCCCGATGCCATTTTTACACCTGAAAACCAGGACATGTCAGGAATTTTCCTGACATGGTAGGAGTGGGGAGTGGGGAGAGGCTCATCAACTTCATGTTCACAAGACTCCAAACCATGGCTTAGTATTATGTCTTAAGCACTATAATATAAAATGCTATTTTGGGGTATCAAGACAAAGGAGTGGAATGATAGATTTAAAAAATATGCTGTGTGTACAAGCCACAGAAAGAACAATTCCAAATTTATTTGAAGAACACGAATCTGTTCTAATTCTTTAAAATAATTTTTCTATTCATTTCCATACAATGAGAAAATGATATGAGGTGAGCACATTTTAAAGGTCAGAGCTTGTCACAATTTTGGAAGTGTTGAATATGCTTAAAATTATAGGAACAGGAATAAGTAATGAAGAGAGGGTGATTATACTAAATAAATGTGGCAATATTATGGCTGTCAAGAAAAAAAAACTTGCTAAAGAATAATTCAGTAGAAAATTAATGAAGGCCTAAATCTTAATATTCATTGAATCATGCTGAATTGTGTTCTTTTGCTCCTTTGTATCGTGTATAAAACAGGGATCCAAACCATAATATAATGTCACGACGCTGGCAGGCAAGGAATGTCAAGAGAGGGGAATTAACTATTGTCAAAGGTACACTTGCAAGTTAGGAAAAGGTGTATCTATCAGTCCTACATCTCAGCTACTCCTAGGTGTGCACCCAATGAGGCAGTTATAGCAACAGAGAGGCACCACCAGGGTTGCCATAAGTTGTGAATTTCCCAGACGTAGCTGGAATATGGCAGTCGAAAGCAGTGTCTGGTCAGAAATCGCTGGAATCTCTGGGAAAATCTGGACGTAAGGCAAGCCACGTGGGAAGTCTAGATTTTGCCACGTCGGAACTCAACAACTTTGCCAACAACTTTTGCATCCGGATTTTCACTTTTTGAAATATGGCAACTCTAGTTTATGTGTCACCTGAGCTGCGCACAAGCTGGCAAAGACTGTGTCTGTAACCTGCTTCTGCTTCTCCTTCTTCAATTCTCACCTGGTCCTGGGAGACAGTAGAGCAGGAGAGGTGGGGTCACCAGCCTGATGTATTTCTCCCTCCTCCTGTACCTGTTCCTCAATCTCAATCCTGCCTCTGCCTCTTGTCCTCTGACTGTTACAACCCACCCCCAAGTTCACTGATCCCTTCTTCCAAGTCCTTCTCCAGCCCCATTTCTCCTAGTATCCAGCTGCCACTCATCATTGTCCAGCCAATCCCTGCCATATATCTCTGGTGTCTTTCCCCAGTATGATGAGATGTATTGTATTTCTATGTAAGTTATAGTAATTATTTCTTAATGTGGATGTAAACATATACTGTAAATTACCATAAACAGTTGGGAATTGGTGCTCTGTTTTGACCTATTTTGGGTTATGCATATGGCAACCCTAATGACTCGTACCCTACACCCCTAGCCACCACAGAGGCATTTTTATTTTTATTTTATTTTTTTGAAAGCACAGCTTATTACCCAAAACATTAGGTCAAAACTCAGAAAGAAGAGGTTTCTGTTCAAGTGGGCAACAGCTCAATGCAAAGTATTTTAATTTATTGAGAGCTGCTGTTGGTCTGTATAGACAGTAGACATGGGCCAATGGCCTGGCTCAATCTAAAGCAACTTCCTGTACTCCTGTGTTCCAGCTGTTGGTTTTATTTTACATGCACATTTCAGCCCGTTCTTGTTCTGGTGGAGCTAGCAGTCCCGTGAAGGTGTCAAAGGTGGACAGATGTGGGGAGGGGCATGATGCACACACAAACCCCACACCCAACATCTCCCCTTCAGACCTTCCTGCATTTGGCATGTTCTGCTCTAAAGGAGCCCAAAGAACCACCAGCATCCCTTTTACTGAACAGTCAGTTTTGAGAAGGCAGGGAAGAGGCATTTTCTGTAGATAAATCTGGGACTGGTAGAAAACCTGTGAGAGACCAAGTGGTTATGGCCTTTTGGAGAAATCTCCAAAATGGCCTGAGTTCTTTTTAAGAGTTTTCTGAAAGGTTCTCATCTGAAGTGAGATGGAGGTAAACTCTTCACTTTTCTCCAGTATGAAATTCCTCAACTGTTTGCTTGTATATTCATTCTCTGACCTCACAGAACCCTGGAAACTCGAGGCGGCATGGTAGCATGTTCATTACAAAGAGCAGATGGGATGAATGCTTTTTTTAAGCCTCTATTTATCATACTTCCTGAAACCAACTTTATCATAGCCTTTCCAAAATGAAATTCTGTCAAAAGTATTTTCTAGTTGCTGCTGTGTTGGAAAAACCAATCCCACAAATGCAGAGCTGCAATCAAGAGTGCCTTTTCGTGGCTACACTTTGCTCGTGTTTCATGCACTGCTTGCATTTAAATGCTTCTTAAAACTCATCTCTCTTTTGCTATTGTTGGGCCTCCCCCTTCTGTTGATCTTTACTTTCTTAGACACAACCCCTGGTTCAGAAATCATATTGCTCCGTTTGTTTTCCACTGTTTCTCAACACTTTGTCCCCCTTTGTTCCTTTTGTGTATTTGTAATTTTTAAATCAAAAGCCTGAGGGCAGTACCTTGTGTTTTTAAATTACCTCTGTACACTGCTTAGTAACTTTAAATGGTTTCTGAATAAAATATGATTGTGTACGTATTATGTTTTCTGTAGAACAAAGGGAACAACAGACTGTATCCTTTTCCTTGAGTCCCAGTTAGTCAGAGGTCCCACAATAACTTTGGGATGACTGTAGGCCAAATGTTGTTGTTTAGTCATGTCCGACTCTTTGTGACCCCAGGGACCAGAGCATGCCAGGCACTCCTATCTTCCACTGCCTCCCGCAGTTTGGTTGGTAGCTTCGAGAACAGACTCATGTTGGTAGCTTCGAGAACACTGTCCAACCATCTCGTCCTCTGCCGTCCCCTTCTCCTTGTGCCCTCAATCTCTCCCAACATCAGGGTCTTTTTGAGGGAGTCTTCTCTTCTCATAAGGTGGCCAAAGTATTGAAGCCTCAGCTTCAGAATCTGTCCTTCCAGTGAGCTGATTTCCTTCAGAATGACTGATTTCCTCCAGAATGGATAGGTTTGATCTTCTTGCAGTCCATGGGACTCTCAAGAGTCTCCTCCAGCGCCATAATTCAAAAGCATCAATTCTTCGGCGATCAGCCTTCTTTATGGTCCAGCTCTCACTTCCATACATCACTACTGGAAAATCATAGCTTTAACTATACGGACCTTTGTCAGCAAGGTGGTGTCTCTGCTTTTTAAGATGCTGTCTAGGTTTGTCACTGCTTTTCTCCCCAGAAGCAGGCGTCTTTTAATTTCATGACTGCTGTCACCACCTGCAGCGATCATGAAAACCAAGAAGGCCTAATAAGTTTAGCTAAATTGTGCCACTGAAGCAACTATATGGGGAAACGTTTTCTGGCGTGGTTGGGTTTCCACACCCTGGAAGATCACTTCAGGAAACAAGGCCAGCTGCCTGTGGTTACCCAACTTTCGGCCGTTGAATCAGTAATCTCAGGTTTTGTGTTAACCTAAGGAGAAAGAGATGATTTAAGAATGCTAGAACTGATTCATTGCATATGAACTGTGATGCACCTCTGTACCTTGAACTTTGACACCTGGGATGTGTGTTTTCAGAATACACCCTATACCTGTGACTAGAATTTGTTTTAACTGTTCTTAATATTAAATTTTAAACTGTTGTAACCTTCCCTGAGACCTGCTGGTGAATGGTAGGTAATAAATATGAAGGAGGAGGTTGAAGGATACAGTGAGTAGAAGAAAATATTGCTGCTTCCTCCAAATTTTCAAGTAACAGGAGGAAAGCAGATGAAGAACGAAGGCACCAAAGGTCCATGGCGGAACATGAATTCTGAATACAGAAGGTTCCAGGTTCGATTCCTGCAATCACCAGATATAAACTATCAGGCAGAAGGTGATGTTAAAAACCATCTGCTTGAAACTCTGGAGAGCTGCTTTCATTCGGAGTATAAAATATTGTGCTAGATAAGCAAATAATCTGACCTGGTATAAAATGCTTACTGTGCTCCTAAGAACAGTCTCATTTTTACATCCTTAAATCTTCATTAGTGTGTGGCATTTTTGAAAATGTCCGCATGAAATTTCATATCCATTTTTGTGTACATCCTCCCTACTATTCATATTTTATATGTAATTTGCCTTATATATGTATTTTTGCAAGAAGTTTCCAGTAATATGCATTTTTGTACATTGCTTTCACTAATATAAGCATTTTTTATGCATACGTTATCCAGTTATATGCATTCTATTACACATTATTTGGTTGGAGAAATGCATCACAAAATTTGGAGAAATGCAGACTTTGAAGGAATTAGCTGTATTCACATATTGTCTCTGGAATTGTAATATCCCATTTCTAGAGCAGCCCCATAAGGAGGGAGTGTGAAAGGTTTGCTCAGTAGTGGGCAGGAATGGATGACTCTAACTAGAAAGAGAGTGCAGCTTTAACTATGGCAAGCTAGGACACATTATATACCACTAAGCAGATGAAACAGAGTTTTGTATATTTTGAAAGGTTATGCCTTCAAAGACAACTTCATATTGCAGTGGGATAATTGGTGCATTCTTCTTTTGTCCTGCTTAAGAGGTACATGGTATTGTCTCCTAACCAAATCACAATTCGTGGTTTCTACTTTTAATTCAGTTTCCAGAGGGATAGTTGTGTTAGTGTGTGTTGCAGCAAAAACAGCAAAGTTGAATGGCTAATAAGTTTCTTATTGTAAAAACGTTCTCATCTCATTATTGCGTCATAATGCCATATATCACTGTAGCATTATGACGACATAAACAAATGTATTATGACATAAGCAGTCATGGACAAGACTTTACTTCTTCCAGTCATGTTAAAATGGGAAAGGAGGTGGTGTTTACTGCTGAGGTGCCATGCAAACAAACAGAACTCTAAGTTTAGCAGAGAATCTCCATCCTCCTATTTAATTATCCATTTGGGGCCAGATTCCCCATCATGATCAATAATGACAATTCACTGAAGTACTCCTTGCACAAACAGTAAGACTACTCCTATTAGTAGGAGCTACTTCAGCATACAAATGCTTATAGAAAAGAGGCTGTTTGTTCACATTAAATAAAGCAGCTTCAGTTGATAGTGCCAATAGTACAGAGGGAAAGAAATCGGGTCTCTACTTAGCTTGACTGGCTTTCTCGAGAGCAGGCAGGGCAGAAAGGAGCTGCTTTGAGTGAGGAAAAAATAAAATGAGCAGAGACATCGAGATGAGGGACCCTGTACTTAATAATACCATAGGCTATAGGGCATGTCGGATCAGTTCTCACCTTATATATAGGAAATAACCAAAGGCAGTGAAATATACTGTTGCTTATGTGTTTGTCTGTGTCTGCAGGTGGAAACCTCACTATACAATCTCTCTGTGGGGCACCGTGCCTCTTCCACTATACCTGCCTCTTAGTTGGTAGAACAGCTAAAATACAGCTTAGTGAGAAATAATTGATTGACTGCAAGCTTTTCACCTGGGTATGTGATTTTTCTTTACATGTGTACTGAGCAGCATCTAAACTGAGCTACTTTTCTCTCCTGAAGTGGCAAATGGTTTGGATAGATCTCTCTCTCTCTCTCTTTTAAAGTTGGTATATCATGGACTGTCATATTCACAAAGCAATATTATTTAATAAAAAGTGACAGCCCAGAGGGGCACATTGAAATGCAGAACACCATGGGAATTAGAAAGGTCTGTGGTTGTTTTGTTCAACTGTCAGCTATTGCCTTCAGTGCGATATAAATAATGTGTTATGTAGCTAAGAGACACTCAGGGGAAAAAATAGAAACTATGTATGGATTGATGGCCTGCATTGTTTGTACACTGGTATCACAAATTGCTCTGACCTAGGTTTCAGGCCGCACTGGAAGAGGCTATATGGAGCCAAGCAGACATGCGGGTGGGAGACACATTTGTTTGATTGTCAGAGTCAGAGCCAGCACTTGGCATTCTTGGAAAGCTACCAGGGTCCCTGTGCCTTGGTGGGCTTGTCTGATTTTCCCTACCCTGGCATCATCTTCTTGCTCCTTTTTTCTGGTCAAGAATTCCAGATAGTCAGGTGACTGGATCTAGCCATTCTTTGAATTTCTGGCAGGAGTCTTGTTCTAATATCAAAAGAGGGTTGTGAGTAAGGGAAGCTGAACTCTCCTCCCACCACCACTTCCCACTCTCTCCTGTGAACAACTGTCCCAGGAAGTTTTCTGCAGCCTGATTCACTTCTAGTATTGGACAATGGACTGCAAAGACATAAGGCAAGGAAGGGTAAGGGTTCTCGCCCCCTTACTTTTATGCCACCTTGGATTTTAAAGCCAGGTCTCCCACTCTCCTGCTTTGTATGTGGGCAAAGCTGACGTGATTAAACGAACATTTGATCCTCATATTTGCATAATATGCAGTGGTTAAATAGTTGAACAAGGACCTGGGAGGCCAGAGTTCAAATCCACAATGGGTGATCTTGAGTCAGCCCTTCCCTGCAGGGTTGTTGTGAGGATAAAATGGGAACCAAGTACAGTGGTACCTCGGGTTAAGTACTTAATTCGTTCCGGAGGTCCGTTCTTAACCTGAAACTGTTCTTAACCTGAAGCACCACTTTAGCTAATGGTGCTGCCAGAGCATGATTTCTGTTCTCATCCTGAAGCAAAGTTCTTAACCTGAGGTACTATTTCTGGGTTAGCGGAGTCTGTAACCTGAAGCGTATGTAACCTGAAGCGTATGCAACCCGAGGTACCACTGTATGCCACATTGAGCATAGAATCATAGGATTGCAGAACTGGAAGTCTCACACAAAAGGTCATCTAGTCCATCCCCTTGCAATGCAGGAATTTCAGATAAAGAATCCCTGGCAGATGGCCAACTAACACTTCCAATGAAAGAGAGCTCACCACCTTCCATGGTAGTCTGTTCCACTGTTGAACAGCTCTTATTATCAGAAAGTTCTTCTTAATGTTTAGTTTAAGTCTCCTTTCTTGTATTTGAATCCATTGGTTCAGGGCCTACCCTCTAGAACAACAGAAAACAAGCTTGCTCCATCCTCCATGTGACAGCTCTTCAGATATTTGGATATGACTCATTTCACTCAGTCTTCCCTTCTCCAGGCTAAACATACCCAACTCACTCAACTGCTCCTCATAAAGCTTGTTTTCCAGACCCCTTGTCATCTTGGTCTCCTTCCAACTTGCCAATATCCTTCTTAAGCTGTGGTGCCCATAAGCATCTTGAAGGAAAGGTGAGCTATGAATGAATAATATATAAATACAAAACAAATCAATAATACAGTAATAAGAACCTCTGCCTTATTTAACAGTCTGACTTTCTGATTTGATGACTTGCAGAGCCACCACATAAGTGTTTATAGTAGAATCTAACAACTACATCAAGGACAGCACAAAGCATTATATTAGTCTAGTATTAAGAAATTACAGCAATCAGATATGACAGGATATAATGTTAAGATCAGAATGCCAATATCACATGTAAAAGGAATGAACTGTCTGTGTTCATTAAACGGATTCAAAAGCACTCAACCGATTTGCACCAGCAAGGTGCCACTCAAAAGGAAATCCCTACAACATTTAACAAATGTTGCTCAATGACTTTAGCATTCCAGTCATTATTAGGTGCTGTCCATACCTGACACCTGAACCTTAGAATTTAAGTGAAAGATCTGTGAAAGATTGCTTTTTAACATCAATATGACTGCTAAAAGAAGCTTAATTGCCTCTTGTATATGCTCTGCTTTTTACTTTTTAAGCAAAAAAAAAAATAATGCAGAGACATCACCTTGCCAACCAAGGTCCGTATAGTTAAAGCTATGGTTTTTCCAGTAGTGATGTATGGAAGTGAGAGCTGGACCATAAAGAAAGCTGATCGCCGAAGAACTGATGCTTTTCAATTATGGTGCTGAAGGAGACTCTTGAGAGTCCCATGGACTGCAAGAAGATCCAACCTATCCATTCTGAAGGAAATCAGCCCTGAGTGCTCACTGGAAGGACTGATCCTGAAGCTGAGGCTCCACTACTTTGGCCACCTCATGAGAAGAGAAGACTCCCTGGAAAAGACCTTGATGTTGGGAAAGATGGAGGGCACAAGGAGAAGGGGACGACAGAAGACAAGATGGTTGGACAGTGTTCTTGAAGCTACGAACATGAGTTTGACCAAATTGTGGGAGGCGGTGGAAGACAGGAGTGCCTGCCGTGCTCTGGTCCATGGGGTCACGAAGAGTCGGACACGACTAAAT
Organism: Podarcis gaigeae; assembly: GCF_964106915.1. Classification (NCBI taxonomy): domain Eukaryota; kingdom Metazoa; phylum Chordata; class Lepidosauria; order Squamata; family Lacertidae; genus Podarcis; species Podarcis gaigeae. The sequence continues at coordinate 68,458,151 of NC_139677.1, forward strand.
GACTAAACAACAACATATGCTCTGCACTGTATAACCAGAAAGGCATAGTATGTAACCAAATACAGGAAATTATAATTGATAGACCTAATTAACAATTCTTTACCTAACACCTTTAGATCACTTGATCTATGACTAAGCAATAAAAACTTCTGAAGGTTTCTGCCACTGAATTCTTATGATGCTAAGAAATAGGGAACAAAAGAAAATATTCCATTGTGATTTCAGAGCGGTAATCTACTGTTATCTTCACTCCAGTTTCAGTAATTTGTCTGCCATTAGACTTAATGCTAGACTTGGCATTCTTCTCTGGATGAGAGACTAGGCATCAGTAGGCTTGTCTGCAGATTTACTTCTCTCCATACTGATGTGTGTATATGTGTGTGTGTGTGTGTGTGTGTGTGTGCGCGCATTGGATAAAATTGTCCTTCACAGGCAAGACTTATTCCAGTTTCTGTAGTGGTGTCTCATCAATTCAGACTTCTATATGTTGATCTAGCTAAATTAAACAGATGAATGTAGGGTGAGCAAAAAAATGACATCAGTAAATCAAGCCTTGGAATTTAATTGCCCTGGCGCAAATCACTTGTAAAAAATTCTACAAGTAGTTTAGTTCCGTTGCCTTTGGAGAGCAGAGGCAACAATCAGAATGAAATATGGGGCGGTTGGGGTATTGAAATGCTTGTTTTACATATATATCTTAAACTGAAAAGGAGATTTAAAATGGGACTGGGATGTCCCTTGAACCACAAGAAAATGGAGAGATGGGTCTTGGGGGGGCCTTGGGTAGATACCCTGCAATAAAAGAAAGTGATTGAAGACACCAAAGAGGAAGCAAGTATCTCAGTAATATACTGGAGACATGCTGACAGTTTAATGCAGGGTGTGTGTGGGGGGGGGGGGAGGAATAATCAACTGACAATATTTGTCTGACATTGATTCTTCAGAGCTGTTTAGAACGGTGGTGACCTAACTAGCCGGTGGAAGTTTTATGAACTCAGACAGCGAAAGCTCCAACTATACAGGTGGAACCATCGAATAGGAACGCTTTTAATTTGCTGCAATTCATTGAGGTATTGATTTTCGAGTTTGATGATTTATTAACGTAACATGCAGCACAGTTGGATGGTTGAGTAATGATGACACTGTTACTGACTTGGAGAATAAATCATTGTGAATCTTTTAAGAAAACGGGAGTGCTATAAATCTCTGAAGAAAACCAGGGGTACTGAGGTTGGCGAGACCTAGGAATGCTACCGAATTGTGGTAGGAAAAGAATAATCTGTGGCTATGACCCCAAGTTACATGTGACGCCAGTATGCAGAAGTGCTTTTCCTGTGTTGTAAAATGCTTTGCACATCTTCAGTTTATACATGGAGTAGTCTGGCACTGAAAAGAATAGGGCCAGCCCTGATGCTCAGTCACTTTTGCATGTGGTTTGGTGACCCTGCCCTCCCCACTCCATGAATGCCCCAAAGTTAGTAGACCAGGGGTGAAGAACTGGGACCACCCACCTGTCAGTCACCTGGCATCACAGTAACATCAGGTGACCCACTATCCCTTGTCCACGTAGTTTGAAATCAAAGTGCAGGAGGAAATACACAGGGCTTCGCAAACCTCACTTTTGCAGGGAGCTGTGTCTTTACCTGCCCCACACCTGATGCCATATATAATATCTGGTGTGAGACAGGTGGGGTGACTTGGCTCAAAGGGCTTTGCATGCCAATTGGGGAAGATAAAGTCAGGTGGGCTGGAGGTTGCCCACTGCTGTACTAGACTGAGGCTGTAACCCTATACCATTTACTTGGGAATAAGCCCTATCAAACTCAGTGGGACTTACTTTTGAGTAGATGTGTATAGGATGGTGCTGGAAGGTACCTAATTGTTTTTTTTAAATTAAAAAAGCCAAGACTTCCATATTCCTTTCTCTCTGCTTCTGTGGACTTATGGGAACTAACTTTTCTTGTGCTTAGGTTTCTGAGTGGGAGATATAATGGCAGTTTTACAACTAACCTGTCACTTGTATTTACATTTGTCATGGCTGGATTCGAATTTGAAACTGTTGCCATGTTCACATTTGTTTTATGGTTGTTTTCTGTTTTTATATATTTAATAATAATAATTGCGTGCTGAGGTCCCCCAAAACACCCCTACCCCAATAACTCACACATCACACATAATTTTTGATTAAGGTTTTTGGCATAATTTTGGCCACAACTTTATTATCATACAAATTGTGAGTGGTTGCTTAGGCATTGGTTATGACTAGCTATCCCCCCCGCCTTGGGGGATAGCACTGACTCCCGGATTCCAGCGAGAGTCAGTGTGGAGGAACAAGATCAGGGACAACTGGAGCTGCGACACAGACCCTCAGTTCCAACCCCGCATGCTCCTTGGAGCTTACGCGGCCCGCACCCGATTCCAGGGATTTGGACGAAGGGATGGTAAGCCCCAGAATTCCTTTAACGGAATTCCCGTGCAGCAGCAGCATTGGAGGGGCAGGCACAGCCAATCCATACCCCTCCACCAACCAATTTAACCAATGCCTAACCGCCAACCTTACAAGTTGTGACGATTTGCTACGCAGTAGGCAAAACCCAATTGGCACACACTAATCAGCCAAAAGGAAAATTCCTACCAGGCCCCCGCACCAATGCGAACGACCCCATGACAGGCATAGCAAGGTCAAAGCGGAAGCCCAATCAAGGGAGGGCGGGTGGGTGATCCGGTGTCCACAGCGAAAGAGAAAGGAACATGCTGTGGACCTTGCTTAAATAACCACTGATCCCACCCCTAAATTGGCAACATCAAATTTACCCCAGTAACACCAGCCTCCAATCTGATCCAAGCCCCTTGAATCAGCCTGGCCGGCAACCGTGGGTGTTTTGTCTGGCCCCATCCGCAACACGTACTCTCTTTTTAATGAGAACACGCTTAATAATAATAATAATAATAATAATAATAATAATAATAATAATACTGTAATAGCTTTTTGCTTATACTGTTATATGGTTTGTTAGGAGGTATTGTTGTTATAGTTGACTCAGATTGGCATATATTGTTAATGGCTTAGAGCTTTCTTTAGAAAAGAAGAATGAGTTACAAATTCCAGCTAATAATAATGAGTCTTCTACCTCCTTAATAGATAACAGTCTTTGGAATCTCAGCACCCTGTGCACACATGTTTTTGCATGGCAGATTTCAGCTGATGCATCTGTAGTCTTTGACAAGAAGCAAATAAATACATAAATAAATACACCCCCTAAATTCGCCCTCCCCCAGTTGCCATTTGTGCACTCATTAGCCTGATGGGTATGAAGAGTCATAAAAATGCTGCATGCAAATGAGACTTGACATTTTCACACATTTCTATGATTACTCTTCTAAATGCAGTGTTTACAAAGCATATGCAAGTAGTAAGGCTTTTCCTGGAGTGTTCTACTTCAGGCTACAGATTCAAATACCCCGCCATAGATAAAATCCCCTGCACACAGAAAACAAGCTTGTCAATGCGCTATTAGGAACATAAGAAACTACTCTATGAAGTCAACTTATTTGTTCACCTAGCTCAGTATAGTCTACTTGAGCATTATACCATCTCAGCAACACAGTGAGTACCACCTGCACAGCAGCAGTGCAAAGATGTTGGCTGTTTCTCCATCTTATGCTTATATGCACTACGATTTTCCTTTGTGGTTTCAACTTTCTGCTATGGTTCACATGGCAGCATGCGGCAGGCCATTTTCAGACTAGGTGGCGGGGAAGGAGTGCATAAACAGAAGAAGAAGAGGAGGAGGAGGAGGAGGAGGATTAGTTTGGATTTGATATCCCACTTTATCACTACCCGAAGGAGTCTCAAAGCGGCTAACATTCTCCTTTCCCTTCTTCCCCCACAACAAACACTCTGTGAGGTGAGTGGGGCTGTGAGACTTCAGAGAAGTGTGACTAGCCCAAGGTCACCCAGCAGCTGCATGTGGAGGAGCGGGGAAGTGAACCAGGTTCCCCAGATCACGAGTCTATTGCTCTTAACCACTACACCACACTGGCTCTCAGAAACAGAAGAAAGAGCATCCTCTTCTCCTCACACAGCATAACATTAGGGACCCATTGTTGTAAGGCAACTAACCCACTATTACAACCGCTGGCAGGGGGTGGGAGGGATGCTTGACTGTTATTTTCTGTAAACTTTGATGCAAAGGTTAGCTCTCACTTTGAAGCACATACCATTAAAGTAATGCTATTTTGGACATCATCAGCCCAGTGCCTTCCCAGTACATAATCAATTTTCTATTAGCTCATCGGCAGGCAAGCAGAATGTGTGCCATCCTCGAGAGATAAACTGAATGCACTAAATACAATGCAACAGCAACACATTATGAAAATGTGTTTCTAAGATATAAATTAAGGGATGCTAATCATTTCTCAAGGGATCACATAATTACATTAGTCAAAGGCAAAATGGATTTCCCCCTGTGTGATATTATTTCCTTCCCAACACTTAATGTTCCTGCTACTATGTTAGGGGGAGAGTGCGGCGCTGCTTCCTCTCACCCATGTTTTTCCATGGTTGAGGAAGTCCATCTCTAAAATGGTTCAGCAGCCTTTTCATTTTTCACTCACAAGATCATGTGTTTTTCCTGTAATGAGAGCATCAATCAGGGCTGATCAATGCTTGTAGGCCAATGAGGTGCTAGAAAGATCTGCACCACTTCAGACTGCAGGTGGGGGGACTCCAGCTTTAAATGCTCCTTTGCATAAACAACAACCTCTTTGCAAACAGAAATGCCAGCAGAGCTGGCAGAGTGTTTAGATGTTTTATATTAACTAAAACAGGATGGCTGTTTTATAAACAGAATATCATTTTGCTTCTTCCTTCTGCAAATCAGAAGCCCTAATTTTCCTCTTACTACTTCAGCTGAAACCATGGAAAAAATTCTGCACCTTATTCTGCACACAAGCAAAAGCCACTGCAGACAGTGGAAGCCCTCCATTAGCTGTCATGTGAGAGAATGCATTCCTGCGTATGCAGTTTTTGCATTTTAAAGCACTGGGTGAGATCAAATGTAGTTGGTTTGAGCTTTTAGAATGTGGATTTTTGGGAGGGGAGTTTATTGGGTTATTGCTTTTGGTTTGTTTTTATATGTTGTGGTCTTGCTGTGAACTGCCCTCAGACCTCTGGGTATAGGGTGGTGTACAAGTTTAATAATAATAATAATAATAATAATAATAATAATAATGCAAGAGGCACCTGCCCATGTAGTGAGGCTCCTGCCCCATTTTTTCCTTACCTGTAGCTTTTGTGGGCCCTATTTTGGGGGCACACAGGTAGAGCTGTAGAGGGAAGAGAGAGACCAGAAGCCCCATTGTACAACCCGATTTCCATTGTGCAACCTGGCTATCACAATTGGTTCTTATTCATTGCTGCTACTATTCCAGTGACAGCCTGATAACCCACGACATGACAATCACTCCTGTAGATTAAAATGAATGCAACAGAAAGATAAGGTTGACTTCTGTAGTGCTGACTACTATAAAATCTTCATGAAATGCTTCATGAAACCTGGTGCGGGGAGTATTTTCTAATGCTGTGAGAATGTGGTGCTGCTTTGCCAGGTCCTGGGATGCAAATGATATTGAAATCAACTATGACCCATGATTACAAGGAAATTCTTCCATAAGCCTGTACAGGATCAATGCCACCTTAAAGACAACCTTCCTGCATTCACTGGGAATTACAACAGAGTTGACTTGCAAAGGATTAAAAAGCAGCAGTTATTATTTTAGCAATTAAACATTTCTTAATCAAAATTACATGGAACACAGAAGCAGCATGAAAAGGTCAGGAGAAAAAGTGCTCCGGAAAAAAAGGAGGAAAGCATGGCAATTAAACACATGGATAGACACTTGTGATTTGTATAAGATTATATAGCAACCTGAGTTTCTTTGAATGTTTAATTAATAGAATGGATAGGTTTTATTCTCTTTCTCTTCCTTACAATAGCCTCTGGAGAATTTTATATTTTAGAAAATTATATGTATCCACTTACTGTTTGTTTTCAGGAAATACAATAGGTTAAATGTTAATGGCATCATTAGTGGACTTCCTTTCCTTTGAAGTGAATATAATTAGTGACTTGGAGCAGTGGGTGACATATGTTAGAAACAGGATGTGTAGATGCTGTATGTTCCAAAAACAGTAGGTGCTTGGGTTTTCCTACCTTTTAATTGAATAAGGTGAATTACGTATTGTATTTGTATCCTGACACCCTTCTGAAGAGTTAACATAGAATTATGAGCATCCAGACCAACAGGAGAAGAACTCTGCTGGATCACATCAAAAGTCTATCTACTCCAACATCATGTTTTTTGTGGTGGCCTCACTCAATAATAATTATAATCTGCCTCTCCAGATGTCTCTGGGATGTCTATGAGCATAACATAAATTCATCAGTACTCCTTTGCCCTCTAGCAACTGGTATCCAAAGGGTTGCTACTTTTCAACACAGAAGTTTGTCATCATAGCTGAATTATCCCCCATACATATATCTAATAGTTTTTGAAGTGAGTTGCACAAATTAGTGATGTGTTATGTGAAGTAGTTTTTCCCCTGCCCTGTTATCTGATAAGCTCCAACATTGTGAGATTTTTTTAAAAAAATGTATATCTCATTTTTTTTCAGCAAAGCAAAGGTTTCCCTTTAAAATGTCTAAAGTGCAACTGAACACCACAGACATATTTCAAACCCACATGAAATAAACAACAATGAGAGTTTGTGGGAGTCTTTTTGATCAAGTCACAGTTAATTGATTAAAATGTCCATTTCATTGTTTCTTTGTTTCCCAAAACAATACAAATCGTTAAAAAGAAAATTCAGCATGTAGCAAATGAAAGGAGTCCATGATTCACAGACAGGCCAAGTAAACAACGATTAAAAGAAGAAAAGCAAAAGCTCCATTTATGAACTATTAAAATGAAACACTGCTACATTTAACATCTTAATAGCATTTTCCATCTAAGAAAAGAGGCAGAAGACTTTAACATGTTTTGCAGAGAGTATCAATATATTTTAATCTCGTCCCTTTCACAGTAACAGCTGAAGTAGCGCAGTGTGGTAATTTTAGACCCTGGACTTAATGGTCTTATGGAACTTTCCCCCTTTAGATGGTCATGTGTACTACTTCATTGGTGAAACACATGGTTAACATTTCTATTTCCCCCATCACCTCCACAAATGCCATTCCACAATTTGCCAACCCAGATGAAAAAAGAGGCACCATGGGTATGTGCAGTTTCATATTTTAAACTCACTGAAACCATTGCACCATCATGACAGGAATCAGATGGATTCTGCTGGCCTTGGCTAAACACCTTTATTGGGGAATAAGCATCCTTATTATAAAATAGCAGTAAAAAGAATAAAATGACCATCTGCAACCATGTGCATTCCATGCCACCGCTCCAGCTATAAAATGTTTTTTTAAAAAATAAAAAATATTGTGACTAGCATCAGTCTTGGTGGTCCTGGCATTCCCATGTTGACTTGGTACCAATGTGTGGCCTGTCTGCCATGGTCCCCATCATTTGTCTTGGTGAATGTTCCTGGGCAATGGCACCCTGGGCTTCAGCCCCAAAGGTGGGGCCTAGCTGCACCACTGAATAATGGTTCCATTCTTCTCACAATGCCTGCATTTTCATTAATCATTTCTATAGTGTCTTTCAGTGTACCTAGTGGACTGTTTCAGACGTAACACCAAACTTGATTCTAGAAACATGGGTTTTCAAAGATCTTTGGGCTCATATCCTTCCTGTTCTCCACCTTGTGTGTAGCAATTCCTTTCCCGTTTTGGGACAAACCATAGTATGGTTTGTGCTCACCTGCAAACCAGGACTTTGTATTTGTTGTTGCTTATATATAAGAGTACAAAATATGTACTCTTAACTCTGGAATATATGCACAGAGCCAAGGGTGCCAACTTGAATAAAATATTGGGAGGGGAGGAAAGCCTGTCCCCACATAATCAATCACATGATGCGGTGCATGAACTCAATTTAATTGGCAATGCCCATTGGGGGGCAGCCCTATCAAATATTCCTCGGCCCCTAGGAGTTAGCAACTATGCACAGGTTTCCTCAGCTGGGAAGCTGGGAAGCTTCCCTTGTTCATTTCAGTGGGAAGAGGCAAAGTTCACAAAACAGCAAAGGGAGAAACAGGCAAGGAAAGGTTTACAATGACAATGTAGTTAAATTGGAACTGGAAAACCCTAGCTTCCCTGCTACTCCTTTTCTGCTATACAAGTATTATGGCATTTCTGCTTAATGCTAAGCTTCAACACATGCTAATTATTTCAGATAGGCTTTGAATTTATATTTACTGCTGTTAAGTGATCCAGTAAACAACAGATGCAGTGTGTCCAGACATTTGAAAATGCTATCAAAACTGTACATGAAGATCTTATTGGAACAGAACTTATGGTCTGTCTCTAATTTTGAAACAAGGCAAAACAAAAACATTTCAGATAATTAAATGTTCTTAATTGCCTAGGTCTGTTTCTGAGATTGAGATGGGAGAAAGGCTGTGAAATATAACATAGGCAAATGATAGGGGTGTGCACCAAGATTCAACTTCTACTGGTAGCTTTTCACATCTACTTGTGTGAAAAAGGGAAAGGGTTTGTGGCTATTTGAAGGTACAGGAGCTCATTCACAGTGGATGAAGCCTGTCAAATTGTAAGGAGATGCATCTATGAGATTTTGTACAGGGTGTCACTAAAGTTTGTTTTGAAAAGTTCTATTTTATTTTCTGCCAGAATTGGATGCAATTTCTAAAAGAACAAAGCCTGGCAAATTGCAGAATTATAGTTAATTTGTTGTTGTTGGAGGGCAGACTTTTTCTTTGGGGGGGAGGGTTACAATAGGAATGATACGGGTTCTAGGTATGGTGGTGAAAAAAGAGCATAGATCCCAGGAATGAACAAGGTGGGTAATATGTCACACTCATGACATATGAGCAAGAAGCCAAGGGCCATTGGCTTGGGGTGAAATTCTGCCTACTACCACAAATCTTGGGGGTACAGATTACTCGGGGGAAAAGAGAGATCATAGTGGACTTTTATAGCATAAGAGGTTGTGGCAGGGGGAAACCCATGGATCACCAGGAAAGACTAAGGTGGGAGAAATGTCACACACATGCACATATCAGCGAGGGCCCTGCTATTCCAAGGGTGGTGGTTGTTCTGCTCCCCACAATGGATTTTGGAAGATACAGCCTATTCTCTATCTCTATTGATATGCAATGGAGTGATGGTGTGAGAAAAACACCCTATAGCCACATGAAAAGCAAATATCTCTCCCCTGGCTCATTGTTTTTGGAATGCCATGGGAAACAATTCACTGTTATTAGAATCTAAACATGTCTACCAAATTGAAAGATCCTCCCTCTTCAATATCCCTCTCCTACCCAAGCAGTGGGATGTGGCGCTGTGGTCTAAACAACTAAGCCACTTGGGCTTCCTGATCAGAAGGTCAGCGGTTCTAATCCCCGCAACAGGGTGAGCTCTCATTGCTCTGTCCCAGCTCCTGCCAACCTAGCAGTTCAAAAGCATGCCAGTGCAAGTAGATAAATATGTACTGCTGTGGTGGGAAGGTAAACGGTGTTTCCGTGTGCTCTGGTTTCTGTCATAGTGTTCCGTTGCACCAGAAGTGGTTTAGTCATGTTGGCTACATGACCCGGAAAGCTGTCTGTGGACAAACACCGGCTCCTTCGGCCTGAAAGCGAGATGAGCGCCGCAACCCCATAGTCACCTTTGACTGGACTTAACCGTCCAGGAGTCCTTTACGCTTTTTTTACCCTATCCAAGCTAAGGGTGTTTCCCTTGTCAACAGCGTTTTTGTTTTAATTATTATTTGTTATAAAAATATGCCTGCTTCACACACGAATATAAAACACCAAGGTGGTGTACAACCATATATAAAGGTAAAGGTAAAGGCACCCCGACCAACAGGTCCAGTCATGACCGACTCTGGGGTTGCGCGCTCATCTCACTCAAGAGGCCGGTGCCTGTCCAAAGACAGCTTCTGGGTCACGTGGCCAGCGTGACTAAGCCGCAGCTGGCGAGCCAGCACCAGCACAGCACACGGAAACGCCATTTACTTTCCCGCTAGAGAGCGGTCCCTATTTATCTACTTGCACTTTTGGGGTGCTTTCGAACTGCTAGGTAGGCAGGAGCAGGGACTGAACAACGGGAGGACACCCCATCGGTCAGGGATTCAAACCGCCGACCTTTCGATCAGCAAGTCCTAGGCACTGTGGTTTAACCCACAGCGCCACCCGCGGTCCCACAACCATATATACAAATTCAATAAAAAATAAGATCCATAAAGACAATACAAATAAATGATAAAAAAGACAAGAAGTCAAAGCCGTGGTTGTTTTTAAAATGCTGCGTTTTGGGACACCCAAGTCCACAGAGTAACCCAGGACTTTAGAGAGACTCAGATCTGACTCAAGTCACCTTGTTAATGGTGCCTCGTGGGTGGGCCAGCGCCAATCAGGACCACTTTTGCTATGGATACAATAAGCTATGTCTAACTGGTGTGCCAATGACATTAGACCTCACTGGGAGTACATCAAATCAACAACATAATGCTAGAGGGGATGCAAAGAAAAATGGATACTAATACCTCTGGAAGGCATTCATTTATATAAGAATGCTGGCATGGGAGTTTTGCACAGATCCCAGTCCGGCACTCACCTTTATGTTGATTGATTCTAGGTTACACTGCTGTCTCTTTCACAAAGAATCAGTGGTGTTTTTATAAGCATTGGTCTGCACAGAGGTGGCTGGGTTTTACAGCCCAAGTCTGGCAAGGTTTTATTGCAATACGTGTGTGCATTTTGCGTGCTGAGGTCCCCAAGACACCCCAAACCCAATAACTCAAACTTCACACATTATTTTTGTTTAAGGTTTTTGGCATAATTTTGGCCACAACTTTATTATCAATACAAATTGTGAGTGGTTGCTTAGGCATTGGTTAGACTATCTGTCCTCCCCGCCTTGGGGACAGCCCTGACTCCGTAGTCAGTGCGGAAGAGCAAGATCAGGGTCAACTGGAGCTGCGAAACAGACCCTCAGCTAATCCCCGCATGCTCCTTGGAACTTACACGGCCCGCACCCTGCACCAAGGGTTTGGACGAAGGGGATGGTAAGTTCCAGAATTCCTTTAACGGAATACCCGTGCAGCATTGGAGGGGCAGGCCCAGCCTATCCATACCCCTCCACCAACCAATTTTAACCAATGCCTAACCGCCAACCTTACAAGTTGTGACGATTTGCTACGCAGTAGGCAAAACCCAATTGGCACACACTAATCAGCCAAGAGGTAAATTCCTACTGGGCCCCCGCACCAAGGCGAACGACCCCATGACAGGCATAGCAAGGTCAAGCGAAGCCCAACAAGGGAGGGCGGGCGGGAGATCCGATGTCCACAGCAAAAGAGAAAGAAAAAGCTGTGGACCTTGCTTAAATAGCCACTGACCCCACCCCTAAGTTTGCAACATCAACTTTCCCCAGATAACCAGATCCTCCCATCTAAACAAGCCCTGGCTTTAACTTGCCTAGCAATCATGGGGTGCCTTGTATAGCCCCATCCGCAACCCGTGCTCTCCTTTTAGTGAGAACACGCTTTGCGTGCTGAGGTCCCCAAGACACCCCAAACCCAATAACTCAAACTTCACACATTATTTTTGTTTAAGGTTTTTGGCATAATTTTGGCCACAACTTTATTATCAATACAAATTGTGAGTGGTTGCTTAGGCATTGGTTAGACTATCTGTCCTCCCCGCCTTGGGGACAGCCCTGACTCCGTAGTCAGTGCGGAAGAGCAAGATCAGGGTCAACTGGAGCTGCGAAACAGACCCTCAGCTAATCCCCGCATGCTCCTTGGAACTTACACGGCCCGCACCCTGCACCAAGGGTTTGGACGAAGGGGATGGTAAGTTCCAGAATTCCTTTAACGGAATACCCGTGCAGCATTGGAGGGGCAGGCCCAGCCTATCCATACCCCTCCACCAACCAATTTTAACCAATGCCTAACCGCCACCCGAGCCCTTTACGCTCGCCGCCAACCACTCACAGACTAAACCACACCCTCAACTTGGACACCACTGCATCCAACCAGACATCATTCCCCAACGGGGAAAGATGCACCCCATCATCCCTGAATAATTCAGAGGCCTTGAACGAAATCAGAGGGTGAGGAATCACAAATCCGCCCAAACCAACCACCAATTTGCTTGCCGCGGAATTAATCCGCTTCCTAACTCTTTCGGTGGCCGCCGGGCAAGGGCTACCCCTTCAAATGCGGCGTTTCAGCAGCTGCGACCAAATTAGTGTGGTTGAAGGCACCAAGGCCGCCAAATCCCTCAAGTCCAGTAATATGGCAGCACGCAGCCCAAAGCAGGAAGAGGAAACCATATCATTCTCCCCCAGCTGCACCACTATCGCTGTAGGGGGGCCAGCGTGGAGGACCCGTCTGTGCATGAGAGGCAATAATTCTCTCCACTGCATCCCTCGTCTGGAAATCCAGGACACCTGCACGTGCTGCGGAAGGCCCAAGCCAGCTCCCAGACCAGATTGACGAGCTCTGACAGCGGCCCAGTGCACAATGCTGTGTCCCACTATCCAAATACAGATAGCGGCCAGACCTAGGGTTAAAACACAAAAATGTCAGTACACACACCACCATTATTTCCTCACATATACTTTGAATGCATCCGATCTCCAACGACCCAGGTCCTTTATCCTCCTTGCAGACAAACCCCAATGGGCAGCTGTCGTTGCGGCACCAATACGGAAGGAGTGAGGAGCAAATTCCGATGCTTTGCGGCCGCAGGCCACTACCACCTTGCGCATCACCTTAGTGAACTGATGCCGGACTAAAGGGTGCCCATTTTCATGAATAAACAAAGGCCCCTCGCCTGCCGGCCGCAAGGACAAGTATCTCTTAAGATCCTTTACGGGGCAAGGACCCTTCTCTCCCGTTGCCGAGAGCCGAATGACGGCTCCCCTACCCACCTGGTCGGTCTTCGAATTCCTGATATGCACCCTCAGGTCCGACTGTGACATGCTCACGTCCTGCAACAGCAAACCCCTGGAACCTCCATCCCGTTTTTGCTCCAGGACCACCTCGCCTACCCTCAGTGCCCCAAAGAATGCCAAGGAAAAGGCTGCTGAAAATAGACGGGCCTCAAACTTGGACCAACAGATGCTCCGCAGTTTACTGCGCATCTGTATCAGCAACTCAAAAGTGATGGGACTTCTGGGAACAGTCCTCGATGGGGTGAGCCGTCCCCATCCCTCCAATGCCCGGCGCACCACAAACTTCCTACATGGGTCCTTGTCAAAAGTGGCCCTGCTAAAGAAAGAAATTGCTGCCGAGTGAAGTCGCAGGGTCCTAGCCGCCCGGCGCATCTGGAACAAATGTGCCAGATACTTAAGCACCTGGGCAGTAGAATGAGGGGTGATGACCGCCCCCGCCGATTGGCCATTAAAGGACAGAAAATCAGCCCAGGCCTTCTTATAGGACCTTAGCGTGGAAGGGGCGACTGATGCTGCTACTCCCTGTGAAACTAAGTGTTGCCAAGGTTCCAGAGATGATCCGGGAAAATCTCCGGACGGTCTCGAGCCTCTGGCGCCAATGACCTGAATCGTTCCATCTGAAAACGGGACAGAGCATCAGCAATCTCGTTAGGAATACCCGCAACGAAGCGAGCAGAAAATACAATATTAAAACGCAGACAGTGCAAAACAAACACCCGAAGCAAGGCCGAAACCCTAGACGACCGGGATGACTGCTTAGCTAAAACAGTCACTACTGCCTGGTTATCGGACCAAAAACAAACCCGATGGTCCTTAAAATGCTCGACCCACAAGTGTACCGCAACAACTATGGGGAAAAACTCAAGAAATGTCAGGTCTCGAGTTATCGCTTCCCCACACCAAGCCTGGGGCCAAGGTTCAGCACACCACCTGCCGTCCCAAAACAAACCAAACCCCAGTGACCCTGCCGCGTCCGAATGCACTTGAAAATCATTGTGGAGGTTCAAAGTGTCCTGCCACAGTGATACGCCATTAAATTCTTCCAGGAATTCCAGCCACACACGGAGGTCGGCTTGCACTTGGGCGGACAAACGAACCCTATGATGCGGTGCCTGCAGCCCCGAGGTAAGTTTGGCCAGGCGAGAGCAGAACGGGCGCCCCGGCGCCACCACCCTGCAAGCAAAGTTTAAATGACCTAGCAACGACTGAAGCTGTCGCAAGGTAACCTTCCTCAATGGGAGCAGTTCTTCAATGACCTTCCTTAAAGCAACTAACTTATCTGGCGGCAAACTAGAGGTTTGGGCCACGGTATCCAACAAGATACCCAAATAGGTAAGTTGCGTAGTGGGACCCTCAGTTTTCTCTGCCGCTAATGGAACCCCCAGGTCTTCAGCCAGGGACGCAAAGGCACGCAGCAGAACCACGCAATTCCCCGTGTCCCTCGCGGAGGCCAGTAAAAAGTCATCCAAATAATGCGTAACCCCGCCCAAACCGGTTCTGTCGCGCAAGGCCCATTCCAGGAATGAGCTGAAACACTCAAAAGCCGCACAAGCTACCGAGCAGCCCATGGGCATAGCCTTATCAAAATAGAATCCCCCGTCAAACTGAAAACCCAGCAGCCAGAAATCCTCAGGATGAATTGGCAACAAACGAAAAGCCGACTCAATGTCGCACTTGGCCAATAGGGCACCAGGCCCAAACTTCCTTATCATCTTGATCGCATGATCAAGAGAGGCATACTTTACCGAACAGAGCTCCGGGGGAATTACGTCGTTAACCGACGTACCATTAGGATGAGAGAGGTTATGAATTAGGCGAAACTCCCCCGGGGCCTTCTTGGGAACTATTCCCAAGGGTGAAATGTGCAAATTAGGAAAGGGGGGGGTGGCGAAAGAACCAGCCATACGACGTAAAGCCAGCTCCTTTTCAATTTTCTTACGCGCCACACCAGGCATGTCCTTAACGGATTTCTGGTTCCTAGGATTCTGGGCTACAGGGGCCACGACCACTGGGATCCTAAATCCCAGCGAAAAACCATTACTCAAATACGACGCTGACTCTCTGTCTGGGTAAGATTCCAGTAACGCCAGTAACGGCTGTAGCCGAACCGGAGTATAGGCCAAAGAAAAGATATCACTTTCCTGCTCCGGGAACAGGAGGCTGGGCAGGGACCTTGGGGGGCTGCTGGGAGCCCCCTCCCCTGCGAAAGGGCCGCCTGGCCGCGGAGCAAGCAGAAGCCGAGTGGCTCCCAGAGCATTTGTCACAAAGGTGTGCGAATTTACAGGCTTGACGTTGGCAAATGCCCTTATTAAAGTCCCAGCAGAACCACTTGCGCCCAACTTTTTGGGTGGCAGGCTTGAATTTTTGCAACTCAGAAGCCTTCTTCTCAATACGTGGTGCCACATAAGTGGTCCACACATCCAAGTCCTTCCTGTCCCAGCGGGCCGTCGGTATCTTGGCCGCCCTACGCCTAAAGTTCTGGTCATATGATAATGCAGCAGTCTCGCCAGCCATCGTTGATGGAGGAAGTACCTGAAGTGGAGGACGATGTGTCCCTCCGTCTCTTCTTAGAGTGCCTCCTGGAGCCCCTTTTTCGGCGACGATGCCCACCGGAAGAGGACCTTGGAGGAAGAGGAAGACTGTCTTCAATCGAAGAATCTGACGCTTCACCCTGTTGCACTGCACCTGGGGCTGACTGAACAGAGACAACTTGTGAATGAACTGGATTAGAATGCCCCAGCGCTGGGGGCCGTACAGGTGAGCCCCGTACAGCGCGGCCCCGGGTCGATGCGCTTCTTCTGGCGCCGACCCTGGCACGACCACGGCCCCCAGGCACTGCATCCTGCGATACAGGCAGCACCGAAGGTTGGACCTGCGGAGCATCAGGTAAGCCAACTCCGGCTAACAGTGGCTCCCCTTCTTCACTAGATGATGATGCAGGAGAGGAAACATCCACCGGGGGAGGCGGGAATGCTGATGACGTTGACGGGGTCGAGCAACGGTGTAGCAGGCCATCCATCTCCGCCTCTACCCTTGCCAGTGTCACCGGGTCGCCAGACAAACTTGAAACCATAGCCTGGATGCGTTTCAAGGACTGACCAGGCTGCGGAGATCGCAAGGCCTGGGATGGGCCTTTTATAGGCCGCTTCGAGGAGCGGGCTGGAACAGGCCTTCCTGCTGCCTTCTTAGGAGCCATTCCTACTACTGGTGAGAAAAGAAAAGAAAATAAAATTAAGTAGAGGAGGAAAAAAAAAAAAAAAAACTAAGTTCTTTAAGACGCTAGAATCTGCAAGAAAATGAAGCAGAATGAATTAAATAGTTAATTAAAACTAAGAGCTAGACTATAAAATGATGCACCAGTAGACAGGAGGCAACCACTTGCTTACAGATTATGCAACAGATCGGTAACCCAGGAGCAGCTGGGAAGAGCACCAGCCACCAAATCAGAAGCTGTCCAATACGGAAACAAACCACAACCTTGTGCTCTTTACCAGCACACACACCTACACTAGCCGTCCAGGCTGCGTGCAATTGAAGAAATTAATTGCCTGCAAACATATCAACTGCCACAAGAGGTCGCAGTAGTACCAATTATACTCAGCCTAGGATAAAGCAACCACCAGGCCCTGCAATTACTAGGCCTGAACGCTAGAGGCCGCCACGTGGCCGAGAGGAATCAAAATGGCGCTCCCGCCTAATGAGGCTGCAAAATGGAGGCCTCACAGCTCTCCGCTCAAATCAATGCACCTCTGGGGACAACCAGCGGCACCCAGCCCCCCAGCAACACCAGGCCGGCCTCCCAGGGCCTGCTACAGGGCAAGGTAAGCCACCCCTAGCCAGGCAGCCAGCCGCAGGGAAGCTACCAACAGAAGCCTGTGGGGAAGGGAGAAGCAAGGACAAACTGAGAAGAAATGTTCCCTTGACTGGGGATCGACCCTGCAAGAGGGCAGGGGAATTGAGGGAAGCCCTCCCCACACGGCCCCTGGGCCCAGGCCGAGCACCCCCCCCCCCGACTAAATTAAAGGGAATCAAAACAAACAGGAAAATTAAATAAAGTGGGGAAGGATCTTTCAGCAACAAATTAAAGAAAGAGGAGAAAATGGAGGAAGAAAAACAAAGGGAAAGGGTATACGACCCAAACTTCTGCTGTAGTCACTCAGAGATCCGATGAGATCCGATGTCCACAAGATCCGATGTCCACAGCAAAAGAGAAAGAAAAAGCTGTGGACCTTGCTTAAATAGCCACTGACCCCACCCCTAAGTTTGCAACATCAACTTTCCCCAGATAACCAGATCCTCCCATCTAAACAAGCCCTGGCTTTAACTTGCCTAGCAATCATGGGGTGCCTTGTATAGCCCCATCCGCAACCCGTGCTCTCCTTTTAGTGAGAACACGCTTTGTCTCAATATCAGCTAACTCTAGTATAGCAGTTATGCCCAGTTTTTCAAACTGTGTGATCAAAGAGTCCCCATTTTATAGGCAGTTTGGAAAGGTGTGCATCCTATAATCATATTACTTTCAGTCAGATACTCAGATGGAATTGTCATGATTGTAATTCCTATGTTTTACATTCTGTGGGCATGAAATTCAGACCTGCCAATTTGCAGATCAATAGGACTAAGGTTACTCATTTTATAGGTAATTAACAAAAGGTACACTGACACAGGGTAACTGCTATGTCAACTAAATGCTTTCCCAATCTTTCAGTTTTGTGGAGTTCTCTCTTCCCCTTCTTTCTGACCTTTGCAATTGCTTTGCATTGGAGGCACTGTCTGGAACACAGTGTACAGAACACTTTAAAGCCGAGTGTTTTGTGAACTGTACACTCAGCTCCAGAGTATGTCTCCAATGCAGAAACAGAGACTCCAATGAACAGCAACTGAAACAAACAAATGAATGGGATTTCACTTGTGTGTTTTTTCCATTCATTTTCACTATTCCATTTGTTTTCATTGCAAAAAGAAAAATGGAATAAATGGGGGGGGGCCACTAGGGGCGCATTGGAAGATGGCTGACAATAACATCTCTCCGGGCCACACGAGGTAATTAAGAGGCTGTTATGGGAGTATGCAGCCTCCCTTGTTGCCCCAAGGATATGGGGAACACCGCCCTTGCCTGCTATGCCCATAAATCACCCCCAGATTCAAAAGAAGGGGGTGAGGGCACTAGGCAGAATGCCCTCGGCGCTGTCCCTGATCGCACCACTAGCTGCAGCAATTTGTAATAATTAATTTGGAAGTAGCAAATGCACATATTTCAAGTGAAGAAGGGGAGTGAAGACTGCTAACTGAAGGGACCTCTGTGAAAGAAGAGTGACGGGTCGGAGCAACAGGAATATCTCATGGAAAAGATACATTAAAGGCTGGGTATGTCGGCAGCAGGACTGGATGGGGAGGAAACTTTTTTACTTTTCTTCTATGTGATTAACCAAGAACCCCTCCCTATACTGGATCCGTCGGCTAACTGAACTAAGCAGGATGTTTAAGGACTGTGTGGAAATGAACTTTAACCAAAAGTATGTTTTATGGAGACTGAGTAAAGAATAAGAGCTTTTGGAGTGACGCAGCAATAAAAACAGCCGCCATCTTGCCAGGCTTGGTCGAAGGATTTACAACTGGGAGGAGGAATGGATTTGTTTTCGGACTGCATTCCTGGCAAACCTCCTCAGAGTTGGGAGAAAGGCAACAGATTTGTGAAGATTAACGACAGTAAGACTGTTTTTATTTATGGAAGCGATGATATACGGAAACCGTCTGAATATGGTTCTTGAATAAAAATATCCACACAGGATTACAACTTGTTTTAACCCGCTTTGGAGAGCATCAGAGGTCACAAAGAGAAAGGAAAAATATATGAGAATAACAAGAGGAGATGTGGAAAACAATAAGAAAGGACTGGACAGTATTGTGGACATAATATGGATAGATTTGTGGACATTAAAGCAGCAGCAAGAAGATGATTGGATCCCCTTCAGAACTTGAAATATGGGTACCCCCAACAAAAATTTAAAATTTGGCTTTGTAATTTATGTAATTTGGTTTGAATTGATGTGATTGGTCGGATAATAAAAAATTATTTAAAAAAATAAAAATGGAATAAATGGAGCTCATTCGTTTCTTTTTAAATGCATATTTAAAATGACTGTGCATCCTAACTGTATTGTACTGCATTTGTGCCGAAATGAAGGTTCTGTCTGTGGTGTTAGGTCTATGACGGCCCATTCCCACATGTAAGTGTTTGAAAAGCTTTAAAAGTGTTCTTTTAAACTGTTGAACCCTTTACACTCCACTCATTTTGTTTAACTATAGTTGTCCACCAGCATTTCTATATCACAGTGTGCCCACATCAAAACTAATGATGTGTACACATCTGTACAAAACTTTTTAGAATTTGTCTTCTAAACAATATGAGCTGTAGAATTTAAAAATCACCCATGGATTACAAGATCTGGAAGAAGTCCTACTATTTTACTCTCCATATCTACACCCTAGTTAGAAATTGCTCTTCATGTCTTCAGTTCTCAAAAGGGAAAATGCAAGAACAGAGCAGAACATATTCAGGGTGCTCTGCACATGGATTAACATGTTGAGTCATGTGTGTGCAACTTAATGAAATATACATAAAGGCATGCTAGATCGGCCCAATATACCTGAAGGAGCGTCTCTACCTGCATCAGTCAGCCGAGGCACTGAGGTCCTCCTCTGGGGATCTTCTGGTGGTTCCCTCACTGTGAGAAGTGAAGTTACAGGCAGGGGGCCTTCTTGGTAGTGGCACCCACCCTGTGGATCTGCCTCCCATCAGATGTCAAGGAAATAAACAACTATCTGACTTTTAGAAGACATCTGAAGGCAGCCCTGTTTAGAGAAGTTTTTAATGTTTGATGTTTTATCGTGTTTTTAATATTCTGTTGGGAGCTGCCCAGATGGGTTGAGTATAAATAATAAAATTATTATTTATTATTTATTATTATTAGTAGTAGTAGTAATAGTAGTAGTATGTGTTATTTAAGAAGAGCCTGCTGAATCAGCCCAATAGTCCATCTACATAGTTCAGCATCCTGTTCTCACCAGATGCCTGCAAGAAGCCTATATGCTAGATATGGGTGCAACAGCATTCTGTCACCGGCAGTTCTCAGTAACTCATGTATTCATTATGCAATAAATAAGCAATTTCAAAGATGCTGCCCAAAAGGCCCCAAAAGATGTGTGGGTGGCCCTGGTCATGAGGTTGCTAGCAGAAGGCTATGTGCAAGCTGTACACCTCCAGTGTCCTCATGACTTCAGAGCTGATGGAGCATTTCTCAGTATGCAAGAGTATATCACTAGTCTCCGTGCTTTTTTCCTGGGAGGACGCAGGAGTAGGCATACCCCTAAACATTTTGTGAATCTTATTACTTTTGTCTATTTACTGTATTTATTTTTCCCAATTTGAACTATAAAATGGTGACTTTCTTGAGTCAAAATGAGAGTACCCCTAAACATTTTTTTTTTAAGAAGAAAAAGCACTGACTAGTCCCATAAAACCAATATAATCTAGATGGTGGTCATAGTCTTCCTGAGTTAAGATTTCCCAACTATTGTGGGCTTGAGAGTCCTGGCATGAGCTGTATTAGAGAACGTGGATGACATGGCTGTCATAAAGATTCCATTTGCACCAAGGCATAAGTTTAAACTTGCATTGTAAATGTTGTGTCAGTTACATATCCTTATTACTTCTGCAGTGACTGATGTTTTGTAGCATGAACCTCTTGCTCCTTGCTATGTATTTTGACAGCCCAAATGGATCCCAATTCACCACTTGCATTTTCTTTTATCACGCTGTGAGCCACAGTGCTTGAAATGAGAACTGCTTGGCGTGCCCATATAGAAGGGAATTATTTGATGAGAACTTTGGGATCATGTATGTCACTTGCAGGGCTCTTTGTCCTTGTCTTTGTGAACAACAGGGGGACTTGTCATTCAGGTTCTTTCCTCATTTTTGTAGTATCATTTTAATAATAATAATAATAATAATAATAATAATAATAATAATAATAATAATATTGTATTATTTGTACCCCGCCCATCTGGCTGGTTTTCCCCAGCCACTCTGGGCGGCAAAAATACACTAATATTTTTAATGTCTTCTGAATGTCAGGTAGTTGTCAGGGCGCCACTACCGAGAAGGCCCTTTGCCTGGTTCCCTGTAACTTTGCTTCTTGCAATGAAGGAACCACCAGAAGGCCCTCAGCGCTGGACCTCAGCGTCCAGGCAGAACGATGGGGGTAGAGACGCTCCTTCAGGTATACTGGGACATATATGGAGCATTCTGAGTTGCCACTGAGTTTTGAAGGTAGTGCTGTGCTGAAAAAAAATTCCTTCATTGAGTGTTCTCCATCAATTGCAGAGAAAAGAAATTGTATTTGGAAATTATTGATAGGGAAAGGGGAAAATGGTAACATTCTTATGGCTGGCATACAGGGTTTTGATCCCATCCACCCCCTTTGGTCACTTTGGAACAATTAGGAAAGCTCAAAAATTCATACCCCCAGAAATTTTATAGAAATTCTCAGTTGCTTTGAGAAAGAAGGCAGAAAAATGGAATCCTCTTCTGCATCATAGGAAGGACTTTTTTTGATAAACTGGAGGACAGATTGTCAGTTTGCATTTCTTAGTACAGAAAGTATTGATCTGATGTTTAGAGATCTTTCCTATTCTGATTAGTTCAAGAGGGTTCTGGAAGCTTATCTGTGTGGCGGAAGGTTTCTGATGTTTGGGTTATTCCTTCTGGGAAGCTGAGTACAGCTGGTTTAAACTGATTTTGTTATCCTTTCTGTCAAGGTCATGTTAACCATAATAGTCAGGCCAGGAGGAGCCTGGGTTTCACTCACTTTCTCTTTCTATCTCTTTGTTCCGGCCATGGTGTTCTGTTCTGTATATAGTGTTAAGGTTTAGTCTTATTATAAGTTCTTGTAAGTTAGTTTATGATAAGTCTGCTGGAACTGGATTTCTTATGGACCGTGCCAATCCTGAATATATTGTATTTGTTATGCTCATTTGCCTTCAGTAGCACTAAAGCTCTGCTGGATGAAGTGCAATTGCCTCTGGTCTGTTCTTCAGAACTCTGCAACGTGTTTAAGTCTTTCTTAGACTTGCACGGCGCAGATTTCAACACAGCGCAAGCTGGGGGCAGCCAAACTGCCACTTAAAGCAGTGGCAAACCCAGTGCTGTTTCTCTAGAAAAAGAAGTGCCAGAACTCACCATGAACACCTCCCTTGTTCTCATAGAATGGCAATGACACCCACCTGAGAGGTGTCGGAACTAAGTTCTGGCTGAAAAAAAGAGACTTGGGCAAACCCTTGACCGCTTCATCTTTAACATAAGATACATCCCACTCAGCAGTACTCTGTTTCTGCTGCTGCTGAGGTTAGATAGTTTAATGGGACTTGATATGATTTTAGCTAGGAACACTGGAATTCTTGTCTTATTTTTATATCATTAGGGTTGCTTTGTACTTCTATTAGAGGAAGTGCACAGTATGAAAATGATGCATAAATAATAGCTCTAAGAGTTTACCCTCCCACTAATATGAAATCAATCTTGGAGAACACAGGAACACAAGAAGCTGCCTTGTACTGAATCAGAGGCTATCTGGCTCACTATTGCCTATAGCGACTAGAAGCCGCTCTCCAGGACTTCAGAGGACCAACTCGCAGCTCTACCAGGAGATGTTGGGAATTAAAACTGAGACCTTCTACATGCAAAGCAGATGCTCTACCACTGAGCTACACCTCTTCCCCAATGGGATTTTTTTTTGGGGGGGGTAGGGGTGGGGATGGGAGGATATATCCCTACCACCGCAAAAATAACAACAAAAAGTTACTTGCCTTTTTATCTTTGAAATCCTATTTCAAAGCAGGTTTCTTTTTTCATTTTTGGTAAGATTTATCTGCTCTCCCTACACAAGTAGCATGGTTACAGTGCAATAATGAATCAGTTGTTTCATTGGTATTCCTTAAAGGACATCATAAACTGAGATTTGTATTTAAATTAATATGAAAGATGGGTAAGACAGACGGAAAATCAGTGACCATAAATAAAATTCTTTGGAGGTTCTGCTGTGCACATGTACATGCAGAGACTGTCTTGTTCTCTTTTATGCTGCAAATGTACATTATTTCCAAAAGGATTATCTTCTTTACTTTTTAATTGAAAAAAACCCCTATACCTTAATTTTCCTGATGTGAAGATACGTTAGACTATGCTACAGTTGTCTTTTTATGTTAACGCTGTCAACTAAAATCCCTCCAACAGAAACAGAGAAATGCTCATCAAGGTGTTTATTTGTGATGTTGATGTGCTTTATAGGTACTGCTCTGGCTGCCACCCAAACACAGATTGCTACATACCAATGCTTTCAGAAAACTGGCACATCTTTCTAAGCTAGAATGTTATTTAATTGTCAGTGCAATGTAGATAAAAGAAGTGCTCTGCAAATGAATTCAGAATATTGGCTTGGCAATCTAACCAATAGGACATGCACAAGTGGGACACAACCACAGTGAGAAATACTTTGCAATTCCCAAAGCTTTAGCCCTTCAATACATCCTTGTCTTTTTTGACATCATGTTAGAATTGTTACAATCTTCCTCCCAGCTGCTTAACTATGACTCTCTAGTCTTTAAATTTTTAATGAGTTTTTTTTTGGGGGGGGGAATAAAACCTGTGATCAAGCTTTGCGTTTTAAATAGCAAACATTTTTTTCTTTCTTTTGGGTTTTGTGGCAATGTACTACCTACAAAATCTAGGTAGTTCTTCTTAGAGAGGATCGCATGACCCCCTCCACTTTGAAAAAAACAACAACTGTGAAGGAGGTCATGTGAGTTAGTCACATCCCTTCCCTTCCACTAGTCCCCTCATTGGCCATGACCACCACTGCTCACCATGGCCCAATAAGGGTCCCTTTCACATGGAGAAGGCCTATGTGCAGCACTGTATCAGGACGTTTTTTATGTCTGATGTTTTATTATGTTTTTATATGTGTTGGAAGTTGCCCAGAGTGGCTGGCGCAACCTAGCCAGTTAGGTGGGGTATTATTATTATTATTAGCCGAAATATTATTATTATTATTATTATTATTATTATTATTATTATTATTAGCCAAATATGCAGGTGGGTCCTTGCACTATGGGCACTGGCGGCAGAAGGCATGCCAATGTCCTGCATCAGCAGTGGGGATGGAGTTTGGGGTAAGGCCAAGGCTGGGGAAACAGCTGTTGTTGTGAAACCAAACATTTGGGGGTTCTGAACATCTTTTAAAACAAGAAGGACTTCAGCCAGCTTCAGCAAGAGCACTCGGCCCTGCTTTGTGGGAGACAGAGCATTCATGAGCTCAGCCTTTCAACCAGAACAAAGCACAACCATTCACACTGCTGGAGAAAACAAGCAGGAAATCAAGCTCTCTCTCTCTCTCTCTCTCTCTCTCTCTCTCTCTCTCTTAGCCTTGCAGCAGTTTTCTCTCTTATTGAACCCTCTTGGGGGAACCGAGAGACCATTTTCCTGCTAGCAGACATTTAGCCTTTTGTTCAGCAAACTCTTTTTGTTGGAAGGGAAAAGAAGTTAATTTCTAAGTGGGGCGGGAAGGTAAAAAATCCAAAAATATTTCTCTCCAGCTGTCTCCAAAATTAAGTTCCTCGATTTGACTAGTGGCTTCAGAATGCCGATTTAGAGAGATAAGTGCCCCCATGCAAGCTTGGTATTAGAAGTACAAAGTATCTCCCTGGGCTGAATTTATGAATAGTTTGCTCAGGCACGAAGGATAATCAATATGCCTTCTCCTGCACTTCTCTCAAAGCAAAACTGGCTAGTTTAGCAGAACTCATACTGTGCATCCTAAAGGGCTAGGCTATTCATGCTTTGTTCCCCAACTGACTTTATTCAAGCTACTACATTTCGGGAGAAATTCTCATACACAGACACTACTTCCTCTGGGTGACTGTCATTAAAACCAATGAGATTATTTGAGCAGGGTGTATGAATACTACCACTCTCCGAAAAGACACAGGAGATTTGCCAACATAACATATGAGTATAAAAAGAGCCCTGCTGGACCAAGCCAATGGCCCATCTAGTCCATCATCCTGTTCTCACAGTGGTCACCTAAATGCCTGTGGGAAACTCACAATCAGGACCCAAGCACAAGAATGCTGTCCACTCCTGTGGTTTCCAGCACCTGGTTGCTATACAGTTGCAGTGCAGTTATTTGCTCTGTACATCACCTGCCATACAATTGTTCTGTGCTGGAACTTTGAATGTGGATTAAATGTTTGGTCAGAACACTTGTGTACTGGATGTTCAGAGATAATTTATTTGCTTGAATTCCACTCTCTGTTTCCCCAGGGATAGGTTTCAGGTGGCATTCTCCAAAAACCTGAAGGATTTTATATTAGGAAATCATTTTTCAATGAAAATAAGCATAAAGTGCATATTAGGATAAATGTGTTCTAAAAGACTGATAAATTTCCCTGACAAGTTATATCTACAGCACATCTATATCTGTGCCACAAACTGATGTTGATTTTGCTCTTTTTATGACACAGAATAAGGAAAATGTCATTTCCTTTCATAACCTTTGCCCCATGAAGAGTCTTCCTCTCATTCCTGAACACTGCATTTACATGCTCTTTGCATTTACTCTTCCAATCTTCTAATTAATTTTTTGTAATAGGAATTCCAGTAATCATAATCATCTGCAATACAGTTTGGCTCACAAGGATTTTATTGAGTAAAAAAGAGAGAAGTGTAAGTGTTGGTTTCTGCTTCCTTCACTGAGCAGCGAAGTGCTTGTCACAAGACAATGCTTACATTCCACAGTCAAATGCTGTTGGGTTTTCTCACGGGAAAGGAGACTGGATGTGACGTACACTGGTTTTCCTGTTTTTCACTGTTCTTTGCAGTTCAGTGTGATTCTCTCCGTGCTTTAGAGGAGAGAGGATGCCTTTCTCTGCTCCGGCAGAGGGAAAATGTTTTTCTGTAAATTACCAGCTTTGAAGTGTAAATAAAGTAATATAGAGCATGTTGGCACGTACTTTTCATCATTCCGCTGTGCACTGGACACTGCTTATCTCCAACATTTGGTTATGGGCCCAGAAAAACGCAGTGTTTTGAGAATGGACTCCAGAAGTCGGGCTCCTGGCAAAGGAACAAAGGAGCAAAGAATTGGAGTGCCGGCAAAGGATCGGAATGCAGAGGGCCGGATCGGACGATATCTCTGCGCGTCAAGATGATTGATGAGGTATGTGCTACAGCTCCGGGCAGCCTGCCAGCTTCTAATTAATGGCTTTATGGCTGGACTTTGAACTTTTATAGCCGGTTTTGCCGTGGCACAGGCAAAAGGCTAGAAGGATAAATTTTTCCTATGCTGGGGGAAATCGAAAGTAAAGCAGCTGCAGCAGTGTCGCAGCATGAATTTAAGACAGCAGAGAGAACTTTCACTTTTGAACTTGCCTTTGGAATGCGGTTTGAAGCAGCTGCAGATAAGCAAAGCAGTTAAGCAGAAAGGCACAGGTTCACAGACAGAGGCTGTTTTGAATTTGCTTTTGAATGAAGCAGCTGTACACAGACACAGCTAGTATAAAGCAGCCTGATTTAAAGCAGCAGAGATGACGCAGAAGGCTAATGCCATAGTCATGATGGCTAGCTGCAGAAGGCTGGATGAGGCAAGTGGGGAATTTGATGCCAATCAGCCAAATGCTCAACTCAGAGTAGCCTGTGATACTGCCATGATTCAGAATGAAGCAGACCGCCAGGGTGATAGCTGCATGGGCAAGGGGGAGTCTTCACAGACGTCATCCCATAGTGCAGTGGAACCACCAGATGGCGCCAAAGCTTTGAAGGCAGTGAAATGCTACACATGTGGACGTCTAGGCCATATGAAGAGGGAATGCAGATATCCCAGGGCCAAGACAGAGCAGCGCAGCGAAAGCTCATCGCGTGGAAAAGGCCGAGGCAAAGGCAAAGGTCCGGTGTCCAGGACAACGCAGCACAAGGCAATGGTCTCACGCTTCACTCCAAAGGTTGCAGAGGTCCAGAAGACGTCTAGATCTTTCTTCGTTGTTGATTCGGCTGCAACGCATCACATGTGCAACAATAAGCGACTGTTCGTGTCTTTTACACCGCAGGAAGGTGCGATTCACCAGGCGGATGACCACACAATCCCCAGTAAAGGCTACGGAACTGTTGTTCTTCACAGTTTGGACTTATCGATACAGGATGTGCTTTATGTGCCAGATGCCAAGCATAATCTGCTCAGCGTTGGACAGCTGAATGAGCGGAAAATTGACGTTTCCTTTAAGAACAAAAGGTGCATCATCACAAAGGAAAATGATTATGTATTGCATGCTGAATATGTTGATCGTTTGTATGTTTTGTATTTTGATGATGTTGTGCAGGATGACACTTGTTGCATTGCAGGTTCTAACAAAAGTTTGCATGCAGAATGTATTCACGATTTTCATCGAAAATTTGGTCATTTGCATTTTGAGGCAGTATCTAAAATGCCTGCCTTGGTTGAAGGTATGACTATTAAACCCTGCAGGTACCACATGAAGTGCAAGGCATGCGCAGCAAACAAGGTAAAAATGGCTGCGAAAGGTAAGGTGTCTAGTAGGCAAGCTACAGAACCATACCAGGTTGTTCATGCTGATTTGGTTGGACCACTAGCGCCCTCTTTGGGTGGAAACAGGTACTTCATGGTTCTCATTGATGCATTTTCCAGGTATATTTATGTGTACAATCTCAAGCAGAAATCAGAGGCTTTTCCAAGGTTCAAGGAATTCTGTGCTTGGTTGGGAAATGTGCATGGTAAGAAGGTAAAGACTCTTTTCAGTGATCGCGGGGGAGAATTCACTTCTCAGCAGTTTGAAGCTTTTCTGACTGAGAAAGGAATTCAACACGATTTGTCTAGTCCTCGCTCGCCATGGCAGAATGGACTTGCAGAACGAGCAAATCAGACATTGCTTCAAGGGTTAAAAACCTTGCTGCATGATGCCAATCTTCCAGAGAGTTATTGGGCCGAAGCTCTCTCATGTTTCACTTACAGTTATAATCGCAGGTTATCTTCAGCGATTGGTTGTACCCCCTATGAGAAGATGTTTGGCAAGAAGCCATACATCAAACACATGAAAATTTTTGGTTCTGACATGTGGGTTCACTCACCACAAAACTCCAAGTTAGACAAGCGTGGATTGCATGGTATCTTTCTAGGTTATCAGAAAGGGTCTTACAGAATAATGATGACTGACTCTAAGACAATTAAGCTCACAAGAAGTGTTGAGTACAATGCCAAGTGGGGGGAGAATGTGGGAATTTTCCAATGTTATCCTGATGACAGTGATGAAACTGAGGATAGTCAAAAGCAACTGCAACAACCCACACCCACTGATGAAGGTTCTGAGTCTGAGTCTGAAACTGAATCGGGTGATTCAGAGGATTTCAAGAGTGCGAAAGCCTCTATGCGACCCTCTGAAAGCTCTGATCAAGAATTGGAGGAACCATTGTTCACAATAGGTCACTTTTCTCCTAAGAAGGAAGAGGAGAGTGTTGAAGACTTAAGGCTAATTCGCAGGTCACAGAGAGCCACAAAAGGCAGACCTCCAAAGAGATTTGCTGATGAGTTTGCTAAGATAGCAGTAACAGCTGTTAAAAGCACCAAGAAGGTGTTTGAACCTTCAAGTTTCCAAGAAATCCAGGATTTGGATTCAAAGGAAGCTGAGCCATGGTTAAATGCCATGAAGGCTGAGCTTGATTCCTTGGAAAGGAACAAAACATGGGACCTTGTTCCAGTAGTTCCAGGAATGAAACTGCTTGGAAGCAAATGGGTCTTCAAAGCGAAGACAGATCAAAATGGCAAGATAGTCAGACACAAAGCCAGATTGGTAGCCAGAGGTTTTGCACAGGTACCAGGTGAAGACTATCACGAGACCTACTCACCCACCGTGAGGTATGAGAGCATTAGGCTTATGCTCAAGCTAGCTGCAGAAGAGAATCTACACATTAGTCACCATGATGTGAATACAGCTTTTCTGTACGGATCTCTAGATGAATCACTTTATATGCTTCCACCTGATGGCGTACAGGTAAAACAGGGATTTGTTTGTGCTCTGAAGAAGTCCCTTTATGGTCTCAAACAAAGTGCACGGTGTTGGCACACAAAACTCACTGAAGTATTGTTTTCTCTAGGTTTTAAGCAAGGGAAAGCTGATCCATGCGTATTTGTCAAAGAGGAGGGGCAAAAGAAACTATATTGTTTGTTTTATGTTGATGATCTTTTATTCTTTTGGAAGGATGTCACAATGTACAATAACGCCCTAGCTCAACTGAAAGAGCACTTTGACATGAAAGATCTTGGTGAGGTAAACAACTACCTATCTCTGGAAATAGAGAGAGATCAAGATGGTAACATTCTAGTACACCAGTCACGTAAAATTGCTGATGTGTTAAGCAAACTAAACCTGATGGATGCTAACCCTGTGGACACACCGATGATAACAGGTTATCAGGTAGATGACACTGAAGAAGCATTTTCTGATACTACACTGTACAGAAGTGTGCTAGGCAAGCTAAACTTCATTGCCAGATGTTCAAGACCTGACATTGCTGTTAGCTGTAATTTGCTAAGCAGACAAGTCAACAATCCTACTGTTAAGGATTGGAAAGCTCTGAAACGCATAGCGCGGTATTTGAAAGGCACTATGCATTACAGACTGAGATTTAACAATCAGAAGTCTGGTGGTCTTGAGATATTTGCAGATGCAAGTTTTGGAAGTGACACTACAGACAGGAAAAGTACGTCTGGAGTTTGCTATAAGTACAATCAGGGTCTATTTGATTGGTCATGCAAGAAGCAAACAACAGTTAGTTTAAGTACTTGTGAAGCTGAACTGAATGCACTGTCTTATTCACTTAAGGATTGTGAATGGTTGTTACAATTGTGCAAAGACATGAAAATTCCTGTCAAATGTCCAATCCAGGTTTACCAGGACAACAAAGCATGTTTGGCTTTGCTGAATTCTGAAGGTTGTAAGCAAAGCACGAAGCACTTGCAATTGAAGTTGCAACATGCTAGGGAACGTATTCAGAAGGGACTCGTAACTGTGTCCTATATGCCAGGTAATGAAATTCCTGCTGATGTATTGTCCAAGATTGTATCAAGGGATCAACACTGTACCTATGTGCAGAAGTTGGGTTTGTACTGATATTGTACGAACACGCTGCCCAGTGATGTTCACAGAAAGGGGGAGGATGTTGGTTTCTGCTTCCTTCACTGAGCAGCGAAGTGCTTGTCACAAGACAATGCTTACATTCCACAGTCAAATGCTGTTGGGTTTTCTCACGGGAAAGGAGACTGGATGTGACGTACACTGGTTTTCCTGTTTTTCACTGTTCTTTGCAGTTCAGTGTGATTCTCTCCGTGCTTTAGAGGAGAGAGGATGCCTTTCTCTGCTCCGGCAGAGGGAAAATGTTTTTCTGTAAATTACCAGCTTTGAAGTGTAAATAAAGTAATATAGAGCATGTTGGCACGTACTTTTCATCATTCCGCTGTGCACTGGACACTGCTTATCTCCATGAATTCGCCGTGAATTCTGAACCATTTCTATGATGGGATAGTGAGCTGCTTGTGCGTAAAAGCTTGATCCCTCTGGGGTTTGGCTGGTCATCCAAACCGAGGCACTAACGGAGCCCCCAAAGCATGACTCCGTCAGTCGCTGGTAGAATCTGACAGTGGGCGTCTACGGAATTTACGCCAACATAAAAGCTGTTTGACGGACATGCGCCTTCGTGACTCTCTGCGTGACAGTTTCCGGCGAAGGGTGGGAGTTCCTAATGGGGGTTTTGTTACCTCTTCGCTATTCTCACTAGAAGTATCCCAGAGCCTCCCCTCCGCTGTGACTCCTGCACTCCCCCTGCTGGTTCCTTCCTCTGCTGCAGATTCTCTCCTATTCTCCTGGAGCCTGTCCACCACCTGTCCCTCCGATGGCAGTTCCCTGACATCCACCTCCCCCCCAGGGCCCCCTTCACCCCCTCCCGCCTCCTCTCCCACTGGCGGTGAGGGCGGAAAGCCCCTGAAGGAACTCTCCTCGTCATCCGAGGATTCAAACACTTCTAGCCACGGCGTACCGTCTCTCTCCCCGTCTTCCTCTTCTTCGTCGGAGTCGGCTTCCTCACCCACCCCTGACTCTGGGAACCCTTCAAACTCTCCTTCCTCATCGGTGGTCCCAAAGTGTTCCCTTCTAAATCGTGCTACGGGTTGCGGTTTTCTTGGGAAACGCTGATGAAATGTTTCTATTAAGACCTCGTCATTGACTACCTCTGCTGGTACCCAAGTGTTTTCCGACTCTACTTCCCCCTCCCATTCTACCAGATATTCC
The DNA here is from genome assembly GCF_964106915.1 of Podarcis gaigeae. Lineage (NCBI taxonomy): Eukaryota > Metazoa > Chordata > Lepidosauria > Squamata > Lacertidae > Podarcis > Podarcis gaigeae. The sequence goes on from NC_139677.1 coordinate 68,489,653, forward strand.
ACCTGATTCCCCTTCCACCTGGAATCAATGATTCCTGCCACGTTCATGTCGCGCGCTCTCTCTTCTATCACGGGCGTTTGGGTGGCCTCTCTCTCACGCTCCCCCCACTCACGTCCCTCTCGGTACGGCGACAGTAATGACCTGTGAAATACTGGGTGTAATTTCATGTGACTGGGCAGCCTGAGTTTGAATGCTACTGGGTTGACCTGCTGTATGACCTCAAAGGGTCCCAATCTTTTGGGTCTCAATTTCTTACTCCCGCCCTTGAACGGTAGTCCTTGGGTGGATAACCACACCCGGTCTCCCACCCTTATAGTTTCACCTTCCCTCCTATTTCTGTCTGCTTGCTTCTTATATTCTTCCTTGGCTTTCTCTAAGTTAAGTTGAAGCTGACGGTGGATCGCTTCCATCTCTTCAAAAAATATTCCGCCGCCGGCACGCTCCACCTCTCCCCTCCCTCTCCTGGGAATGCCCGGGGGTGACACCCATAATTTGCCAGAAAGGGACTCATCCCTGTGGACACGTTCTCCGCGTTGTTGTAGGCAAATTCTGCTAGAGGTAACTTATCCACCCAATCATTTTCTCTGTCTTTTACATAACACCTCAGGTATTGTTGTAAAATCCCGTTTGCCCTTTCCGCTTGCCCATTTGTTTCTGGGTGCCGGGCAGTTGAGAAATTGAGTTCTACGTGCAGTAAGCTCATAAGTTTCCTCCAGAACCTGGAAGTAAATTGTTTCCCTCTGTCGCTCAAAACCCTCAAGGGGGCGCCATGCAACCTAAAAATATGTTCTACAAACAACTTGGCGGTTTCCTCCGCTGTGACCGCATGTGAACAAGCTATAAAATGACACATCTTGGTTAATAGATCTACCACCACCATGACAGCTGTTTTGCCTTTGGATTTTGGCAGGTCCGTCATAAAATCTATGGATACTGCCTCCCATGGCCTTTCTGGCGTGGGTAAGGGTTGTAATAGCCCCGCTGGCGCCACCCTCTCTCCTTTCGCTCGCTGGCACCTGTCGCAACCCCTGACATATTCCCGTACGTCCTCCCTCACCTTGGGCCACCAAAACTCCCTGGTAACCAACCACATGGTTTTGTGCTGTCCAAAGGAAACCACTCTCTGATGCCAGCCTACTAGCGGACCGTGTAGTGCCAGCCAGCTCATTCCCAAGATAATAGGAGCTCCTCCCAAGGTGGCTACGTTAAACGCTATCAGTTCTGTGTGTCTTGCCACCCTCATTATCATTGGTACAGTTTGTTGGTTCACTTCTCCTCCCAACAGCTCCCTCCCATCAATCGTGGTAACCTGCAAAGGCTTACTTAATGGGATAGTCTGTATCTGGTGTTCAGCTGCAAACTCCTTACTCATGAAATTACATGAGCTACCTGAATCCAATAGCGCTTTTATCTTCAGTGGGTGTCCGTTTGCCAGTTCCAGCAACACCTCTATCACAAGCGCTGGTCTTGGAGGTTCCGGCGTGGGCACATTCACTACTCCCTGGCCTGGCTGCTGTGCCCTGATGTTGGCAACCAGGCGTTGGCTTTTACTTGCTCCGTGATTTCTTCTTCCTCCTTCCCCCCAACAGTTCCCGCCATCCCTTGCCATTCCTTCCTTTGCGGACAGACTCTGGCAAAGTGACCTGGCTGTTGGCAGAGATAGCATCTCTTGCCGCTCTTTCCCTCCTTCTTCCGCCCTTCACTGGTGTTTGAAACTGCGCGCGCGCGCGCTGTTCCAAGTTCCATCGGCTCTGCTGGCGGGAAAGGCTGCTCCGGAATCTCTGGAATGCGGAAGTCCTTCCAACGTTCCCCCTTTCCTTCCCGCTTTTCCATAGCTCTAGCCTCCTGGCGTGCTCCTATGGACAGCGCTGATTTAGTCAGCTGATCCATAGACTCCGCCCTAGGCGCCCGGGAAAGTTCATCTTTCACTGCCGGAGAGAGACCTTCTTCAAACAGCATTTGAATAGGTTCACTAGCAAGGTCCCACCCTAGTCTATGAATCAGCATGGTGAACTCAGTCCAGTACTCACGTACAGATCGGCTCCCCTGTTTACACGCCATTAACTGTCTGCGCACCACCCCCTGCTCGATCTCGCTGGAAAACATCAAGTCCATGGCGCGAAAAAACTTCATAGTGTCCTTTAAGATTTCATTATTGGCTGCCATCAGGGGCCGAACCCAGTCCTTCGCCCCTCCCTCTAGATGGCCAATCACGTACGCCACTCTAGAGTTCTCATCGGGGAAGTCATCAAACAGTAGATTGAGAGCATATTGCATCTCTGTCCTAAAGGCTTGATAGTTCCTGGGATCCCCCCCAAATTTCTGCACCAATCCAGGCACCCGTCTGGCAAGTGGGGTGGTTTTCCCTTTATCCGCATCTTGAGCCCTCCTCTCCTCGAGCCTCGCCGTTTGCAGCGCCAGCTGGACCTCCAACGCCCTGTACCTTTCTTCCAGGCTTGGACCTGCTCCAGCTCCTCCGGTTCCGGCTGGTTCGCTCATGATGCCCTCTGCTTGCACAAGCTGCTTTCAAAGACTGTCAGATTGCTATGATGGGATAGTGAGCTGCTTGTGCGTAAAAGCTTGATCCCTCTGGGGTTTGGCTGGTCATCCAAACCGAGGCACTAACGGAGCCCCCAAAGCATGACTCCGTCAGTCGCTGGTAGAATCTGACAGTGGGCGTCTACGGAATTTACGCCAACATAAAAGCTGTTTGACGGACATGCGCCTTCGTGACTCTCTGCGTGACAGTTTCCGGCGAAGGGTGGGAGTTCCTAATGGGGGTTTTGTTACCTCTTCGCTATTCTCACTAGAAGTATCCCAGAGCCTCCCCTCCGCTGTGACTCCTGCACTCCCCCTGCTGGTTCCTTCCTCTGCTGCAGATTCTCTCCTATTCTCCTGGAGCCTGTCCACCACCTGTCCCTCCGATGGCAGTTCCCTGACAATTTCATAGTTCAATTTCGGACCCTTTGTCCTTCCTGTAGCTCAGACAGAGGCAAAGCAACCTGCTCCAGTACCCGGAGCAGCGCTCGTCCCAGGGGATGTGGTGCACATCCCAGGGGGCGTGGTGTGCCACCTGGGGGGGGTGCCGCCAATCGGGAGTCGGCATTTTGTCACACACCCCTTTGGAATGGCACCTGGAGCAAACCACACACCCCCGCCCCCTTCGGAACGCCCCTGATCTCATAAGCTAAAATAATGCTCCTTGATTATTATGTTAGTGCGCAATGCAGATTTTGTTTGTGTGTGTGTTCTGCCAACGTTGCAGATGCTTTCTGTGGTCCATAGTAAAATACTGATACAGGATATATGCCATTCCCATTGTCATGAGCGTAATTCAAATACTTGATGTTTACAAGCAAATATTCAAGAAATCAGGCTGATTTGATGTGTCACAAGTAGCAAATTTTGCATGTGCTCACACCCTCAGAACTGCATGTGGCATGTGTGCACTAGTTTTTTGTTATGTACTGGGCCAGCAGGGGGAAACTGTAGATAGTTATGCAAATGAAGGATCGAAAGTGACGTTCAGTGATTGGATAGTTTTAGAAAATGGCAACAGTTACATTGTTCTGGAGCTCTATATAAGCAGGCTGACTGAGCTCCTCAGTTCGTTCTGTTCTGCCTCTGAATAAAGAAGAGCTGTTTGAAGAATCGCTGTGTTGTCTGATATGTTCACCCACAACTTAACACTGGCGACGAGGATGGGATCGACGGACATCAGAGCACAGCCAGATGCAGCCACCCTCTGAGCAGAGCTGAATCACTGAGCTGAATCACTGAGCGAAATCACTGAACAGAACCAATTCAGAGCTGACTGTTCTGGCTAGAGCATGGTGTTCCATCCATCACCCTCCACGCCAGCATAGGAATCATGGCTTCACTTGTGCCTCTACCGCCGTTTGCGCCAGCCTCTGAATCATGGGACTCCTACCTCGCTCGGTTCGACTGCTACCTCCAAGCCAACGAGCTGACAGAAATATCAAAAGAGTGGAAGTGGGGCCTATTCCTCAGTCTCTGTGGGCCTGAGGTGTTTGAGACGGCCCGAGCATTGGTTGCGCCTGAAGCAGTCCAGGCAACACCATGGGACACTATCCAAGAGAAGCTCCGCAACCACCACGCACGAAAGCCATCCAAGATTGCTGCCCACCATGCGTTCTACCACCGGAACCAGGCAGAGGGGGTGTCAATCAACAACTACACCATCACTCTCCGACAGGCTGCAATGTACTGCGAGTTCCGAGACATAGACGATGCCCTGTTGAATCGAATCATCTGTGGGGTCCGGGACATCTGTCTGCAATGGCATCTCCTCGCCAAGCCAGACCTCACGCTGCAGAAAGCCATTGAGGAGGCTGTGGCCTTGGAAGTTGCTGAACGTTCCGCCTAGGAGATCTGCAAGGCCAGCAGCTTGCATCTTGCTAGGAAGCCAGTTCCAGTGCATCATGAAGAGGCCAGCAGTGATGAGACATCCTCCAGTGAAGATGATGATGTGCACCAGACAAAGCGGGAGCGCAGGAAGTTCCAACAGAAGTCCAAGGGCCAACCGGAATGTGCCGGCTGCGGAGGCAACCATTCCCGTGCCAAGTGTCGATTCAGAGATGCCATCTGTCGGACATGTTCCAGAAGGGGCCACATCACTAAGGTCTGCCGATCGGCTCTGTCTGACACCCCCCCTTCACCGACTCGCAAGTCCAAGTCTTCACTCCAGTCTGCCAAGGAAAGCTGTTTCGCTCTCACCAACTGCTGCTGCCCGTCTGGAACCATGATTGGCCAAACCGACTCGCCTACATGACGCAAACTGAACGTCACGGTGCTCATTGAAGGAGCTCAATGTGACATGGAGATTGACACCGGGTCTGCCCTGTCCATCGTGTCTTGGAGCACCATCAAAACACTGGTACCCAGAGTGTCCAAAAGGCAACTCGACTCTCACTGTGTACACCTGAGAGACTACCAGGGGAACGATATTCCCGTGGTAGGTGTTGGCCGGTTCTGGATTGCCTTCAAAGATTTTTCGGGCCTGCTCCAACTGGTGGTGGTCGACGGTCAGCGGCCAAGCCTCCTAGGGCTAGACTGGTTTGATGCTCTCGGCCTGGAAGTCACTGGCATCAACTGCATCTCTAACACAGAGACTGAGGGTCTGGTCAAAGACTTTGCCGAGGTTTTTGACGGCACTTTGGGGCAATATACAGGTACGCCCATCTCCTTTAGCCTTGATCCACGAGTGGCCCCCCTCAAGCTAAAGCCATTCCGGGTTCCCTTTGCTCTCAAGGCTAAGGTGGACGAACAACTGGACAAGCTGATCGCCCAAGGAGTTTTGGAGCCGGTTGACCATGCCAAGTGGGAAACCCCCATCGTCATGCCTGTCAAGCCAAACGGGTCGGTGAGAATCTGCGCTGACTACAAGTGCACGATCAACAAGGCACTTCAGCAGCACGCTTATCCAATTCCTGTTGTCCAACACCTGCTGCATTCCCTGGGTGAGGGTAAGGTCTTCGCTAAGCTGGACCTTGCCCAAGCCTATCAACAACTGCCCGTCAATGATGCCACTGCTGAAGCCCAGACTATCGTCACCCACCGAGGGGCATTCCATTGCCGCCGGTTGCAGTTCAGGGTGAGTGTGGCTCCTGGCATCTTCCAAAGCCTTATGGAGCGTCTCATTCAAGGGCTTCCGGGCGTGGTACCATATTTTGATGATGTCTTGGTGTCTGCAGACTCACACCAGCAGCTGTTCGAGTGCCTCTGTGCCGTGCTAACCAGGTTCCAGGAGGCCGAACTCAAGGTAAAGAGGGAGAAGTGCCAGATCGCTGTTCCACATGGGGAGTTCATGGACTATCTTATCGTCGCCTCCGGCCTTCACCCGCCCACATCCAAGATCCGCGCTATCCAGCAGGCCCCCATCCCAAAGATCAAGACGGAGTTGCAGGCGTTCCTGGGGCTGCTGAACTTTTATAACATGTTCCTGCCCCACAAAGCCACGGTGGCTGAGCCTCTTCACCGACTTCTCAGCACAAAGACGCCTTGGTCCTGGGGTCATCGGGAGACGGCAGCTTTCAACGCGGTCAAAGGTCTTCTTTCATTGGACAGTGTGCTGGTACAGTACAGTGAAGCCAGGCCACTGGTCCTTGCCTGCGACGCCTCACCTTTGGCATCGGTGCTGTCCTTAGTCACCATTTTCCAGACAGAAGAAAAGCACTGCTCGCCTACTTTTCCAGGACACTATCTCCAACGGAACGGAATTACAGCCAGCTCGACAAGGAGGCACTGGCACTTGTGGCTGGAGTAAAGAGGTTCCATGAATACCTCTATGGCAGGACTTTTGACCTCATCACTGACCACAAGCCACTCCTGGGCCTCCTCACCGGTGATCGTCCAACTCCACCGGTCCTCTCGCCGCGCATGCTGCGATGGACTGTTTTCCTGGCTGCCTACCACTACTGGCTCATCCATCACCCAGGGAAATCAATGGGCCATGCCGATGCCCTCAGCCGTTGCCCTCTTCCAGCATTTGTGGAAGACCCGGCTCCTGCTTCATCGCTCCTCCTGATTGAGGATCTTCCAGCAGTTCCTGTATCGGCTGCCACTGTGGCCTCCACATCTGCCCAGGATCGCACCATCAGCCGTGTGCTCAACTGGGTGTGGAGGGGGTGGCCACAAGGGCCTTTTGCATCGGAGTTCCAACTGTTCGCAACCAGACAACATGAACTCTCGGCTCATCATGGCTGTCTGCTGTGGGGAGACCACGTCGTGATTCCCCAAAGACTCCGTCAACGTGTCCTGGAGGCTCTGCACGTTGGCCACCCAGGAATCGTCAAAATGAAGGTGTTGGCTCGGTGTTACGTCTGGTGGCCTAACATGGACGATGCCATCACTGCCTGGGTGTCTGCCTGTCAAGCGTGCCAAGAATCAAGGCCTGCACCACCGGCAGCTAAGGGACTCACCTGGGAGACGCCCAAGACACCCTGGTCAAGGGTGCACATCGATTTGGCTGGCACCTTTCACGGCCGGACCTTTATGGTAGTGGTGGATGCCTATTCCAAATGGCTGGAGGTGGCGCTGATGCCCTCCACCACTACCAAGGCCGTCATCCGGGTGCTGCAAGGCCTCTTTGCGACGCATGGGTGTCCTGATGTCCTTGTCTCCAACAGCGGACTGCAGTTCACATCAGGCACTTTTGAGCGGTATCTTTTGGGACTGGGCATCCGCCATGCCCTAAGGGCACCATTTCATCCATCCAGTAACGGGCAAGCGGAGAGGATGGTGCGCTCTGCAAAAGAGGCACTGGCGCGCCTGGACTGGGGAGATTGACACAAGCAGGTTGCCAAATACTTGTTCGTGCAACACATCACCCCTCATGCAGCCACAGGGCGGAGTCCTGCTGAACTGCTTATGGGCCGCTGCCTCAGGTGCCCGCTCGACCGGCTGCACCCAGACTTTGCCGTGGCCGAGCCCCCAGGTTGTGCCAACGCACCACGATCATTTGTTCCAGGAAACCTGGTCTTTGCCCGGAACTATGTGGGGGTCATTCCTTGGGTGCCAGCCACAGTAGTGGGAGTCACTGGACCTCGCTCGTACCAGATGGCACTCGAAGACGGACGCTTGTGACGCTGGCACATAGACCAGCTTAGGCGCAGGATTGGGGACTTGGACACTACCGTGGTGCCCCCAACTGCGCTCGTGGCTCCGGAAGAGACACTTACAGATGGTGAGGCTCCACCTCTCTCGCAAACTGCCAGCGTGGAGCCGCTTCAAGCCACTTCAGAGGGTCTGCCAGACTTACTACAGGCTCAGACCACTCCACTTGCGGAGGCTCCACCCACAGCAGCGGATCCAGGGGACTTGGTTTCAATGCCACCTAGGGTGACACCACAGCCTCAGGAAGAATTGGGTGGCCCCCCGGACTTGGCTACCAGTCCCCGGCGGTCTGGCAGAGTTTCCAAGTGCCCAACTTATTTAAAGGACTATGTTGTTGGACATGTATCACTGTTGGTCTAAGTATGTGAAATGCAACAGATATGCTTTTGTGCCTAATTGAACCATTACGTGTAGTGCTGTATATAAGGAAACCATTACGAATGTAACTAACGCCTTATCTCGGTGGGGAGGGGTGTTATGTACTGGGCCAGCAGGGGGATACTGTAGATAGTAAATGAAGGATGGAAAGTGACGTTCAGTGATTGGATAGCTTGTATGCAAATGAAGGATCGAAAGTGACATTCAATGATTGGATAGTTTTAGAAAATGGCAACAGTTACATTGTTCTGGAGCTCTATATAAGCAGACTGACTGAGCTCCTCAGTTAGTTCTGTTCTGCCTCTGAATAAAGAAGAGCTGTTTGAAGAATCGCTGTGTCGTCCGTTATGTTCACCCACAACTTAACATTTTTGGTCAAGAACAAAAAGTAGCAAGGAAACAAAAGCCATTCAACATTAGCAAAAGCATGGCTATGCTGTGGAAAGGCCTGCTTCTTGGTGATGAGCAGCACAGGGCTTTTGACTGAGGTCACTTTCTGTCACTTTTAATTATTAAATGTTCATTAGTTAGCACACAGCGACCGCACGACAGCGTCTGTCCTGTGTTTTTCACTGATGCCATAGTAACGACACATATTCTGCAAAAAGTGCTTTGAGAGAAAACTTCTGTGGATCTGACTTCCTGCCTCCTGAAATCCTGCCTTTGTGTGACTAGAATGATCTTAGCCCTGGGCTTACAATGCACAGGACTCTTTCAGTCTTTTTTGTTCCTACTTCTGAAATTCAGGAATCAAGTTCCTCCTCTCCACCTCCCCTTTTCTTATTCTCCTGTGACAGCAGATAATTATTTGAAAAGATTCTTCAGCATCTTTGCAAGAGCCTGGGCAGTTTTCTTTCTACAGAGCTTGTGAGGGGGCAAGAGGGATATAAGTCTATATGATCAGAGTGACGGAATGTATTGCTTTAGGCTCTTTTTGGTATTCTGTAATCATATCCTGCAAAGTATGTATTAAACATGAGCAACAGAGGACTGGAGGGTGGGGAAATGACCTGAACTGTAGTTAGGGACATTCAAAGAAGGCAATCAGTCTAAAATGTAAAAGAAAACAAATGCTGCAGCATGTTTTATAACTGGCAAGAGACTTTGAGGTCAGCCACAGCCATTAACTGTGGTAGGGGATGCAACAACAAAACAATCAGCCCATAATTGTTGCATGTACCAAGTAGGGATGGGAGAGGAATTCAATTATTTGGCATTCAAAAGTGAATCTATCTAATTCACACTTTCTGAAACCATATGAAAACTGAAAAACAGCCATCATTTGAAATTCACAGTCCTGTGAATTTTGCAACACACTTCTCCAGCCAAGAAATGTGTACAAAAATATACTAAGGTAAAATGTGCATTAAAATCTAGTGAAAATAACACACACATTATATTAGGGGGAATAAAAATACTAGGGAATATAGGCATTGTGAAAATCAATATAGCAGTAAACTATAAGGGAGATACAGAGATCTGAACAGAGACCATTATTTGTGACGCAACACCCGTTTTGCTTGCATTTATTTTTGATTCAGATTTGTCATGGCCAATGGCTAGCAGAATAAAGAGACCAGCTTTCTGACCTTGACAGAATGATGAGAGAGGAAGTTTTATCTGCCCTGGACAAAATATATGATGTGCTGCAACAGATGGATGAGAAAGTGTCTCTTATGAATCAAGAGACGGCATACATTTTAGTTGCAGTTAACAAGGAGGTGCCAATGGAATGTACAGTTACAGAAACTACACAACAATCTACCCAGGATATTGACTTAGGGCAAGTGCATGAGGTTATGAATGTATCTCATAAGACACAGAGTCTCCAAGTTTTACAGGATCAGAAGCTGCAACATTGGGAGATGGAATTCGTAGGACACTGGTTAAATAGTGGACTTAAGAGAGTTATTATCTTGGATGGGAGTGTGAAACAAGTGGAAGATCATCTTTGGAATGACTACCCTTTGGATTACAAACTAAACATTGGGGAGTGCAACACTGGGGAATGGGACAATTGGCTAAAAGGAGATGAAGAATTTTACTACATAGAGTCCTCCAGAGACTGGCTCCCCAAAGAGAAAGAGAAGAAAATGCGAAAGAATACAACAGGGAACAAGGATTTATGTAACTACAAACAGAAACAAGAAAACTCGCAGAGGGGGCCTGGAAGTGACTTGAGAGCCTCAGACATTAGAACACCGGATTGACAAGGGTTAAAGACTTAAGGACTGACTTGCAGATGACCTGGTATTAACACTGCAGGAGCCTGTCTCTAGTACTAAAAGAGTGTTAGAATTAATTTCAGACTTTGGTCGGGTGGCGGGATTTAAGCTGAACAAGCAAAAAACTAAGGTTATAGCAAAAAAATTGACAAGTACAGAAACAGATGAGTTTGTGAAAGAAACAGAATTAAATGTGGTTAAAAAAGTAAAATACCTAGGGGTGTATCTGACCTCCAAAAATTTGAATCTGTTTAAGGACAACTATGAGAAATGTTGGTCAGAAATCAAAAGAGATTTGGAAACATGGTCAAGATTGAAACTTTCCTTGTTGGGCCAAATAGCAGCTATAAAGATGAATGTATTGCCAAAAATGTTATTTTTGTTTCAGACCCTACAGATCGTGGACAAGGTGGAATGCTTTGGAAGGTGGCAGAAGGATATCTCTAAGTTTGTTTGGCAGGGCAAAAAGCCCCGAATAAAGTTTAAGATACTAACTGATGCGAAAGAAAGAGGGGGATTTGCCCTGTCAGACTTGAGGTTATATTACGAATCGGCAGCCTTCTGCTGGTTGAAAGATTGGATTTTACTGGAAAACACTGATGTCCTAGATCTGGAAGGGTTTGACAACGCCTTTGGGTGGCATGCATATTTGTGGTATGACAAGGTCAAAGTGCATAAACTGTTTAAAAACCACATTGTCAGGAGAGCAATTTTAATGGTCTGGACAAAATATAAAGACTTATTGGAGAGTAAGACTCCGAGGTGGCTCTCACCGGTGGAGGCCAAGGCACGTAAGAGACCTAATATGGAAGCCAATTGGCCTAAATATGAGGAAATTATTGAAAAGATTGGAGACAATTGGAGGTTGCAGAGCTTGGAAAAACTAAAAAACAAGGTGCGAGATTGGTTGCATTATGCACAAATTCAAGAGGTCTTTAAAGTAGACAAGAAGGTTGGATTCCAGGTGGAAAAATCGAAACTAGAGACAGAATTGTTAGAACCAAAAAGTAAACTACTTTCGAGAATGTATAACCTGCTGCTTAAATGGAATACTCAGGATGAGACAGTCAAATCCGCCATGATAAAGTGGGCGCAGGATTTGGGGCATAACATTATGTTTGAAGACTGGGAAAGGTTATGGAACACCGGAATGAAATTTACGGCATGTAGTGCCTTGAAGGAAAACATTATGAAAATGATATACCGGTGGTACATGACCCCAGTCAAGCTTGCTAAGATATATCACCTGTCTGATAATAAATGCTGGAAATGTAAAGAGGCGGAAGGGACATTTTTTCACCTCTGGTGGACCTGCCCGAAAGTGAAGGCCTTTTGGGAAATGATTCATAATGAACTAAAAAAGGTATTTAGATTTACCTTACCTTAGAAACCAGAGGCCTTCCTCCTGGGCATGGTGGACCAGAGAGTGTTTAAGAAGGACAGAACCTTTTTTATGTATGCTACTACAGCAGCAAGGATCCTGATTGCAAAATATTGGAAGACACAAGATTTACCCACACTGGAGGAATGGCACACGCAGTTGATGGACTATATGGAACTGGCCGAAATGACAGGCAGAATCCGAGACTTGAGAGAAGAAACGTTTGAGGAGGATTAGAGAAAATTTAAAGACTATTTGGAAAAACATTATAAGTTGTATGAATGTTAAAAAACGCACCTTCTAGGAAATTCTAGCTTCAGTAATGTTAAATTAAAGAAATGCAAATTAAGGTACAAGGAGTCAGAGATAGAATAATGAAACAACTTTATTGTGTTAAAATGAAAACATACATGATTTGGGTCATAATTTATTTGAAATTGGGTAACATGATAAAAAGGAGGATACAATAAGTATTGAAACAAGTTAACAAATTGCAGACGTTATGCATCACAGAGAATGCAGGGTTGGGAGGACGTGGGGAAGTCCAACAGATTTGGAAAAAAGAGTAAGAAAAATTTGTAACTTTCTTTTTCTACTTTCATAATATGTTCTTTATTCTTTTTTCTGTATTTCATAAAACTAATAAAAAAATATTATAAAAAAAAAGACTTAAGGACTGACATTATCCGGAACCAGGAAAAGGGACGTTGGAGAAATTTAAAATGAGAAATGCTTTTGTAATAAATTCTTATTTATGGAATTAGTGTAATTCTAATGAAATATTAAGAGATGCTGGAAAGGAAGTAATTGGCTTTAGTAATGGTTTAAATCTAAGAACTTTAAAGATTTGAGGACAAGATAAAATTAATGAAATTAATGTAAGAAAAAATGAAGTGGTTTGAGTAATAAGGGGAAATAAGAATTTGCAAGAATGGTTTGATTATAAATAAGGGTAAGACAAGTGGTATGAATTTGCTGAATTAATTTTAAAATGGAATACAAGGAGGGAGGTGAGAGGAAGTCAGGAAAATAAGTAAAAGAATGCTGAGAATTTGAAAGGAGAGATTTTTATTTTTTATTTTTCCTATCCTTTTGTTTTTTGTGTGGAATTTTTGATTTCTGATTGTTGTAATTTTTCTTTTTTTGTCTTTGATGTTTACTTTTTGTTATCTTTGTGGTCTTTTTTCTTGAGAAAACCTAATAAAATATTATTGTAAAAAAAAGAGGAAATGATGGAGGATATATCAAATTCCACTCACCATCGTCTAATTGCAGAACATCCCATTTCAAGTGAATTGATTTTAGTTGGGTCAGAAGCAGTGTCTGGTTGATGAGGCCCATCATGCACAATTCTTACCTACCTACACACTTGAGTCCCCCGCCCCCGTCTATGTGAAGAGCGATAATAAAATTATATAATAGAATATGAATGTTCTTTGGATTTTGCCAGCTCAAACCTGTACATATAGGAATATGGGACAACATTGGGAGCAATCTAATAATTCATATAAAGCCTTTCCTGAACCTTTGTGAGCAGTGCTTGAAACCTGATCTTTGTAGCAAATGAGATACTGCAACAGACTAGTGTGGAAAATGTTTACAATATTCCTGCTATGCATGTGGAAACAGATGACCTTAACATTTTGCTCAGAGGGTTGGAACAAGATTCTTTCTGTGGATCAATACATTACATATATATGGAAATGAAATTCTACCAGTACTGTTAGACATCCATTGGTCTATGGGACGAAGAGATAACAACATGGGAAAGGTTATTTCTTTGACGACAACTTCTGGCAGCATTGGGTTTTCTAAGATAACATGGTATCTTTATTCTGCCAACTTCTGTTGTTGGAGCATTTCATTCCTTTCCAATTTTCAGTAACTTGAAAAAAAAAATCTGTTATAAGATTAGGAAAGGAGAAGGTTAATGGGCGGAGACGTCCTTAACAGTAGTCTCCAGCAGTAAAGTTGCCAAATATTGTATATATTGCATATATTGTATAACATTATATGTTAATGATCTAGGAGGTCTTGGGGAAATCAATAACTTGAATATGGCATTTTGAGTCATCACTTAAATTTTCATCATCATTTCAGTATTTTCTGAGTCATCACTTGTCTGGAATTTATTATATCTTGGGAGAAATTATATTTTGACCATTGCAAAAGGTTGTCCCATGAATTTCAACAAACAGCATTTATCCCCAAAGGATACTCTTTTGGAATGTGGTGAACCAAATCACAAAACACCAATACAGTCATACCTTGGATCCCTAATGCCTTGGCTCCCGAACAAATCGGCTCCTGAACAATCAAAATCCAGAAGTGAGTGTTTCAGTTTTCAAATGATTTCCAGAAGCCAAATGAGCTTCCTGCAGCCAATCAGAAGCTGGTTTCTGAACGTTTTGGAAATTGAATGGACTTCCGGATTGGATTCCTTTCAACTTCCAAGGTACAACTGTAGTAGATTCAAGTGAATCGAGACCTAGAATGAGTGGTTGGAAGCATGGTCATAGTCTGGGATTTTCTGGAGACCATGCACAGGCTGAGAGCCCACTACCAACCACAGCTACCAACTTCACTGCTGGACACAATGAACAGCAGCAGCTATTTGCCATTTGTGCACCGCAGTTGTAGCTCCAACACAATGATAGCTGCTGCTCATCCTTATCCTCTATACCATTGCCATCTCCATGTCTCCCACCACCACTGTCATTCTGTGGTGGCAGGGTGGACCAGAGGGCAGGTCAGCAGTGGCAGTGAAGTGGGAAAGGGCCAGCAACTGCCTCTGCCCACCTGTCCCTTGTCCCACAGCAGGGGTGACAACAGGTGAGGGCACATCAGGTGGTTCAGTGGGTCACTGCTTCTTGAAGCACAGATGGGATCATGAGGAAATGGACAAGGTCATCCTTGGTGCATTAAAATTTCCACTAAGTGCTTGAAGTATTACTTATGGCACCATCCTATGAATATTTACTTAGAAGTCCCATTAAGTTCAGTAGTATTGACTTCAAAATTGGTGTGTTCAGCATGGCATTTTTAGTGATCTGATGGTGGTGTCTACAGGTTTTCCTTTCATGTGAATTAATTCCTTCCTTAACATGGATTCCATCTGAACTATTTAATACCTTTCTTTCAAGCCAATGTAAGCATAGCTCATTTTTCTACTTTTTTCACTCTATAAATTTTACACACTGGAACTTAAACTCTGCTGAATGGTTCATTGTTCCGTGCAGTTAGAAGTTAGAACATATCACAAACTACTGCCCTACCACAAATGTCTGTTTTGCTCCAATTGAACCATTTATGTCAGTTGTCAGCCAACCTTAACTTGGAACCATCTGGGCTAAATCAGCATCCATGCTTGCTATCATACAATATGTCCACTCTTCTGAAAGGCCTGGCAAGAGAAGCTGTGTTTAGGTGGGCTGGGAGATGATAACTTGTCCAGGGTCCCCTTGGATGTGTAGGGGCTTGAGCCCTGGTGTCCCAGGCACAAGCCCAAGACACTGATCATTACACCACACAGGCTCTGTACTAAACTCTAGATACTGAAGTTAGGCATTAGGAACTCCTTCCTGATGGTACAAGGTGTTCAACACTGAGACAAACTGCATTGGAAGCTAGTAGAGCCTCTTTCATTAGAGGTTTATAAGCAGAGGCTGGATCAGCAATGCTGTGGTAGTCCATTTCCTGCATCTGCAAGGCATAGGATTAGATTATATTTGAAGTCTCCTCTAACTCTATGATTCAATGGAAACTGAATGCAACAACCTTAGTTTGGCTCCATGCTAATGTCTCCTCTAAAAAGCTAGGTTTTCCTCAAATTGGAACAACAGGCATGTACCTCACAAATTGCTTCCAAGGATAAATGCAATCAAGAGTGTCTAGATCCATTTTCAAGTTTCAATCTGAGTTGTGAGGGAGAAGAGCAAGGGTGGGCATCCCAGTTCTTCCTTTCCATCATCAACTCTCCACCCTCCACAAGGTAGAGAGCAATCATAGAATTGTAGAGTTGGAAGAAACCCCAAATGTTATCTAGTCCAACCCCCTGCAATGCAGGAATCTCAACTAGATCAAATATGACATACAGCTATCCAACTTCTGCTTACAAACCTTCAAGGAAGGAGATCCACCACTCTCATGGGAGTCTGTTCCACTGTCAAACAGCTCTTACTGTCAGAAGATATTTAGTTGGAATGTTCTTTCTTGTAACTGAATGCTTTGGTTTGGGTCCTAGCCTCCGGAACTGGGAAAAAACAAGCAATAGTAAGTATATTAAAAGTGGGCTATATCTTAACAAACCACACGTTACAAATCATTCATAGAGAAGCCTTTAAAAAATTTAATTGAATTTTTGTTACATACAAAAACATATAGACACTGAAAAAACATAGAAAAGTCTGAGCTCACGATGTGCAGCAGGAGTAGCATGTGTCATTTCACGAATGGCATTCCAAATCTTTCATAAATGATTTATTTTATTCAATACCATTTATTTACCGTGGACTGCCTGACGGTTTCAAGGGGAAAGGAGAAAATCCATTTATTTTAATATACGTAACTACAGGACTGAAGGCTGTGCCTTGCCTGAAGCTTGAATTTGGGGAAATAATCCTCCAAGACCATCTGAGGTCATTTGTAGAACATATACTGTGCCACTAGGCTAAAATACATTCACTGTACAGAGTTCCTTCAAGGACAGTTCTTGCAAACTGCAGGCCATTACAGAGCTCTGATGCTGTACAAAATAATGCTACAGATTTGCTTAAATGCTATATCAAATTATTGCTCGAGTGTTTCAAATGAAGCATGCATAAGCATAGCTTTTATACTGATTCCTCTCTCCCGTTCCCAAATACCAGATCATGGAACATTTCAAGTACTGTATTTTTCACCCTATAGGACGCACCTTTTCCCCTCCAAAAATGAAGGGGAAATGTGTGTGCGTCCTATGGGGCGAATGCAGGCTTTCGCTGAAGCCTGGAGAGCGAGAGGGGTCGGTGCGCACCTCTCCGCAAGCCGCGGGAGCCCAGCGCTGGGCTCCCGCGGCTTGCGGAGAGTTGCCTGCATGCTGAAGCCTGCGCGTGTTGAGCTCAACGCGTCCAGGCTTCGCGGACCTCTCAGCAAGCAGTGGGAGACGGCGCAGTGGGAGCAGTTCTGATGAAGCTAAGTAGGTCTGGCCCTGTAAGTTGCATGGAAGGAAACTCAGATGCTTGGAGTCCAGAGTTTGAATGACAAGAGATCAGAGATTGCCCGACCCTCCTTCCTTTTGTGTCTGCCTCTTAGTATTTTTAGAAGGCTACATGGGGACATCTTCTGACTAAAACTGAGGGTGAAGAGGCACATGGGAAATGTCCTTGTACCCAGAGCTTTTTTTCTAGAAAAATAGGTGCTAGTACTCACCATGAAGTTGTTACAGTAAGTGTCACACTTTTTAACAACAACTGCATAGCCTTGAGTACCTCCTGAAAAAAGCACTGCCATAGCTTAAAGTATATGCTTTGCATTTATACCATCCGAGGTTCAAGCTCTGCCATCTGTGTATCAGGTAATGGGAAGGATCTGCCTATACCTTCAAAGATTCTGGAGAACTGCTTATGTTGTGCAATGAAGACTGGGCAAGATGGACCAATTGTTTGAGTCATTATGTGGCAGCTTCCTAGGTCTCTGGTTTATCTTGTTCAGTATTGTCTATCTGCACTGACTGGCAAAGGAATTTGGTCAACTAATCAGGGTTTATATGCAAACTCTTGAGTGTTATTTTGCCAAAGAGAGTGCTTCGAAGTATATAAATAAAATGATACATCAACCAGAAATAGCTCCAAAAGTACTTCCAGTTCAAACAAAGATCTCCAGCTAAAACTGCGGCTTAACATTTCTCATTTTAGCTCATCCACTAGACTATTGCAGACAGTGGCTGACAGAATTGGGGAGCAGGAACAATTAGTATATATTTTGTGAGTTTGTAGCGCTTAACGTAAAAAGTCTTTCAATTCCTTGTTGATAAGTTTTTGTTTTTATTTAATATGCATGATTCTTCCTCATTCAATATAGTTCAAGATATAGAAATAAAAAATTAGAAGGATCACAATTGCTTGTTAGAAAACCTAATATTGAAACAAGTGAAATGGATATCAGAGACACTTAAAGAAGACCTCCATTGTTTTCCATTCTGGACTGCTTTGGTAGATGACCTTTTGATATCTGATCAGGATTCTGCTCTCCTTTACGAAATCCATACTTGCTTTTACAGAAGGTTTATAGCCAATTTGTTGCCAGTCAGAAGATAACATACAGGATTCATGTCTCATGATACTTTAGTGATTGATGCTGTTATCTTTGACATCTCATAACATCAAGATAGTTTAAGATTGAAAAGGGACAAGATATTATCTCAGACCTCTATCAAAAGTAAAGTTTAGGGCTACTGTCAACCTGTACCAATTTTGTCATGACAGTCCAGCAAAAACCATCAAAATGCCTGGGATATTTGGCTACCCAGTGTCAGGTGCAGAAGTCATTAATGGCTGGTGTTCTATACATATTTAAAGTGTCCATTTCTTTTTATCGTCTATGTGAACAAATCAATGTCTGCCCCCTCCCACCAGCCAGTCAGGCTTTCCAGTGGTGTGGGTATCTGCAACAATCTTAACATTTTAGTTTTTGTATATGATGCTATATATGTATTGAGAATACTCTGTATACACCCCTTTGTTGTGGGCTATTCTTTAAACCAAATGTTGTTTGGTAGTTGTATTACAAATAAGCTAATACAAAGATTAAAAAATAAATAATAAATAAAAATTTCCCAGAGGAGGTTTAGGTTTAAGGAGCAGATTCCTTGGAGTACAGGCTAGCATCAGAGGTGTCATACTAAAATGGCTGCCTAAGCATAATATCCCACCAAACTGCTAAAACAAACCAACAGATTTTCTAACTGCTAAAAACAACCAGGCTTTTACTTGTTTACAGAAGAGCAGATTTTGGCAGGATTGAAACAGAAAGGGCAAGAAAGGAGTCCAGCTGGTGCAGAACAGAAGTTCGAGTTACCATCCTTGTCTGTTAACTACCTTTGCCTAAAGGATATCTCTGACAGGTGAGAAAGAGTTCTGAGAAATGCTGACAACATCCCTGGGCCAGGTAGACCAGGTAGTTCTGACCTTCTCTAAGCAAGCTCCTTATATCTTAATACTTGGTAAGAAACATACGTTGCCTGATGCAAAGTATAGTATTCAAACTAGAAGCAACATCCAGGGTGCACTGTCTTGCACATGCAGGGAGGAAGGCCTACGGGCAAAGGCAAGCTGTGGCAAATTATGCAGAGTAAGACTCAGCAAGGAGAGGAGCTATAGATGCTACTTGGACTAAGGAAGCATGTATAAACTCTTGATGGTTCAGGTGTTTGGTTCCAGGCTACTAGACGATCTAACATGCTCTTGTTAATTGGGACTGAGAACAGTTATTGCTGTATAATGCATTGCTTTAGGAATTTAAGGATAAATTCCTCAAAGAATCCCAGAACTCACCAAGTAAGAAGATGTGGTAATCCTGAATTTTCGCTGCATCCCCTAGGAGCACTTCAAACTATGCACAGGATACCAGTATTACTTGAATACATGCAACACCTAATCTTGTTATATTTTGCAATACCCCTTCTACCTTAAGAAACCACAAAGTCCAAAAAGTTGCACAATCTCTTATCCAGCAAAAGACACACAATAATGTCCCCTTGCAAACTTTGTATCTGTCTAACATAATAGCATTCAGCTAGCAATGCAAATGGAGCAGAACTGAGACCCGTACAGCTGTAAATGCTGCACACACAGATGGTACATTTGGTATTTACTAACCAGCCTGCAGCTATATTGTTTAATTACAATTAATTATAATCTAAAGAGCTGATTTAGTCATTATCTTTGAGAAATGGACATTATCAACTCCCACCTGCCACTTGCAGTGGAGCAAATTCAACAAAGGCTCACTAAGGTACAGAGGGAAGAAAAAGGCCATTTAGCAATTTAGTTTAGATGGAGAGAGAGCGCTGGTGGTTTGGACAGGACCGGCAGTCATTCCATATAAAGAGAATGGTTTGTAACCCTTCTAGGTAACACTGGAAGTGCTTGGATTTGCCAGGTTATTGGTCTGGTTTTGAGTTTTCCGGAGCACCAGAGACACTAGACCTTAAAATAGGAAGGACATTCTGAAGTATTCTGAAATTACTGTGTGACTGATTCAGCATGCATTCAATCCACTGCTCAATCTAGATTTGCTGTACTACTGCAAATAAATGCACCAAAGTTTGCTTCAATTGAACTGACAATTGTTATTTTATTGCTTCTCATGTATGATCTCCAGCTGTTTATTTTATGGTTAAAAACGAAACGGAGTCCTAGAATTCAACTTAAGAGTTTCAGCACCCTTGACAAACTACAGTTCCCAGGATTCTTTGGGGGAAGCCATGAATGTTTAAAGTGGTGTGATACTACTTTAAATATAGAGTGCAGATGGGTTCTAGGTGGCAACAGCATCAAGAAGAGTTATTCTTTCCAGAAGGACCCAGGGAAGCAGATACCCCCTCCTCCACATTTTGTTTACATGCACTTTACCCAAGTGGGAAAGTGCAAAAATGTGAAAAAAAATACTCAATTGCCAAGGAAGTCAAACTTTTTTAAAGGAAAAAACAATCCTCAAAATTAATACAAAGATAAAACGCATGCAAAATTTCCAGATACAAATACAATAAAATAAGGACAATCACTGGTAAACAATGATGGCAGGTGTGTACATCTTCTAGGAACTGTGTATGACTATATAGCTTCTAGAAACCATACCTAAGTCAGCATCAAATAACAATTTAAAATAAATTTATGAATGCACCAGAGTTCCACTAATACACAAGTTTGAAAATGATTAACTCATGAATGAAAATGAAAAATAAAAATAAAACTCAACTAAACATTTATGGGGACAGTCATTCACATATCTCCCACACCTTCCTTTCTCCACCCTTTCCTAATCTGTTAAAATAACACTGTCGACAATTACAGGGTCATTTGTTATGCGCAATATAATAGACTGCAAATATAAAAAGCATTATCATTACTTTTGTCCTTTGTTCTTTCAGGACAGAATATTGCATAGTTCTTTACTTTGACATTTATTGCTTTTAGATTGGTAATAGAATGGTTTGTGTTGCTCATTATCTTGAATGATGATAATATTAGTGATTGGGGAGCCTGTGTTCCCTTGTTAAGTAAAGCAAAGGCTTCATATAATTTAGGGAGGGATATTACTGGGCAATTACCCACAATACAGTTCAAGTCTAATAAACTTCAGCCATATTCTTAAATGTCACATTTATAGCATGGTTTCTAGGTAACTGTACAAAGCCATTTGTATCACTTTCATTCAACAGCACTGGCTGTCAAGGTAAGACCTTTCCCAAGGTACTTCCATTGACTCCTACAAGAGTTTGCCTGTGACAATGTCCTAAGAGAGGTTCCAGACTCAAATCATTTAAGAACAAAATGTTTGAGGGTAATTTGTAATTGTGAAAAGAGGCACCTTGTACATGTTCAAGGACATGCTTCATTATAATTCCTTCTCAATTTCCAGGGCTGAGCCTTGACATTCAAATTAATCCTGTTGAAAACTAAAACTGTGAAAGGAAATAAAGAGGCTCCATTTTTTACAACAACAAATCTCTGACGATTGCACTCTATGTTGTTGCTGTTGTTTAGTCATTTAGTCATGTCTGACTCTTTGTGACTCCATGGACCAGAGCACGCCAGGCCCTCCTGTCTTCCACTGCCTCCCGCAGTTTGGTCAGACTCATGTTGGTAGCTTCGAGAGCACTGTCCAACCATCTCGTCCTCTGTTGTCCCCTTCTCCTTGTGCTCTCCATCTTTCCCAACATCAGGGTCTTTTCCAGGGAGTCTTCTCTTCTCATGAGGTGGCCAAAGGATTGGAGCCTCAGCTTCAGGATCAGTCCTTCCAGTGAGCACTCAGGGCTGATTTCCTTAAGAATGGAGAGGTTTGATCTCCTTGCAGTCCATGGGACTCTCAAGAGTCTCCTCCAGCACCATAATTCAAAAGCATCAATTCTTCGGCGATCAGCCTTCTTTATGGTCCAGCTCTCACTTTCATAAATCACTACTGGGAAAACCATAGCTTTAACTGTACAGACCTTTGTTGGCAAGGTGATGTCTCTGTTTTTTAAGATGCTGTCTAGGTTTCTGAGATCCCCTTCATGGATCACTGCCTTGCCATGGCAAAGGGGCTTGAATAACTCAGAGAAGCTATGAGCTATGCCGTGAGGGCCACCCAAGATGGACAGGTCATAGTGGAAAGTTTTGACCAAACGTGATCCACCTGGAGCAGGAACTGGCAAGCCACTCCAGTATCCCTGCCAAGAAAACTCCATGGACAAAGACAACAGGCACTCTATGTAGTTTCTATAATACATGTATGAGTTGTTAGTTTAAATCATATAGGTCTCCTCTTTTGTAAACCCAGGGTTGTAAGAGAATTTTGGTTATCCACGTTGCCATGGGTGCTGTGAGGATGAGCTTTATTCAGTGCCCTTTCTTCCAGTGTCTAACCACCAAACATCCCTACTGTTTATAACTGTGTAGAGCATAGAACATAGGAAGCTGACTTGTGGGAACAAGGTGGTCTTTTAAGTACATTGGTCCCAGGATCTTAATATACTACTAGAAAGACCTTAAAGATGGCCTGGTAGCAGCCTGGGCAGCTCCCTGAACACAGCTGTTATATGTGGCTGGTAGCCAATGCACAATAGCAACCATGCTGTAGCTTTCCAAACCAGCCTCAAGAGTAGCACCACATAGCAGTGGCGTAGCGTGGGGGGTGCAGGGGGGGCCGGCCGCACCGGGCGCAACATCTGGGGGTTAGGGTTAGGGGGGCACAAACCCACGGGTTAGGTGGTGCAAATTACTTGCCTTGCCCCGGGTGCTGACAACCCATGCTACGCCACTGCCACATAGAGCACACTATAGTAGTCTATCCAAAAGGTTGCCAGTGCTTGAGCAGATATAGCCAAGCCACTGTAAATATAAAATGAGAATTTGCTTGCTTGCTTGTTTTAAACCTACTAGTTTTAAGATGAGAATAAAGGCCCCCTCTTGTTGGTTCAAGTTCTGCATGTCCAGAAAACTGAAACCTAAAACAGATGCCTTAAAGGTGTGATCCGTGATGAGCAATTATGTCATACAGTGTCACAAACTGTGCTTGCTTACAACTGAGCCTCAATTTCCCCCAATTTGTCTTTTGTTTTTAACCACTTTGCCCAATCCAGTGGTCCTAATCAGAATAAGTGCCTTTCTCCCAGTTATCTGCATTGGAAATAAAGTCCTATTGGGCCAAATGCTGTCCTTGGTACCAGTACAGTACGTGCTCTGCCATGGAGCTAGAGAAATACTGCCACATGCCACGCCCCCTATTGTGCCATGAACCGTTTGTTATAACTCCGTTAAAATTCCAGAAAAGTAAAGAGTTCCATGTGCATCTATTCACAAATCATAGTGTGATAATATGAATGGCAAGAGGTACATTTTGAGCTTTAATTTAATTATAATGCTTCCCTCCCTTTAAAAAATTAACTCCTTTAGTCATTCATGCACTTGCAGGTATTTTGAAAACCCAGGTTATTTATACACATAAATATAATAATTTCTGTATTTTTTCCTCCTATTTACTTGAGAACACTACACCAATTATTAATAATAATAGTAATAATAATAATAAACAACTTTTATTTATACCCCACCCTCCCCGGCCAGGGCTGGGCTCAGGGCGGCTAACACCAAATATAAATTACAATAAAACATAATGGGGGGGGGACCAGTTAATTAAAATATGGCTTAAAATACAGCTTAAAATGCAGCCTCATTTTAGTAATAGCTCATAAATAAAGACCATAAAGGGAGGAAACTTTAGATATCCATCTGAGCAAGCTATCCATGCTGGTCCTACATGGGCCAGCAAAAAAGCCAAGGGAAAATTTATATACCAAATCCCATATAAGAGGTCAGAGTAAGTCTAAGCTGTGGGCCAGGCAGAACAGCTCCGTCTTGCAGGCCCTGCGGAAAGATGTCAAATCCTGCAGGGCCCTGGTCTACCTTGTGAGAGAGCGTTCCACCAAGTTGGGACCAATCTAACCTCCTTGAGGCTCGTGACCTCCAAAATGTTGTCATTTGTGGACCTTAAGGTCCTCCGTGGGGCATACCAGGAGAGGTGGTCCTGTAGGTACGAGGGTGGTAGGCTGCATAGAGTAGGTCCCATTGAACTCAGTGGGGCTTACAGTTGACCAGAAATATATAGGATTGCAGAATAACATAGAATGTGAATACTTTTAAGGTCTGATTCCATTTTGGGAAAATAGGGAAATCCTCCTGGGGCGCAACTTCTTTCAATCCTGAATTCGGCAAGATTTTCTCGTTGACAGTATTTGAAATTCACTTTAGAGGCTAATCTGAATTTTGCAGCTCTGACCATTTCCAGCACTGATGTGACCATGTACACATGGTATATATGCGTAACATTAATTTTAAAAAAATGATGTTATCCTTTCTGTTTGGTGCTCTGATGCCTGCGAGCCATTTATGTTCAATTTATGTCCATCACTTCAGTTATTTCGCAGCCTCGTGTTTTCAGCACAATGTGTCTCTTTGGTACCATATGTAATAGTGACTGAAGTCATCCCCCCCCCCAATGAATCTTAGTAGATTAGTTTTTGCAATTTGCACACATATCCACATATCCAATTTCCACCAATTTTCATAGACAATTTTCTCTTTAGACTTTGTCATTTGTGTTCTTTAGTTGGAGGAATGCTCAGGTTTAAAGCTATTTGTAAAGTTCATGATGTAATCGGCATTATTGGACTTTCCCTGTAACGCAATCTTTTTTGATAATGGGGGGGACGGGACTGAAATTTCAGATATACTTTAATACCACCAGACTCTCACAGGAAGTGTAAAGATCCCAATGGGATTTATTTATGGATTTATTTATTGTAGCTATATCAGGCATTCCAGCGGAAAAACTGGCTCCTCATTTTAAAGGCTTTTTTAAAAAAATCAAAAATGAAACTAGCTTTAGACGTTTATATAAAGTTTTTGATTGAATTACTGTGCTTCAAAATCCAAAGTATTAGGGGGGGGGAATGTTTCTGGGCGTCAGCAGCTATTGAACCTCTGGGGTTTGTGGGAGACTAATATGTTGTGCAAGCCACTTTGATCACAATTTCATAGGAAAGTAGCCTACAAATAGATAGGTGGTGATCGGATGGAAATCGTGTCCTCCCTAAAAGAGAGGTGGTGAGACCTGGAGACTGATCCCCTGTGTTGTGGGTGGGTAAGATTGGTCAGCCACAACACCTGATTGGTAGGTCGATGTTGGGTTTAATCTGACCAATGGGGCACAGTCCAAACGGATCGAGGAACCTATATGCATGTGACCCAGAGCTTCCTCTTTCGGCACCTGCATTTGGAACACCAGCCCACATCTCCCTACTTTTAGGGCATGTGCGCTTTGACCTTCTATGCCGTCATGTATCATCTGTTGTTGGGACAGGGGCACGGCAGGAATTTTCTCCACTTGGCTGAAATGTTCCCTAGATTCTTTGACTAGATCTTATTCTTAGATTTTCTGAACATCACAGGGAGCTGGAAAAGTGGGAAAAGTCTCCACAATGTGAAATCTTCCCCTTAATTTTCATGTGGTGAAGTGATCTCATAAAGAAACCTTGAAATCGAAGACCACTCTAATGACACTCAATACCATCCTTATAATTTCTACGCCACTTTCTCCCATTTTTGTCTCTCTAAAACAAGAGTAAGAATAAGCTTATTCACCACAGTTGTTTCAGAACAGATACAAGATGACATGTCCTAAAAATTGAATTCTGCCAGTGATTTCTATAAGCTGCTGTCAGGTAAAATTCCAATTTAGAGAGAACTCCAACCACAATGTTCTGGGTTAGATTCCTCTACCTATGTTGATGGCTCCTCCTCCTGCACATGATTGCCACCTCTTTCAGCCACTCACTCCCCAAGCTGACCTAGTAGCAGTGACAGAAAAAGCACCAATTATTTTAACTTAACTTCTACATCCACTTTATCAGATATCCTGGGTTGCTGTGGGAAAATTAAAATGTTAGGTGGCTTCCATTCACTGTGGCTAAGGGAAGGCAGGATTTCCAAATGATAACCTTATTGTGACCTGGATGTTGAAACAAGAAGAAGGGGTACAAAACAGGGCCAGAGGTGGGCACCCAGGGATGGAGGAGAGAGATCCTCTCCTTCTGTCTCCAGATGTCTTGAAAGGAGGGAGCAGATCTACCAGCCCTTTCCCCTGTCCTGGCCTGTCCTCTCTGCAGCAGAGAGCAAAGCGATGTGGGGAGGACTTCAACCTGCCTGAGGGAGGGTCTGAAGAGGAAGAGGTGGTGTCATAGCTGAATGCAGAGGCACAGGCACAATCTCATCACTTAGAAACCAGTGGAACCTTCATAGCTGGGATAAGATGCACACAACCCTGACGATAGCATGTGTTTGTGTGCAGAAAGCAGACTCATAGAGCAAGAGAGTATTGTGAGTGAGCTCACGCGGCCTCTTATTTGAAAGTTTGGTGGGAGGGACATGCCAACTGCTGGTACACTGCCATAACTAACATTCAGTTATGCTTTTCTGGCCTTGCTCATATATCTTGGAACCTTAACTTCTAGACCCTGTGATTGCTGCTGTGCCTGTCCTGCTATTGGCCTGAATAATATTTTCTTTCTTTCAAGTAAAAACTGTTGTTGTGTTTTGGGATGGGAGCCTGACACTGTCTTAGACCACAGCAGCTGATAGCCCTATCTTCTGTGCCTTGACGATTTCTCATAATGTTGTTTGCGTGTTCAGACCCAGAGACCTCCCCCCTAAATAAATTCACACTGGACTCAAATTTTAGTTTTGGTTTTTGGCAGAATTTAGGCCACAACTTTTTTGATTACAGAAAATGAGTGGTTGCATAGGCTGTGGTTCGAATAGCTCCCTGCACATTTGCAGGTAGCACTGACCCAGGGTTCCAGCATAGGTCCGCCAAGGGTGAATACCTGGATAGGCGAAAAGTCGGGAACAAACTATGTCCGCCACCCAGTTGTCCCCCCTGGACTCAGACACAGGCACCAACCCCTCTCAGGTGTTGACCAAACCATTTGGGTCCCTGGATTCCTTTAACGGAATATCCTTCACATAGGGATGGCGAGACCGCTGCCCCATCTCTATCACCTGAACCAGAGCCTATCCACAACCTTACAAGTTGTGATGATTTGCTACGCGGCAGGCGAAACCCAAATGGCAACAGCCAATCAGCCAAGTGGGGGAAATTCCTGCCATGCCTCTGTCCCAATGACAGACGACACATGACGGCATAGCAAGGTCAATCACAAAATGCCCTAAAAGTAGGGAGAAGTGGGCGTTCCGATGCACAAGCTGAAAGAGGAAGCTCTGGGTCATGTGCATAGGTGTATATATAGGTCCCTCGATCCGTTTAGACTGCACCCCATTGGCCAGATTAAACCCAGCAATGAGGGACCTACCAATCGGGTGTTGTGGCTGTTCAGTATACCCACCCACAACCAGGACACGATATATCCAAGCACTCTGTTCTCAGGCTACACATACTTTCAGTTTTGTGATAGTTTCATCATTCCTTTCTTTAACTTTAAATGATTTTTTTATACTGCTCTTAAAGATAAAAGTAATGTTACTTCCAACACTTCTTTTTTTCTATTTTGTAGTGTTCTGTCAAAAACACACATTAATTTATCTGAAAAGCTATTCCATAGAATAATCCCAAGGTACCTCATTACCTGCTCATATAAGAAAGGTTTGAAAAGCTGACCCTGAGTTCCTGCATATTTATAGTTGATAAAGAGAATTTATTATTATTATTATTATTATTATTATTATTATTATTATTATTAATTTGTATGCTGTCCTTCATCTGAAGATCACAAGGCAGTTCACTCCAAAAAATAATGAAAAGGAGCAACAAAACCAAGAATTTGCAAGTTATGATGAAACTATGGAAGGAACAGGGGGTTGGAGTTTATCCTGCTGTGTCAAGAGCAGCATGAAACCTGTGCCCTCCCTTATTCCCTTTCTGGAACACTTCTGTTTTGGTGTTTATGTCAATGTTTAAAGTCCTAGATGTCTTGGGACCTAAATATAAGCAAAAACACATTATTCCCTAAAGACCAGCTCGTGCTCTAAGATGAGCCTAAGATGTACACCTGATATGGTGTACATGGTCCAGGAAAGATCCTTTTCAGAGACTTTTTCAGGTGGTTCGCAATCTATCAGAACCACCTGTACCACCGGGGCCTGGTAGGGACCCCAAGATCTCCTGCAATGCTTTTGCAAAGTTTTTTTGCAGATAAAATCGCTCAGATTCAGAAGGAGGTAGACTCCACTGTGGGAGCAGGGCCAGGGCGGGAGAGTGCTAGAGTTCTGTCTGGTCCTGTTACATGGGATCAATTCCAATCTGTTACCTCCGAGGATGTGGACAGGCTGCTTGGACGAGTGAAACCGATCACCTGTCTCCTTGATCCTTGCCCATCCTGGCTGATAAAAGCGAGCCGGGAAGGGCTGGGCGATGGGCTCTGTGGGGTGGTGAATGCTTCCCTCTGTGAGGGAGCCTTCCCAGACCCGCTGAAAGAGGCGGTCATTAAACCGCTTCTTAAAAAAACATCTTTAGACCCGGCCAATTTGGCCAACTATCGCCCAGTCTCAAATCTGCCATTCTTGGGCAAGGTGATTGAGCGGGTGGTTGCTGAACAACTCCAAGCACGCCTGGAGGAAACGGACCATTTGGATCCCTTCCAATCGGGATTCAGGCCTCACCATGGGACTGAAACTGCCTTGGTCGCGCTGGTTGATGACCTCCGGCGGGCTAGGGACAAAGGTGAGAGCTGTTTCCTAGTTCTGCTGGATCTCTCAGCGGCCTTTGACACCATCGACCATAACATCCTTCTGGACCGTCTAGAGGGGCTGGGAGCTGGGGGCACTGTCATACAGTGGTTCCGCTCCTTCCTCCTGGGCCGTGTCCAGAAAGTGGTGTGGGGGGTGAGTGTTCAGACCCCTGGGCTCTCACTTGTGGGGTGCCTCAGGGTTCTGTCCTCTCCCCCATGCTTTTTAATATCTATGTGAAGCCGCTGGGAGAGATCATCAGGGGGTTTGGACTGGGTGTTCATCAGTATGCAGATGACACCCAGCTCTACCTCTCCTTTAAATCAGAACCAGTGAAGGCGGTGAAGGTCCTGTGTGAGTGCCTGGAGGCGATTGGAGGTTGGATGGCGGCTAACAGATTGAGGTTGAATCCTGACAAGACAGAAGTACTGTTTTTGGGGGACAGGAGGCGGGCAGGTGTGGAGGATTCCCTGGTCCTGAATGGGGTAACTGTGCCCCTGAAGGACCAGGTGCGCAGCCTGGGAGTCATTTTGGACTCACAGCTGTCCATGGAGGCGCAGATT
The DNA here is from genome assembly GCF_964106915.1 of Podarcis gaigeae. Taxonomy (NCBI): domain Eukaryota; kingdom Metazoa; phylum Chordata; class Lepidosauria; order Squamata; family Lacertidae; genus Podarcis; species Podarcis gaigeae. The sequence continues at coordinate 68,518,817 of NC_139677.1, forward strand.
AACTCTGTGTCCAGGGCAGCTGTCTACCAGCTCCACCTGGTACGCAGGCTAAGACCCTACCTCCCCGCGGACTGTCTCGCCAGAGTGGTGCATGCTCTAGTTATCTCACGCTTGGACTACTGCAACGCGCTCTACGTGGGGCTACCTTTGAAGGTGACCCGGAAACTGCAATTAATCCAGAATGCGGCAGCGAGACTGGTGACTGGGAGTGGCCGCCGGGACCACATAACACCGGTTCTGAGAGATCTGCATTGGCTCCCAGTACGTTTCCGAGCACGATTCAAAGTGTTGGTGCTGACCTTTAAAGCTCTAAACGGACTCGGTCCTGTATACCTGAAGGAGCGTCTCCACCCCCATCGTTCAGCCCGGACTCTGAGATCCAGCGCCGAGGGCCTTCTGGCGGTTCCCTCATTGCGAGAAGTGAGGCTACAGGGAACCAGACAGAGGGCCTTCTCGGTAGCGGCGCCCGCCCTGTGGAACGCCCTCCCATCAGATGTCAAAGAGATAAAGAATTACCTCACGTTCAGAAGACATCTTAAGGCAGCCCTGTTCAGGGAAGTTTTTAATATGTAATGCTGTACGGTTTTTAACACTGATTGGGAGCCGCCCAGAGTGGCTGGGGAAAACTCAGCCAGATGGGCGGGGTATAAATAATAAATTATTATTATTATTATTATTATTATTATTATTATTATTATTATAATATATGGAACTCCCTTACTTTCTACTGAGGTACATCTGAGGTACATCTGGCCCCATCTCTCTATATTTTATGGTCTCTAATTTTATTATGTGTGGTATGTTATCTCCTAGATAAAACTTTTTTTCTAGATATTCCATGTATTAAATAAATAAACTGCTGTTGTTTCATTCTAGGGCAACGTTTTCATAGAAAATGGTCTATAAGACCATTTATGTGAGAGGGAGAGTGTGTGTACACCTACCCACCCTTGTTAAATGTTTTCTATGTTAACACATGGAAAAGCCAAATGTGTCACATACATTATGAACGAGCCCACGCCATCTGAATTTTGCAAAGATACTATGTGATCATAATTTTCACAGCAATTTCCCTGCCCCACGCACCATATATTTGCATATCTGTACGCAGAGACACACACTTTTCAGTAATCGTATACCAAGTCACATTGTGCGGCGCCAAAGAAAGCCCAGAAGCGAGAGTGCAGTTATTATTGCTTCCTGTGCTCTCTTGTTTGCTGTGTCTGCTGTTGTTTAAAGTGGAGCTGGCTTTGCATCCTCATTTGCTGGATGTGCTCCCACAAGCTAGATAACAGCTCAAAGGTCACTTTCTACTCTCTGAATGTCAAGAAAACAAAGGGAAAGTTTAATCCTTCAAAAGCGTAAGAGGGAGTGCCAAAGGTCACCAAAGATTATTTTAGTTCCATATTTTGTGAATAGCTTTTCAAGAAAGAATAATTGCAAAAATGAAAGGTCTCGGAGCCCTGCATTATGCAAATTTCCAGTAGTGCTGCTTATGGTGAAATCAACTAATGGCTTTCACAGCCATTAGCATCTGCTCCAATAGTTCACTGGAAAGGACAATACCAGATTATCAGCGTTCTCTTCCTATGTGTTTTACAGTAATAATGCACTATGAGTACTTTACAATATGAGTACTTTCTCACAGGTCAATTACATTAATAGCACTTACGAGGGCCCTTGTTTCTAGCTGTCTTAATGACAGTGGTGGATTCGTGGTCTTTGGAGTCCCATTTGCGGACCCTTATTCATTTGCCTAAATAAGCATGCCTGTATCAAAATTATGGGTTTGTGATGAGATGATAATATATCTGCCTTTGCACTCTTCTCCGCCCTCCTCAAACAACTTGGGGACAATCCCTGCTGTGGACCAGGCAGGACGAAAAAAAGGATGATAATAACAATGGCGCTGAAATAGGTGCCCCCACACAAAAAAATCACAACAACATTGGAAACAATATGGTAATAATTTCACCACCTCTAAACAACTTGGAAGCAATCTAGAAAAAGGTGATAATAATGACAATGACTCTGTACTGGGATCACCCACAACCCAAAAAACTTTGGAACAATCAGGGAAAAGATTATGAGGATGAGGATACTTGTGCATTGGGCTCCCAACCCTATCCCAACAGCTTTGGAGTAATAACTGCTTCATGGCATGCAGCAGAAATGAGAAAGTGCTGCCATATATTTTGCTCTCCCTTGTATTCAACTGAAACCCTTCTCAGATAGGCACCTGCTCCATGTACCAACAGGCAGCAACAAAGGGACAATTCTGATGTTTCTTCCTCCAGCCTCCACTCCATTTTTAAAATATTCCCTGAGCAGCTGCTTGCTGCCTAGCTGGCAGGCAGCAAAGTGAGAAACAGGTGGTTCCCACACTGCCCCTTCCCTCCCTCAATATACACAAGTGGCAGCAGCTCGGCTGGTTCATTTAACAGAAATTTACTATAGGGGTACCTGAATATTATGCTTCATAACTTTCTTTCTAGAAGGGTTAGAAAGAAGGAAAAGAAAGCTCAGTGTAAGAAATCTCTACCCTAATAGACAAGGCTCCACTGACTGTAATCAAGGAGTAGGATAAATGAAGAGCAGAAACAAGAAACAATGTGATGAACTGAAACACTAGCATTCAACAATGGCAAATCATAGTTCATTGTCACATTTCAAAGGTATCCTCTCAGTTAACAATGTACATTAAAAACCCGGGGACCCCTTAGCTGCAGGGGGCCCCAATTCTGTGCATACTACACGTACCTATAATTCCACCACTGATGATTCTCCACTTTTTAATTACAAAACCAAGGTTCATGTATAACTGAAGGACTACAGTATTCCAACAATTACAATACAATACATCAAATAAAATCCTTCAGCGATAGATGTATTTTCATCCTCAACAGATCTGAAAACCTCCCAAAGAGGCCTTTTCTCTAGTGAATGGAAATATTTCTATCTCAAATCATCCTTGAAAATTAGTCCCCCAGGAATATAAGCCCGATGGAATTGCAGGATACTCATTAGGTCCTGTTAGAGTAGGGGCAGATTAACACATATCATTCACTCATCTGTGAATCACAACTCTCTAGCTATGTGTTTCTCTTCTTGAGAAGTGATATCTAGACACAGATGCTTTAGTTCAGTAATAATTCAAAACCACCATCCCAACAGAACAAGCATTAGCAGGTAACAAATAACATAAAATGTGTTGTGATGTGTAATTTAAGGCCAATGCTATTGAATTTAGATATTCCACTGCCCAAAGAGTAGACACTTTAGCAGCACAGGTTTGCTGAACTCACAATAGGGTATGTGCAGAATAGGAAGGTAATTTCCTGAAAATATGGATGTCAAGCTTTTTTGCAGAGATTTTTTAAAAAAATTCTCAGCTGGAAGAGGGTTATCCTTTATTGATTCCACTAAAAATGCAAGCAATTCTCCCATGTTAATCTGCATTATCATATGTATAATATTATACTGATATTATTTATTTGCTGCAGGAGTCCTAAAAAACCAACACATAAACAAAGACAGCAATGCATATAACCATATAAAATACTTAGATACTAATACTTATGAAATCACGCTGCAGAAATATAGTATATGTATATATATATATGCATAGTAGTATAGAAATATGTATAGTATACATATTTTGTGCAGGCTTTGTTGTGTATATTTTTTGCACATAATTTTGAAAATATTTAGTCAGATCTTTTAGAAAACAAAACAAAAACAAGTCATAACAGCTCAGACATTTTCTTGAATAGGATGACAGCAAAAGTAGTTGCACAACTCAAAACCTCACGTAGCCTTGAAGCTTGCTGGGTAACCTTCAGCTCAGTGAGGTTTGAAGCTCACTGGGGGACTATCTCTCAACGTAACCTACCTCACTGGGTTGTTGTGAGGATAAAAAAAGAGTGAAAGAAAAATGTACAGCACCTTGAGTTCTTCAAAGTAGCGATGATGATGATTTTTAGTAATGTGTAGAGGACTAAACGCTTCCCAAAAAATATTATTGTGGAAGTTTAAATGAAAGTCACAAAATGGACTGTTGAATGGATTACAGTGGTACCTCGGTTTAAGAACAGTCCGGTTTAAAAATGATTCGGTTTACAAACTCCTCAAAACTGGAAATAGTGTCTTGGTTTGAGAACTTTACCTCGGTCTAAGAACGGAATCCGAATGGTGGAAGGGCACTGGCGACAGGAGGCCTCATTAGGGAAAGCGTGCCTCAGTTTAAGTACGGCTTTAGTTTAAGAATGGACTTCCGGAACAGATTAAGTTTGTAAACCGAGGTACCACTGTATTTCTCTTTCATTTGCCTTTTCGTGTAAATGAATGCAAGTCAAGATGATTAACTGATTTTATGTCAGCAATTATATTACATATCCTCCTAGACCCCATATCACACTGTATATTCTTACCCTCTTTACTCCACCTTCTGTTTCCATTTGCTTTCTCTGCTGTTTCCCTCTGTTGCATTTTAGAGTGTGATCCCCTTAAGGCATGAACTTGTCCTTTGGTAGTTTATAACATACCCTGATGGCATAAGAAGAAGCAGCTCTCTAATGGAGGACCTTTAAACAGCAACAAATATGACAAATGAGAAACCAGTGTATCTAAATGTCACCAACTGAAAAGGTCACAGACACCAGAATCAAAGACAGTTTTTGGTTGTTTTATATACATATATATTCTTTTTAAAAAATTACTAGAATCTAGAACACAATCATGTAAAATTAAATCTAATCCAATGCATTTCAGCTCTAGGGAGCTAGCCATAGATCCTTTGGGGCTCTCTTTGTGAAGGCCTAAACATGTCATTGTTATTAAAATAAAGCCACCATACACCACCGTGGAGTTTTTGAGAACCTCTGTATCAGGACTGAGCAGACTTCATGCCTGTGGATCGACATTTCTTTCTTTCTAGAATCCAATATCCACAAACTGGAGCCAGGTGCAAGAGATGACTAATAATAATAATAATAATATACTTAGAATCAAATAATTCTGAAACCATGAATTTATTTTGAGTGCAAAAACTGAATTGAGCTTACATAAAAAACCCACTCAGTCCCCTACAGAATCCTTATTCATGTTTAACAGTGGAACGGACTCCCAGAAGAGGTGGTAGACTCTCCTTCCTTGGAGATTTCTATAATTTCAGCAGTATAATTTAAGATGCGGGAGACATTTTGTTGTTGCCATTGTTAAACAATTTGATGTAATAAATTCTTCCCGTCTACTTCCAATCACTTACAGATCTACTAGTAAATGCTGACCAACCTTCTACTCACCACTGACTGCTCCACATCACCATTTGGTCTATCTGCCTGAAATAGGGGTTCACCAGCAGCAGCAGAGTTGCAGAGCTACCTTCCCAACAATAGGATCACTGCGGTGGCACTGTGGTCTAAACCACTGAGCCTCTTGAGCTTGCTGATTGTAAGGACAGCAGTACGAATCCCCATGACTGGGTGAGCTCCTGTTGCTGTGTCCCAGCTCCTGCCAACCAAGCAGTTCGAAAACATACCTGTGCAAGTAGATAAATAGGTATCGTTGTGGCGGGAAGGTAAACAGCATTTCCGTGCACTCTGGCTTCCATCGCGGTGTTCCATTGCACCAGAAATGGTTTAGTCATGCTGGCCACATGACCTGGAAAACTGTCTGTGGACAAACGCTAGCTCCCTTGACCTGAAAGCGGAGATGAGCGCCACACCCATAGTCGAATTTGACTGGACTTAACTGTCCAGTAGTCCTTTACCTTTTACCTTACTTGGGCAGGGGTGGGGGGGACTAAGCAGCAATGAGGTAGTATTGTGTAGATGCCCTGATGGAGTGCCAAATTGGCTCTGCCGCTATGTCCACACAGCCCTGACCTCGCCACTGCCCTGCCCCACCCTATCCAGGTAAGCAGCAGTGGCTTCCCAACTCTCTTCCATCATACTGGCCACCATTGACTCCCAATGGAGGCTTGTTGATTAGGGTGAATGGGGCACTGCCCCACTGCCCCCAATCTGCCTCCAGTCCTCACCACCTTCTTACCTCCCTAATTATAGACAGTCCAATGGGTAGCACTGCCTATCGGCTTCCTTCTCCTTTAAGAACTCAGCATGGGAATAGGGTGGAAACAAAATTGGCATTTGTCTGTTGTTCGCTACTTGATTGAGAATTTTTTTCTGAATCAACTATTCAGACCCTTGGCATACAATTCATGTTTCACACATAGCTGTTAACTCCTTCGTAGGAAGCTAGAGAAATCTTTGCCCAGGTTGCATGACACTTCTTAAGAGGTTTGACTCAGAAGCCAATACCCATCAGAATGCTGAAAAGGTTTTATTAACCTTTCTCCAAAGGCATCTGAAATCCATGCAGGGGGTCATCATCATCAACACAACAGACTGAACTGATTTCCAGACTCTTTGCCAAAAACCAAAAGCTTGAATGGAGCTATTTGATTTATACTTTCTAAATTAAGTTGATGAGATTTGCCAGGATGATGAATTATGACAGCAGCCTGGTCTGCAGAGGAGCACACAATAGGGCAGTCAATTGGCTAATCTTCAAAAGACAGCTTGAAATGGTGATGGATAGGTATTGTAAATCAATCTGCTCAGTCTTCATAGTCAATAGATAAAGTGCCCCCTCCCATGATCTAAGCACAATTTCTATCTAGTAAGATCTGGAAATTAAAATATAAAAAATACTGACTGAGTTATGTTATCCAAACTAGTTCTTCTAACCTCAGACATCCTTGAAGTCAATGTCAGCTCCATGTGCCTTTGGGTATGCTTTAGATTTCACGTGGGAGGTTTGGGTAATCTCTCAGAGATGGTGATTGCTCACAATGTTGTTCTCGCCATTACTGTGAGAATCCCTGCAGCCATAAAAGGATGAGCATAATCTCCCATTGGAGTCCATTAGTAGTGCACCATATGTGACCAGGGGCAACAATCTGACAGCAGAACTGATTGCTGTTCATGGACCATGCTGGCTTTGTAAGCTTCTCAGTTCTTCATGCGATAAAGAAAAAAGCGAAGGGTGTGGGTCTAAATTGCACAGTAAAATTAAAGAAATCAAGCATACATAAAAACCAAATTGTTGTTGGCATCTGTCTCTCTCAGGAGGCAATGGAGAAATGCGCCTTTGAAGGTGAAGTCAAACTGTTGGAAGGTTATAGCACCTGCTATAACCATTATGGGAGATACATGTTTTGTTGCAGGTGGAGCAAATGAAGGTGTCTGGGTGTGCTGCTGCAGATGCACCGTGGTGTCTGCACTCCTCCCAGTGGTCATTCCTCCTCTGGATTGTGGCCATCTGCAAGGGATTCCCATACAACAGGGTAGATGTTGCCAGCCTTCATGGTATACATTAAGGGATCATAAATGGTTTCCACTATACCATTCCAGGTTGCCTCGACACATCTGCATACATGGAGTTACAAGTAAATCCATTGTGTGGAAGACAGAGTAGGAAGAGAGAGACATGTGGCAAGTAATCATGTACACGTCCCACAGGGGAAGGACAATTTAAACCTAGGAATTATTTGTTTTCCACATGAACATGTGTTATAATGAGATGCTTTGTACTGAATTCGGCCATTGGTGCATCTAGAACATAGCCTTATAGAAAGTCAAACCACTGGCCTATATAGCTTAGTGTTTTCTGCACCAACCAGAACTGGCTATCCTGGGTTTCTCCCAGCCCTATCTCCCAGCCCTGTCTCTCCCAGCCCTATCAAAAAAATGCCAAGGATTTAAGCCCTGTGTGCAAAGCATGTGCTCTACGGCACAGTTTTTACGCTTCCCTGGTCCACGTAGTTTCTACTCTGCCCAGTGCAAAATTATTTCAGGTCTTGGAGAAGTGTTTTTGCCCTAGGCCCAATAATCCTTTTTTTTCTTTTTTCTTTAAGGGTTCTGGTACAATTTTGTAAAAAGCACACACTATAACATTGAACTCAATCCTGCTTGCTACCAAAGCTGAATATGGTCTTAACAGTGAGTCCGTAAGTGACTATGGAGGCCAGTTCTGGATCCACACATCCTTCCACATTGGGGACATATGTTTCTAGGCAGGAGTTGATCATGGTGAGCACTTGCCAAACATGCCTTCATCTTAGCTCATTTCTCCTTTTTGGCCTGAGTTCGTGCTTCTTCAAAGTCCATGACACCTTCAGTAAAGGCTGTTCTCCCATCTGAGTGCTAGCAGGCCAGTGTTTCCCAGTTACCAGTGCTTATACTCCTCTTTTTTTTTTTTATTTGCCTTGAGAGTGTCTTTAAACCTCTTTTGTTGTCCACCAGTATTTCGCTTTCCATTCTTAAGATGGGAATAGAGTAGTTGCGTTGGAAGACAATAACCAGGCATCCAAACAACATGAACAGTCCAACAAAGTTGATGTTGAAGAATCATTGCTTCAACACTGGTGATCTTTCGTTCTTCCAGTACACTGACATAAGTTCGCCTGTCTTCCTAAGTGATGTGTAAAATTTTTTGGAGACACCGTTGAGGGAATCTTTTGAGGAGCTGGAGATGGTGTTTATAAATGGAACATGTTTCACAAGTATACAGTAAATGTGGTAGTACAATAGCTTTGTAAACAAGCTTTTTGGTTTCCCTGAGAATGTCCCGGTCCTCAAACACTGCACTTCAGTGGTAAGAAAGCTGTGCTCACAGAGCTCAGGCGATGTTGGATTTTGGCATTGATGTCGGCCCTTGTGGAAAGATAACTGCCCAGGTAGGAAAAGTGATCAATACTTTCCAATATTACACCATTAAGTTGGATTTGTGGCGCTGCAGAGAGGTTGATTTGTACTTCTTGGTGCAGCACTTTGGTTTTTTTGAATATCCAGCAATAAGCCAAGTTTTCTGTAAGCTTCTGCAAAGATATTTAGGATGCTTTGAAGGTCATCCTTTGAGTGTACACATGCCATGTGGTCATCAGCATACTGAAACTCTGTGATGGACATTATAGTAACCTTACTCTTTGCTTTCAGCCTACTCATATTAAAAAGCTTTCTATCTGTTTGATATATGATTTCTACCAAGGTGAGGAGTTTCCCTTTCCCATTGTGCAGGATCATGGTGATGAAGATAATAGAGTGGGGGCAATAACACATCCTTGTTTAACACCTGATCTCACTGTGAATGGTTCACTTTGAGAGCCATCGTTATCCGCCATTGTTGCGGTCATATTATCATGGAGGAACAGAAGGCTATTGAAAAATTTATCTGGCCAGCTGATTTTCAGAAGGACAGTCCACAGTAAACGCCATATACAGGGGTTGGCTTTGCTCTCTGCATTTTTCTTGAAGCTGTTGAGCAGTGAAGATCATATCCTCTGTCCCCCTAGAAGGTTGAAAACCATTTTGGGATTCAGGAAGGGTATCCTTGGATATAGTTTTATAGATAGAGAGATAGAGAGATAGAGAGACAGAGAGATAGTTATAGCTATACTGTATACTAATATACTATGCACATTCAGAACCACAGAGAAAGCAATATTCCAAAGCATCCAAAAGACCATCACATCCATCTTAGTCAGTGTTCATGATGTATGTTTTTCTTTTTTGGCCATGCCTGTTCAGTTCCAAATGGACTATTGCGGCAGCAGTGCTCTTTTGAAACCAGTATAATGTGCATATCCCCAAGGTTTTATTTCCACACATTAACAAATACGATGTACAAGCTTTTGCAGTCGGCATCCATTTCTGTGCTAAGTTTGTAAGCCAGTTGTTTTTTTTAAAGAGAGAGAAAGAGAAAGTGAAAGGTCCAGAATGTGTAGCAGCTTGAAAGTGAATGTTAAACAAGCCCACATTTGCAAGCAAAATTAATTTCCCTCTGAGTTGATGAGGTACTTTATTCTGTAACGCAAGACAACCATTTTGCTAACAAATCAATGTGACTAGGAGGAACTGGTTAGCCTTATGTAAAAGAGATGGCATCTCTCCCCTCATAGCACATCTGGTAGGTGTGGATAGCATTCAGCCTTGCTTTCCAATAAACACCATGCTAATGTCTTTACTGAAAGGACTTCTATGTCATGCCACTCATAATATGTTTTTCAGACACCACGAAAAGAAATCCTCTGTTGCTCAGCCATTTGGGTATCTTATTTTATTGTCTTGGCAGCTGTCCTCCTTATCTGGCAGCCTGCATTTTTGTTAATTTTGTTTTCTTTATACACAATATAAATCTCTTTGTCCTGCTATGCTATTTGAATGCATAATGCTGTGGGGTTTTTTTCCATGGTGGGGGTGGGAGGTTGTTTTCATTTGGCTACATATTATATTTTGCCCATCCAAAAACCTATTCCGTTTTTTATTCCTTTTTCCAGAATGTTTCTACATCTACAAATAATTGATGTTTTTCTTTTGTGTTATTTTTAGCATGTCCATTTTGGAACAAGCAGTTTTATTTCTGGTTTGTGATAATTGACACAATATGGAATGCTTAGATGAGGGATATTATTTCTTATCCTTGCAAATTGACTTCCTCCATGCTGTCTGATCTGTCTTTCATATTTATATTATATTATATTATATTATATTATATTATATTATATTATATTATATTATATTATATTATATTATATTATATTATATTATTATAATATAATACTGTTCCACAGTCTTCTATAGTGCCCATTCCAGATAATTAACTTATTTATTTACATGTCCCCGGGCATTTAACTCTAAGCCTCCTTCAGGGTGTCATAAACCTAGAGCATGCATTGGTTGCTGATTTGCTACCAGTTCAGCTTCAAGGTACCTGTGTCAATCTCAAAGCCCTAAACAACCTGTGTCCAAAGTACATTTAGGACCACCTTATTCCTTATGATCACTAAGATTTTCAGATGGGGCATTTTTTTATGGCCTTCCATTAGCCTAAGGTTCAGTCAGCTTTTACCAGAGGCCAAACCTTTAGTGTGGTAGACCCTGCCTTGTGGAAATCCTTGCCAATAGAAGTTCAGAATAAGTCATATCTGCTTTCTTTTATATATTATATACTGATTGCAGGAAACACTGTGTCGTAGTCTCATTGCTGAGCAGCAATGTCCAGAGCTCAGTGGAGTGGGAGACCAGGCAACTGGAAGTGTCTCTGAGGTGTACTTGCCTGGAGGCAGAGTCAGTGTTCAAAGTCAGGTCCAGCCCTAGGGTCAGGCAAACAGCAATCCATATGGTCAGAGTATCCAGGGGACAAGGAATCAAATGATCAAGGGTCAAGATGAGCAGAAAGCAGCAAGGTAGGGCCAGGAACAACAAGCATTGTTTCCAGTACCTGACTGCTGTTGGAAGCTCTGCTTAAGAAGGCTGAAGCCAGCTGGTTCTCACCAGTGCCTTGTCCTCTGTGTCCTTGAAGGCTGATCAGCTGCTGGTGGAGTCACTCCCCCTTCAGGCTGCTGTTCAGCAGGAGAAGCTCATGACACACTGGTGTAACATCAGTGTATAAGTATACCAATGATTTTCACAACAGTATGGGACCCCGTTCTGTCCTAATGTCAATAGGCAAGCTAATTGACAATAATTACTTCTCCCTATTTTCCTATCCCTATGATGAAGTTGTATATCTTGATTTTTGTAAGGCTTTTGACCAAGTCCCCCCCGATATCCTTGTGGAAATGCTGATTTGGATTTGGAGCTGGTTGACTGACTGAACCCAAATAGTGCTCACTAACAGTTCCTTGGCATCTTGGAGGAGAAGGACCAATGAGCTGCTGCAGGGTTCTATCCTGGGTCCGTTATTGTTCAACATCTTTATAAATGACTTGGATGAAGGAACTGAGGGGATGCTCATCAAATTTGCAGATGACACCAAATGGAGGGGTAGCCAATGTGACTGAAGACAGAATTGGGATTCAAGATGACCAACATAGATTGGAAAACTGGAGCAAATCTAACAAAATGAATTTCAACAGAAAAAAAATGTAAGGTTCTACACCTAGGCAGGAAGAAAAAGCTGAACAAATATATTTTATTATTATTATTATTATTATTAATAATAATTCAACTTATACACCACCCTATACCTGGAGGTCTCAGGGCTGTTCACAACAAGACCACAACATATAAAATCAAACCAAAAGCAGTAACCCGATAACCGCCCACCCCCAAGCCACATTCTAAAGGGGTGTTGGATGTCAATAAGATCAACCAAAGGCCTGGTTAAAAATGAATGTTTTTGCCTGGCAATTAAAGATGTATCATGTAGGCACTAGGTGAACTTCCCTGAGGAGAGCATTCCATAGACAGGAAGCCACTGCAGAGAAGACCTGTTCTTGTGTTGCCAAGGGACACCTGGATTGCCAATAGTACACATGAAAAGGATCTAGGGGTTTTAGTAGATGACAAGCTTAACAGTATGGTAAAGGTAAAGGTACCCCTGCCCGTACGGGCCAGTCTTGCCAGACTCTGGGGTTGTGCGCCCATCTCACTCAAGAGGCCAGGGGCCAGCGCTGTCCGAAGACACTTCTGGGTCACATGGCCAGCGTGACATCGCTGCTCTGGCGAGCCAGAGCTGCACACGGAAATGCCGTTTACCTTCCCGCTAGAAAGCGGTCCCTATTTATCTACTTGCACCCGAGGGTGCTTTCGAACTGCTAGGTTGGCAGGCGCTGGGACTGAGCAACGGGAGCGCACCCCGCCGCGGGGATTCGAACCGCCGACCTTTCGATCGGCAAGCCCTAGGCGCTGAGGCTTTTACCCACAGCGCCACCCGCGTCCCCTTAACAGTATGACACAGCAGCAAAAAAGGGGGGTGGTAATACTGTTCTAGGCTGCATCAACAGAAGTATAGTGTCCTGATCAAGGGAAGTAATAGTACCACTCTATTCTGCCTTGGCAAGACCACACCTGGAGTATTGTGTCCAGTCCTGGCACCACGATTATTGATATTGAGAAGCTGGAAAGTGTGCAGAGGAGGGCAACCAAGGTAATCAAGGGTCTGGAAACCAAGCCTTACGAGGAAGGGTTGAGGGAGTTGGAGACTAAGAGGATATATGATAGACATCTTCAAATATCTAAAGGGCTGCCACATGTTGGATGGAGCAAGCTTCTTTTCTCCTGCTCCAGAGGCTAGGACCCAAACCAATGGCTTCAAGTTACAAGAAAGGCGATTCTGGCTAAACATCAGGAAGAACTTTCCTACAGTAAGAGTTGTTCAACGGTGGAACTGACTCCCACAAGAAGTGGTAGACTCCCACAAGAAGTGGTAGAAGAAGTGGTCATCTGTCATGTATGATCTAATTGAGATTCCTGTATTGCAGAGAGTTGGACTAGTTGGCCCTCAGTGTCCCTTCCAACTCTACAATTCTATGATTCTTGTTGGCAGAAGAATTGAAATGAGAGAGAGAGAGAGAGAGAGAGAGAGAGAGAGAGAGAGAGAGAGAGAGAGCCTGCCAAAGGTTAAAAATACTTGCAGAAAAATGAACCATTGCAAGAGGGCCTGACAAGCTACCTAATTAGTGTTGTGATACTAAGTAATTTGCTTAGGAACAATTAGATTACCCATAAGTGCTGATGAAAGCAAAATGATAATTCTGGAGCAAAGTAAATACAGTGCAATTAGAAGCACTGGTATAGCTGGCCACATGGGATCCACATTTATGTAAGGAAGCAATTCAATAACAGGTTGGGGACAGAGTCTCATGAACATTAGTGTAATAACTTCAAAAACTTGCAGTTTGCTGTAATTATGGCAAGTGTGTAATCAGCTGAGAATTTTGATTCAGCGTTTTCTTCAGTGGCGGTGAATATGAGTACCCAATGCCAAGGCTGTATTTCTGAGCAAAGTTAGGCTGCTCAGACTCCGTTGGCTTCAATGGGATTTAGCTAACCTAATTATGCTCCAGACTGCAGCCAAAGACATTTTATTCTCAGAAAAGATATAATTTTCCTTCTCATAATCAAATAAGAGAATGCAAGGGGGAATGGGTACAAACATGAACCTCTAACAGTGCAATAATTAGGAGGCCCCTTTTAAGTCTTCACGTATTCTAATCACACTAATAATATTCTAATAACTCTCGCCTCCCAGTAGTAGTAGCAGCAGCAACAGCACTAATTCTACATTCTGCTGGAATCTTTAAAACTCTTGAAGTGACAGAAAAGACATCTCAACACACACAAAAATCTATTGTACTATCAAATGCAGTAAGTTTCATAAAGAGTTGAGTTCAGAATTTAAACATCTGTCTCAGTGCAATATGTATATGTGTGAAATTGCTCAGCAAAATACCAGCTAATTAATGTATTGTAGCTAAAAGGGATACTAATAAGAAATCAACATTTTTCAATGCATTGTAGTAAGAAAGCTTACCATGAAATTATCCCAAAATAATAATATTTTATTTGCCAATGTAGGCCTATGAACAATTTATTTGCAAAGCCATTTTTCAGGAATTCTTAAGTACTAAATATTGAAAGGCATCTTAGTGCTGTGATAGAAAACTAAAAGCGTAATGATGACTGCGGGTCCACAATTGGAATTTGGAACGAGGGGCAGAAAATCCATGGCCTTCCAGATATTGCTGGACTACAATTCCCACCATCTCTGACTACTGTCCAGATGTTGAAGAACTACTGCTCCCATCATCCTTGTCCATTTCCCATGCTGCATGAAGGGCCACAGGTTCCTGATACCTGTCTTAATGTTTTCACTTGTCTCCTAATTGCATGGCATAATGCAGGGAAGGGTAATCACTCAGTGGTAGAGCATCAGCTTGCATGCTAAGGGAATCAAATTCAGTCCCCAGCATCTCCAGCTAGGGTTAGGAAGACTTTTTGCCTGGGACCCTGGAGAGACACTGGCAGTCAGTGTATACAGTACTGAATTAGATGGACCATTGGTCTGACTTGGTATGTGGCAGCTTCCTATGCACTTATAGGAAAGTGTCTTATATCAAGTAAGCTGCCTTATATAGAGTGGCATCTCTGATCCCTCTAGCTCACGGTAGTCTGGAAGTGACTCTCTGGTGTTTCAGGAAGGTTAATTCTCCCAGCCCTATCTGAAATTAAATTTGACACTTTTGAATGGAAAACACATGCTCTAACTCTAATCTATGGGCCTTCTCAACACACCCAACTTAATGCATAACCACATTGTAATGGTTATCTGAGATCTTCCTGCTATGCAGATGAATGAAGGATCAGCACAAGTTCAGCCTACATCATGCGTAGAACATAGAACGGCTGCATGTGGTTGACTCCAAAAGCATTCTGGAGAAACCCATTTGAATATCCATTTCTTCTCTGCTTCCCTTCTCGGGTTTGACTCTGGCTTTTGACTTGCTTTGTCTCCCATTTGATGTTCTCCCACCAATCAATTGAAATTGTAAATATCTTCAGTCTTTGATAACAAAATTGCTTCCAGTGCTCTATCTTGTTAAGAAACAAAAGGCCAGATTGTCTCATGGATATTAAGACAAAGCTGTTGTTTTAATGTAAAAATAGAGCACAATCTCTTTTTCCAATAATTATTATGAAGACATAATCTATTACACTCCTCAAAGCATATGCTCAGATAAACGTGATGTCCTTAACAAGTGACATCTTATTGCCATCTGCTGTTCCACCGGTATTTGTCATTTACCAGACAATTGGCAGTTAGAAGTCTGAACCATTAACATTTTAATATATCTGCAGGCTTCTTTGGTAGGGGAAGAACCCAGCATGAAAATGTACTATTATTTCTTCCCTAAAGCAAACTATAAACTTAGACATGTATTCCATTAACTCGACTATAGACTTCCATTTCCCATCTAAATTGGGTAAGGCAACATCCGAATTTTTGACTAACAGATTAAAGCATTTATCCGATTATAGCTGCTTGTAAAGTAGCCTATATGCCGAAAGCAGTGAAGTTTTGATTGCAATGTGAGGCAGGTTATCTAGACACAGAAAGAAAAATCTCATCGGATTAGTGTACCTGATTAAACAAGGGCCTGGGCTGAATTAAGTAAAGGATTGAACTGTATGGAAATAAAATAAAATAAACGAGTAAATCCAAAAATGACGTTTTGACTGAAAGTAAGAGAAGTAAGTGGTGGTGATGAAAATGAGTGAAACTGTGGGGTGTTGGTTTTTTAGAGCACATCTGTACAAAGGTTTAGAACTAAGAAGGATGCAAATCAAAAAGGCATCCAACTAAAAAAGTCTAGACAACTTTTTCTACACTTCTGATGTAGGAGCTCAGAGATCAAGATGGAACTTTGAATTATTTTACAAGGGAACTGGGCAAAAATCAGATCCGGTAGAATTAATTTGACATAGAGCTGAAAAACGAAATTGCACTTTCAGTTTCCTTAAGTTCTGTGTTAGAGGATCCATAGATGAGCTTCAGGAGTTCCATGAACTGGGCCCAAATATTTTTCCAGTGAAATAAAATAAACTGCATGTATAATTTTATGTGTATGTGTTTGCATTTGTGTGTGAGTGAGTGTGACAGAGAGACGTTTGGGAGTGGGAATCTCTTTTTTTACCATTAAACTTACCATTACATATAAGGTGACTGAGGGCTTTCCATCTTTTTCCTAAACGCAAAAGCTTCAGGCATCAGCTTGGCTGCTCACTGCAGCACGGCCACATTCCTAGGACAAAATGCAGCTTGGGACAATGCTTACCCCCTGGGTGTAATCCACCCTAGGCAGAACAGAACTTACTTCTTGGTACCTGTGTGTAGGTTTGGACTGCTTATTTCCATAGAGTCACTTCCATAGGCACTGTTTTTCAGCAACTGGTGAACTAAAACACTGAGTTTTATCATTGCAAACTGTAAGGGAGTATTGTTTTTGTTTGTTACTATGTTATGTATTTTAGTGCTGTGAACTGCCTTGTGATTCTTGGATGAAGGGTGGTATAGAAATTTAATTTAAAAAATGAATCAATTATAATCTCAGAGAGTGGCAATCAGAGTTGTAGAGTTGGAAGGAACCATGAGGGGTCAATTATGTTTAATTCAAAGTAGATCCAATGAAATTAATTACCAGCACTAAGATAGATCTACTGATTTCAACAGAGCCACTCTGAGTAAAACAACTCAATGTACTTCCCCTGCATATACAAAATTGACCTATTTTGTCTCTTCTGCTGGTTGTGACTCTCCAAGAGGGAGCGGCTTCTTTTCCTAAGACAGCTTTGCTGGACGGGGCAGATGGAAATTGCTGTCCAAAATATCTGGAGGGTAACAGATTGCTGAAGCCAGCCCAACAGGATCCTTTCAGTGGAAATTAGGATTGAACCCAAGACCTGCTGCATGCAAAGCACAGCATCTACCACTGATCTATGCTAGTCCTTCCCTCTCCTGCTTGTTCAGTATCTCCTCCTACATTTAAACTACTGGTCGCCTTATTCTATCATTAACTGCAGCTCAACACATAGAAATTACAGAGGTAAAACTTTTCTTGACACAGAGACAAAGAGATAAGGAAACCTTCCAAGAGAAGATTAAGCATTTGGGAAAGTTTAATTATTGTACATCAGGATTCTGTGAAAGGTGCAGGCACGTACATACACAGAACTGTTCATGTTTTCTGAATTCTATTTTTAAAAGCTACTCTCTGCCCTTCCTCATATTAGATTTCAGGTCATGGTGCTCAGCATAAAATAATGCAATTAAAGACAAAGCAGCAGGGCATTTTCTCACAAAACATTTTGTACCCGAGTACAGTTGCTTAAGCTATATACACCTCATATTTATTATGAATGGGGCACAAGTGTATAAATCACTGCTTGGTTCTTTCAAAACACATGCAGCCAGAGGTCTGATCTTTTCATCGTCACTGCTCATTTCATCTTAAAGCTACACTTCGTACGTTAGATTGGTTCAGAAATGAGATGAGTTTTTACCAAAACAAGTGCTTGTTTTCTGGGTCAAAGTCTTGCCATAGTTGCTGGCAAGTCCCATTGAAGTAGCAATGGGACACAGGTAGAGGGGAGGTCAGTTGTTTCCCCCCCCCACACACACCCCTTCTGCTTTACTGGCATTAGCACACCGGGGGGGGGGGAGAACTAGTGGCCTTTTCTTCTCCCAGAAGCCTTTCATCGAGCACACCATGACACTAGAGGAGGAGAATGAAGAAAATAGATTTTCTTATGATTATATGTTACTACTGGTGACAGCCAATAAGTCTTTAAGGAGAGGAGGTAGGATGTTAGACATCCAGATGCCGGGTGTCTTGGAAATTAGAGGGGCTGGGGTGGCAGAAGAAAAATGAGGGATTCTTCTCCAGCTTCCGTTTTAATCTCAGCCAGGAAAAAATTCAGGGGTCCATAAAGCATGTTTATTCTTTAACGCTAGCATCATGAGCCTCTGAAGCCCTTTGATGTCAGATTCCTTGATTTTTCAGGTTCATGTTGTGTGTCCAGGTAGTATCAAACTTATCACAAGAAGCACCCTCAAGATCAAAGTAAAAGGTGACTACATGACTGAAAAAAAATGTCTGGGAAGAGATTTAATTAATTTCAGAATTCATCATCCATTCTGCATTCGGATAATACTTGAGCTGTATATTTGTATACGGCATAATATCACTGAAACAATACTAAAAAAATATGAAGCCTGCAATAATTTAAAGCTATGGAATGTGCTTTGTGGAATACACTTTGTAAAGTCCGGGCTGACCTCATTCACTTCAACCTGAGGGAATGCTCTATGCACGCAATGCCATTACAGACTCTGAATAGTGTTTGATACTAACAACAAATGGGGCAACTCTGTTCATACCAAGCTCTCTGGAGGCATTAACCCCATATATGTGCACCAAAGTGGCTGAATCGGATTATGTGTAGCTTATTTCATGTGGCAGAGCTACTCAGAGCTGCTTTCATTTAATGAGAGTTGAACCTAACATTCTCAGCATAACTGGGATTTTAAATAGCATAAATACTCCTGTATCAATGGATATAGCTTTGTCAAATTTGAAGACTTGCAGAAGTTCATGTGTTTGAGAGATGGCAAACACCATAAAGCATTTTTCAATACTACTTGTATTGGCTTTAAGTTAGGTAAGAACTCTTCTGTCTTATACTTTATTCAGGCATGCACAACTTTGTTCTTATAATCTATGTTTACCGTTACATTTATAATAAATTTATATCACATCAATATGGAATCGGAGAAGTATGACATTATCCTAAAACAGTAAGTAAGGTTAGTTAATATGAAGCAGCTCTTGATTTCAGCTTGATTCTGAACCCACCTCCAACAGAAAGTGGATGATCCTGCTGGGAGCCAAGAAAGAGCATTGATATGCACACCATCTGTGCAAAGATCTCCATTCTTTTTTAGAAGTTAACAAAATTCCTGAGGTGTCAGGAATGTTGTCATGTATTTTCTCACATGTCGCCATTGTCGTGCAGAGGGCCCAATTAGTGTCAAGTCCATTCAATAGTTTTGGCTCATCAGCGTCCTACTATTATAGCCCAACACATCAGTATCTGCTAAGCACAGCTTATGGTCTGTTCTGTTCTGTTCATACTGGCAACAGGAGGTAATCTTCTCACTGCTTCCAAATCATTATCCATTCACATTTAATCAATACAAACCACTTCCCACTACGGAGAGATGCACAATGTAATTTATGCAGTAATATGAGGGATTTTACTGAGCTGTTGAATTTGGATCTGTATGCAGGTCCGTCCTTACTTCTCCCAAACTAAGCCTTGTTCCAAGTCAGAATTCCATTAGAAATTCAATAGAAGTTCAGTGTTCTCAAAGGTTTGCAGTACAGATGCTGCCTTCTCTGTGTGTGTCTCAGATTGCAGGGGGAAGGGCAGGGTTGTCCTATTTGACATCATCCAGAAGGAAGCCCTCTTCAGATCTCCCCACTCAGTGTGAGAAGATCCTAAATGGAACTGGTCTGTGGAGGGCTTGTGTCTCTTGTGTGCATACCTTTCTGCCCCTTCTCCACTTTTTGGTCTTGTGTGTAGGGATGAGCAAATCTGCCAATTTTTGTTTCTCTCACTTCCTTTTCCCCATCTTAAATTCAGCTTTCTACATTTCCACATTGGTTTGCAGTTAAAAAAAAGAAGTCCTCATGAAAATTCATCAGAAATTTAGTGCAATTTTCTCCTAATATACACAGTTTGCAAAGCAATTTTCCCTAATAAAAGGCAATTATATGCACACTTTATTATATGTATTTTTAAAAAACACATTACTTGTCCAGAGAACGGCACTGCAAAATTCAGCGTAGTCTGAATTTCAGTGGGTGTCTATGTTTTAGGAAGTGCAAGTTATGTAGGTTCACCTTTAAATGCAAACTGAGTTTAATTTCTCCACTATCTATACTTATATGGTCAGGCTGAACAGCTGAAGACGGCTTAAGAAATCCTTCTAACCACTATTCAAGTGTTTAGGTGTTGCCCCAAAGTTTCAAAGGTTATATTTTGTAGTAGAAAACCACGTTGTGATAAAGCCATCATTTACCACTACAGTATCTCAGTTTGGAATACAATATTAATGACACTGCTTCCTGGAGATATGACATTTTTGCTGGCTGGAAGTAGAATTCTTGCTGTATCTATTAGATAGAAAGATTAGATAGGTGCTGGAGAGGTTATGTACCAAACACTATCAAGCAGTTAATCTGGAAATAAGGAGAGCTTCACTTCATGCTCATAATACTCCTGGGTTATTTTGAAGCTGGCTAACAGTTTTGTATTATCCTGAAGCTAATATCTATATTCAGGGAGTCACTGTATAGCCCTGTCAGAATATCAGTATTGCTTAACCATCAACTAGGCCTTTTATCTTCTACTGACCTGTTTTCTGAAAACATTCCTAAGGATCAATAAAATCTCCATTCCACTGCATCATGAGCTCATTATTAATGCTAAAAGGGCATTAGTTGGTAAGGGACAATTTCTTTTAATTAACATTTTTAAGGAAATAACTTCAGCAGATACATTACATTTAATAAAACAATACATAATTATAATTCAATAAAAAAGAAAAATACAAAAAGCATTGCAATTATCATTTACAGATGAGCAGATTAATATTCTAACAATAATTACAATATGATGGATCTCATAATATCTGTGCATCTGTATTCTCAATCATTTCAAAACTCATTTAATTATATATTTGCCTCTCAGCAAACCTGATCTGATTTGTTAACTTGGGCATTGCAATTTGGTTTCAAACACCAGGTTGTGTTTAAAAGTTTCACTGGGCCTTTCTGGCCAAGGCTGTATTTTTATATTTACTTTTTTATGAGTGGTGCCTGTGTTTTGAAGGAAGCAAATGTTCTTTGTGTACATCACATACATTCATTGTATATAGTTGTATTTATCTATTGAGAAACCTCAAAATGTCATCTTAAAGAATATTCGAGAGAACATTGAGATATGCAGATACGCACCACCACCTTAACATAAATAGATTTTCTTCCTATTCTTGCATTGTGTATGAAAGTTCCTAATTAGATTTAGAGAATACCTGAGAGTGAGGAAAGATCCTGTGGAAATACACCAAAGAAAGTTAGTGCTCCCAGAAGAAAACAAACTTGGAGCATTCCCCAGTGATTTTTTTGTTGTTGACATGCATATTCTCAGTTTCCTTGGCGAGCATTTGATGAATGTTTGGCTTTTCCCATAAGAAGGATGGAGGGTGGTGGGTATGGCTCTGAAGGTACCATGCTGGTGGAGGCAGGGTGGGTTGATGGAGACAGGAGATGAAGGGAAGCTTTGAAACCACTCATATCGGCTCTAAATCCCTCAGATTTTCCTTCTATTATTATTATTTGTGGTGAGAAAGGGACCACAGAGAAACCTGGAAACAATCCATGGAGAGCCTTGGAAGATCTACTCATCCCTATCAATTCTAGGAACCAAGAGGCTAGCAAGGAGGTGAACAGGAGAGAGGTAAGAGGACAGACTTCAACCCTCTCACCGCCTACAGCAACCTGCTCCTTCATGCTACCTACAGCCCTTTCCCAATTTTAATCAGACTGTTAGTTCAGACCAGGCTTCATTAACCTCGGCCCTCCAGATGTTTTTGGCCTACAACTCCCATGATCCTTAGCTAGCAGGGCCAGTGGTCAGGGATGATGGGAATTGTAGTCTCAAAACATCTGGAGGGCCGAGGTTGAGGAAATCTGGTTCAGACTGACCATTGGTTTGATTGATTATTTGAAAGCATTTATATCATGCCTTTAGATTAAAGGCAATTTTAAAATAATCAAGCCAACAGTCACATAGGTGAGGGTACCCTACTCTAGAAACCCTGGGTAATTGGAGAATCTATTTCCCTTCCTTCTTTCCCCGCTTGCTTTTATCTTTGCTAGCTGACTAGTCCCCCCCTCCCCCAACCACCCTTTGGATTTACACTCAACTCTGTGGTTGCACTACACGTCACAACATGTTCTTGTCAGCACTTCTAAAGACAAATCTTTGTTGTCAATGAATCCACAGTATCAGATAATAGGAAGAGACAGAATTAACTGCCCAGTGTGGAAGAAACCTTTCAGATGACAAGCATTTTGTTCTCTCCTTTTAATCTTTATGGATTAAAAATACAGTCACAGGAAGGGAGGAAAGCCTCAATTCTACCAAAGCAAGACATCCAAACAGAATTTAGGCAAAAGCAGAACTCTAGTACGTGTATCCTGAATTAGAGTTATGTTCCCTGCAGAGGTTCCCTTGAAGTCTGTGTATCAACTGGGGCCAGAACTGGCTAATTGCAGAATCTTCATTCTTAACTGAAATGTAAAGAAGATTTTCCTTGATTGAAATATTGCTCAATACGAATAAGACTGTGCTGCATATTTCACCCAGCTCTTTTTTTGGCCAATCAGAGGTGAAAGAGTTAAACAACACACAGCCCTCTGACACAACACAACACGACATGACATCACCCACTAGCCATTCCAGTATGGTGTGTAGAAAGCCCCAGAGAGAAGCTTGCACCATTGTGAGCTATGACAAACAATCAAATAACCCTTGGTGACTTTGTCAGAGTAGTCCTCACCCATCATAGACTGGTGGGGAATTCTTTACCTGCTAATAAATCAATAGCATTTTGCACCATTGTATTTGCAGCGACAATATTGTTGGGAAATTTGGAGGGCAATTTTGGTCCTAGTATTAGCTACAAACATGGTTAATTACCTCAGCTCTTTTATTTCAGGATTCATTTCTTTGGCCTTTTTTTCATATATGTGACCCTCTGTAACTGAGAGCCAGTGTGGTGTAGTGGTTAAGAGTGGTGGACTCGTAATCTGGTGAACCGGGTTCGATTCCCCACTCCTCCACATGCAGCTGCTGGGTGACCTTGGGCTAGTCACACCTCTTTAAAGTCTCTCAGCCCCACTCACCTCACAGAGTGTTTGTTGTAGGGGAGGAAGGGAAATGAGAATGTTAGCCGCTTTGAGACTCCTTCGGGTAGTGATAAAGCGGGATATCAAATCCAAACTCTTCTACTCTTCTTCTGTGGGTGGATGCTTGGTCACGCTTGTGGAGGTAGCCCAATGTGACTGTAGCTCTTTGTGGAGAGGTGCCTGAATGTGATAAGCCAGAGCACAGAGGGAGTTCAGGTAGAGTAATTCTACTTGATAGAAAGAGCTGAGGCAGTCAGTGTTTTAATACTTGAAAACAATTATTGAATAATTGAACAAGATAGTTTATTTCTGAATCGCTTATTTCCAGGAGACATCAATAAAATGGAGTTGTAACTTCCAAGAGTCAAACCAAATGAGGTGATCAATGTGAGATCATATATTTCTCTTTTTTCAAAAAGCAGGATCGTGACCATGGTGTGTAGAAATAGGGAGGTGGGATTAAGATTTAAGAAATTAGAGTAGGGTTGCCATATTTCAGAACGTGAATATCCAAACACTAAAGTTGTTGAGCATTTTAAGGCAAAATCGCAAAAAATGCAAAAATTTAGGGAAATCAGCAAAAACAATACTGCCAACATGAGTTGACATATGTCCAGATTTTCCCAGACAGTCCCCCCCCCCCCGCCCCAGACACTGCTTCCAACTGCAATATTCTGTGTATGTCCAGGAAATTCAGGACGTATGGCAACCCTAAATAATTAGAGAAATCTCACAGCTTTCTCTCTGCTCTTATATACAATATTAAAGTAGAATATGTTTACATTAAGAACCAGTAAGGCAAAGATAGAGAACAAAGCATGTGTTAGTTCTGATGACATGAGGCAAATTAGCAGAATATGTGCAAATTTAATATAATTTGGAGAGAGAACATCAAAGTTACAGACAACATAAGACTGTCTGGCTATCCAGTAGAAAAATGAAAATTGATTGGGGACAGCTGTGAAAGTGAGTAAATAATAAATAGAAATGGGTCCCTTCGAATTCTACAATTCTATGGAATACTGTTGAAAGAAATGGATGATGAAATGAATGGTACCTTTAAAATGAATCTGAATGGAAAAACAATACATTTTCCTTTGCAGTTCTTTCAAGACCTGTGTTGTTGTGTGTCTGATTAACAGTGTAGGCCTTGTCTCACACTTATTTTCTCAAACCTCATTTTCATGCTTCTCTCTATGTCAGGAAAGCATGCATTCCCAGCATCTTCCTAGCATTGCATGGAGACATAACAACAAACCATCCCACAAGCAGGCAGACTGCACCAAATATGGTGGATGGCTTCCCTACCTGGGATTTTCCCAGCCCATAAATTTACCTATGGCAGGACTGAGAAAATTGTGGGGTAAATGGGGACATCTATTTTTGCCTCTTTAATTCTATGCATCTCCTAGCTAAAAATGTATCAATTAGCTTTAGCAAAGAATATTTATCTCTGCTGCATTTATACAACCGTATAGTGTCACTTTGGCAGATATTAGCAATAAACAAATCCCCTGTGAAGGCCAATAAAACTCTTCTTTTGTAATGTTAATGTTACTGTCTCTATAAATCTGCGATTCTAGCCACAGCCTCCGTTCCATTTCAGCCTTTGATTTACGAGTAGGCTGACCTGGGCCTAACCCTGTCAGCTTTAGTTCTGAGACAGTCTTTAGGATTATGGGCCTCTGATCTGGTAAATTCCTGAGAGGAAAAATTTAACTGAGGAAGGCTCTCTCTGACAAGCGATAAAGCCCTGTTCTTTTCAGGTTACACCAGAGACTGAGCTGCAGGAAGAATTAATTGAGAGAGGCACAGGGACAAAGTAGAGAATAAAAGAAAGAGGGGACTTATGGGAGACGCCTTGCAAAGAAACAAAGATGGGTTGGAGAAAAGCAATCAATTCCCATTTATAAGGAAGTGAGTCTAGGACAATAATTAGCATCAGAGCAGAATCAATTTTCCTAGGCAAAGTATTTTATTAGATTGTTACATGACAGGATGCTAATTAAAACTGATTGGCCTAATTAGAATGGCATTAATAACATAGCAGGCACTGGCATTGTATCACTTTGTCCACGATGTTCTTCGAAGACACAAAGTGTCACTGCAAATACTTCTTGTTTTTCTAACAAATAGACAGCATGGCTGTGAGTTGAATGTGTAAGGGTATCCGGCCTATTCTGGAATAGTGCGTAGGCAAAGAAATGGCAAATTAGCTATGATGGAGACAGACAGCTGGAAAAGTGGAGATGCCAAGGCAGACAGAATGAAAAGCAATTAGTGAAAACATAGTAGACATAGGGCCTTTGTGCCCTTTTGTTACGCCATTAAAGAACCATTTTGTAGGCTGCGTTCATATAGCACTTTATTCCATTTTCCTGATGCTTCTTTACCTGATAATTTTCGCATTTGATGTGATCTTTCACCAACGTAAAAGCCACTTCTTGAAATCTAGCACACATTTCCGCGTTAAATGCTTCCAGGGAAAAAAAATCAATTTAACTTAACTCGGAAAAATCACAGGAGTTTTCGTGATCATGCCAACACTGCTTATGTGATGAAATTAGAGGTTAGTATCCTGGCATATATTTATTTCCAACCATTTAAAATTTAGCACAGCATGGTGGTTTATCAGTCAAGAAGCCACAGATCCTTAACGCAACAGGTAATGCAGTGTGAAAGGAACATTTGGCTCCAGGATAGAAGTGCTAGCATTTTAGCCAGAAAAACTAACGCAATACACTCCACGTCTGAATACACTTTTAGTCTAGCACTGGACAGGGAGTGCAGAATGATACCAAAGCAAAACACCCAGCGTATATATTAAGTTTACTTTGGTACAAAGACAATGTAAACAGCTTTCTGTTGCTTTTGCAATGTGCAACAGAATCATATGTATTCCATATGAATAGGAAGTTGCCTTATCCTGAGGCCACACCATGCATTTAAAGGACTATGATATCACTTTAAGCAGCCATAGCTTCCTCCAAAGGATTCTGAGTGCTGAGAGTTGCTGCTCCCAGAGTGGTTTAACTATCAATCGCTCATCACAGGAAACTATGGGAATTATAGCTCTGTGGGTGGATTCTTTGGGGGAAAGCCATGATTGTTTAAATTGTATCATGGCGCTTTCAATGTATTGTGTGAGTTTGGCCTGTGTCTAACTGTTGGTCCTGCTAGTTCATTATTGCCGACACCTCTGCTGAATAACTTCCTGAAGCCCAAGGGTCATATTTCCTCATGAACAACTTTCCAGGGCCTGCGTGACAATGGTGCACAGAGCCAGAGGCAACAAATATGTATGGCTAGAGGCAAAAGCAGATGGAACAATAGAAGTGACTCTTTCCATTGTACAGTGGGCTACATTCCAGCCATGCAATAGTCAGACATTTCTACACACGCTCCTCCATCCTCTATCCAGTGAAGCAAAACACATTCTCATAGTTCAAGGACACATTTCAGACAGGCAAGAGCATTCAAGAAAGGTGAAGAGGAGGTCTAGTAATGAATGGAGCCCAACTGAGAGAGATGTTTAGAGGGCTTCAACTAATCCCCAGGCTTAAGGTTCTGTACCGGGCTTTCCAGGGTTGCAGATACGAGTCTTTCCAAGCCCTACCCAGAGATGCTAGGAATTGAACCTGGGATCTTTTGCATATAAAACAGGGACTTAACCACTGAGCTATGGTCCCTCCTAAATGTCCCATATTTCTCCTTGAAAAGCTGAAATAAATGACTGAAAATTCCCTTGATTACAAATGTTTCAAGGTGTCTACTGACTCATTTGGGACAATGTTTCCCCTTACAGGAGATCAAAGAAAAGATGTGAAACCAAGTTTGCTAAGTAGAATTTTTTATTTATGGTGCTTTGATGCCACTCCTCTGCTACAAAATAATATCTGACATGGTTTAACCAAACTCAGTGCAACAATACTAACAGAACAAAGCAAGTCAATTAAAAACATGTAGCAGTAAAAGTACTCTACAAAATACTAATCTGGTTCCTGGAAACCCATTAATTCATAAGTCCGCCTGTATGTCCAAGAAAATTAGGATGAATTATGATTTGATGTCTCAGACTCCCTGCCGATACCAGTGAAAGAGCAAAGCTTACTGAAGTCATTCGCTAACCCAAAGAAGTCTTAAACATTGCCATTTCCATCATTAAAAAGCCCAAACACATTTAATTACGTGTTTTCACACTGCTTTTCCTGGTGCCTTTGAATAACTATCCCTAATGTACTGCAGTTGTTTAAATGGAGGCACAAACAGGGCTAGGAAGCCTATCGTTCTATTACTATGTATATTGCGAAACACAATGTTAATATTTAAAGCTTTGCAAATGAAGTTTAAATTATTAAAATCTATATTAAATATGCATACATTGATATAGAAAAAGGTACTTATGTACCAAGAAGGAATGATCTACCACTATAATATAATCTGATCCTGGAAGAATCCAGGGCAACAAATATGTGTTTGTGTGTGCGCGCGCGGAATGAGGGCAAAATGATTTTTGTTACCATCATGCAGTAAGAAATAGGAATTACTTAAAGCTGGGCATTTTTAAGCATGCAAAATAGTGGGGGAATTCTCTATTGGCCTACATATATTAATTATCATTAGGGAGCCCTTCTAAGGTCAGTCTGTTTATTTTTTTCAACATGAGGACATGGGTCCATTTGCCCCTCTGCATTTTCTCAGTAAAGACAAACTCCCCCCAATCTGGTGCCCTCTTCACATTGAACCATACAGACAAGCAACACCCTAAAATGCATGTCAAGAATGCCATTGAAAAAAGGTATGAACTAATCTGAAGGCCAATTGAAATTATAGTTAGCTGTGAATGCTAATTGCCATGACGGGGTTCCACTGAAATAAATGCAAGCTTGAATCTCAAATGTGATGAAAACTTGATGAGATATTAACTGCACACTTGAACAATTTTTATATCTTAGAAGTCTGATAAATTCCCTCACACCTAGACCTTCACGTTGTTCCTGGCACTCAGGGGATGGAGGTGGTGGTAACAGAACACATCCCTGCCTTATGGAATACAGTGGTACCTCTGGTTACAAACTTAATTCGTTCCAGAGGTCCGTTCTTAACCTGAAACCATTCTTAACCTGAGGTACCATTTTAGCTAATGGGGCCTCCCACTGCCGCTGCGTGCGCGATTTTCTATTCTCATCCTGAGGTAAAGTTCTAAACCCAAGGTACTACTTCTGGGTTAGCGGAGTCTGTAACCTGAAGTGTTTGTAACCCGAAGTGTCTGTAACCTGAGGTAAGAGAGTACTTTGAAAAGCAAAGAGAAAGGAAGCCGAGACTTGCTTTAATCTACTTTGAGAATTTCCATCCATTGCATGCATTTGTTGAATTCTTTCCCATACCAACGTTCTTTCTATTCTACAGATTTTGGGATGATCCTGTATGCATGTGGCTGGAAGTGTAACAGCAGGGATCATTCAGTTTGTAACTTAAGGGTTGTGGTTGTTAGTGCTAAATTGAACCAGATAAGAGGGAGGAAGGTGTTGCTTAGCAACCAGGCTGAGTGGTGTGATCTTCATTGAAGTAGCATGTGCTATGATTGGTTATGTAGTTCTGCGGGAGCTCACCCCACCCACCATACATTTAAAACACAGTGATATCACTTTAAACACTCATGGCTTCCTCCAAAGTATTCTGGGAGCTGTAATTTGCGAAGGATGCCAATAATCACCAGGAAATCCCTTCTCTCCCCCCCCCCCAGCTGCACTTTCCAGAGTTCCCTGTGAAGAAAGATGGATTGTTAAAGCACTCTGGGAATTGTAGCTCAGTGGGGGAGCAGTGTCCTAACAACTGTCAGCACCCTCTACAAATTACAGCTCCCAGAATTCTTTGCTGGAAGCCTTGACTGTTTACAGTGATATCATACTGCTTTAAATGTACGGGGTGAATGATGCCTTAGTTTAATGTCTTTCTGCTATGTAAAAAACCTGAGCTAAGAAAGACAAAACCACTCCATTGCTTTGTCCTCACATTATACACTGCTTCTGTTCGGTTTGTTCAGTAAAGTGTTACCAGGACTTTTCTTAAGTGCTAGCATATGCAATTGCCTGAAAACAGGATGCTGGATTAAGTGGGACTTTGGTCTGATTCAGCTGGGACCTTCTTGAAATCTTATGGTAGGAAGCAACCAGTCCTACCATTACAAGTCTCCTGTTGTCAGCCATTACCTCAATCCAAGATGTGTCTATGAACTGGTTGGCATGAGACTAGCTCCTGCTGTTACTCACTACTACTACTATGCCAAAATGAGCCAAGGGGTCATAGTAGTCCAGTACACTGCTTGCCCCTTCTCATTCCTGCCGCTACGCTACCAGGCTGTTGACCATTCACAGTGAAATAGAGACTACAAGCAAATTGCTGAACAGGCTGGGCAGATTTCTTTTTGTGGTGGCTTGTAGGTGCTGGATCAGGACACAGAACAGGAAAACTTTCAAAGAACTTTTAATACCTACTACATATGCATGTACGACGCACACACAGAATTAAGTTCAAGTTTAATCCTAATAAGAGGTAAAGGGAAGGGGTTGAAGCAGAGGGAACAGATTCTTTCCCTCTTTCAGCTATCCTTCCCTACCTGACAGCTGTCCAGGGCAGCTAAAAACAAGCCTGAACCAGTCAAAATCAGGCTGCTTGGCAACTCTAGGGTTTATTTTAATTAGAATAATTATGCTTATATACAATTTCTGCGAGTCTACCTTTCCTGATCATCTTTATACAAATAAAAAGGGCATTTTTAGAATACATAAGTATCAAATGAGAAACTGGTAGTGGAAATGTACAAATAGATCTTTTAGAGTAATGGAAAGTCCTAGATGTCTTCCATTTCATTCCACATACTTGCCAGAGTAGATTTTCTATTCATATAACAAAAGTTGTAAATGGCACATTATCTACTTTCTCTTATTTATAAAGCAGGCAAAAATCCATTTTATTGAACTGGATGCTCACTGCTTTCTCACTAATGCAATATTAAGGGCCCTTTTATATTACTGGAGCAGAGTTTCAAATTAAATGCAAAATATATTTTGTCAGCTGAAGCATAGCCAATGTAGTCACCCTCATGTTCTGTAAGGCTGGCTTCAGCATTAAAGGCACAACTCACCTTTTCTTGTGCTGCTGCTATTCCTTGGGCCAGAAAATTAGTTGGTGGATTGTGTCGTATTGTGGCCATACATGATAGACTACAACTCTTGCGCACTGCCCAACACAAATTTTCACAACTGAGGATTTATAAATCCTTTCTCAAAATCCACTCCACCGTTTATTTTTATTTTTTTATTGGTATGTTTGGCTGCAGGAAATGTGTTACTGTTGTTTACTTGAATCAATTATAGGACACAGCCGGCAAGCATTTGCTTATGGGCCATAAATCTATGGCTCCAAGAGAAGGATTTAGAGCAGAGCAGAAGGTTTGGATATACAGTCAGGATAAAGAAGAAAATTAGAGCTGCTTGTGACTGCCTCCTCCCCCCCCCCCCCTTCCACCAGGTCTCAGGTGTGCTTGTCAACTATGTTGGAATCAAGCCTTGTCAGAGGAACGTGCCACTTTGCTAGGCACCGGCTGATTTCCTTGTTGACCTCCCTGCTGCGACTCCCGGCAGGAAAACAGGCAAGGTCTCTTATCGGCGATCCTCCTCGAACGTGAGAAGAACCCAGCACTCCTTTCCCCCTTCCTCCCTGCTATCCCCAGGGAGGGGAAAGAGACAGACAGAAATATATTTACATGCTTTTATTTCTGTCTTTTGCAGCAGTACATAGAAACATGTCTACACTCAACAGCAGAGAGAATATACTCCACCCATGTACTTCCAGTACAGGTCATATGACACACACTGAGCTAACATCCGTTGCTCAGTACAGTGAATGGACTGCCCCCTTGTTCCCATGGTAACAGTCACAAACATCAACATCCTGTTTCCAACAATCTGCAGCTGCTGAAGCTTCTGCTCGCTGCTGCATTGGTCCTTTTTGGTAATAAACTAGACCTGATCTGTAGAAGACATGCACAAGTCTAAATGGGTTCCTCCACGCTAGGTGGCGGACGTAAAGAATCATGCACAGTGCAGCTAGTGGAGGAAATATTGAGGCTGTGCACACAGCTCAGCATCTTCGTTTTAAGGCTATAGATTTCCTCACCTCTGTTTTGTATTCTAAGGGTCATAGGAGCACTGGCAGCTCCCTTACGCTGAGTCAGATAATTGGCCTGATTGTTTCATACTGTCTACAGCATGGACTTTGCATTGACTCTCCAAGGTCTTCCCCAGCCCTACCAGGAGATGCTGCTGATTTGACCATAGTCTTTCTGTATTGCAAAGCATGTGCTCTGGCTCTTTGCACATTCCTATTTACTCTGCACTCCTACCGCTGCTTTACAAAGTGCTGTACACATGGTGTGAAACGCAATCCATATCTGTCCTGTAGTTTCTTATGAAATGCGGCATGCTGATTTGTTTTTCCCTAAACGAGCTTCGATCTGGATCGAGAAAAAGAACAATCTGACTGTAATGTGTACATAGCCTTTGCCACAGAGCTGTGGTTCCTACCCCCATGCAGCAGAAGATCCTGTACAAATATGCTCCATATTCATGTAGAATTGTGTTGGTTCATATCAGAAACAGAGTAGAAGACCTCGTGTATAGATGTGGGAGTTTGCTGTCCAGGTTGTTGAACCAGAGAACGGTCTTCATATAAAGGGGAATTAAAAAACAATATTATTTAATTGAAACATTTTAGCTCATTTTTACAGGATAATACATTGCTATTATATTAAGAAGCTATGCTAAAACATGGGAAACCAAAAACTATCAAGAATCAAGTTTTGTTTGTGTTTTAAAGAAAGAATTCCACATTTTTTTTAAAAAAATGTTTTTTTCCCCAGTAATTAAGGATTTTTTAAAAAAGGGTTTCGTGTTATGACACTCAGTGGTTGTATTTTAGCAAGTTTGCATCAACTACTGCCTTTTTCAAGGCAAGGCATTTTAACACTGCACCTGTAGAAGAAAATGAGCTGGTGTGGGAACAATCCACAAAAATGTGTTCAAGCACTGATCTCTATAAGGAAGTCCCCCAGTTTTTTGTCAAGGCAGCCAAACTGAAATCCTGCAAATTCCACAGGGTTTTCTGTAGAAAACAAAATGGCGGCTTGCTTTACTACTCCCACCCTCAAAAAAATTTTGCACATAAAACACAGAGAAGATATAGCTGAAACAAAGAAGTGAATTTTGAGGAGACTGAAGTAGCTGAGAAATGCCCTAGCCATGGTTTAGCACTAGTATGGATTAGATATACAGAAGTTAAAGAAGAATCTCATTTCCCATCCACTGTATCCACCTTCCCTATGTGACCATCTTCTCCAAATGTCTTCAACTGAGAAATGACACATAGCAACTGGGAAAATGGCCTTCTTGAGGGTGGCACCTGCTTATAGAAAAGCCATCCTTGGAGAGCTCACCTTTTGCCTTATTTGTGGTGAATTGCTTTTTTTATTTTCCCAGAGTTTAACATTATGAACTTTCGAGTAAACTGAATTTTAGACCTGCAGTATAATCCTTAGTGTTGCTGTGTATGTTGTTTCATTCTCTGCCACTGAAATGTTTGTGCTGAATTTTATGCTTGAAATTGTTTGTTCTGCAATTACTATTGTATTTGGGGGCAGGAATTATAAACAACTCAGGGGACATTGTTATTGGGCAGCAAATAAATGCTGTCAAGAATAAGAACAACAATAATTTCTCTTGTAAGAAATTTAAAAAGCTCTTACAATTACTCCATTGGACCAGACTAATATTGGCTGAAGATGGGAGAAGAGGGAGGTAGATTGACAGAGCTGAACTCTGTATGATTTTGAAATTCATTCATGCACAATGTAATAGCCCTTATTCAAATCAGAACCTTCAGCATAGCTCAGACCACAGGAGCCCTTCAATGTGATGCAGTGGGGGCAACTGAAACGTAAGGAAGTTCATCTATTGAAGGTTTCAGATGCTGCACCCTAGTGCGTAAATTAAACACTTTCAGCGTTCAGTATTACAAAAGTATCCCATGGGGCAAAAAGGTCTCTTGGGGCATATTTTACAGTGGTGAGTGACAGCTAGAAAAGCATGGCATGTAACAGACAGTGGGCTTAAGCATCATTTACATGGCCATCAGCTACACAGAGGCAGATATCAACAAAATACTCTTTTATGTATAGCTGCTCGGTTCCAAATCTGCAGGTAGCCCAGTTTGCTTCGGTTTACAGAAAAATCATTGAAAGTTATCAAGCTTCAAATACATGACTACAGTTTGATTTAGGCACAGTATCAGTGGGCATTAGGAGCAGCTAAGGAAGCATGTTAACTTTCCAAGCTGGGTATGTTTAGCCTGGGGGAAAAGGAGACTGAGAAGAGATATGATAGCCATCTTCAAATATTTGAATGGTTGTCACATGGAAGATGGAGCAAGCTTGTTTTCTCCTGCTTTGGAGGGTAGGACCCAATCCAATGGCTTCAAGTTACAAGAAAGGAGCTTCTGGCTAAACATCAGGAAGAACTTTCCAACAGTAAGAGTTGTTCAACGGTGGAATGAACTGGGAGGTTGTTGACTAAGCAGAGGTTGGATGGCCATCTTCTGTCTTGGATGCTTCAGTTGAGATTCCTGCATTGCGGAAGCTTGGACTAGATGGCTCTTCTGGTCCCTTCCAACTCTACAATCCTATGACTTAAGTTTTGAAAAGTGGAAAGATGGGGCCCAATTTAAACTTTGCAAGTGAACAGAGGAAAGCCCTGTCAAATGAGCTGCAATCATGTTTATCATTGTTTGATTTGGGAAGATTATATCCAGAATCTGTTGACATTGTGGAGCTTTCTGGGGCATGTTCTAGATTCAGGTAACTTGAAGCACTGACCAGACCTATTGGAACATTCTGACAAGCTACATGAACTGAGATTACAGCAAATGCTCTCCTTATATGTGTAAAATAAGACTAGTAGTTGTGGCCCAATTACCTTCAGGGGCATTCCCACACACACACTATTATAGATCTTTTTGTTATGATAAGTTAAGTCACGAAAGAGAAACATACTTTGAAACTCATTGCTGTAGGCTAAGCTGGAATTATTGTTCTCCTGGGCCAGATAGAATCAAGGACCAAACAAAACATAATGAAAGGCAGATTTCATATCTCTGCCCCATTCATATATAAAAAGTGGGGTTAGGATGTCTTGCTTTGATGGTAAAAAGGAGTGGGGTGGAGAGCAAGGCTGAACCCTCTATGCTTCCACTTTTAATCTTCTCAAAGTCAGTTGCTCCAGACTCTTTCCTGTAGTATGTGTGGCCTGTCTGATCCATAATTGAAGCTCCTCTTTCCTCTCTGAATGCAGTTCCTTCCATTGCTCTTTGGAAGCCAGTCTCAGTCTTGTCTGTGTAACAAGTCCCAGCTGCTCTGTTGAGTTGCTGTTCTGTTGTTCATACAAATACAATCGTTGAAGTTCTCTTGACTCCTGCTGCTTGCTGGTTTTAGGGCAGAGCTATTGCAAGGTTTCCACACACAATGAGCACCCTTCCCATTCTAATTCTCACCTAATTTTCTTTACTTTGCACTTGATCTTTTACCACCCTTAGTACAGGGACCACCAGATGGTTTAGGACTAACTAATCCGAGCATGTCCCCAAAGTGGAAATAACTGAACCAAAGGTCATGTTTAAAGGTCTCAGCAGAGGAGAAAGTAATTTATCAATGCTGCAGTTTTTCTGCCAATACACCAGTTATTTCTTCAAACAGGGTGAGGGTTATGGAAACTCTGATAAGGGCTGCTCTTTCTCTAAATGTTATCAACTAAACAAACACAAGGTTCCATAGGACCTGCACTTATTGTCGTCGCCTAGATAACTGCTTTGTAACTGTGCAGCACTGAGGTAATTAGTATCTCCTTTATCCTCTATGTATGATAGTAAGAGTCATTGTCCTCATAACAAGCCTATGATTAATATGGGTGTCTGGGAATTTCAGATTATTAATTTGCTAAATGACAGTATCCAGGCCTTAGCAAAATTGATGTGAATTGATGTTGATATAAATTATCCCATACAAATTGCAATTTACAAAAACTATTAAGCATCACAAATACAGAGATAAATCATATTCACCCTCTTTTATAATTTGTCTCTTGCTTAATATGAATGGCTAAGCAAGGAGGGGGGGGGAAATAACAGTTTTTGCTTCCAGAAAACATGCAGAACAAAGGTCAAAAGGCCGGGGGTGGGGGCATATCTCCCCAATCTATGAGCAGTATTTCATTTATCACTGACATCAACCCCCCCGCTGCCAGCAAGGCAGTGTGTACTTAGCAAGAAAAAAATGCATCCTGATTAAGCTATGTAGATAAATCATATTTGTATAAAATAACACAATTAGCATTTTAGCACAACCCTGCCATGCTGGGTATTTGCAAACAGACAACATCATCTGCCTATGGATCCTCCCAGTGCATCTTGCCTTAATAGGTGACCAGGTCTCTCTGGTGGCTTTATTGCTATAAAACACTTTTGAGGATATTCATCCTTGCTCCTTTTTTCTTACATTTTTAAAACACGTGCCTCCCTTTAATTGCCGCCCCCCACCCAGGCCAGGCACTCTGAGCACTAGCTGGGTAGCTGCCATTTTAATTTCCGATAAGGCATTGTGGGAACTTAAAATGGCTTATAGACCCATGCTGCTCATAGCGACATGACAACTGCCGGACACCACTGCCATCTAAACTGGAACAGCAATGCAGATCGAGGACCACTGGATGATATTTTGGATCCTCCACATTGATTGGCATGGGATGTAGCCTGCACCCTGAGAAGGAAGGAAAGCAAGCCTCCCCCCCCCAACCCATTTCTCTCTCCTTAACTTTATCACTGTCAGCAAGTAGATCTTTCCCCCACCTGCCTCCACTGAACAGTCTTTTAATGTCTGAATCTATTTCTTCTTCTACCCCAGCCAACTCACTAGTTACTGGATAGAGTGGTTGCCTGGATAGGCAACAAGGCATGGGATAAATAATAAAATCTTAATGAAAATGAAACCCAAAGAAACTTAGTTATTACTTAATGTCTTTGAAAACATGTTCTTTTGAAAAACTTAGTCTAGAACAGTTCAATAAGAGCAAATAAATACTTAGAGATATAGATATAGATGATATAGATATAGATATATAGATATACACAGAGGATAGCATATCTGGCTAAGCCCAGACTCAGCACAGGCCCATGTGGTGGGGCATAGCCATACTCTTGACACCAGCATCTCTCCACTTACCTGGATGGGTTTGGGCTGGGGTCTAAGTGTCCTAAGGCCCAAGTATTTTTACATTTTAGTCCAGAACATTGGATGTTTTATTCCCCCCCCCCCATACTGTTTCAAAAAAATTAATTCTGTTTTGAACCTAACAGTAGTCTTTTTTTAAAACAACACTTGCTAGAATTCAAAATACATAAGGGGAAAGCCTTTGGCACCTAACTGCTTTGTCCTACAAAGGGTGCTTCCACATATCCTACATTGCATGCAATATTATAGATCCATTTTGTCATTGTCTTGATCTGGGGAGAGTTCTCAGACAACAGATATTCAACATCTAGTCTCCAAGGCTTTTGCCTCATGAAAATCTCTGTGTTTCTTCATGACCCGACAGCAGCTTCCGGTGGTATAGATAAACTTGGTTAGTTTAATTAAGAGTGAGCCATCTCCAGAGAAGAAAAGATTGACATTTGACAGGACTTTGACACAGACATATACTTCCACAGAACCACATGAGTCAGCTTTATCAAGTTACACAACTGATGGGTTCAGAAGCAATAAAATGTGTCCACCTGAGATAAGTTTGCAAAATTTGTGGCAGAGCCATTGATTCTACATGTCTGGTATTTTGATTCCTAATATGCATTTGTACCTATGTTTTCAATGAGCAGAAGTTTCAGAAGAAAAGTTTGCTCCCACTGAGTTGCTTGGCAGTGCAGCCAACATAAGTAGCAAAGCAATTCACTTTTGCTGGAGTCAACTATTGCAGTTTGAGAGGATCAGTGAGAACATCAGTGAAAATCCTACTGTGCTAGCTTTCTTTTGTTGTATTCACATATAGGTTATGGGAATCTAAGGCTATGCTAACAACAGGCCACCTATCATTGTAACAATTTTTAAAGAAATTGCAAATGAAGACAAAACACACATCTATTGTCCTGAAATCCTGGCCTACCTCACAGAAAGTGAGTATGTCAAGTCCTCAGTCTAGAGTCAATCCACATGTCCAAAGTCCAAACTGAAGCACAGTCCCACAGAGCTCCTGGAGCACCCAAGCTGAGATCCTTCAATGTGGGCTGTTGTGCAGACACAGCACCTCAACTCTGCTGCCCTTTTATATTATGCATACCGATTGCAGCATCTGGGCTTGAGGAGGCATGTGACCATCACCTGCCCCAAGCCTACTCCAGCTGAGGAATCACACACCTCTTCCTAGAGCTAGTGATCCCCACCTGGCCAGCTAAGGGGCTAGGCTATGGGCCTTTGCCTGCCTCTGCCTCCTGGAGCATCCCTCCCACTGCTCCCTACACCTCAGAGTCTGCCATGCTTGTGGAGACAGGGGCCTCTCTGGCTCTGGTGATGGGTCCTACTGCTCTGGTTCCTGTGCACTGACACCCATCCCTTCGTCATCCTCTGTCACCCCGTGGGTACTTCCTACAGCAAGCTCTCCTTCCCCATCCCCAGCTTGCCCAAGTGTGTCCCAGGTCCCAGCTACCCGCCTCGCCAGGATCCTTTTCCTCCTCCTCTTCCTCCTCCCCATAGTCCTGCCAGTTCATGACATCTACATACATTTGCTTCAGTATCCTTTAAAAATTCTTCCAGCTGTTTGTGAACCACATATCCATGAGTGGAGCATGTGCATCTAGAAGAACACCTTAGATCATAACTCTATACCCCATGGAAGGCAGTAGGACATTTTTGAGAAGACATACATAATATTATACTGTCAATGACCCAAACAGGTAGGTGGATATGGTTGTGTAGGGCTCTTCTAGGGAATCAGCAGCACCCCTTCCTATGGGGTGTCACTTTCATTAGAAAGAACCATAAGATTGGCCCTGCCCACATGAGTGGGTCATTTAAAGACTTCATAGATGATTGATTTGGCCCAGGAGTTACAGGACCATGGATAGCTCCAAGTGAACAATTTGCTCTGACAGAGGTTGAGAGCAGAGACAACATGCCACAATCACAGAATTGCAATGTAAAACATTCTTTTCCACCCCTGAAAGCAATCACAGAAGTGCAAGGGAGGGAAGAAATTTAGGAGGTTCTGCAAAAGTATTGCCATGTACAGTGGTACTTCTGGATGCGAACGGGATCTATTCCGGAGCCCCGTTCACCTCCTGAAGAGAATGCAACCTGCGTCTGTGCGTCTGCGCGTGTCCGGGTCACGATTTACCACTTCTGCGCATGCGCGTAGCGTCATTTTGAGCGTCTGTGCATGCACGAGTGACAAAAACTGGAAGTAATGTGTTCTGTTACTTTCAGGTCACCACGGAGCGCAACCCAAAAACACTCAACCTGAAGCAACACTTTAACCCAAGTTATGACTGTATGAGGTTACTGTGAACTTGCATGTACTTCACTCATTCATTTGTTATTACTGTTATTCTGATTTGGTAGCATTTTGAAATTCAGAGTCATGGGTTTTATTGCATCAGAGATATTTGTATTGTTAAAATGATTACATAAGAATCCATGCTGGATCAGACCAAAGGCCCATTCAGTCCAATATCTTGTCCTCACAGTGGCAAAAACAGTTACCCATGGGAAGCTTGCAAGCTGGAAATGAATGCAGAAACTGTTAGGATCATCCTACTTGCGTGTAGGACTCTGGCATAGACACATGCCCGACTGGCATATTCTCTCCCTCCTGGTCGGTCGTTCGGGAGCTTCAAAAGTTTTCTCCAGCCATCACATCACAGTGACTGAAGCCAAGTGGATCCTGCAGTGTTAGGAGTTGGCATAACAGAACTCAGTAGCACAGCATTTTGGCTAATCTACTTTATGTACATATAATACACTCGGAGCATTCTGCCTCAGCTCCTTCCTCATTCTCATCAGACAGCAAAGAGAAAGAACAAAGGATAATAGTCACACATCACGTAACACAGTAATACCAAAACATCCTGTCTCCGTCACTTCCCACACTGTGGAATGAAAACATACACTGTCATGTGATAGACAACAATCTCATGACTGCAAGCACAGAGCAAGAATCCTAACAAAAACACCCTCTCCACTTCCCAACAACTGGTTTTAAGAGGCCTCCAACAACTGGTTTTAAGAGGCCTTTAAGAGGTAGAACACAGCCCTTGAATATTTCTAATCCTCTTTTAAAACCATCCCGACTTGTGACCAATTTCATCATTTAACTTTGTGTCTCCTTTTGTCTCTCCAGAATCTGCAAACGTTCAATTTCATTGCATGACCTTGCATTCTAGTATTACTCAGATAATAATGGCTCCCCTGACTTGATTTTCTTCTAAACTAAAAAGACGCAAATGTTTCTGCTCCGTTCACCTTTTCAACAACTACTGCACATTGTGTTGACCTTTTCATCATGCTATCCAGCATAACCCCAAGACATATTTCATGGTCAGTCTCTACCAATTCAGACCTGAATAGCGTATATGTGAAGTTAGATTTTTTTTCCCTTGGTGTACATCACTCTGTACTTATTTGCATCAAATTGCATTTGCTATTTTAATGCCCATTCACCCAGTTTAGAGAGGTCCCTGTGGACCTCTTCACAATCCATATTTTTTTCTTACTACCCTGAACAATTTGGCAACATTAGCAAATTTGGCCACTTTACTACTCATCCCTAACTTGAGGTCATTTATGAACAACTTAAAAAGCACAGGTTCCAATACTGATCTGTGAAGAACAGCACTCCATTTATTACTACAGTCTCCTTCCTGTTATTTGTAGTGTTACTGATCCATAGGGAGACCTGTCCTCTTACACTATGACTACCAAGCTTACACAAGAGTCTAATCTTTTGGAAAGTCTAAGTACCCAGTGACTACTGGATCACTCCTATCAAAATGCTTATTGGCACTCTCAAATTGTCATACTTATTTCATTTAAAAACATTAATGAAAGCTGTCTGTGTTTAAATGAGCATTAAGGAAATAGTTTCATCAACAATGAAATGTCTCTTGCTAAAGGCACAAAAAATGTTAAACATCATTTAATCAGATAATGGAATAGACAATTAAACACCTCTTTCGACCCAGCAGTATCCATTAATAGATAATTGTGGACTACTGGTCTCAGAAAATCCAGTTTCCAATGGCTAGGTTCAGGTTCAAAAATGATTAATAGAATCCCCCCTGTTCTCATCGAACCACCCCTCCACACACACATCAAGAAAGTTGAAATAATGCACTAGATGTAAGACCACACTTATTTGGTTCAGAAAAATAGAGGTGTTTTTCCTCATATATAAAAAAAATTCCTCAAATGTCACAGTATTAATTAGACTACTTAATGGAAATTAATATATTCTGGATCCTGCTTACTGATAAAGACAGTGGATCTATTTATAAGCTGACACACAAGTAAGTGATTCATCATAAAAAGAACAGCGGGCAGAAAGAGTGTGTTATGTTCACAAGAAAGGGGAGATTAGACGCGAATTATACCAATAAGTAAAAGATGCAATGGAATAACTCATTTTTTAAAAGGATTCACACAGGGAGAAAAAATCATATTACTACTCTCTGAGCTCAATAATAATACATCAAAAGGCCTCCTACAGTGGTTAATGTTGGTATAATAACACAGACGGATGAGTGGAATTCCTAAACAAGCTGAAAATATGAAGTCCATGTAGGTTTAGATGGATGGTCAGCATAGTTTAATATCAAAAAGAAACCTGGATCTAACCACTATCATTTGTAACACATAATTGCCAGCATGGGTAAAAATAGATTTCCCCATGTTCCAAGAACTGTATGTGTGGATGAAAGCTTATTTCATGTGCCTACTTAGGCAGTTCCCACTGATAGCAAGGCAAGCCACTGTCCAACTTTAAAAATGGCTCACCTCTTCCACAGTTGAAGCTGCCATGGTGAAAACCTCAAAGAAACTTTCAACTATATGAACTGTTATCTCCTGTTTGTGCCTACAACACCTTGGTTTACAGTGAATATGTGTTGCAAGAAATTTAAGAGCAAGGAATGGGTGATAAATTACATTGTGCCACTTGCACCTACTGCTTTCTGTACTTATTTGTATTTTTATGACTTGTTGTTTTAGACATTGTGGCCACCACCTACATGTCATCTTTATTCTTCTATTTTTAAGCCTTGCAAATGGTAAAGATGTGCCTAGTGAATGTCAGATTGTTGTGACATGGTTTTCCCATATGAATTGCCTTTAGAATGAAATGATGATCACATACTATTTGGGGCCAATGTGGACTTTGTTATCAAGCAATCTTCTTTGAAAAATTAATTTAAAAGTGCATATCCTTTACAGACAATTAAGGTTGCAGTCCTATATACACTTCCCTGGGAGTAAGTCCCATTGAATTTAACAACAGCAGCAGCAGCAGCAGCAATGGGAACAACAATCCTTAAGCAGCAAACATTGTCATAGTACAACATATTTATATTTCAACCCTTCGTTAGAACATCATTCCATTCTGACTGATTGCATTGCTTGTTAGTGTTCTGCTCCATCAGCATCTGAGCCTACAAATGACAGCTGAATTTTGGCTAGATATTTAGTAAATGCATTAGGAACGTAAATCATCGTTTCTGAGATTACTCTTCATGAAGATAATACAAGATTTTACTGGACCTCTCTCCATCAGCCAAGGATGCAGAAAACACTGCATTTAAGTTACATTCCTGTGTTTTAAAGACAGAATACATTGGATCAATGGCAAGAAAATTATGATTAATGCTAGCAGTTTCCCCTCAACAGGGAGAGAGTAACATTTCAGGTACTTTTACTGAGCAGTCTGTTGTGAAGACTGTGACCAACTTAAAAGAGCTTACAAATAAATAAAAAAATCTGGTGAATTTTCCTCTTTACAGACAGAGGAGGGTTCTCAAACTGTTTATGAGTGATAACTTGTAATTAGCTGTTTGATTGGTGTTTAGAAGTTTCCTATCCATCCCTCCATCTAAAATCTGGTAAAGGTAGTTATATTTGTGGTGAATGGGCATTGGAACAGTTAACTGTGGCAGATGGGCATTGAAAAGTTACATGTTTTATGTGATTACCTGAAACACTTGGATCAGCAAAAAATCCACACACCACTTCAGCTATTTTAGACTTCCTGAAACAGGATGGCAACAAAACTTAACTTTTCATATCACCTCAAACCCATTTATTCTCATAACGTTTTGAAACAAGAATTTGGCTGAAGCCTGGGAAGGCTGAAGTTTCATGCAAAAAAATACCAGCTCAATTCAGACCCCTGTGATTACATATTTGTATGGCCATATTCATTATTTTCAATTAGAAAAAAATGAATTGTAATATGTCATTCCTAGTGATATGCCCCATCTAAGTGTCTAGAGAGACAGAAGTGGCTGGTGAGTAGGGAAGCACTGCTACACTTGCTTCTCAACTGGTAGTGGGAGGGAAGCAAGGAGAGATAAGGGAATATATATTTAATTTATTAAAGTATTCTGAATCAGCAAGCCCATATGCTTAATTATATGATTTGCAAAGCAGTTGATAAAGATCAGCATTTGAGTTGCTTCTTCGGGTACCTCCTCAAAGAGGGGTTTAGAAAATGGTGACAAGGGAGTGGGCCTTTTTGGTTGCTCAACCCCCTCACGTACCTGTGTGGAATCCCAGGCATTTGATGCCATGTGACTGGCTGCTTATAGAATCTTGCAACACATAATCATAAATTGTTTTTTGTGTAGGTGATGTTCTTATGCTGCCTTAGGCAGGGGACATATTTAGGTGCTTATGATGTTGTTTATTGTTAAACAAACTGTTCCTGTGTCTGACTTTTAATTTCTCTTTCATTTTTCTGTATGCAAGGCATTTGTTCGATTAAATTATTAGCATTGTTGTGATTAAACCATGGACCACCCAGTTCTTCTCCTTATCTGCTGCACTATGCTAGCATTACAGCATTATGCTATGTCTGTTCCTTGTATTGCCAATAACCGAGCAATATTGATGACTTAAATAATGAAGTCTTATACAAGTGATTAGTTGGGTGTGGGAGCTAAGGCAAGCTTGGCTTAAAAATGGAACAGTTGGTGACACAAACTTGGAAATTTCTGCTAACATATCTCCCAGCAATGGTGATTTAAGGCGCCAATGAAAAGTTGTTGGCTCCTTTCATTGCACTCTTGTGTTGCCGCATTATGAGCCCTTTGTTCCCTTAACTCAACATGCGCATCCATTATATTTCCCTGGTGTGTGTCACTATTATACAGCAGACCCACTTCCCTCCTTCAGTGTCTGTAGTCATAATTATTATTTTCCACTACTGGGCCTTTCACCTCTTTAAACCTAGAGAGAACCTATGGCAGGTTGTCACAAAAAATTAAATGGCTGACCAGGGATTAATAACTGTGACACCAAGTTAACGGTAACACTGCCTTTTTACAGGAATGTCATGTTTACTGCCTTGAGTAAGTGGCGTCAAACTGAAAGTCCCCCAAATTATGTGTGAAACGGTCCTGTGGGCACAATCAGTCAGCCACCCATTTCCAAGCCACTGACATGTAATTAAAATAGCGTCATATAAATAGACAAGGAGAACTTGAACTTCTGCTAAGTCCTCAGAGTACAGACACTTGGACAGTATATTAAAGTACTTTTTTTGGTGTCACTGCACTATACAGCATTGAGAAAGGAGACTGTGTATGGATGCCTCATTTACTCTTCCAAGCTCCTAAATAAAGGTAGTCATCTTCGCTAAAGTGCTGAGCAGACATCAATTCCTGGGTCGTCGTCCCCAAACAGCTTGCACACTGCTTTTGAAAATCAAATCAGACTTAGCCCTGTCTGCACCATACATTCTAAGCAGAATTATACCACTTTGGTTTAACAGTTTATCCTATTCCCCAGGGAACTCTGGGAACCGTAGCTCTGTCTCTTAGCACCCTTAACAAACTACAGGTCCCATGATGCTTTGGGGGAAGCCATGACTATTTAAAGTAGTATAATACTGCTTGAAGCTCAACATCAAAAAAACTAAGATCGTGGCCACTGGTCCCATCACCTCCTAACAAATAGAAGGGGACGAAATGGAGGCAGTGAGAGATTTTACTTTCTTGGGCTCCATAAGCACTGCAGGTGGTGACAGCAGTCATTAAATTAAAAGATGCCTGCTTCTTGGGAGAAAAGCAATGACAAACCTAGACAGTATCTTAAAAAGCAGAGACATCACCTTACTGACAAAGGCCCGTATAGTTAAAGCTATGGTTTCCCCAGTGGTGATTTATAGAAGTGAGAGCTGGACCATCAAGAAGGCTGATCGCCAAAGAATTGATGCTTTTGAATTATAGTGCTGTGGGAGACTCTTAAGAGTCCCATGGACTGCAAGAAGATCAAACCTATCCATTCTTATGGAAATCAGCCCTGAGTGCTCACTGGA
This sequence comes from Podarcis gaigeae, assembly GCF_964106915.1. Classification (NCBI taxonomy): domain Eukaryota; kingdom Metazoa; phylum Chordata; class Lepidosauria; order Squamata; family Lacertidae; genus Podarcis; species Podarcis gaigeae. The sequence continues at coordinate 68,563,811 of NC_139677.1, forward strand.
AGGACAGATCCTGAAGCTGAGGCTCCAAGACTTTGGCCACCTCATGAGAAGAGGAGGCTCCCTGGAAAAGACCCTGATGCTGGGAAAGATGGAGGGCACAAGGAGAAGGGGACGACAGAGGACGAGATGGTTGGACAGTGTTCTCGAAGCTACCAGCACGAGTTTGACCAAACTGCGGGAGGCAGTGGAAGACAGCAGTGCCTGGCATGCTCTGATCCATGGGGTCATTAGTTGGACATGACTAAACGACTAAACAACAACAACAATACTGCTTGGATGGTGCAGATGTGGCCTCAGAAGTGTGACCTCACATCTTTGTGACCTGAACTCTGCTTATGTTCTGCCTCAAATTTACGGTAAGTACTGTCAGCTTAGAAATTGTACAGTGATTTGCAAAAGTAATTAAATGTATAAGGGGAGATGAGGTCCCTATGGGAAGCACTGAGCAGGCCATGACAATGCAAGAACCCTTCAGATCTAAGTCTCCCTTCCCCTCACCATAGAAACCATTGCAGGAACATAAACTTTCTACAAATAGATTTATGCACATCACTTGTCATGCAAAGAATCTTCATTATCCAAAATCTTATTAATCAACACTCCCACTAATCCATGTTAATTATATCTCTCTAACCCCACCTCCCATCAATGTTAACAGTATGCAATTAACATTTGAGTTATTACTGTAATTTGAATGTGTGTCTGTGCATTCTGTCAATCCGTTCAGTTCAGTGTGGTTATCAGACATTGACTCTCCCACCATTTTGTTTCAGAAGCACTGCAGACATCCTAGACTAGGCATAACATGTTCTACACATGTTGCCTTCCTTTGACTTTTATTCCAACCCATAGCATCCTCAGACCGGGAAGAAATGACTAAACCAGATCTGTGCTAAAGGGCACATTAACCCACTGGTTACCAAGTAAAGATGACCGTCTTCTGAAATGCTGATCTTGCAGATTCATGTACGAGATTCTTTTCAGTGCAAATCCACTGGCCATTGTTGAATTTTCATCTTAGACTATCCCTATGATGACGACCCACCTGCATAGTTAGACACTCTGAACTCCTTGCCTAGCAATGTATGCATCCATGCTTCTTTTGTCCACTGAATTTCCTAATAACAGCCAATTGCCTGATCTTTCAATGGCCACTTGGGAAGCTGTCTGCTTCATATGACTGATGTTCTAGAATCTAAAAACAACTCTGGAGTTTGTGATGAAACATGCACAGGAAAAACCTGAGGAAATAAGTGAAATGTTACCTTAATACAGTTACTTTCTTAATAGAGCATGCTTAGGGTACTGTGATAAAAAATGAAAATATCCCTTTTAACCAAGCTTTGTAGAACAGCAGAAAGAATTTTACCATGTGCATGTTTTATTATGAAGAGGTGGAGACTTAACTACTACGCTGATGAGGTTTTCAACTTCCTTCTTATGAAAACAGACATATATCTCTTCTATTATTTTTCTGCCTACTGCCCATTTGCAGAGAAAATCCAATAACCAGCAGCTACTTATGCGATGAAATATATAGCAGCAATTAGCACCCACGGTTCGTCAAAACATAAGACTAGGTTTGTACACTGTTTAAAAGAAAGGAAGGGGGATACTTTCAGGTGCCATTTATGCAAACTAGTTGACATAGCTATTGTAAATGTGTGTTGACAGACAAAGCTTTGAAAAAAATAGAATAGAGTAACTCCAGTGACCTAGATATGGAGACATTTGCTCCCATTTTCTGGTTCAGAAATGCCTCCTAGGACTATGAAATGTTGCTATCAGTGATGTGTGAGATGGGTTTGTGACCTCCATCCAGTGTTTAATATTAGCTACACTATCTATCCTTCAATGCAAGCCTTTTATTGTAGTACTGTTCTGTAAACATTATGGTGAAGAGAAACGCAAAATTGACTCTATAACTAATCAGTTCATCTTTAGCAATAACTAACAAAATGCCCAGCACTGAGAGCAACTCGTGTGTGTGTGTGTGTGTGTGTGTGTGTGTGCGCGCGCGCACACACACACACACACAAGGCATGTATATTGGAGGGACATTTTGACACATTGAACATAGCTTTCATGTGATCCCCTTTACTGGAGGCTAGATAGTCCACTGCCAGATGTGGTGGTGAGTAGTGGTTGGTGAGGCCGGGTAGAATTGAAAGAAAGGAATATAAACCCCACAGGCACCATAGAAACAAAGACCCATCTCAATGCCATGTGATTAAGAGCTAACTGAAATGTGTTTTAGGACATATTAAATCACAAGGTGGACATAACTTAATGTGTATATTGATCCCAGCTCACATAGGGAGGGGGATGGGTTGAATGTACAATCTTATGAATAGCTGTGGACTCTCTTTCAGGCAACGTTGAACTGAATGGGTTATTGATAAAAGGCTGAGTGACAGAAAGGTCCAAATTCACACCCCAAATAATTGTATATGTAATAAAAAAAAATATTTGGGATATAATAAGTATGGCTGAACTTTGGTACAGAGACATTCTAAACTATGCTGGCTAATCTATAGAGCAATAATAGATTCCTAGCTTCTTTGCTTAACAATGGCCAAATATCTCCCTGTAAGAGAGGAACTGTCTTTCTTAATGCTTCTTTTCCACCTTGAAGCACACTTCCTTCTGAGATTGACATTGATTTCATGTGAAGATGAGAGGGCAGTTCTCAAGGTAATATGTCTGATGCAACGTGGTGTTGAGCATTACGGTTTAATCAGTTTGCTACCATTTGCCATCTCTGGGATAGATTTATATTGACAGAAAGGAGGAAGGGAATAATTTCTCCTCTGTTTGTGAAGGTGTGCAATCTATTCTATTTTCATTTCTCTGGTGACTAATGCAGGTGATTAAGCTGCTTTCCATAAAAACTATACATTGCATGAATTAAAAATTGTTTTCAAAACATCAGGATCGAGCCAGTTCCTCACCTGCCCAGGGCAATTTGTCCACACAACTCTGCTTGTATGAGAGAAGGGCCACTTACAGAGGGAGATTGCCAACAGAGGTCTCATGAATCTATGGGTGCCTCCAGACTCACATTTTTGCACAGATGGCTCACACATTCATGTAGACACTGGTATTTGCCCCTGCCTAGTAAGAGCACACCTTTATAAGCCACCACAAAATGGATGCATTGTGATAAATAGCAGCAACTACATAGCTTTCTTGTGCAACAAGTCAACTTTTTAAAAAAAGGCTTTTTGCAGAAAGAAAGGTGACAAGGAATGACAGTGGAACAAAACACTTTATGATGTCATACAACTACTGCACAATTTTTTTAAAGACAAATGAAGATTGTTGTTGATGTTGAATAGGTGCTTTGTCCGGAAGTAACCTATGTGAGTTGGAGAGTGGATATACACAGTCATACCTTGGTTGTTGAACACCGTGGTACTCAGATGTTTTGTCTCCCAGAAGTGAGTGTTCCAGTTTGTGAACTTTTTTGGAAGCCGAATGTCCAACGCTGCTTCTCTGGCTTCCAGTTGAGTGCAGGAAGCTCCTGCAGCCAATTGGAAGCCGTGCCTTGGTTTTTGAACTGTTTTGGGAGTCAAATGGACTCACAGAATGGATTAAGTTTGACAACCAAGATACCACTGTACAGAGGTTTGTGGAGTACAACATAGACCTGTAATTTTGCTTGTGGTTCAAAGTGGACTGTTCCGGAAGCTCTGCTTACACCACATTGATAATCAAGATGACCCCATTCTTAATTGGTAGCAGCTGTAGCACTGAGCTCATCTACAGTTCGCTTTGATAACCACTAATTGGCCTGCTTGGATGGTACCCTTATGTGGGGGGGGGGGGCGCAGGGAATCCAGCTCCAATCCTAGCCAGAGGTGTGACGATGACTGGGGGCTTCCTTCCCTTGCTGCACCCACATCCTTGTAAATAGCAATTAACTGTGAAGGTATGCCTATATTTGAAAAGAAAAGTTTTACAATTTGTTGAAAACTTTTTTTTCCTGTTTCTGCAAGGTAAATACCAAGTATCCATCCATTCTCATTTGCCTTCATCAGTCTGAAGTACTGGGGGCAGTTTCACCTCATGCCAACTTCTGTTGATTTATTTTCTCTAGGAAAATGAAACATATCAGACAAAGGTATACATTTTAGCCTTGGCATATTGCTTTTGCTATCTATCAAGTGCAAGATAGATAGATGGCAATTCTAATTTGTGCTATGGATCCTCTTGGTCCTAATTTTTGGATGAAAAGTCCTGTTTATAATATTTAGTTCAAAGTTAACATGCTATCCAGAAGGCTCTGTATAACTGCTACATTTGTATAACTGCAACATTTTCCTGTTAGGAAGCTTAGGAAGTTAATTGGGCTAAATAATTTAGGCTTTCACAAGGTCTCATCCTATGAAAATCTCTTGGTAGTGTTGCCCATTGTTACCGCACTCACCTTATATGTAGAGTCTCATGGTCAAGTGAATTACATGACTGTGGTTCCTAATGTGATGCCCATGGGCACCATAGCACCCTCAGACACCACCTTTGGTCCCTTGCTTCTCATTAGGTCTGAAGAGCAAATCACAATAGTCAGCTGTCTTGCCTTTGGTAAGCTAAATAAAAAAGAAAGAAAAGAAAATAAAAAAGAAAGAAAGAAAGAAAAAGCTATTGTGTAATCCTATTTAATTTTAGGTGGGTTGGATTAGCAGTGCTAAATAGATGGCATCATAAATGTTATTCAGATTCCAATGCTGAAATTCTATGGCTAATGGAAAAAGGCATGTGAACAGTGTGTTAAATAAATTTGCTTTAAATTTAAATGCAAAACTGTAATCAAGCTGTATGTAGATATATATTTAAACTGCAAAAAGGGGGAGAATATGTTCATGTATGTATTTGTTGTAATGCTCTTCCTGTGAAACAATGGAATGGATTTTGGAAGATGTAAGGGGGGGGGGAGAGATTAATAGAGTATAATGTAAAACACCTTTAAAAATAAATACCAAATGTGACCGCCAGCCTCAAACCAGTTTTTCTGTATGCTTGAATAGCAATTGAATTGGTGAAGCAGGCAATTGGAACGTTGTGAGATGGAATGGGAAATGAAATTGCAGGGGATGGTAGAATGCCTGAACTATTAAATAAATATTTCCTAACTGCACAGTCAGAGCTGGGTCATCCAAATCAATTTGCAAACGGCTCATTTTTAGAGATTGAAGTTAATAGCAAATGCATCCTAGAAGACTGATTCCCACTTAGATTTCTTTGCTTGCCTAGGCAGAAGGATAAACAGATCACATATTTAAAATAAAGATCTGACCGTGTTTCAACGGGTGGGTTTGAGCTTGATAGCTTGACAGTAACTACACAATAATATTTTATTTATGACAGTTGTGTTCTGCCCTTCTTCCAAGGAGCTTCAGGTAACAGATGCAGAGGTTATCCCATAAACTGAGATAGGTTAAGCTGAAAAATCATGAGTGACCCTCTCTTATTTGGGAGAATTATGACTGAAAGGCAATTTGAACCAGATCTCATCAGCCGAACAGCTGAACACTCCATTTAATATATATTACATTTGTAAACTGTCCTTCATCCAAAGATCACAGGGCAATTCACAACATAGAACTACAAAATGAGAACTCAAACACATAAGAAAAAAAGAACAAAAACTAACTAATAGCCCCCATCCCACAAATTCCAACCACTACATCATACTGGAACTGGGACACTGATTTGTTACAACTTAACCAATTTGTGATCCACAAGAATCATAGAATCATAGAGTTGGAAGAGACCACAAGGGCCATTGAGTCCAACCCCCTGCCAAGCAGGAAACACCATCAGAGCACTCCTGACATATGGTTGTCAAGCCTCTGCTTAAAGACCTCCAAAGAAGGAGACTCCACCACACCCCTTGGCAGCAAATTCCACTGTTGAACAGCTCTTACTGTCAGGCAGTTCTGTCAGGAAGAGGACCTCTCTTCTTATTCCTCGACTGCTAAGCTTACTTGGAAGTCTTTGGTGAGGGATTTTGTCAAATGTCTAAGTATACTATGTCAACTGGATCACTCAGAACAAACTCTAATAGGTTTGTGATACAGGTCTTGGCCTTGCTGAAGCTATGCTGGCTCTGCTTCAGTAAGGCTTGTTGTATATGCTTGGTTATTTTATCTTTATCGATACTTTCCACCAGTTTTTCCGGAACAGATGTCAAGGTAACTGGTCTCTTATTTCCAGAATCTTTTTTTTTTAAAATGGGGTTACAGAGACTGCCTTCCAGTCCTCAGGTATGGAGTCTGATCTGAGGGACAACTCACATATTTTTGTGAGAAGATAAGCAATTTCACAGGGACGTGGGTGGCACTGTGGGTTAAACCACAGAGCCTAGGACTTGCTGATCAGAAGGTCGGCGGTTCGAATCCCTGCAATGGAGTAAGCTCCCATTGTTTGGTCCCTGCTCCTGCCAACCTAGCAGTTCGAAAGCACATCAAAGTGCAAGTAGATAAATAGGTACTGCTCCGGCGGAAAGGTAAATGGCGTTTCCGTGTGCTGCTCTGGTTTGCCAGAAGTGGCTTAGTCATGCTGGCCACATGACCCGGAAGCTGTACACCGGCTCCCACGACCAATAGAGCAAGATGAGCGCCGCAACCCCAGAGTCGGTCACGACTGGACCTAATGGTCAGGGGTCTCTTTACCTTTACCTTTACAGTAGGCTAGTTTCTGTACACTCAGTCACCCACCCATCTATCTAGACAAGCAAGGTCAAGAACACATTCCAGGCAAAGTTACATGGGTGCAAAGCAGGACCAATGAGGGCAATGAACTGAGAAGAGAGGTGTGGCCTCAACATAGTTCCAGTGGCCAGATGGAGCGGTCTGTGGAGAGGCTGCATTCAAGCCCGGGGTCTGAAGTTCACCATCTCTGCTTTCCGACACACATGTGCCAGGTAGAATCAAACACTGTAGAAAAAAAGTGTTTATAGTTGTGTCCTAGAAGGGCAGAAAGGGTTATCCAAGCATAACCACACAAAAAAATTAGTAACTATTATACTTTATCTGTTACATACATTATTCTCAATTCTTTACCTAGAGGCAAAAGATCAAATAGACCAGGAAAGAGATGTTATATTCAAAGCCAAACAATGAAGAGAAAGAAGGGGATGGGGGGGGGGGGGAGAGAGCAGCAACCTTTAACACTTTATTGCCCTTTAAAGATATACACACATTCATCAAAGCATAGTTAAGAGATTCCAGTGTCAAGTGAGGTGTCAAAAAAGTACCATCACCGATCAGGAAACACAAGAGCATTAAGATTCGTGTTTGTTTTACCAGCACGGTGCCCGTTTAAATGGCAAATTCTCCCCATGTCTCTTTTCATCACTTTTATGGAGCTATAGAAATGAAAATGTTCCAGACCAATGATATTTATGACTACAAAGTAAACATACTTGCAGGGGCAAAGCCTACCACACAGATTTTCACATTAGATTACAAAAGAAAAGAGAGTGAGAAAAGGAAACCCAGGGAAAGGGTCAACGTGCTGCAGTGCTTCCATTTTATATTCCATTTGTCCAGAACAAGTAACTTTACAGTCCATTCTGCAACTGTGAACAACAGAATTATTTTCCAAAATGGTATTCAGAAGAAAATATGTACTCTGAGATATTGTACACACTATATAAAGCTGTGAAAATGGAAAGTAAATAAATCCCAGAGTAGTTATTTTCTACAGGACAAAGCTGCTAACAGCTGGGATGTTCCCACTGCAAGCTTTCTTTTAGCAGAGCATGTCCAGAAGGCCACAAATGTTTCCAAAAATAACTGCCCGCAAACTAGAGATGCCCTCGAGCAACAATAAGCTGTGTGCCGATTGCTACCTATACAGAACTCCTCTCTTCTCCAAAACAGATTATTAGCGCAGTCAGTTTCGCAGTGATTATGAGTGACAAGCGGGAAAACTCAGAAAGTGGGTTACTAGGTAGCTTTCAAGGGTAATTCCAAAAACATATTAGGAAAGGAAAGAGGGCAGAGACCATTATTAGGAAGATGGGAAGCTGCCTTATACAGAAGCACAATGTCCTTAAATCATTAATAAGGGTTAGAGGAATAGAAAAAATAAAGAGCTAGTGTGGTGTAGTGGTTAGAGTATTGGACTAGGATCTGTGAGACCCACGGTTCAGTTCCCCACTCAACCATGAAGCTTTCTGGGTGACTCTGGTCCAAACATTGCCTCTCAGCGCAACCTGTTGTGAGGATTAAATGAGGAGGATGAGGCATATTTACCATACCACCTTATGTAGCCCTCTTGATATTTCTGCCACCCTCAGATGTTTTGGGAAGGGGCAACCCAGAACAGTGTATTCTCTGGGGCATCCCCTAAGCTGTGGAATTCCCTCCCCACAGAGGTGCATCCTGCTCCTTCCCTATACAGTTTTCGGAGAATGCTAAAGGCACATCCTTCACCCCAGCCTTTGAAACCTCAAATGTGCGGTTTTAGGACCCACCTTATTCCTGTGACTAAACTGTAAATTGTTGTAACCTGCCCTGTTGGTGAAGGGGGTAATAATTTTAACAACAACAATGGCAATTTAACACATAGAAGGTGGATTTATTGTTTGGGCTTGCAATCCTTAACAGAGCTCCAGTTTATAGGAGGCTAAAAATACTGTAGCAGAGGAGGTCCTAGTGCTGAATTAACTGAGCTTACTCCTTTGCCAATATTTATTCACTTGCACAGTATGCAAGTAGTTTAAAGTCATTCCTCTAGGGCATTTCTAGAATTTACATTTTACAGAGGCCACTGCCCTGGGATGAACTTATGCCCAAGGCACATTTCAGTGCATGTTTTGGAATTATCCTGTGATAAATATTAATCCCAACCTTGATATTTGTATATATTTATGATAGCTGGATGATCCTAGGAAACAGCAAATTGATCATGCCGTTTCTATCACTTTGTAAATAATGTGTGTAAGAAATGGAGACTGGCAAGAAGTGACCTGCCAGAGGAAATGGAATGTCAAATTCTTCTTTGTGCGTGCGTGATAGCTTCCTGCAAGGGACAGGTGGCAGAGTGACTTAAAGCACCAGCATTTCACCTCTGGAGACCTTGTTGAAGTTCCAAGATGAGTCACATGTAAAAAGGAATTTGTTGGTCTCGGTGAGTGCTCCTTGCTGCATAATTGGATATGAATGGCAGGTGTCACCTGGGAGACTACAGATGGGTGAAGAAGGGTTTCATATATCTTGACAGAAGTGCCCTCCATAGAAAACAGGAGGACAGGTTTGTGCAAGTCGTATTGTGAAGTAGGTCCAGTTCTATCACTTCTGCAGGAATTTAGTTTCATCATGGTGATGGAAGAAACAAAAGTGTAGTAATGAATGTTTGCTGCCTCCCCCCCCCCCCCCGCCCAATGTATGAAGACGCAGTTCTAAAACTTGGACTACCCTTTAAACAGTTATTTCATAAAACAGGAAACGCCTTACTAGATGCAATTGGTTTTATAAAGATATATAAATGTATAATGGGAAAGGAAAAGCACTCGGGGCAGAATAATTTTATTTCTATTGGTTTCAGTTTTTAATTGATCTTTTAATGAATTTTGGTTTTAATTATGTTACTGACATCTATTTTTTTTTAACTCTAGGCAACATTTCAATTTTAAACATTTGCAAAGCGGATGGCAATGAAGACTAAAACAATTTTTTTTTGTGCAGTAGCAAGAGAGATGGAACAATAACAAAAAGCAGGATTGTCACACAGCAAGGCAGCAATGCACACTCATTCAAAGCTTTGAAGAGCAAAATTCATTTTACCTGGAGTAGCCTAACAGTTAGAAGAACAGTCGCGTGTCCATGGGGTGAGCTGACCCCATCCCTTAACCTGCAAAGGCTTTCCCATGTGATTTAGAATCACAGTCCTACAAGCAGGGGGTAGAGGCAGAACATTTGGCTCCCCTCTTGCGATGAGAATCATGAATGCCACAGAATGCAGCCCAGAATCCTTGGCAGTGTAAGGGAGATTTGAGGGCAGGAGGACTGTGGAAAGTGTTAAGTTGTGGGTGAACATATCAGATAACACAGTGATTCTTTCAAAGCAGCTCTTTATTTGTAAGCTGGAACAGAACTGAACTGAGGAGCTCAGTCAGCCTGCTTATATAGAGCTCCAGAACAACGTAACTGTTGCAACTTTCTAAAACTATCCAATCACTGAATGTCACTTTCGATCCTTCATTTGCATACAAACTATCCAATCACTGAACGTCACTTTCGATCCTTCATTTGCATAACTATCTACAGTATCCCCCTGCTGGCCCAGGGTGAGAACTTCAGTACATAACAGAAAGGGTTCTATAATTTTGGAAACTCCTAGATTAAACCACATTTCATGCTAACTTTGCTTACCAATGATGTTGTGTGCAAACAGCATCCTAAAGAAGATGAAAAAAAAATATTTGTGCTAGAGCAGTTTTCTAGTTGCCTAGAAGCTGATTGTCACTAGCCTCTGACTTTGCCACTTGAAGCCTCAAATATTGACTGCTATGCCTATCGGTGTGGTTGCTCGAGAGCGATCAGGCAAGGTCCCTCACTGGCCTTTTCAAAGGCTTTATTATTGATGCAAAACATTCACAATGCAGAATGCCTCTATTCCATGTCTCACTCACTAGCAGAATCTGAGTAGACGGTCCTTAAACTTTCCCCAGCAGAGTAGTCTCTTGACCCCCAGCTGACACTTCCCCTCTCTGCGCGAAAGCCTACTGTGCAGGGAAGGCTTGGGTAAAGGGAGACCTCCCTCCTCCTCGCTTTGCTCAGGCACTGGTGTCCTGGCTCTTTCTTGCATCCTCCAAGCCCTGCAACTCTTCCCCACTAGAGGCGGGGCTTCCTTCCTCCGCTGAGGAAGTGCTGCTTCCCACAATTTTTGGAGGCTCTCTGTAATCCAGCTGCCCTTCCCCCTCTCGCCTCAGAGCCAATGGCAGTTCCCTGACATTGACAAAGGCCATTCCTTGGCTAGGAAGCCCTGATCATCCTTTTCTAAAGTTCCTGTTTGGCCATTCCCGTGAATGCCTTTTACAATAGAGCGTGACATGATAGGAGTTTTCATGTCTGTTTCGCCTGGTTTATCCCCCCACATCTGACAACAGTGAAATGCAAGAGGAGCGTTGCCTGATTAAAGTGGCAGGAATATCCCGCTTCCAGCAGGGACTCTGCAGCAGGATCCAAAAGACCTATAACAGGCCTCCCTTACCTACTTTTAATCAAATGCCTTGACAAATTGCAAAGGAACGGCAGGTGCGGGGGCGAAGCCAGCAGATGCAGTTTGACAAGAATGCAGTGCTGCCTCCAAAATATTATTGCTAGCTTTTTCCATGGCATGCTATTAAATATTTAAATACCCCAAACTATGCCCTGTGGAGATATTGGAGGTTTGTCAGTGCAAAACAAAAACAAAACAAAACAAAAAACAGATTTGCCAGAAAAATTGATTTGTGCAACCTCAACACAAGTTCCCTGAATTTTGGTTATTTCAATATGGCTTGGAAGTGTAATATATATATTCTCTATTCATACACACACACACACACACACACATATATATATATATATGAATGAATATAGAATATATATTACACTTCCAAGTGTACATATGGCATATATGGTTTCCATCTCTAAAGGTATGAGCATCCTAAGTTAAGTCTAGCAACTTAAATCAGATCACACTGATGCCTCTGTTAGTCCAATTGCATCAAGGAGTCTCTGGACGAGTGAGGGGAATAAAGCAGATTCCACAATGTCCAACAGACATATGTTCCAATTCAGGCCCAATGCAAGGCTTGTCTGGGGCCCGGGGCGGGTTTCCTGTTAGAATAAAGTTATAAACTCAAACAAGAAAGCAGCCAGTCCCTGGTGAGGCCACCTGGCTGGCTTAACCCTCTGAGGCTCAGGGCAAGTGTACCCAGCTGCCCCCTCTCCATCTGCACAGGCCTACTCCAATTGATTTAGTAACTCTCCTCTGGTTACTAATTGCATTTGCATTCTATTTGGTACCCACAGAGTTTTATGTTTGCCCTCCCCTTGGGCCTGGTCCGCAAGTTTCAGCTAGCACAGTATGCTGTGGTTAGATTGGTCATGGGAGCAGACTACTGCCAACACGTGGCACCATAGTTGACTTCTTACTTGGTTAGGTAAAGGTAAAGGGACCCCTGACCATTAGGTCCATTCCTGACCGACTCTGGGGTTGCAGCGCTCATCTCACTTTATTGGCCGAGGGAGCCGGCGTACAGCTTCCGGGTCATGTGGCCAGCATGACTAAGCCGCTTCTGGCAAACCAGAGCAGCGCACGGAAACGCCGTTTACCTTCCTACCGGAGTAGTGCCTATTTATCTACTTGCACATTGACGTGCTTTCGAACTGCTAGGTTATCCAGTCAATAAAAAGGTATTTGACATTGTGTGCAGCACAAGTCTACGCATGTTTCCTCAGAAGTAAATCCCACGCCATGCAATAGGTCTTATTCCTAAGTAAGTGTGCTTCTGAGTGCAATAGGGGTCTTCCCAAACTTCCCTAGAAAAATGAATATTACCTCTTTACAAAAAAAAAGTAATGAAACCCCTGCACTTCTTCAATTTATTCTAAAGTGTGCTTTGGAAACAAGGCAGATGGGTGAGGACAATAAGACAGATGGGTTGAGGATTACAGTCAGGGTATTGCTCTTCACTTTTAATAGGACACAAAACCAATCTTACTATGAAGCAAGTTATAGGACTAGTATAGTTGAAACACCATCGCCATTTGAGCCATGTGCCTTTAAATGCCAAACATGAAATTCTCCCCAAATCTTGAACACTGGTATTTAAAATGATGAGCAGAAAGTTCAATCCTGCTGCTTTGCCAGCATGAAGAAAGGGTATGTCTTAGGTTCACATCTAAAGAGCTTTGGAAGACTTCAGACTAAACACAGAGACATTGAGGGAGCTGGCCCAGTTCTCCATATGGATTTATTCACATGGATGACTCCTGAATGCAGCTCTCAACTTAGGTGGCCTCTCATTCAATCGTTGTAGTGGTATCGCTCGGCCTCAAAAAAATCACTTGCTGTTCTTCTAATCTTCATTGATTAGGGGGTTGTCTAGCCCTTCCTTTACCCTATCCAGGTGTCTGTAAAAGCAGACTGAGATGCTCCTCTTCTTTATCCCAGTTCTGCCATTTATTCTCTTCAGCCAGCTATCAAGAGATCAGGAGGGCTGAGCTCATTAACCCTTCTCTGTAACATTCCTGTCGAGTCCGTCCCTCTTAATTCCCATTCTAGCTTCAATTCACCTCTCTGGCTTCTTGATGCTTCCAGTCATGTCAATTAACTAATTAAACTTCACATGTTAACCTTGTTCCAAGTGCAAGCACATAATATAACACAATTAGTTCTCGTATTAGATAACAGCCATTTAAACAAGATGTACGTTTAATGAATACTCCTCCACAAAGTTGTTACTGAGTTTTCATGTGTTCTTGTATAGGGTCTATAACTAGCATCTGATGGCTTAGAAAAGTGCTGTGCCAGTTCCACATTCTTGGCATCCTTAGGCAAGTTGCTATTATAAAGGTCCCCATCCCAAGTCAATCTTCTTCCTCACAAATGCTTGGCATTGACAATTTGCTTGCCTCTTCTTCTCTCAGCTCAAATCGTACCACCTCTCAGAACCAAGACAACAAGGCAGGTGAATATCATTTTTCTCTCCCTTGGAAAAGGCGAATGTACAGGAACAGCAGCGGGAGGAGGAGTGAGGTTGGCAGTGAGGCCCCTAGTAAGGATTGGGCCTAACAAGAGCTGAACAATGCTTACTTCTGACACCAGCCCTGTGTCAAACTAAGAGTCATGCACAGTTGTATCCCTCTTTGCCCCAAGTGTGTTTGTGGTTTAATGAAAAGTAGCTCTGGAAGGCTGGTGTCGAGAGCAAAAGAATAGAGCTTAAATCCCTATACAGTGGTACCTCGGGTTAAGAACTTAATTCGTTCCGGAGGTCTGTTCTTAACCTGAAACTGTTCTTAACCTGAGGTACCATTTTAGCTAATGGGGCCTCCTGCTGCCGCCGCGCTGCTGCCACGTGATTTCTATTGTCATCCTGAAGCAAAGTTCTTAACCCGAGCTACTATTTCTGGGTTAGCGGAGTCTGTAACCTGAAGTGTCTGCAACTTGAAGCATCTGTAACCTGAGGTACCACTGTATATATATTCCCAGTGCTTTTATTTCTAAAAAAAAAAAATTCCAGGAGTAGTCTCATTTTCCTACTCATATTGAAATACTGCCCCTCAATGAGGCCAAACTTAGATTCACAAAATATTTAGAGGTATGCATCCCCCCCCTGAAAAAAAGCATTGTATATTTCCAGTGTCTAAGAAAGCAAATGTGGAGGAGCCATTTTATGCAAGCAAATGGAAGGAACAACAGGCAGCTCCCCCCCCCCCGTTGTTCTTCCACTCAAAATTGCAGCTACGTGTGGCTGCTCTTCATTTAAAAGAAATCCAAATAAACCACCAATGAAATAGGCATACACATCACATCTACCTTGGCCCCAACCAAGAGTAATGAAAGTGAGCTAAAGATCTTCAAACCAACCCTGAATCAATGAAATAGTCTTCATGTGGATTCTTTTTAACGCCAGGGTTCTTTCTTTTGATATTCTAAGATGTACCTCCATGTTGTCACGTGGCTCCAATGAAGTATATACAAGGATTACTTCAAGGTCCCTTTCAATTTTCCCCTATTCTAGTTCAATCCCATTCATTCTTATTCATGAATTTATTTTGAAGCCAAATGTATATTACTCTACACTTGTCGACACAAAATTTCATTTGCTTTCTCCAGACCACTTAAGCAGCAGATCTAAATCCATCCTGAATCTTACATGCTGCTCAGTGGCGACCTCAATTTTGTGATTTTGTGGCATCAGCAAATTCAATTAGCTTCTTCTCCACATCTAGGTCATTGATATAGATTGGAAATAGCAGAGGTTGAAGTACTGACCTCAATGGGACTCTCAGACAGTAATTCCTCGCAGTTCAACATGCCTTCTTTCACAATAGCTGTTTTCTATTACCTAATTGGGTTTTATTCATTTTTATGAACTCTTTGGATGCCTGAACATGTCACATTTGAATGGCAATTTGTCAATTAAAACTCTGTGCTTTTCAAAATATTCCACGATTCTGCATCTCCAAATCTACAACCATCAGCACTGATTACAAATAGGAAGCCAGGATTGAAAGAGTGCCCAAGGAAGTAACTAGCTATCCTGTCTTTTAAAAAAATGTTATTTGCTACTGTTTTTGTTGCTTTTATATCCTACCATTCCTCTCAAAGAAGCCCAGAGCAGCAAACACATCCACAATCTTTTTAAAGGGATTCGAAGAACAGTTGCACTTAAAAACTTTCTAAAAATAGTTAGAGCTAAAAACATTCTATCATCCAGTTACGGTATCCCAAGGTTGCCAGGAACAAGTATCCTTAAGCCACCAACGGCTGAATAAACGGGAATATTTTCAAATTCCTCCCGAACGTTAACAATGATAGAGTAGACGAATCCATTGTGATATGAACAGTAGTTTAAACTAATTTTAAAGAGTTAAAGCTTTTTTTAAAAAAATAAAATTTAAAAAGGTGTTCATGTGGTGCTGAAAGGACTACAAAGAAGGTTCCAGATAATACTCTCAGGGGACAGCATTCCACAGTCAGAATGTCACCAATATGACCGCTCCCCACATCAAATGGGGGGGCGCCTTTTGCGTGGTCGCACGCAGCCCCCCTGGATCCCAGTGCAGCTCCCAGTAGTTCGGGCTGGCTTCACCCTCCCCAGGCTGGATACCTGGAGGTCTCCGCCTACCTCAGCCAAACGCCCAATCCCGCCTGGGGAGGCGTTGCCAGGGGATTGGCCAGGTAAGGGGAGGGATTGCCCTGCCCACACAACCAAAGATGAATCTTACCTGTGAAGCGTTGGTTGGCTCCAGAGCTTCTCCCACCCTGCCCTCCCTCAGTTAAGCCTTCTTTTGCAGATTAACATCTTTTCCACAGGTATGTGAGCGCTGCTATGTCATGGTCACTGTTGAAGGGCTGGAAAAGAATTTTCCTGCATTGGCAGGTTTTGCCTTTCCCATAGCAAAACGTCACAACTTTAGCGGTTTCAGGCCTTGGGCGGAATCCTTTAGTCTATCTTCCTAAATGGGGGGGGGGCATGAAGTGGTGACCCACATCCCCCTCGCAGCGGTGATCCCATGGTTCCCCGTTAAAGGGGTCTTGAGGGGAGGCATTGGCCATACACTGAGAGGTTGTCATTGCTCTCCTCTCCGACAGCAGCAAAACGGGGGGCAGACTCTCTGCTTGAACATATGTTCTCCAGAGCCAGCCCAGTCCCCACACATTCTGGATAACCCTGAAGTCTCCCATATCCCCAGCTGGGGACTGGGAAGGATAAAGGCCCAATGCCTGAGCCAAGGTCTCCCTACATCTGAAACTTAATAAAGTTGTGGCCAATTTTAATCCCATAGCATGTTGTCTTGAGTCATTATTCCACTTGGGGGTTGCCTGGGGTTGTGGGGACTCCACCTGTCCACACGAAAGGTACTCCCCTCAGTAGCCATCTGACATAACTCCAGTGCTTAAAAAAACCAAAAAAAACCACAATATACACACAAGGTGACAGTACAGTGGAACCTCAGTTTTCAAGCGTCTCGGAAGCCGAACACCGAAAACCTGGAAGTAATTACTTCCGTTTTCAAATGTGCATTGGAAGTCGAACTGCTTCTGTTGCTTGTTTTTCTTTTTTCTCAATGGATTTTGCCGATTGCCCATAGCTCCTCAGTTTTCGAATGTTTCAGAAGTCGAACGGTCTTCCAGAATGGATTACGTTCGAAAACCGAGGTTCCACTATACTCATATCTTTATAAGAGAGCTGTGGTGCCAGCACAAAATGGCAAATATAGAGGTGAAGGTACCATAACAACAACAAAAAAGTGTGCATCCCATGGTGGGATTATCTGGAGAATGGCTTCAAGATTATCTTTGTAGGTGGTAATTGTGGACCCACTCACAGTGACCCCTCCCAAGATAGCGATGCCTGAACTAAGGAAGGTGAACAAACTGGACAAGACAACATTCTGGGACTTTAAAATTGGACCCAACTTTATTGATTCCAGATGTAGGTAGCATTTGGCTTAGGCATTGGGTGTATATCCCTCTCAGCCTCCTGGTGGAGGGCTAAGGCATGACAAGGCTGAGCCTAGGATCAATGTGTCATCTACTTGACACAGGTCTATACAGATGGCCCTCCCGGGCAGCTCTATGGCCCTTCAGCCAAATGCCTTGACTTTTAAATGAAGACTTCCATCTAGATGCTTCTAATGGGTCACCCCATGAACACACCTCTTCTGTGGTTGGGGAGATGCACCATTTTACCCCCTGCCTGATGTTAGGCTAGAGGATTCCACCAATGCCTTATCCACCAAACTTGTAACTATTGCTATGGGGAAGGCAAAACTTTCAAAGTGGGCCAGTCTGTTTGCAGGCAAATCCCTTCCCTGCTCTGAATAAAGGAAGCATTATAGAACCACAGTAAAACCAGTAAACACCATGCCCAACAAAGAAAGGTTAGCATACAAAACTACAGTAAGACTAGGGGGGAGGCACAAAGGGTTGTTCTTCAGCTAACTGCGGTCCTGAGGTCAGGCACAGCCGGCTTTTATCAACTGGGGGCGAACTGGAGTGAAGCCTGCTCCACTCTGGTTCACTCCCAAACTATGCTCACTTGACCTGGCTGGACTGGCCCAGATTCAAACATTGGCCAGCAGGAAAGTCCAGCCAAGGGGAATCCCCCAACTGCCAGCCTACTGCGCCGGGCTGCAATCACCACCCACCCTGGAACAGCCATTACTTTTGAATACACACTTGTAGGTCAGTTCATATTCTGCACTGCAATTGCCTATGCTTGCATATTTAGTCACCAAACAATTTCAGAATGCAAAACTGTAAGATGTCCTATGCAAATACGAAACCTTTTCAATTTACAATTGGAAAGTTCAGCATATCCCAGATGGTTTCATACGTATCAAGAAATTATTGGGTTATATGATAACATAGCAGGAAATGTTGGCGTTTGGAAGCAGTTATGTTAATATTTTGCTCCCCTTAATTATAATGCAGGGTGTTGGTGTACAGTTTTTCTTCTAATGTTGGCACTGGGAATTTTGGCAAATCACTATGAAAGAAAAGTAAAAAGCAAATGTTGAAAGACGTCACCTTGAAATGATAATATATACATGCTTTGCATAGCTCTGCGCTGGTTACATTAAAGGATGCATGTAATGTAACATCATCCTTAATTGAAAAGAAAGAGTAATAAAGGACAGTTTTGTGTGCACATAATGGGCTGGATCCAAAGAGCCATGAACAGAAGGAAAATTGGGCTGTTCCACAGATGCTTGTCCAACAGCTTGTGAAAGCACTCACACAGTGCACCAATATTGCAATTCCTATGCGTGGAGCTGCTTCTAAGAACACCTGTGTGCTTCCAAAGCCATTTTTTCCATGAAGCCTGGGGCTCAGCAAGCTAATTCTTTTGCATGTACTACTGAATTTCTGTGCACATTTGTCTAGGAATAAACTCAGTTGAATACAATGGTACTCAGGTTGCATACACCCTATACATTTAAAGTACAACCCTTTTTCTGTTGATTCCTCTGGGTCAAAAATTAGAGTGTAAGCTCTTTGAGGCCGAGGTCTATTCTCTTACACTCTGCAATGCACCATGCACACCAATGACTTGCACACAGGGTTCTAAACACGCAAGGAGCCACTTCAGTCAAGTAGTGTATAAATTTTACGAGGCTAAACAGGGAGATGCAGAACCATGTATGCCATTATGCTCCTAACTGTGTCACTAGTTTAGCACAAAGCATGCAATTAAACGCTATCCCAAATGTTCAAGTGTTTGTATTTTAAAATGTTTAATAATAATAATAATAATAATAATAATAATAATTTATTATTTATACCCCACCCATCTGGCTGGGCCTCCCCAGCCACTCTGGGCGGCTTCCATAAAAACCAAAGCAGTGAGCTTTGGTTATAAACTGCCTTTCCACTTTTTCAAGTGGACATTATATAACACGCACTAAAACAAAAAACAATCACAATAAAACAGTTACACAATCTCAACATTAAATTGTAGTAACAAAAGCTCACTGCTATGACTTAATTTAAGATATTTATGTCTGCCTTAACGTTTTACAGATTTTACTTCAGGGGTAAACTAGGGTTGTTTTTTCCTAGAGTGGTTTGCTCTTTGTCCCACAAGCCAAAATATGCCCTGAAATAGAGATTTTTTTAGTTGCCACAAATGTGTTTCTTATGTAAGCTACCTCATGCGGACATGTCTTCAAATGCAGGATGTTAAATATTACATAAACATGAGTATTGCCCCTCAGCTGCTCCTGCTACACAAAAGAAATGTGGGCAGGTCAACATCATGTCTAATGGGATGTACCACTTTTTACAATAAAATCCCCTAGAGGCCTTCATCCACTCTAAGGGTGAAGTAGGAAATGGGGGGGTTGGTTTTCTGGAATTGCAGGCCACAGGCTTCTTATGGAATGGGTTGCTAACATCTGATTTTAAACAACTTGACTCATTGGCACAAGTGAGCTGGCCAGGGGGCAGGTTTGGAGGCCAAAGCTTCCTGGGGTGGGAGGTTGTTCCGTCAAGAAGGTGAAGTTTAGTGGGCCATAGGATAGAGTCAGTTTAAAGGCAGGCAATGAAGTCCCAAGTCAACATTTGTGTGATTTGTTCAACACAGGCATAGTGAACCCCAAGGCCAGAATATTTACAGGCCACCCCAATTTAACTTCCTACTATCTGCCATCTACCTTTTCATCCTGTAGCTATATCCATGCTAACTTTGCCCAGTGAAGTATCATGAGTTGGATTTTACTGCAGAGCTCTGAACTAAAATAGATTCCATTCCAATACTTACAACATTTCTAAGTCAAAAACTAAGTAATTCGGAGAGAGCCAGCTTATGGGGCAGGCATGAAATCCCACAGATCAGGTCCTGATTTATATGATGGCCAGCAGGCAAGGTGGAAGGGAGAGATTGCTGGTTTTTTTATTGCTCCCTCCTCCCCATATACTGATAAAATAAAATATTTTGATTTTTAGTATCTTATGTAAGGAAGGAAAAGCCAGGACTGTTGCACACTATGGTTCATCTTAACTGTATAAGAAAGTCTTTCTTGCATTTTTGTTGCATTGCCCAGTAAAGGATTCCAAGTAGCTTTAATTAAAACTGTGTACAGCATGCAGTATTTATCTGACCTTTACTAAACATAATAAAAACATGTGTGGAAGGAGGGGTAAGACTTCATTGTGACTCCACTGGATTGGCAGGACTGCAGGACATGCAAACAATTGCTGTTAGAACCACTGCTAATCTTTCTATGAATTGTACATTTTGTGTGTGTTGTATAGTGAGTTATACAATCCTTTGCCACAATTTGCTAGGTAAACTACACACTCTGTAATTAGAGTGTTCCAAATATATTGCCCCCTCAAAGCACAGGGGATTGGACTGAAAACTCTGAACAGAGCTTGGCCAGAGATCCATTATACTCTCTTTAGTTCTATCTCGGACTGCTCTCTTTTGAGCAAAAGCCTTCATTTCAAACCCCAGCAGTCATTTTCTTTCACCATATGTGTCCATCCATTGCCAGTTGGTTGATGCTATCACTTGCTTCATTGTGCCTTCCAGCTTCTAAGAGCAAACTTCCAGTGCCTCTTTTCATCTCTTCTGCTTAAGAGGCTCAGAGAAGCCATCCAAAAATGGATGGCACCAGAGGAAGGATAAAGTTTTCAACAACTGACCCTGCAGGCAAGCAGAACATGCTACTAGCTTTTCTGAGAGCATTCTGAACAGAAGGATCATCTGTCAGGGTTTAAAATGAGATTCTGAAAAGCCTCAAGGATTATTTTTTGGGGGTTGGGTTGTTGTTGTTTTTACTGTTAATGAATTCAGTATGTAACATAGAAGTGTTGGCATAGTAATTAGATCTCTGGTCCACTTTGCCAACTATTATTTCTATAGCCAAAAAGAGTGTTCTAAAAAGTTTGTGTTTGCAGTAAATAATTGTGGAATAAGCTCTCTATGTGGATGGTGTCATTATGTAGTTTAGTTACAGGGTGGCATTTAATTTAGTTGCATCTGGGTGGAGTCAGCAGTTTCCCATGTTTGTTCCTATTTAAGTCAGACAATAGAGTTCTTCTGTAGCTTCCTGTTAAGTTACCCAGTAAAGGACTCCAAGAATCTGGTGTGTCTTCTAAGCCTTCCAATACGCCACATTTGCAGAGGTGGTGGACCTAGCTCATGAACTCTTTTGCACCGTAGTTCAGTTTTGAGGCAGTGGCGGACTCACCTTTTTCAAGGTTTGCTTTGGGTTCCAAGAACTAGAAATTTAGGTATTCAGTTTTGCTAAAGTAGATCCCCATGGGAATGTGTGGTCAAAATTAGTGTTCTTACAATGGCTAACCAGATGTCTATGGGAAGCTTGAAAGCAGAACCTAGCCAAGCCTAGATGGGTATTCCCTCCTCCCCAGATTGTATTTCATGTATCCCAGTTGTGGTTCGAGGACTCGACCACCACAACGTGAAAAGAAGACACAGGGACACGTGATATAAGGTTAATGGGCTAGAAAAGGCCACAACTTTATTGATTACAGCAATGAAAAGGTATTGGCTTAGGCATTGGATCACGAAACAAGTGGGTTCATCACCTGTTGATGCTATTCCAACTATAGGCTCACCCCTGCTGTCACCGAGGGTCGTGCCATGGCCTCCCGCCAAGCAGGCATCGGACAGAATACACGACCGCCAGATTCCTTTAACGGAATACCCCTAAACATTGAAGGCATAGGCGATGGCCACACCTAGCACTTCGACACACCACAGCACATTATTCCAATGCCTAACCTACCCACCAATACCACAAAAGTTGTGACGATTGCTACGAGGTAGGCGAAAAAACCAAAAAGCCTAATGCCAAATGGAAAAACTCCTACCAGGCCCCCCGTGCAACCGGGGCGACCAACCTAAGGTCCATAGGAAGGCCAATGACTTAAGCCCTAACTCAATGGGAGTGGAGGGTGGGTGACTTGCACAGGACGACGAAGAGAAATGAGGCCGGGGAGAGGCTGACGCTGCAGCATCAAGGCTGCTGGACACGCCCCCCCCCCCACGGCACCTGGTTGGACGGCCACCGGGGGGCGTGAGCGCCAGCCAGGTGAGCTGGAGGCAGGGGGCTATGCCCCCTGCTAGGGGCGGTGTTCAGGCTCCCGCCCACAACCACTCCCCTCTCTTTCAGGGAGGAGAGTCTTTGTGGTTCGAGGACCCGACCACCGCGACGTGAAAAGAAGACACAGGGACACGTGATATAAGGTTAATGGGCTAGAAAAGGCACTTCGACACACCACAGCACATTATTCCAATGCCTAACCGCCATCCGAGCCAAAAGGCTCGCCGCCAATATCCTCAAAGCTGTAACCAATCCCAGATGCATTTGCTGACACTAGCTAACCAACTGTCGTTCCCCAGATCTGATAGGTGGACACCGTCATTCCGGTATAAAGCTTGGTCGCCGATCCGGATACGGTCATGATAAATGACTCGGCCATACAAAAAGTGCACCCAACGGGCTATTGCACGATTTAAGAGTTTCCTGGATTTTTCACACAGGACGACGAAGAGAAATGAGGCCGGGGAGAGGCTGACGCTGCAGCATCAAGGCTGCTGGACACGCCCCCCCCCACGGCACCTGGTTGGACGGCCACCGGGGGGCGTGAGCTGGAGGCAGGGGGCTATGCCCCCTGCTTGGGGCAGTGTTCAGGCTCCCACCCACAACCACTCCCCTCTCTTTCAGGGAGGAGAGTCTTTCCTACCTGCTGTCTGTCATTGCAGTCCCACTGCACATTCCCGGGTCTAGCATCCAATTACACTGCCTTGATATCCTATTAACTCAGTTTAACTCTTTCTAAGCAGTTTGAGTTTCAGCTTTATCCCACTCCTTAGAATTTTGCCTGTACCAAGTCTTCACTGCGGTCCCAGCATGACAGCACTTATACCGACTACCATACATCTCTTAAAAATGTATCCTATTTTAACATCTTAAAGCAGAAACACTCAAATGCAGAAAATCTGCTCAGAAAATTGCACATACCTTTAGTTTACGTCAGTGATTTTGATTGAATTCTTAAACCAGGAGACACTCAGCAATGCCCCGTTGTTTGCCTTCAGTTCAGCAACAGATGCAAACTATCCAATTTGTGACAGTACTTGGCTTTAATACGAATCGTCAACCAAAAACTGGAGTGACCATTTTCAGCACTGAGAAACAAATTGCTGACTCAAAAAGTAAGTGGAAAGCACTATTCCACATGTCTTAATGTTTTACCTGCCCACAAAGCAGTACAAGATTTTCTATGGTTCCACTCGCTGCACAAGCATTTACAAACTACGGTTCCAATGAGCTGTAACCTCCTGTTTTTTAGAGATGATTTATCAAGTGATTTTGCTACTCTGGTTCTGGGCTGAATTCTTCTAACTGAAGTGAATAGCTGAAATTCCCTAAACTGCACTCTTATTTTCTGCTTTTATAATGCTTAGTCTGTCAGAGGTAGCTAGTTATTAGGCATATTTTGTGGCTGCATGGTGGAGGGTAGGAAAGAACAATATATTCACTTCAGGTAAATAGGAAATCTTTCTCGGTGGTTAGAAAAATGATAGCATCTCTTCTATAACCCCCCAAATAGTTCAGATGGTTATGGAGAAATAAGAAATAAGAAGTCTGCTTACCCTGTTTGGGGTGTGGCAGTGCTGCAGGCCAGTCTCTGTGTCCCCTGTGCTCTCCAATGCGGCAATTGCACATGGGAAGCTTCCTGGCTGGTAGGAAACCCAAATGGTCATCCCCATTGGGCAGAAAGCAAATAGTAAAACTGTGAGCTGAATTGGCCAGTGGGTGGCAGCCTAAGAGGCAGACACTCACTGGGGGCCATCTCAACCGAGCCAACTGCCATCTCTTGGGTCCATTTCCAGAATATTTAAGGAGGCTTACCTCCTCCCTTCAATGCAGTTCCTCATTGCATCCCCTGCCCATCCTCTGTAATCAAAATTGTGACCTTATTTGACGCAAGCCATGGTCTCTGCCTGGTTCTTAAATGTTAAAGTCGGGATGTGGGGGACATTGCAATGCCTGGGCACTCAAACAATATTAATGTCCAAGGTGCTCAGGACCCACATTAATAAGCCCAATCCATATTATATTGTATGAACCTCCTCACCACCTTTAGACATTGGGGGCATCTCTCTTTCACATTCTACTACCAGCTAAATTATGATGTGTGGATAAGAAGATAAGAAGAGCCTACTGGATCAGGCCAATGGTCATCTAGTCCTGTAAAATCTCAGACATGCACATAGATGTCCATGCAAGCAAGTTCTGACTTATCATGTTGTTTTTCCATGGTGGAGATTACCACGGATGGGGCTTTCTTTGGGGAACATTTGTGGGGAGCAGAAGTGCTTCTTGCTTAGCTTTGACATCCAGGTAGGCAGGCAGGCTCACTCTGCTTAGCTGCTTTGATCAAAAAACTCCAAAGGACCCACCACAGTTGACACCAGCATCCCTTTAGAAGCCACTGTCTTCATTGCTACAAATACCTATGCCCTGGCCTGAGTGTATGTACACTATACTGGGGCTTAGAGGCTTCCTGGGCATAAATATGGCAAGAAGTGGTAGCTGCAGTCCATTTCACCCAGCATTCTCAGCATTCAACTGAAGAGGCCCCCAGGAAGCTGGGATGGGGCTCCCTACTGGTACCTGACACCCTCCCTCCATCACCTGGAAAGATTTCTTGAGGGGCTGTAGGTAGTACTTGATATTGTGGAGTTGCCCGGCACTGGCTATGTAGTCAGGCCACCCATTTGGATTGGTTCTTTCAAGATTTTGTGGCTCCTTAGCAACATTATGCATCTCCCTAGAATAGCTCACATTTTCCTATATAACAAAAACAGAAGCCTTTAACTAATAATAATGTAATGTGTTGGGAAGAGTTGTTTATAAGCTGGATATTACAGAGGACTGAACACTGGCCACTTCTAGACGAGCATGTAATGTGTGCACAGGCACGCATTTACCTTTAAGCAAGAGGGTAGTAATCTCATTAACTATAATGAAATTGCTCATGTTTTCCTTTGCTGGAATAGGCTAACAAATTTGTCACCTGTACAGCCAAGCCCTTGGAGCATAAATAAAGGCATAAAATGGCACAATCATTTATTAAGCTAGTAAGAATAAGGCTTCTTTTATTTATAAATCTGACAGTATTAGACTCTTGTGTATTTGGAGTTTTTGATTATTTTTTCCCCAGACATCATGCCAAGTGCAGATCCAACTTTAATGAGTTTGCATGCTGGGAAAGGATGTATTATTTTCAAGGCATCTTTCAAACTGGACTGCGGGGGCGGGCGGGGAGCATTTACTCGTTCTAGTCCTGAATGATTGTAGTTAGTAGCAACTAGCGCTATTTCTACTTGACTAATATATAAGCTCTTTTGGTTGTTTGTAAATGCACATGGGGAGTGGGCTAGGAGGCTGTGCCCCCCAACCTGCAAACATTCATTTGAATGCCTTAGCAAAACCCCTGGGGCACAAGGCCATGGAGGCTCGATTCAGTCCTTTATTGAACCCACATAAAGGGAAAGAAGAGCCTGCTGACATGATCCCCACTCCAGGTGCATTCATTCAGCACACATCTTTAATGCCTGAAAAAGACTGAGCAAAAGTTTGGGAAGAAATGCCAGAAGCACCAGAAGTTGGGAAATATAGCTCAATCAAGCCCTTGAAAGTATTGGATCTATTGTTACACAACTCTGATTCAATAAACAATGGTTTGTTCTGAAGTGTACAACTCTTGGGCTCACGTGCTCCTCTTCCTGTGGCACAGCAAATTTCACTTCTGATTTCAAATAGCCACAATTTAGTGTTGTGTCTGAATCCTGAATTGTGGTACATCTTAACTGTGGTTTACAGAAACAAGCTATCTTTCATAAACCACACTGGGAAGTTGATTTGTATATGTAAAATTAGGAGTCAGGAGCCTATCACCTAGGGGTAGCAACCATTTCTTTGCTGAATTGCAGCCAGCCCACATGAGGAGATCTTTGAAGGTGCAGATCAGGCTGACTGACAAGTGACTTTTCTGGTTGTAAAAGGGATGGATCTGTGTGTGACATGCAGGTTGAGCCTTAGTGACAGAGCACCTACTGTATTTTGCATGTAGAAAATCTCTGTCTCATAGCTCCAATTAAAACAACCTGAAGAACAAGATAGAAACACAGAAGGGGGGGGGGACACAAGATGTAGTCTTCCTACTTGTGAGTTTTCACTGAAAATGCAGTTGAGGATAGCAGTCTGTAAATTTTATAAGACCAGCAGTTATGACTCAAGATACGTTCCTATATTGTCCTGCATTGCCAGGGAAGGGTTGTTGCATTAAACTATGTTATTCTTACCTGGTTGCTAATTTCTCTTTCTTTCTTTCTTTCTTTCTTTCTTTCTTTCTTTCTTTCTTCTCTCTCTCTTTCTCTCTCTCTCTTAAATGTATGGCTACTTAGATATATATGTGCCGTATTCTTTCATCATTCTGTTGGCATTTCCTATAGGGGATTCAGTACATTGACCACACTAGGACTAACCATGGATTTCTCAATCAGTGAACTAGTTGCTGAAATTATTCTGACAAAGCCATGGTCATATAAATCAAAGAACCAGGAGCTGCTTTCAGAAGTGTTCAGAAGCATCTTGACCTTGGTTCCTGTGTGCCACTGAGCAAAAGTGTTTCCATTAATACAGACATGCTCACACTTCCATATGATCGCTCTTAATACACCACCTATTCAGTGAATGATTTCAAAGCTTTAAAGAGTCCATGGGTAATTTCCTTCTCACTGGGATATGTATTGGAGATTAATGTTCATTAAATGCTGCATGTTTCACGCTATCGAGTATGACCACTCTTCCCATTTATACCAGCATGCACAACAGCAGAAGAAAGTGGGAACTAGGGGTGGAAGGATGTGTTTTTGCTTCCTTTAGTCCATTTTCAGTGGGGTCCTAACTTCCCTCTCTAACCTAATCAGCTCCAAGCATATCCATCAGGCTTCTGGCACCTTCAGACCTCCATATTTGGCAGAGATAGTTAGTTCCCTTGGCCTCTTAGATTCATCTCAAAGCTGCTGGTCAAACCCAACCATTATCCCTGTTATTAATCAATCATTTTGTTTTTCTGATTGCCACCTTTTGTAACATGCTGGTCTATTGTTTGGTTGCTAATTCCTCCTGTTACAATTGTAATTTGCCATGTGCTACCACGTCCTCTTCATTCATTAGATGAATACATCTTCTTCCTGTACATGGGCAGATAAGGACAACCTATTTTCTTTATGACCTTCTTCCTTTCTATGGACCTGGATGGATGGATGGATGGATGGATGGATGGATGGATGCAAGGGAGTAGATTCAAATGTGATCCCCATACCTGTATTTTTAAGAGGTTAATTCCAGGAAGATCTCCATTCTGGATGAATACTATTTATTTCTGTGTGCTTTAAGATGCTGAGCAGCGACTGTGTGCTTTAAAATAAAATGCCATAATTTCATACAAGCAGACTAGGGGAGGCAAGAAGAGGCCTCTGTACCCTTGGTAACTGACCTCTTTCCTTGGCTTGAAAATTGACCCTTGTGATCACTGCAGCTTATCACAAAGAGAGAGAAAATATTGGCCCATACTCCATTAAAGGATGCATTGACTTCTACTCAGTCTATTATCTATATGGTGTATAATTCACTTTCTGAAGATTGCATCGGCGGCACTAGATGTCTGTAATTATCCTTCTTGTTCTTGTATTTCATTAAGCAGGCTGCCTAATAAGCCTGATGCGAGAGCTGCAGTATATCACTTGGCCCATGGAATAATAGCTTTTGAGATAGACTTTGTCATACTTGAACCTTCCTCTAGCTATTGCAGCACAGCTTTTCAGTATGTTACAGTATGTGGAAGGGAAAGGAACAGAAAATAAAAAGGTGTTTGGGGTATGTTTTCTTTTTTAAAAAAACCCACATAACAGTGCAATCCTATGCATGTCTACCATAAATACACAAGCCCTGTAGAGTTCAATGGACTGGCTTCTGAGTAGACACAAGATACATTCTTAGGTGGATTGAGGCTCAAGTATGTAAGTGAGCTGCCACAGATTTTGCAAGAGTTGAGGGGGCAAGTAGTGGGATGGACAACCAAAATCACCTTATCCAGGTCCTCAAGCATCAATAACTGTAATTCCACAGAATCAAATAAGAAAGAGTGCTGGACACATCAGAGGCTATATTAAAAGCAGCATCAAGATTTTGTCCTCATGCCTTATAAACCTATCACAGCAGGGCTTTGATGGTACCACCACACTAATAACCGGAGAAGCTGGTAACAACTTTTTAACCACATGGGCAGCTACCTGAGGAGGCAATGGAGGCAGCAATGTAGGTCTTTGTTTCTACTTTCATAGCCATATGATAGATGTCATTGCTGCTGTTCCATCAGCTTCACATTGAATCATGTACCACTTCTGCTCTACCTGTTGCAAGGCCTGCTTCACTGCTCATGGCTCTGAGGAAACCCAAAGAGCTCTCCACAGGAATGGAGTGGGCACCATGTATCAACAACGCTCCTCGTGTCACTGTTTCAAAATAAAGTAAGAGTATTGACAGGCTCGTCAACTTTGGCTACTGGAAAAATCCTGGAGCGTTCAGGAACCTATCAGGTTCCGCAGGGATGGACCATCCAAATTGGTCTTCTACTGCTACAGGGCAAGATAGGGGACCACAAGTCCAAACTTTACCACATAGTGATCTGACTGTGACAAAGGGATCAGTTCCATCCCTCCAGTATCCAAACCACACCCACTCACCTGGAATTGAAGGGCAGTTCAAGTGAGTGCCCTGCCCTATGTGCTGGTCTGCTGACAACTTGTGGCAGCCCCATGGTTGACATGGAGGTCATGAAGTCCTAAGCTAGAGGAGGCAGCTTCATCCTAAGCTTTTCTAATTCTCAGATTGGGTGGCTATCATAGACTAAAATGAGCACTTTCCAATAATCTATAAAATTTTATGACATTTGTAAAATTTCCTTTTAGACCCTTTCCTTAGACCTATATACTGTTTTGGTTATGTGTTTCAGCTCTCCAGACCTCACGATGCTGTTTGCTGATAGATGCTCCAGTATCTCTTGACTACAGTTTTATTCCGCAAACATTATCCTCTTCCCTGCTCAGTTCTTGGCCTATTTGATTTATCAGGGGATTTTGTCTCCATTAGTAGCTTTTACTTCAATCTGCATATTGTGCATATTGATTATTTTCCCCTCAAAAGTATTTTACTTTTGCAGGCTCATGCATGCATGTGTTCAGGGAAATCTGCCGCCACAGAAGGAGGAACAGCCCTTCCTAACTGATCCAGCTTTAAGTTTTAAACCAAGGTTTAGAATTACCTAAAAGTAATTCCATATTTTCTCCTAAGGGTTGATGAGGTTTTAGCTCCACAGGGAATGAAAAATCGAGCCAGATCAGATGGCGTCACCTATGCAATCAAATTGATCTGCAACACTATATGATTTCTTATTTGTTCTCTATCAATGATTCCAAACACACAATTCCTTGCTAAATGCCTGTTGCATCTATTCTTGTTACAGTTTCCTGCTTTGCACATTTTGAATTCAATGTTTTAGAATTATTAAAGATTGTTCAGAAGTCGTTTCAACCAATATTAATGCTAGACTATGCATTGCCAGAAAAAGTGAAAAGGCAAAAATAATGTTACAGTTTTGCGTAAATTTTGCATTTTTACATTCATAACTACAGTTTAGAAATATCAGTAATTACCATAATTTAAAAAGAAATGTAGCTACAGAGGAGAAGCCCATGACTAGGTGACATGTGTGCATTGATCTAGTACTAACTTTGGGTGGTCAATCTCTCTGTTCCTGTGCACTCTGTTCCTAGGGTTATCTTTAAACCAGACATGGACCAGACTGCCCTTCAGCTAGAGGACTGCTGTTGGGAAAGTAAGATGCATGGCCACCCTTTGAAAGCCCCAAGGTCTCTTCCTGGTATTATCAGAAACAGAAGGATAATCTGTGCCCCACCCTCACCCCCGGCACCACACACTTCTTTGAGCCCTTCCACAACACCAGCTGCACACACGAGAAATGCTGGCAAGTTGGAGTCAAAGATGCTCATTTGCAGTTTGTACCTGTTTGTTTTTCTTTCACTAAGCAAGGCAGGGTTCTTCTGTAGTTCCCCACTTCCTTTCTTTTCTTGTTGGTTGCTAGGTTTCTGGCTTTTCAACTCCTCCTCAGGTATAAATTGCCCGTAGCTGCTCCTGAATACCTGGCTTATCAGATACCACTAGTTAATTCTTGAGTGTCCCAATTTAATTGGAACATCCGGATTTACAAAAGCTGCCCCAGCCTCTGAACTCAATCCAGGACCCCCCAATTTTCCTAGAACCCACTCCATGCCACGCTGCATCTCCTGATGTGACACAGGCTGGGGCGACCTTCCTGGAGCCGCTGTAGGCCGCATGGTACCCCCAGTGGTGGCAAGACCTATAAGAGACCTTCAAGAGCTGTTGTAGGCCTCACAATGTCTTTGGTCATGGCAAGGCCTGACAAGGCCTGGCATGGCCTTCCCGGGGCCACTCTAGGCCTCGCATCATCTGGAGATGCAGCGTCTCGTGAGCAGGAGGCTGAAGACAGCAAAGGTAAGAGAGGAAGGCAGGTGAAGGAGGGAGTCAGTAGCAGGAAGGGGGTGAGGGATGGTGCCCTGAATTTTTCTCACAAAATGTTGAAAGATATGTAATTTGAACACCAACATCTGTTTCTTAATCAAACTAGGCAGCCCCCTATTCTAGATTTTGGTTCTCTTGTTCTTCCTTCTTATCACTTCCCATGTATGCGAACTGCCTTCCCTTAAAATGCTAGTCACAATGATGAAATGGGATTTGTTTCATTCTGTATATGAATTGCTTCCTATGAAACACCTCAAAGTGATCTAACATTTAAGACATTTGAGATAAAAAAACATATATACACTACAATTTCATATATTTTTCCTGAACTTCTTGGATAGTAGTGGCAAATTTGAGAAAAGGAGTACAGTGGTAGCTCAGATAGATGCTTCAGGTTACAGACTCCACTAACCCAGAAATAGTACCCCGTGTTAAGAACTTTGCTTCAGGATGAGAACAGAAATTGCGCAGCGGCAGCAGGAGGCCCCATTAGCTAAAGTGGTGCTTCCAGTTTCAGGTTAAGAACGAACCTCCGGAACGAATTAAGTTCTTAACCCGTGGTACCACTGTATGGAGGCACAGGGACTTGGTAGTACTAGAGACTTCACTGCAGTTGGGAGATGATGGGGCCCAATTCCATTTGGGCCTGAGGTTAAGTGACCTAAAAGAAGAAAAAGGACCATAGTTCATTGCATGCAGAAGGTCCCAGGTTCAACCCCCAACATACACAGGTAGAACTGGGAAATAATCTTGCCAGAAGTCCTGGAAAGCTGCTGCCAGTGAGTGTAAAGAATACTGCTCTAGATAGACCACTGGTCTGACTCAGTATAAGGCAGTTTCCTAATTTAGCTGGTTTGCATCCAGGTAACTTATCCTACTACCTCCAAGGCTCAGAAGTTATTGGAATATGTGAGGCAGTAGTGGATATAAGTGCTGTTTGGGTTCAAGGGTCCAGCACCTCAGACCTTTCTGGATACAGGTACTATAATCAGGTCAAAGGCTTTGATCACTATACATTTAATGAATCAAAGGTAGTATCTGTCCTCCATAAGTCATAAAGTATAACAGTACTCATAGGAAAATACAAGCATAAATATCCCCCAGCCGCTTATTACTCCAACATATGTTCCATTTTTCAGCTGCACAAAGAAGAAAAAAACAAAGAAAAACAATTTTTGACACATCTTTGTTTTTCCAGTAGAAAATCCAATTTACATTCATCAGAGTAAGATGATGGGCCTTTTAGGCTGTTTGATTTAGCAAATGGCACAGTTGAGAGCGAGACTTCAGATAGACTTGTGTTTGCGTGTTTGACTGTTTCAAAATAACACAGGTTATAGTATTGGAGCGCTCTGTTTTTCTGTGAATGCCTTCTACTGCATTGCACACTAATGAACAGCTGTCAGAGGGTTACGGGAAGTACTAAAATCCCAACAGTCAAGTTGAACTGATACAGTTCATTACCTACTGAATCATGTTCATACAGGTAACTTAACTCTTGCTACAGCAGTTTCAATGGCCTGTGCATGGCTACATTGTATTACAGCTCTGGATCATAAAATTTTATAAAACTCTGCATTAAAAATCTTGCCAACACAGACTCCCCCCCCCCTTGTGCAGATAGTCTTCTCTCCCTGCCTTTTGATCCTTAAAATATGCTAGCTATTGATTTCTTGGAATTAGACACACACACACACACACACACACAAGGAAAGGCAGTGGCTCTCAAGTTGAATCTCAATCTCTGACTAACTCTGGCATATATTGTAATTTTCTGACCATCTGTGACCTAGACATTTATCACCCTTATCTTTATTTTGGAAATTCTCCAATAATCGTACAGACAGATGGAGAGTATCGAAGTATGTGACATGCTGGTCTTGTAATATGCACAGAATGTGGGGTGGGGGAGCTTCTTACTAAGACTGCACTAAGAAAATGTAGTGAGCGATGAAAAATATGACACCTGTCTCACACAAGTTCCCAGTGTGAAGTGGTGTTTGTAGCTGTAGATTCATTGGGTCACATAATACCAGTATTCCACATCATCTCACTGCTTGTTCCTCAGTGGTCTCCCTTCCAGCTCCCATTTGTTCCCATTCTGCTCCTAACAATACCACCTGTACCCCATTCCACCTCTGAAAGACCACTGGCCCTGAAGGCTAGCATTTCCTTACCAGCCGCTGCCCATTCAGACCATCATTTTACACTTGCTTACAACAAATCATTTGCCATCTTAATGCCCATTCATCCAGTTCAGAGAGGAGTTTAGGAGCTCCAAGCTCTTCTTGCTTTTAATTTCCTGGCTAACTGGGTATCATCAGCAAATGTGGCTACCTCAGTGTTCACATCTAACTCCAGATCATTTATAAACATGTTGAAAGCACCAGACCCAATTCACATCCATGGAGGACCCCACTTCTTATATCCAGCATGCAGTGGTTCTCAAGCTAAAAGCAACAGCTCCCATGGCAAGCAGAAAATAGCCAGCTCCCTTAATTCTGGTCCCTCACCCTGAGGTTTTAATCCTCCTGCAGCTCTTCAAAAGTATAAAACTCTAAAACACCACATCAAACCTTGACACATGCAAGCCACATTCTACTGATGTTTTTCTGTGTGTGGTGCCTTGGTCCATATATATTTGCACAAAACTGCAAGCTGCATACCGGTGAATATGTTGAAGGACCTTTGCATTGAAGATACAAGTTCAGTACCCATAAAATATTATATTTGAATGCATTGTATTTAAAATGTTATGCAGAGAGGTTTGCATTCGGCAGGAGGTTTAACTCTACCTAAATGTGGCAAAGAAAAGGGTGAATGTTTCCATTAAGGTGACCTGATGACTCATCCCAGAACCCAAAGCAGAGATCTCTCTTATCAATGAGATGAAACCTGAGAACTCAGTATCTTAGTCAGTCTTCAAGCTCTGTGATCAATAACAAGCAAAGTGATTGAACTGTACTAAGGACTAAAAAGAAGATGGGATTGCATTGCTTCATTGTTCATTAGCAATATGTTACTTTGTATTTTGTAACATGTGTTGGGGATAAGCAGTGTCCAGTGCACAGCGGAATGATGAAAAGTACGTGCCAACATGCTCTATATTACTTTATTTACACTTCAAAGCTGGTAATTTACAGGAAAACATTTTCCCTCTGCCGGAGCAGAGAAAGGCATCCTCTCTCCTGTAAAGCACGGAGAGAATCACCCACTGAACTGCAAAGAACAGTGAAAAACAGGAAACCAGTGTACGTCACATCCAGTCTCCTTTCCCGTGAGAAAACCCAACAGCACTTGACTGCGGAATGTAAACATTGTCTTGTGACAAGCACTTCGCTGCTCAGTGAAGGAAGCAGAAACCAACATCCTCCCCCTTTCTGTGAACATCACTGGGCAGCGTGTTCGTACAATATCAGTACAAACCCAACTTCTGCACATAGGTACAGTGTTGATCCCTTGATACAATCTTGGACAATACATCAGCAGGAATTTCATTACCTGGCATATAGGACACCGTTACGAGTCCCTTTTGAATACGTTCCCTAGCATGTTGCAACTTCAATTGCAAGTGCTTTGTGCTTTGCTTACAACCTTCAGAATTCAGCAAAGCCAAACATGCTTTGTTGTCCTGGTAAACCTGGATTGGACATTTGACAGGAATTTTCATGTCTTTGCACAATTGTAACAACCATTCACAATCCTTAAGTGAATAAGACAGTGCATTCAGTTCAGCTTCACAAGTACTTAAGCTAACTGTTGTTTGCTTCTTGCATGACCAATCAAATAGACCCTGATTGTACTTATAGCAAACTCCAGACGTACTTTTCCTGTCTGTAGTGTCACTTCCAAAACTTGCATCTGCAAATATCTCAAGACCACCAGACTTCTGATTGTTAAATCTCAGTCTGTAATGCATAGTGCCTTTCAAATACCGCGCTATGCGTTTTAGAGCTTTCCAATCCTTAACAGTAGGATTGTTGACTTGTCTGCTTAGCAAATTACAGCTAACAGCAATGTCAGGTCTTGAACATCTGGCAATGAAGTTTAGCTTGCCTAGCACACTTCTGTACAGTGTAGTATCAGAAAATGCTTCTCCAGTGTCATCTACCTGATAACCTGTTGTCATCGGTGTGTCCACAGGGTTAGCATCCATCAGGTTTAGTTTGCTTAACACATCAGCAATTTTACGTGACTGGTGTACTAGAATGTTACCATCTTGATCTCTCTCTATTTCCAGAGATAGGTAGTTGTTTACCTCACCAAGATCTTTCATGTCAAAGTGCTCTTTCAATTGAGCTAGGGCATTATTGTACATTGTGACATCTTCCCAAAAGAATAAAAGATCATCAACATAAAACAAACAATACAGTTTCTTTTGCCCCTCCTCTTTGACAAATACACATGGATCAGCTTTCCCTTGCTTAAAACCTAGAGAAAACAATACTTCAGTGAGTTTTGTGTGCCAACACCGTGCACTTTGTTTGAGACCATAAAGGGACTTCTTCAGAGCACAAACAAATCCCTGTTTTACCTGTACGCCATCAGGTGGAAGCATATAAAGTGATTCATCTAGAGATCCGTACAGAAAAGCTGTATTCACATCATGGTGACTAATGTGTAGATTCTCCTCTGCAGCTAGCTTGAGCATAAGCCTAATGCTCTCATACCTCACGGTGGGTGAGTAGGTCTCGTGATAGTCTTCACCTGGTACCTGTGCAAAACCTCTGGCTACCAATCTGGCTTTGTGTCTGACTATCTTGCCATTTTGATCTGTCTTCGCTTTGAAGACCCATTTGCTTCCAAGCAGTTTCATTCCTGGAACTACTGGAACAAGGTCCCATGTCTTGTTCCTTTCCAAGGAATCAAGCTCAGCCTTCATGGCATTTAACCATGGCTCAGCTTCCTTTGAATCCAAATCCTGGATTTCTTGGAAACTTGAAGGTTCAAATACCTTCCTGGAGCTTTTAACAGCTGTTACTGCTATCTTAGCAAACTCATCAGCAAATCTCTTTGGAGGTCTGCCTTTTGTTGCTCTCTGTGACCTGCGAATTAGCCTTAAGTCTTCAACACTCTCCTCTTCCTTCTTAGGAGAAAAGTGACCTATTGTGAACAATGGTTCCTCCAATTCTTGATCAGAGCTTTCAGAGGGTCGCATAGAGGCTTTCGCACTCTTGAAATCCTCTGAATCACCCGATTCAGTTTCAGACTCAGAATCAGAACCTTCATCAGTGGGTGTGGGTTGTTGCGGTTGCTTTTGACTATCCTCAGTTTCATCACTGTCATCAGGATAACATTGGAAAATTCCCACATTCTCCCCCCACTTGGCATTGTACTCAACACTTCTTGTGAGCTTAATTGCCTTAGAGTCAGTCATCATTATTCTGTAAGACCCTTTCTGATAACCTAGAAAGATACCATGCAATCCATGCTTGTCTAACTTGGAGTTTTGTGGTGAGTGAACCCACATGTCAGAACCAAAAATTTTCATGTGTTTGATGTATGGCTTCTTGCCAAACATCTTCTCATAGGGGGTACAACCAATCGCTGAAGATAACCTGCGATTATAACTGTAAACAAAACACGAGAGAGATTCGGCCCAATAACTCTCTGGAAGATTGGCATCATGCAGCAAGGTTTTTAACCCTTGAAGCAATGTCTGATTTGCTCGTTCCGCAAGTCCATTCTGCCATGGCGAGCGAGGACTAGACAAATCATGTTGAATTCCTTTCTCAGTCAGAAAAGCTTCAAACTGCTGAGAAGTGAATTCTCCCCCGCGATCACTGAAAAGAGTCTTTACCTTCTTACCATGCACATTTTCCAACCAAGCACAGAATTCCTTGAACCTTGGAAAAGCCTCTGATTTCTGCTTGAGATTGTACACATAAATATACCTGGAAAACGCATCAATGAGAACCATGAAGTACCTGTTTCCACCCAAAGAGGGCGCTAGTGGTCCAACCAAATCAGCATGAACAACCTGGTATGGTTCTGTAGCTTGCCTACTAGACACCTTACCTTTCGCAGCCATTTTTACCTTGTTTGCTGCGCATGCCTTGCACTTCATGTGGTACCTGCAGGGTTTAATAGTCATACCTTCAACCAAGGCAGGCATTTTAGATACTGCCTCAAAATGCAAATGACCAAATTTTCGATGAAAATCATGAATACATTCTGCATGCAAACTTTTGTTAGAACCTGCAATGCAACAAGTGTCATCCTGCACAACATCATCAAAATACAAAACATACAAACGATCAACATATTCAGCATGCAATACATAATCATTTTTCTTTGTGATGATGCACCTTTTGTTCTTAAAGGAAACGTCAATTTTCCGCTCATTCAGCTGTCCAACGCTGAGCAGATTATGCTTGGCATGTGGCACATAAAGCACATCCTGTATCGATAAGTCCAAACTGTGAAGAACAACAGTTCCGTAGCCTTTACTGGGAATTGTGTGGTCATCCGCCTGGTGAATCGCACCTTCCTGCGGTGTAAATGACACGAACAGTCGCTTATCGTTGCACATGTGGTGCGTTGCAGCCGAATCAACAACGAAGAAAGATCTAGACGTCTTCTGGACCTCTGCAACCTTTGGAGTGAAGCGTGAGACCATTGCCTTGTGCTGCGTTGTCCTGGACACCGGACCTTTGCCTTTGCCTCGGCCTTTTCCACGCGATGAGCTTTCGCTGCGCTGCTCTGTCTTGGCCCTGGGATATCTGCATTCCCTCTTCATATGGCCTAGACGTCCACACGTGTAGCATTTCACTGCCTTCAAAGCTTTGGCGCCATCTGGTGGTTCCACTGCACTATGGGATGACGTCTGTGAAGTCTCCCCCTTGCCCATGCAGCTAGCACCCTGGCGGTCTGCTCCATTCAGAATCATGGCAGTATCACTGGCTACTGTGAGTTGAGCATTTGGCTGATTGGCATCAAATTCCCCACTTGCCTCATCCAGCCTTCTGCAGCTAGCCATCATGACTTTGGCATTAGCCTTCTGCGTCATCTCTGCTGCTTTAAATCAGGCTGCTTCATACAAGCTGTGTCTGTTTACAGCTGCTTCTGCTTCATTCCAAAAGCAAATTCAAAAGTACTTTCGATTTCCAGCCTCTGCCTGTGAACCTGTGCCTTTCTGCTTAACTGCTTTGCTTATCTGCAGCTGCTTCAGACCACATTCCAAAGGCAAGTTCAAAAGTGAAAGTTCTCTCTGCTGTCTTAAATTCATGCTGCGACACTGCTGCAGCTGCTTTACTTTCGATTTCCCCCAGCATAGGAAAAATTTATCCTTCTAGCCTTTTGCCTGTGCCACGGCAAAACCGGCTATAAAAGTTCAAAGTCCAGCCATAAAGCCATTAATTAGAAGCTGGCAGGCTGCCCGGAGCTGTAGCACATACCTCATCAAATCATCTTGACGCGCAGAGATATCGTCCGATCCGGCCCTCTGCATTCCGATCCTTTGCCGGCACTCCAATTCTTTGCTCCTTTGTTCCTTTGCCAGGAGCCCGATTTCTGGAGTCCATTCTCAAAACACTGCGTTTTTCTGGGCCCGGAACCAAATGTTGGGGATAAGCAGTGTCCAGTGCACAGCGGAATGATGAAAAGTACGTGCCAACATGCTCTATATTACTTTATTTACACTTCAAAGCTGGTAATTTACAGGAAAACATTTTCCCTCTGCCGGAGCAGAGAAAGGCATCCTCTCTCCTGTAAAGCACGGAGAGAATCACCCACTGAACTGCAAAGAACAGTGAAAAACAGGAAACCAGTGTACGTCACATCCAGTCTCCTTTCCCGTGAGAAAACCCAACAGCACTTGACTGCGGAATGTAAACATTGTCTTGTGACAAGCACTTCGCTGCTCAGTGAAGGAAGCAGAAACCAACAACATGTACTGTATTTTTAACTGTTTTAAGACTGTTTCCAGTAAAGCTGGAATGAAACTCATTCTTGTAGTGAAAAGCAAATTTGTACTCCACACAAGGTCTAGATCAGGGATTCAACTTGCAGCAACTCTAAGCACTTTGCACACTGGTATATAATAGATGATTGGTACAAGGTTAGAGTGGCCCTGATGCTGGAATAAGTTTACATGATTTGGTAGGGAAGTTTGAAAGGGTTGAGAAACACTTCTATAGATAAATTCCTACCAATAAAGAATCAAAATTCAGTTATAGTTGAATTGGGATAGCCTAGCAATGAAAGACTGAAAGCAAAATGCATATTTAGAGTCAAGCTTTATGTACATATATACACATAGAGCACTGCTGGAACTGTTCAACTATCAAAAATCAGATGCTACAAAAAAAATATGTGTCATGTGCAAATTAGTCAGAATGGATGTCTCATGACTCAATGACAGCTCAAGTACTGCCCACTCTACCAAACCAAATGCTGCCATGGTGCTGGTGCTAGACTTACACTAAGATATCCAGAAAGGACAGGCAAAAAGAAAAAAGTAACAGAATGACACTGGCATTTTTTCCATTGTCAACTAATGCTGTGTTCCTGGTTACCAACTTTCAGTGCCATAATCCATTATTAAAATTGAGGGAAATTAATCTCTTTAAACAGGCCTAAGAATTCTGAGTTTGTGCATTAAATAAAAACCCCAAGATACTAATTTAACTGTTGTTTTCACCCAGGGCACTTTACCACTGCTGGTTTCTGTCAAGCATGTACATTCATTTCAACAGCTAGCAGAAACGCAGAACATTTCCCCCCCAAGTTCCTGATTGCAAGCATTCTGGGTCTGATTGTTTGCAAAGGCTATACAGATACACATCCAAAAATGTTGGGACAATGGCAACAGCTTTATTAGGGGGGAAAATGTTTCAACCACCACTTTGAGCTGTCAAAGCCCTATTTCAGCCTAGTCAATCTCTCCAGTGCCACAATATATCATGCTAGAGAAGATTTGGACATTGGCATCACAACAGAACAATCATTACAGCTAAATTGTTCTTTTGGACCAAAGAGCCCACATTCTTTCTGCTGCTGAATTAACAGCTGAACTAAATGATTTATTTCCATTCTAAAACATCCAGTCTACCAGTTTTGGGGGGGAGGGGAGAAATCAGATTTGTGGTACCTACTGGTATAGTATAAATATATTTATGTGTTCTAGTAATTATATTCATAGCATACCTGAGGGATTCTGGCTGTGCAAATAAATCTTATATTTTCTACACTGTGCAAATAAACATTCCATAGTAAAAATAAATTATATATCCCACTATGGGATCCATGTCTAATCTACTCCCTTCCCCATCAGGGATGAAACTACATTACTGGAGTCAAAGGTTACCAAGCTGGGTTTTGCCCTCAAAATGCTCTGGCTTCCATGTTTCCTTCCTCTCGTTCTTTGGCTCTCAAGCAAATGTTCAATAAAGTCAATCAAAAACAAAGAATCAGAACAATACTTCAAGCATGTGTTGATTTTAGATTCAGAATCCGAATGGGGTGGGGAGGGGGACTATTCGCCTAAACCTGTTTGTTTTTCAATGCCAATCATTTGTGCTACATAGTTTTCAAAGAGATAAATTTTCAGGGACTTGAAAGAGAGGAAAACGATTTTCCTTTGTATATGAAGGGTTTCTCTATATGTCACAGTCTTTTTTTAAAACAAACAAACCCGTGAAGAGAAGAGACAGGATTCTGCAGCTATACACACCTGTTTTGAGGTAAAAGCAGTTTCATGTGTTCCCAAACGGCCATAGAAACTCAAGACTAAAAATACTTTCGAGTTCAAATATGCAAATGCAAATCTGAGAACAGAGCTACTGGGACTTTGCTTGTGCATAGCTTGCAGCTTGCCTTAAATGCGGTCTTATTGAGGATACGTGCTTGATAGATGGGATGGTTGGAAGGACCTTGAATTAGTGTGCTAAAAACTAGTGCACTAAAAGTGCTGAGCTGTACAAAAAAAGAGAAGACACAGATAACTAGATTGTCCAGCAAAAGCAGGCCACACTGCTGGCAATCCCAAGTAATTGTGAAGTTATTTTCCTAGACTATTAGGGAACGTCCAAATCCTTGTTCCCCTCATCAAGGGCCTATTCTCACCTGGCAACGAGAAAACACAAGTTGTTTGTATTATGCCCCTTTTTTATTTCTTTTCATGGGTACTCACATGTTGAAAATATTGAAGTGAGAACTTCTGAACGTGTCCTGAAAATGTAAGGTCCTCAGTGCATACAGAAGAGGATTTTTTTTTTTTTAATGGTGTGATTACTACCCTACAGCACCCTAAACTGACTATAGAAGGGTGAAGCAGTTACTCCAAAAGTCATGTCCCATTATGTAATGACACCGTTCATTACATAAAACTGGCTGAGGTTATCCTCATGTTGGATCAGGTTGGCATGCAGTACTGATGTGCAAATTGATAGCTGTAGGAAATGTTTAAAGTAATGTGTGACGTGTCTATGGTTTTTAAAGAATCCAATTAAAAACATTAATTGTACTGCTGTGTTTCACCCTGGTCATGGGAAGAGATTATGTGTTGGAAACGACAAATTTACAACATAGGAGGAGAGCTTATTGTGGTCAGGTGTTGCAAGACATTTTTCTGCCTGAACATATGACGCATGCCCATACCTTCCCCAAGTCAAATTGCAGACCCTCCAAGTGCCCTATTTTCCAGGGATGTCCATGATTTAGAGAAGCCGTCCCGATTTCTGATTTCATCCCAGAATGTCCCACTTTTCCCTATTTTTATTGGAGAAATGTTAGAGTTATCTGACCCCTGAGCTGTCTGAAGGCAATCCTGTATAGGAAAGTTGTTTTTAATGTTTAATTGTTTATATTTTTATATACATTGGAAGCCACCCAGAGTGGCTGGGCAGCCCAGTAAGATGTGTAGGGTATAAATAGTATAATTATCATTCTGGAATGGGTTGTCTCTATTTTCACCAGAGAAATGTTGGATGGAAGAAAGTGCATAGGCTCAAGTCTGGCCAAGTTGTTTTGATACCAGACATAGAAAATATGTGTCATTTAAATAAGCTAAGCATTTGCTGCCTGTACATGAGATCCAAAATCAGCTGCCTGACATAGCTGCCTCACTCTACCTAATGGTAGGACTTCTAGCTAACTTAAGATTTTAAGAGTGTCAGTCTTATGGAAGAGATTCCAGCACACCTTATGTTGAGATGAATGATGGTTAGAATGCAACAAAAACCATAGAGAGGGAGAACTTGGGAGTGCAAAATGAACCATACAACCTTCTATTGTGTTGTATCCATATAAGCCATCCAGGACTCTGTGTTCATAATCTGAGGCCCTTCTTCTCCATGAGAGGTCCGGAGGGTGGCAACACAAGAACAGGCCTTCTCTGTAGTGGCTCCCTGTTTGTGGAATGCTCTTCCTAGGGAAGTTTGCCTGGCACCTTCAATATATATTTTTAGATGCCAGGTGAAAATGTTCCT
Source organism: Podarcis gaigeae (assembly GCF_964106915.1). NCBI lineage: Eukaryota > Metazoa > Chordata > Lepidosauria > Squamata > Lacertidae > Podarcis > Podarcis gaigeae. The sequence goes on from NC_139677.1 coordinate 68,606,142, forward strand.
CTTCAACCAAGTCTTTGGCCAATTAATATTCTACAGCCTTTTAAATATGTCTGTGGGAAGGGGTGGGGTATTGTTTTGCTGCTTTGTTTTAAGTATTTACTTGTTTCTATCCTGCATTTTAGGGATGGGGGGGGCCCTGTGGGTTAAACCACAGAGCCTAGGACTTGCTGATCAGAAAGTCGGCGGTTCGAATCCCTGCAACGGGGTGAGCTCCCATTGCTCGGTCCCAGCTCCTGCCAACCTAGCACTTCGAAAGCACGTCAAAATGCAAGTAGATAAATAGGTACCGCTCCGGCGGGAAGGTAAACAGCGTTTCCGTGCGCTGCTCTGGTTCGCCAGAAGTGGCTTAGTCATGCTGCCCACATGACCCAGAAGCTGTACGCTGGCTCCCTCGGCCAGTAAAGCGAGATGAGCGCCGCAACCCCAGAGTCGGCCATGACTGGACCTAATGGTCAGGGGTCCCTTTACCCTTATCCTGCATTTTATTCTGTGAGCTGCCCTGAGATCTTATGATGAAGGGCGGTACATAAGTCTAAAATAAATGGATAAATAAATAGATAAATAAATTATACTTGGAGTAGAACCATTGAATTTAGTGAGCCTATATTAGCTCTGTATATTGACTTCAATGGGTCTGTTTATGGTAGGAAAGGTACCATGTACAACCTTCAATTTTAAATAATTCAAAAAGTTTGCTATCTTTTGAGTTACACATTTAAACCAGGTGTGTTGTTACATATATTCCACACCTCTTCAATTTTAGCTGAAAAGCCTATTTCAGACCTACAATTTTCAAAGGGAAAATGTATTTTAGTGCTATTGCCTTAAGGCCTTTACATGCAGCTGTCAAGGTGGCACAGAAATGTTTTAATCAAACCAAATCTGACTTTCCTCAGCTGGGCACAGTCCAAACAAAATACCAATTAGTAACTAAATATAGAAAAGGCTTTGCAGAATTTAGATTTCTTAATGTGCTCAAATTAACTTTATTCATTCATCCCACTCTCTCTGATGAGAATAGTTCAGAAGTCAGAACAATGCTTTAACTACAGCAAGCTGTATTCTGGGTCTCAGGTGCTCACAAACATGGCCCAAACTTTGCAGTCAATAGTTTAACCTTACAAATGCCAGCTTCCTTACTTTCCTTTAAAGTTCAGCTCCTCCAGAATTTAGCAAATAATGCTTTTCCTACTGACAGAATCTCACTCTAAATGCAAGCCAGTGATATTTGGACTGCATTTTTTTCTTAATGCCTCTATAAACGTTATAATGCGTTGTTATTAATTTTTCATTAGCTGGAATAACTATTACTTGTATAGCTATATTTCATATTGTATCACAATCAATTGTATCATAATATTTCTTGGAAATTTATGAAGGGAAATTTAAAAGAAATGGGAGTGGGACGGGGTTTTGAGAATGGGATTGACGCAATATATTTAGAACAAAAGGCTAAATTGATAGTTAACAATGTGGTTACGGAAGAGTTTAAAATTGAAAAAGGAACACGACAAGGCTGCCCGATTTTCCCTCTGCTATTTATTTCGGTTCTGGAGGTGCTCTTGAATATGATTAGAGGGGACCGGTTGGTGGAAGGGATCCAGGTCGGAGCGAAACAATATAAACTTAAAGCTTTTGCAGATGACCTAGTTTTGACTTTGCAGGAGCCGGAATCTAGTACGAAAAGAGTATTGCAACTGATACAAGACTTTGGTCGGGTAGCGGGATTTAAATTAAATAAACAGAAAACCAAGGTGCTGGGGAAAAATTTGACAGATACAGAGTCAGAACGGTTTCAGAGGGAAACAGAACTAACTGTGGTTAAAAAAGTAAAATACCTAGGGGTGAATATAACAGCAAAAAATCTGAGTCTATTTAAGGATAATTATGAAAAATGCTGGACTGAAATTAAGAGAGACTTGGACAGTTGGACAAAATTGAAGCTTTCTCTGTTAGGCCGAATTGCTGCTATTAAGATGAATGTATTGCCAAAAATGTTGTTTTTGTTTCAAACATTACAGATTGTGGACAAGACGGAGTGCTTCCGGAAGTGGCAGAAAGATATTTCTAAATTTGTCTGGCAGGGCAAAAAGCCCAGAATTAAGTTTAAGATATTAACTGATGCGAAAGAAAGAGGGGGCTTTGCCCTGCCAGACTTAAAGTTGTACTATGAAGCCGCAGCTTTCTGCTGGCTAAAAGACTGGCTACTTCTCGAAGACACTGATGTACTGGATTTGGAAGGTTTTAACAATGCTTTTGGTTGGCATGCATACTTATGGTACGACAAGGATAAGATCAATAAGGCCTTTAAGAATCATATTGTTAGGAAAGCAGTATTTAATGTCTGGACAAAATACAAAGACTTATTGGAAAACAAGACTCCGAGGTGGCTTTCGCCTCTGGAAGCTAAGGCCCGAAAAAGACCCAATATGGAGGCCAAATGGCCAAAATATTGGGAAATATTAGAAAAAGATGGTGACAATTGGAAATTGCAGAGTTTGGAGAAAATGAAGGATAAAGTGCGAGACTGGTTACATTACGCTCAGATTAAAGAAGTTTTTAAAAATGACAAAAAGTTAGGGTTCCAGGTGGAGAAATCGAAGTTGGAAACAGAATTGTTAGAACCAAAGACTAAGGTACTATCTAGAATGTATAATTTGCTGTTAAAATGGAATACACAAGACGAAATGGTTAAATCGGCTATGATAAAGTGGGCACAGGACATTGGGCATAACATTATGTTTGAGGATTGGGAAAGGTTGTGGACCACTGGGCTGAACTTCACTGCATGTAATGCTCTGAAGGAAAATGTAATGAAAATGATATATAGATGGTACATGACCCCAGTTAAACTTGCCAAAATATACCATTCGTCTGATAATAAATGTTGGAAATGTAAAGAAAATGAAGGAACATTCTTTCACCTCTGGTGGACTTGCCCTAAAGTGAAGGCCTTCTGGGAAATGATATATAATGAGTTGAAAAAGGTATTTAAGTATACCTTCACTAAGAAACCAGAGGCCTTCCTTCTGGGTATTGTCGGCCAGAAGGTGCTAAAGAAGGACCGAACATTTTTTATGTATGCAACAATGGCAGCAAGGATACTCATCGCTAAGAACTGGAAAACTCAAGATCTACCCACACGGGAAGAGTGGCAGATGCAGCTGATGGACTATATGCAACTGGCCGAAATGACTGGCAGAATCCGAGACCTGGGAGAAGAGAGGATTGAGGAAGACTGGAAGAAATTTAAGACGTATTTACAAAAACACTGTAATTTGGTTGAATGTTAAGAAGGATGCTAGATTATAAATAATTGGCCACCACTAAATTAGATTTGAATTTGATGATAAATGAGATTAAAGAAAACATAAACCCTTTGGAGAATTGCTAGATAATATTTAAATGAGTGGATATAAGATTGTAAACAAGTTGATAATTTGCTTGAAAAAACCTTTTAATGATGTAAATGGGAGCGGGAGACGTGAGGGAGTCCAAAGAAGTGATGAAACCACGTTATGATATAAGTAATGTTGTTTATTATTTGTGCATTTGTATCTAAAAAACTTTAATAAATATTTATTAAAAAAAAGCAATTTAAGTATTTCTCTCTCTCTCTTTAATTTTAATTTCTCTTTTCTTCCTTTCCTTTCATTTTATTTTCTCACTGAAATTTTTAATAAAATATAAATATCTTTTTTTTAAAAAAAAAAGCCAGTTTGTGGCTAGAAACTTTCATTAATTATTTCTTTATATCATCTGTCTACTGCCCAGTTAGCAATATCCTAACCGCAGTACAAAACTACCTAGTTAGCTGAAAGCTGGCAACAACAGCAGAGCTGACTTAACACACCAAAGATATAATAATAATAATAATAGTAGTAGTAGTAGTAGTAGTAGTAGTAGTAGTAGTAGTAATAACAACAATTTATTATTTATACCCCACCCATCTGGCTGGGTTTCCCTAGCCACTCTGGGCGGCTTCCAACAGGAGATTAAACCATCTGTGATTTCTAATGCATGACAGCATAAACCTAACTGTGTCTACTCAGAAGTAAATCCTATGAAATTAAATGGGACCTACACTCAGGTGAGAGGGTTTAGGACTGGAAAAGGCTTTCTCAGTGGCTGCTCCCAGATTGTGGAAACTCCTTTCCATGGGATTCTAGGCTGGCCCCTCTCTGATTTCTTGTTATTGTCAAATACCTTTCTTGTTGGCTCAGTCAGTAGAGCATCAGACTCTTAATCTCAGGGTCGCGGGATCAAGTCCTACATTGGTTTTGATTGTTTTCAGTGCTGCTCTTTCATAGGGTTACTTTTTATATATTTATATTTAAACATTTATTGTGTGGTTTAAATTGCATCTGTTGTAGCTTGTTCTGTGAGCCACCTTAAGAGAAAGATGTGATATAAATAAAATAAAACAAACAAACAAGCAGTCACCCATTAACTAATGTTCTCAGGGTAACAACAACAACAATAATATGTACCGTAACTCTAAAAAGCAGTATTGAAACAGTCGGCATAAAACAGGGAGAAAAGTAATATGCCATCTGAATATCATCACAGACCCATAAACATTCCAGAGTGAGGCAGGGGCAAAATGATGAGATTTCAAAGACCTTTTCATGTTGCCTAGCTGGCCTTAGGTTTTACTTGTGTTTGAAGCCATGACTGCTAGGACAAGTATTACACACTGCATTTGGATCTGTTGGCATCTTCAGTTATTTTCTCATCCACCATATGCTCCAATTTTTGGAGTAGACTGGAAATGTATACAGTCTTGGCAGTGGCGGTGGAGGTGGAGACAAGACCTAAACCTGACACAGATTTGCCTCACAGGGGTAGTTATTTGGGTGTCAGTTGTTCTTCATTGCTTTGATGGCATACCTTCCTAAGGGGTAAGTGAAAACTCTGTGCAATGTTGCATAAAGCTCTGTGATGGTAATTTCCCCCTGCCTGCCCCCAGATGGTGGCAAAATCTTGTTTACACATAGGTTAAAATCTTATTATTGCTACCTTCATCTATGAGTTGACCTTAAAATCTTTTTGTTCTACTACATACCTTCTGTTTGCTGAGGTGTGTGTTTTTTTAAATATATCACAAGATATATGGCATCTGTTTTTACTATTCTGCATATAAGTTTCATTTATAAAATAAAATATGTGTAGCGAAAGTGTACCCTACTGAAAGCAACTTACAGGCACACTCTGTGGGCGAGAGGGGCAGAGAAAGAAAATAGGAGTGATATTTTCCTTAGTGGAAATAGACTGGTGGGGAAAACATCACACAATGCTTAACATTATGCCCTAGTCAGACCACACCTAAAGTATTGTGTCCATAATGAAAGAAGGGCATTGACAAATTAGAACATGTGCAAAGGAGGGTGACCAAGATGATCAAGGGTCTGGAAACCAAGCCTTATGAGGAATGGTTGAGGGCACTGGATGTGATGGCATGGGATTCGGACTCGGATGCTGAACCTGAGGGATCCCAGGCTGCACAGGAGTCCCCGCCTCCAGAACCAGCTGAGCCGGGGCAGGGGCATGAGCCTAAAGTGTCTTCACCTGTGCTGGATCCTCAGGTGCAGCTGAGTCTGCTCTGGTTCCTGAGGTGATGGAGGACCCATTGCCTGCAGGTGCTCCACTCTCAGCCCAGTCAGAGGAAGCTGAGATGCCTCTGGGTCTGGTAACCCTCCAATCTCTCCTGAGCTACAGAGGCTCAGGGCACAGAGGCAGAGGGAACTAAGTTCCCGCAGGAGGAGTGCTCGCCTCCAGGCCAGGAGAGGCAAGTCACCAGAGGATCGGGATCGCCCTATGCCTCGGGGCAGATAAAAGCTGGCCAGCCCCAGTCCCAAGTTGCGGGAGCAACATTGTTGGTTGCTAGTTCCTGCCTGAACCCTGTCCTGCTTACCTGCCTGACCCGCCCTGGCTCCCTGCTTGCATACCTGTTCCTGACTTCACCTGAGTCCCTGCCCTGCACCCAGCTTCAGCTACTACAGACTGCCTTCACATTGCACCTTTGACCACAGACCAGACTTGGACCTTGCCTCTTGAGTAACCCACGGGACCAGCACACTGGGTATGTTTAGCCTGGAAAACAGGAGATTGAAATATGATAGTCATTTATAAACATTTAAAGGGTTGTCAAATGGAAGATGGAGTAAACTTGTTTCTCCTGTTCCAGGGGGCATGACCTGAACCAATGGATTCAAGTTACAAGAACAGAGAGTCTGACTCAACACCAAGAAGAACTATCTGGTGGTAAGAGCTGTTCAGCAGTGGAAGAGACTCCCCAGAAGGTGGTAGACTCTCCTTCACCAGAGGTTTTTAAGCAGAGACTGGATGGCCATCTGTCATGGATACTTTAAGTTGAGAGCCCTGCATTTCAGGGGGTTGGACTAGATGACCCTCAGGCTCCCTTCCAAGTCTATAATTTTATGATTCTATGCATCCTTCATCACATGGGACCAGGTACCTTCTGGAACCCCATGTCTCCTAAGCAGCTGCCGTGATAGACACAAGTCAGGGGGAGCTGCAGTGGTCACAAAAAGCTCTTCTACACTTTATTCTCTGTGCTTGTGTTCACCTTTGAATGCTGCTCCAACCTGAGCACAGTTGCAGAAGGAGGTGATTGTGCCCCGGTTCATGCATGGTGGGAAAGGGCGATCGGAGAAGAAGGCAGTGCAGCTCTGCGAGCTTAGAAGGCTGCTTGCATTTCAAAGGAATCACTCCAACTTATAAAGCTTTCTGCTGTGAAGCAAACAACAGCTTTCTTTTAAATTTAGCTTTTTCCTCTGTGAGTCAAAGAAGAAGCCTCTAGGTGCTAGAGACACCTTTCAACACCATCCTGGTATGAAAAAATTGAAAAAGAGAGCTTTTCCACAGCACTTTATCTCCATACCAGGGAATGCTTCCCTTGTAAATTTCTGAATGCCAGGTTCATCGTGTACAAGTACCGTACATGGGAGCAAATCTAGTGACGAAGATGAAAAGCAAAGGAACTGTACAGGCAAATGGTTGCCTTGGATTGAGTCCTGCATTATTGTTTTTTAGATCAGAGTTATATCAGACTTCAAAACATGGGAAATTTTGATCTACTAACTGAAAAGGTTCAGAAACATGTTTTTGGAGTTTCAAATTTCTACTGTTATGATTTACAGTATGGTAAGGTTAAACCACAGAGCCTAGGGCTTGCCGATCAGAAGGTTGGCGGTTCGAATCCCCGCAACTGGGTGAACTCCCATTGATCAGTCCCTGCTTCTGCCAACCTAGCAGTTCAAAAGCACACAGTGCAAGTAGATAAATAGGTACTGCTCCGGCAGGAAGGTAAATGGTGTTTCTGTGCGCTGCTCTGGTTCGCCAGAAGCGACTTAGTCATGCTGGCCACATGATCCGGAAGCTGTACACCAGCTTCCTCAGCCAATAAAGCGAGATGAACACCGCAACCCAAGAGTCATCCGCGACTGGACCTAATGGTCCCTTTACCTTTACTTTTAAGGTACATTAAACAAGTAGGGATCAGATGATGCACATTTGTTAAAACCAAACAAAACACAAGATAATTTGTAAAATGGTCCACAATATATAAAAATGAATTTTTAAAGGCTAAGATCTGATCACCATTTTCTGTTTGCACATTCAAACCTGTTATATTAGCTATTTGAATGTACAGGATGTGTGTGGGTGTGTTTAAGTAAGATATTAATAACTGTGAACACAAAACTATCAGCCCCTGCCAGTCAGTTAACAGATGAAAGATTCCATCTAGATTCATGATTTTTTAGTGGGCATGACTCATTGATTACATGCCCTGGTGAGTCTCTTGATTTCAGGGAGGATTAAAGATGTTTTAAGAAGATAAACCCATCAAGAAAGTTTGCTGCAAATTGTTCCTCCATGCCCAGTGCAAGCCATATAGCTGTTAAAATTCTCAGATTGCAGTGCATCCAATCTGCCCTTGGATATCCAAGATTAAATTGCAAACAAGTATATTTTAAGAGTATGTGCTGTTATCTTGTGGCACTTTCCACTTGTTACTCTGAGTACACGGAAGGAAGCAGATGTATTTGACACTACTCTACAACTGTTGGCAGCCCACTTGCTTTTATTGCATAATTTGGTTTTAGTTGTGTAAGTCACCTTATCTATGCCCTTTTAGGATGGGAAAAGACATAGATGTTCTAATGTTCCAATGAACGGTCTTTGCCTAGAATCCACAAACCCTTCATTTCTAGGGTTCCCAATTTATTTATTTATTAAAATGTTTATAGCTCTCCATCAAGAGATATCAAGGCAGCAAAAAATAAATTCCATAAAACATACCAGTTTCTTCATTTGTTTATTTTTTGTAAAACCGGTATTTACATCTGTTTCACAGTTGGCATCTCAAAGCTTGATGTGCAGGGTGTCATCACAGAGAAGGCTCATTCAAGTGTCACCACTTAAGTTAATTCCAGTAGAGGAAGACTAAGCAAGGTCCCTGCTTTCGGTTATGTGAACCGGTTATGTGAATTTCTATACATGTAGAATCTAGGGACTTGTTAAACTGAAAGTGTGAAGACCAGGATCTAGAAATCCAAAGTAATATGAAAAGTTATTAGGTCTTTCCCAAGAAATAAACAACAGCCAAGGTTCAGAGAGAGGAGTTCAGAGAGAGCGCACTGATCCATTTCAGGGTCTCTTAACTGTGGTTTTGGATGCTAAACTGTCAGCTCCTTCTAACATTCCGCCATCCCAACTGTTATTCTGAGACAACAATGCCCCATAACCTCCCATGATAGTTAAAGAAAGATTTATACCAGCGCCCATAATGTAGTGACTACATAAATTCTGCAATGGCTATTCTCTCCAAAGTGTTTTATTTGGGTTGAACTGGAGAATATTGCAACTTACTTACCTCTTCTTCTCTAAAGAAACAAAAGGCGGCTGCTCTATAAATCTCTGCCTTTGGTGGTGTACAGCCTTTGGTGTACATATTTAGGGGGATCATTTCCTGAAAGGTTTCGCAGAGAAGAAATGAACGCTCGTCCTTGAAAAGTGAGAGCAAGTTACTATATTTTCCCCTCTCGAGTACCTCATAATGTGAGCAGTGAAATGCCAAGAATAATGTAAACTGTATAGTAAAACACCATGAAATACAGTACCTGGAAATATCTCCACTTAATAGGTGTTGTGCCATTAGCAGTGGATTTTATGGAAGTCAGGAGATGTAAATCTGCCACATAGACAAGGATTTACAGTAATATCCGCTCCGGTGGATGATTTCCATCACATTCAGCACTGCTATGCAACCTGTGTGTTTTCCAGAGGCTCTTTAGGCATGAAGGCCCCTTCATATTAATAAAAAGTTGGCATTTTGACCTTCATGTATTCTACACTGGTGATCTAAGGTCTCCATTGTTGGCTCCATTAGCTCAAAGACAGATTTTAAGTTTGAATTCTCACCAAAGCAGGAGGGCACAAACTTTGGGCATGTCAATGTTGTATCTGTTTATTTGAAATAAAGTCTGGAAGCTGCACCTACAGACCAGACAACAAGTTTTCTTAAGGAGTAAAATTCCAGTGGTTGAATGGAACAGGCTGGAGCAGCTTCAAAGGTCATCACTTTGATTGGAGGAGAAGGCACACTCCTACTGCCCATCAGCTGACGAGTGGTTTGCAGTGCACCTTCCTCCATCAAAGGCACAATTGGGAGCCCATTTCAATTTCCAAATTGTTCCTTTGAATCCCTGCCCTTAGCTGCCACACACCTGACATCATGATGGATGTGGTTTCCCTGAAATGGCCTTGTGGGCCAAATGGGAAGGTCTGGTGGGTCATCCTTTGGCACTGGATAATGGTTTATTATTCAACCTATTTCACTCCTTTTAGAAAGGAGAAGCATAATAAGTTCTAGCGGACTAAGAAATATTCTGCCCAATAACAGAATTATTTCTCTTTGTAGAATTAATAAAACATAACAAGTGACTATTAGTTTTCCTTGTCTATCATGCTTATGTGAAATTAATTTAGCAATAACTACAGTTTCCTCCTATTTTCCTTGAAAAATCTCCTTTTTATGCTCTTTTTAAAAACATGTTATTTCAAACATTTTAGTCTTCCTTTAGTCATGTTTGAAACAGTGCAGCAGATTTCTTCTTAACTGTCACTTTCTGGTGCAAATTAGTAGGTTAACAATGGATCTAGATATATAATTAGGGCTGTAATTGTTTGAACACTTACCTAGGAATATACTCTGATGAACACAGTTCATGTTACTTCTGAATATGAAGTATTGTATTATTAAATACAAATATTATCTTCACTGGATTTATAAGCATTCTCCAGAAATTTGCTTACTATGGAACACTTCCACTACATCTGAAATAATCCCTCTTTGCTGCTCCAGAATTCCAGTAATACCTTGTGTTTGCTGTTTTGCCATAACCACAGCAAATAGCATCCTGTGCTTTGGGAAATTTTGCTTCTAGCTAGAGTCCTGCTGGCTCTGAGACAATGTATTTCTCTTGACATTCTTAATAATATTTAGGGTTTACAGAGCACACACTGAAGATGCTCAAAGAGCTTCACACACATCATTTTGTTAATTCTCACAACAGCCTTGGAAGCAGCATTTTCAGTGACATGTTGCTAAAGTAGAGTTGACACTACCTAATAGTGTCTTGTTTAAGGTCAACTAACGAGATAGTGGCTGATGTAAGCTTTGAATCAGGTGTAGCTCACAATGTTAACCACTATGCTACACCAGCTCGCAGCTGCTGATTCTTTTTTCTAGTGCTAGCTTTTCTCTCTCTCTTCTAAATGCATTTGTCTATCATGAGTCATCAAGGATAGGGCAGATTGCATATTAAATCAAGGGAAAAGGGAAAAGCATTATGGGGGTTATCCAATGGTGACCATCCTCTAGCTGCTAGAATCTAACAGAACATGCGTGCACACACACATCAATGGACCCTACAGAGTAGATTTGGAGTGTCTCCGAGGAATGCAGAGAGAGGAAAATGGGGAGAAATGCTATCCCATGAGTGGAAGTTCATTTGTGTAGTGTTGGATATCATCCTTTTTTCTTGAGTGCTGTTGGGGCATTTAAAACAGAGCCAACTCCTAGGGGCTGAGGGGGATTTGCCCCCCATTAAAATATATGAGGGGGCCAGGGGGCCCAAAGTTGATGAACAGTGCCATTCAAATGTTGTGTGTGCACTGTGCTATGTATGTGATTGATTATGTGGGGTTGGGGGATACTTGCCCCCCCCCAATATAGGATTGCTTGTTTATCATGGGCTAAAGCATTAACTTGCTTAACTCTGATAACAGGGGAGAACTATTGCCCTCACGTTCCACTTATGGGTTTCCCAGAGGCATGGATGGCCCCATGTGTGGAGCCTTTGGTCTGATCTATCTGTTGGCATCCAGGGGTCGAAAGGCCAGCTGGCTTGGCCCCAGCTGGATCATCTCCCTCTCAGCCTTCATGCTGTGTAGATTCATTGACTTCCGGCTCCGATATTAATCAGCGACTCAAGCCTGCTGACTTGAGCACACCTTACGTAGCAGAGTAAACTGCACAACAGAAGAGGCTTGAGGCTGTGGATACATAAGAGACTCCAAACAAAAAGCAATACACAGAGCGTATGTTCTGCTCACGGGTCCCAACAATCTGTGCTGGAATGTAAACAGGCATGTGACACGCAAAAATCCCATGTCTGCAACAAAAGGTGGAATAGAATCTCCAACACTATCAGGGTCTTTTTTATACTTCAATGTGAGTTAAAAGAACATTGCTTGGATTTTTAAAAATGCTATGCTGATATTTAAATATATCTTAATGCATTATGTCCATGTAAAGGTTGCAATTCTGTTAAGGATATTAACTTTACTGGAATACCCCTCTTTCCCTTCTAGGAATTTACTTTTGAGGTTACAGCCTCTGAAGACACTCATTACAAAGTAAATACAAGCTAGCCTGAGGGGCATTGCATTGATTTATTGTGATGTAGTTCAACCTATTGGAAAATGACAGTGGCACGAATGATGCATCACATTTTGGGAACCACAGTTTCACGGTGTGATTCCTAGCTGTGTCTTGAAGGGCTTCAGTTGTAATGAGTTTCATCTTCACACACAACACAAGTGACCATCCACATGTTTTCCCCACAGGAAACACACATGCACATGCACCAGGGGATGGAAGAAATGGTTGTTGAGATTTGATAAAACAAAAAACAAAGAATGAAGTATTTTGAACACTCCAATGTAAGTGAACTTAGAACATCATCACATTTCTGTGTCTCTGTATTAGGATTGTGATTTCAGGACACTGTGCAGCCATTGCTACATAAACTGAAGTACGTGAAAATTATGAGAGATTGAGGGTGGGGGTTCTGTGCAGGTCCCATGAATCTTCCTGCTTTCCTACTTAATTTGGTGGCGGATCTAATTGAAAAGCATCGTGAATGGGTTGGCCAAGCAAATGACTTGCTGTTCTTCAAAACTTTCATATTTGTGTCATGCATAAAGAAAATGCTCTTTCTACTGTACTTTATTGAGGAAGAAATAAAAACTATTATACTCTGTTATGGTGTCTTTGTTTGCAACAGCTTCTCCTTTCTTCCACACCTGAGTAAGTGGCACCTGAGTAAGTTTACACACCTGAGTAAGTGGCTCTTGTGTTAGTGTACTTCCCCACTGAAGATATTGTATACTATGAAGTGAATGCCTGATTTCCCAACTGGCTATTACCCAGGTCTGTTTCCACCATTAATGTACCTGAATGATAGAACACATGCTGTGTATACAGTATAGTATCTGTGGGGTTGCTGAGGACTTAACCAGAGACCTGCGTGAAACACATGCATTCTGTCACAAAGTATTCTACCAATATATGATGGATGGGCCTGATGAAGTTTCCCAATATCTGGTTTAAAGCCACATAGCAAGAGACTTACCGTGATTCATCACCTCCAGTACCCTCTACTGTCTCCTTGCCTCTTACTGCCCTCCTAGGTAATCTCTCCTAGGTAATCCCAGGGGATGGTGCCACCCACTTTGGGAACCACCGGACTAGATAGGTAAATAGTCTGATCTGGTATAAGGGAGCTTCCTTTGTTCCATGATAGGATGTAGGAAGGCTTGTGCAACCTGAACCTCATCTCAGAGATGTTCCTGAATGAAACACCATTTCCAAGTTTTGTCATGGATAGGAAGACTTTCCTCAAAGAAGCATTAAGTTTCCTGCAATAATAATGAACTTCCCTCTTTGATATTAGGAAAGGTTTGGACCCTTTTTGTTTGTTTTCTGACCTGGATGCAGTTCCTGAGATCCATTAAAGTATTGAATCAAACATAAAGAGTATCACTAAGCCATCAGTCTGCTGTAGGAGCCAAAGCTGCATTTACTCTCTTTTCTATAATCTTACCATTCTTAATTGCCATATTGACAAAAAAGAAACAGTTGTTTACCTTGCAAAGTCTCTGGAGTGCCTGCCAAATTAATCCTTTTAAGCAGTGTTTCTTCAGCTCCAGAGATAAGTAAGGAGCATGCAAAGCAGCTAGAGGCTCCCTTAAGAGGTTGTAAACATACACACACAACTTAGAAATTAACCTTGATGGGTGAGAACTTGTCAAGGATTTCATCTTTCCTATTTCATAACATCACGGCGCTACAAGAGGGAGGGGAAAGTGGAATAATTAAAGGATCCTTTAGCAATGCTGATTTCTTAAGGGTCCAAACATTTCAGGAAACACCTGCCAGAGGCACGCTACAGTACATTAAGGACTGTTTTGCACATTTCTTTTTGGGACACAGCTATTGGTGATATGTGCTAGAAAAGGAGTGTGCTGTGCACCATCATGTGAGAACAGCTACACAACTTTCTGCTTAGCTGCAGGGGCACACATCTCATTTCAGCTTCTCAGTATGTCCAATTGGAATAGATATTTGTTCCCTTATTTGCATTTAACCATGCACATGTTTTTTCTGAAAGATGTGCCAGAAACAACCATCAAGTGTTGCTGCTCTCCATTCCTTTCAAGAAAGACATGTGCATCAAACCTCCTACACAGATTGCTCACAAATTAACTTGTGCATTAAAAAGCAAAAACCCAGCACTGTAGTTACCTTGCAATGGAAGCAACTGCTCTGAAATAATCTGAGAATAAGAATGTCACATGGCAACTTTACCTTAATAGCTACATAATAAGATGGATCTTTTTATCTCTATGTATTTCTCATTGACTCTTTGGGGATATAGCCATCTTGCTGCCACTAGCCATTTTACTGCCATTAGTCAATAAGAAACTTGGCATTCTGCATATGTAAGCCAGCCTTTCACGTGTAATTAAAAATAATGAAAATGTGCTTCCTCTGACACGGTTGCGGTTAATGAGTTTGATTTCTGCATTGAAAGCCAAAACAAGGCAAATCTGAACTAGCCATACCTGTATCAGAACCTCTTAAGAATCCTTCAAAAACGGATAAACCTGAAAATGTGGTTTGTTCTGAAACACTGGGAAAACAAGAGATTTGCCTTGGACTCTAGATGTTATAAAGCATTGTTGTTTAAAAAATCTGGCTGTAATCTTTGTACTTTGCTAAGGGGTAAATAGAAATGAATGTAGACTGGCTGAAATGAGTGTCTAGATTAAACAAGGAGACACTTGTCACCATGCTCAGGGCTCCATCCTTCCTATTTTTATCTGTGTTTGTGGAATGGAGATGGAAGAACAACCTATGGTCTAGGAAGAAAACTCAGAAAGTGAAGGTGGGTGGAGGAGGAGGAAGAGAGAGTGCATGATTATAATTATTTGCAGGAAAGGTGGCTGCATGTGTAAAAAAACAAAAACACCTGTGTGTGTATCATGCATATTAATAAATCCCAGTGTTACAATCAACATTATCTGTGTATCCCCAGTAGGTTCCATGACTCATTCTCTGGGTCCTTGCCAGCTCTGTAAACAAAAGGCTATACAGATATCTGATAGCATTATTATGTTTGCCTTCATGGCACCCTTGGTACAGGTTATCAGCTTCTCTCTAGCCTTTATCACCAGAGTACTTAAACTAGATTTCTTGTACACCACCATTCTTTTACATAAAAAATTCTCTTTGAGCATAGCACAAAAGCTTTGTTTCATCCAGAGGGCAATCCCAAAGGAAATTGTTCTAACAGATGGCAGCCATTAACCATTACCCACACCAGCATCAAGCAACTTTGTTGTTCACTCAGTGGGAGGTAAGATATGCTAGAAATATGTGTATTAGAGAGAGAGAACGTGTATATTGTTATGGATACATATAGAGAAGTACAGTGGTACCTCAGTTTTCGAACAATTAGTTCATGAAGAACTTGGAACCTGAACACTGCAAAACCGGAAGTAGGTGTTCTGGTTTCTGAACTTTTTTTCAGAAACCGAACATGCTCCATTTTGAGTCCCCCTGTGTTTCCTGTTGCGTTGCTAATTTGCGCCCCCCCCCAATTGCAATTCAAGCCTTCCATTTTTTTTTTTTCGTGGAGGTGGCCATTTCCACATTTATTTCTCCTCTGTTGCGCTGCTCCTTTGCGTCCCCCTATGTTTCCTGTTGCACTGCTAATTTGCGCCCCCCTATTGTAATTCAAGGGACGCAGGTGGCGCTGTGGGTTAAAGCCTCAGCGCCTAGGACTTGCCGATCGGAAGGTCGGCGGTTCGAATCCCTGCGGCGGGGTGCGCTCCCGCTGCTCGGTCCCAGCGCCTGCCAACCTAGCAGTTCGAAAGCACCTCCGGGTGCAAGTAGATAAATAGGGACCGCTTACCAGCGGGAAGGTAAACGGCGTTTCCGTGTGCGGCTCTGGCTCACCAGAGCAGCGATGTCACGCTGGCCACGTGACCCGGAAGTGTCTCCGGACAGCGCTGGCCCCTGGCCTCTTAAGTGAGATGGGCGCACAACCCCAGAGTCTGTCAAGACTGGCCCGTACGGGCAGGGGTACCTTTACCTTTATTGTAATTCAAGCCTTCCGTTTCCGATTGCAGTCTTTTGGGGTGATATTTGGAGCTTATATTTTGTGCTTTTGTTTTTGCTATTTATTTTGCGTTTTTTGTTTTGAGGCTTTTTCAGTTAATTTGTTTTTGTGACTGTGTGGATACCAGTTCATTGATTGACTGATTGATTGATTGATTGACTGTGTGACTGCGGAAATGGATAACCCCCCCCCCCATCCAAACAATGACTATCATTGGTGCAGGTAATAATTTTTTAATTTTTTTTGTCATCTACAATACTGTTTTATTTATTTTATAGTACAGTACATTAATTATTGCTTTCATTTTATGGATCAATGGTCCCATTAGATAGTAAAATTCATGTTAAATTGCTGTTTTAGGAGTTGTTTTTAAAAGTCTGGAACGGATTAATCCATTTTGCATTACTTTCTATGAGAAAGCACGCCCTGGTTTTGGAATGCTTTGGTTTTGGAACAGACTTCTGGAATGGATTAAGTTTGAGAACCAAGGTACCACTGTAGTTAAAATCAAAATTGCAGCCTAATGCTAAGAGTCAGAACTGCTTGTCCAAAGCAGTGTCCGTAAGCAGCAAGAACCTTGCCCTCAGAAACTATGTTCTTTAACAGGAGATTGATAGCTGGCCAGATAAGAGGAGGAAAACATATTGGAATGTAACGATAAGGAGTTAGCACAAAGAAGGAGAATTGGAAAGGTAACAGAATATGTAAGCCAAAATCCACTGAAAAGGAATGATTGAGGCTGATACCGGGAGTTTCTAAGTGGAAAACAACTCCAAATATGGTGTGCCCAATTGGAAGGCCCGATTGGAAGGTCCATGAGTTGTTCACACATTGCTTTAGCCCATAATAATGCGTAAATGATATGGGCATGCATTTACCTGATAGAAGAAGAGTATATAAGAAGAGCCTAAAGGCAAGTATCAGGGCCAGAACATGCTTGTGGCAATAGCCCTGTGGATGACTAATGATGATTAATAAATCTCTGTTGAGCCTACCTTGTGTACCTGACTCCTCTTTCCTTACAGACTTTCTGCTGTCTACTCCAAGGAAGAAACCCTAGAAATTTTCCTAGCAGATATCACTGGAACAAATAGCCATCTCCAAGTGAGCTGTCCAGGGTCCTGAAAGAGCTGTGTTTTACAATCCAGGATCTTGATTTCACATTATGCTGACACCTGCATTTCCTATACCTTCCACTCTCTTGATCCTTTAGGGACTGCATTTCATACTGGACTCAGTCTGGTTAACTAACTGCTTGTTCTTACTGTCAGTCTAAGGCTACTTACTAGAACAGCTTACTTCCTGTTTATTCATATCACCCTGTTCCTGAACTTTGATAACAAAATAATATTTGGAGTGAAAATTGTTGCTTTATTCTATTAACAAGCAAGCCAGGTATTTTCTATCTTATTCATTTTCTTGTAATTTTAAGGTTGGAGCCATTCAGCTCAAACACATAAACAGAAACCCCATGCAATACATGTGTTGCTGGAAGTGAGTAATTGAATATTTGGACACACACACACACACACACACACACACACACACACACAAACCCTCCTTGATCATATAAAACTAATATATCAGAGATAAAGTTCTAGGCAATTGCTTCCATGAAAATCTAGTTTTGTTTGTGCACAGATTTTTAATTATTTTTTAATATGAAGGAGCAGCTAAATATTAAATAATCTGTAATGGGTTTCTCTTTGTCTGATTTCGTTCTTAGCTGTACAATTTTATAAATGTCTGCTCAGAAGTGCCACCGTTTTCTTACTCCTACATAAGTAGGCATTTTGGGGTTAAAAGAGAAGACCATGGGCCATGCTTTACTGGCTGAACAACATTGACTTGGATAAATAGATTTTTTATTTTATGTTGAGTTATTTTTCCATGGTTTCACTCTGCCTGCCTTTGAGTTTAACTAGAGATTTTGTAGAATTAAATCACAGCATGGTGCCAAAAAAGGAATATTGATGGATCAATCAGGATTACATTGGGGCTGATGTGGTCTGAACTGGCAGTGACTAATCATAAAAGATATTGGGGTTGGAGTGGCCTAATGAATAGAGTAACCCAGTGTGTGAAACAGTGAAAATGGAAAATCCTTGGAATTATTAGGACAAGGGTCAAAAATAAAACTGCCAGTGTCATGGTGCCATTATATAAATCTATGGCATAGCTGCACTTAGAATATTATGCACAGTTGCAGTTGTCCCATCGAGAAAGAGAGAGAGAGAGAGAGAGAGAGAGAGAGAGAGATTCTACAGCTGAAATAAGTGAAGAAAAGGGCAACCACAACGATTAGGAGAATGTAATATCTTCCCTAAAAGTAAATACTACAAAGCTCTCAGACTTTTGAATTTAAAGAAAATGTAACTGGGAGGACATGATAAAGGTGCCTATGATTATGCACTGTATGGAAGAAATGGGTAGAGTGAGATGGTTTTCTTCATTTCTCATAATAGAAGAGTAAACTGATGAAGCTGAATATTTGGAGATTCGGGACAGACAAAAGGAAGTACTGCTTCACAGAGAACACAAATGAACTATGGAATTTGCTACTATAAGATGTAGTGATGGCAACCAGTTTGGACTGCTTTAAAAGTGGATTAGACAAATTCATACAGGGTAAGAGTATCAGTGACTACTGATCATGATGGACAGATTATCTCCAGTGTGAGAAGCACTGTGTTTCTGAATACCAGTTGCTGGGGACCATGGACAGGAGAGTACTATTGCATTCATGTTCTGCTTATGGATTCACAATGAGACAGGTTGACCCCTGTAGGAAATAGCACTCTGAAATGGGTAGATGTCTGGTCTGATCAAGCAGCGCTCTTCTGATGTCACAAAGCACATCCTGTCTTCAACCCAGATGCAGCCTCTTACCCCCTTCCTGCTTCTTTCTGCCTTTCTCAATAAGCTTCCTAAAACTTCCCCTGCTTCTTTGTTTCAGTGACACTGTCATTCTTGCCTGCTCAGAGCCCTCTCTTGGAACTGGCCTTAGCTTGGTTTCTTGACCACTTATCTTCCTAACATCTGTTATCCCTTTCATCCTGGCTACCACATGTTGAAGTATCCACTCAAGCAATACTGTTTTTCATGCTGCTTAACTGCTATAAGCCATGGGCCTCAACAGAAGTCCTGGACTTCTCCAAGACATAAGAACATCTCTTTTAAAAAAAAACAAAAACCACTGATAACATTCTCTTAAGCACTTCCTTTCATTTTAGAAGTGGTCACTTTAAGCCTGCGTGAGAAAATAGAATCTAATTCCTTCACATAATCATCTCATAGTACAATCTTCTGTAGAACCATATATTTCAGTTCATCACACATGGAATGAGATGATAATTAAAAGCTGCATAATGTCACAGACACATGGTTAATTCTGAAAATTATTAATCTTGCAAAATCTGACAGAACTCATTTAGAATCCTCTAATTTAGAACCGTGCAGATATTCAAAATATCATACCATTTGATTAGCTAACCAGAAATAACCAGATTATTTGAAGACAAATGTGCCTCATGCAAACAGAGTTTGCTTCTAATTTATATTCATTATAAAGCTTTCTGATATGATGTGAACTGTTCTACCTTCAAAACAAAAGACAATGCTATTTATCTACTGATGTTCTCCCTTATGCACATCCACAATGTCCCTTTTATATGAAAAACTGATGTGTTTAAACTACACGATTAATTTTATCTGAAGCTTTCAGAGAAGCACTTTAATTTAGGGGGTTAGAGTTACTATCCCCAAAAGACATGCATGGACGCTCTGTGTTAGTCATGATGATACCTTGGAGTCTTGCAGAGAACTGGGCTCTTTCTCATTCTAGAGAAAATGCTGTCCTCGGCTTCTCATTCTGAGGGTTAAACTACATGTGATGTTAAACATGTGATTTAATATGTCGTAATTTTTTAATACCGTAAATAGCAGCTGCTGATGAGCCTAGTCAGGATCAGCACTGGGATGCATGGGGAGGGGTTTAACCCTTTCCTCCTATGCTGGTGTCCCAAAGGGAACCCTCCTTCACACAGAACTGCTATTTGGTACAAGAAGGAAATTCCCATTGCCACCAGTGGTGACATCTCTTCCATGTGGAGACTCCAATATGGGAGGAAGTGGTAGAACACTAATAACCACAACAACCCCAAAACTCTCCTCCGTGTGTGTTGTATTCCCAGTCCTGACTGATCCACAAATAAAAACAAGACTCACGGAACATTAAACCATGTATATAACATTATATGTAGTTGGCATGTAGTTTTTCGGCACAGCGTGTCCCTATAAAGGCCCATCTCCTCTCTGTTCCTCCTCCACTTTCCTCAAAGTGCCCTTAGGATATACAGTGGTACCTTGGTTTACGAACTTAATCCATTCCGGAAGTCCATTCTTAAACCAAAGCATTCTTAAACCAAAGCGTGCTTTCCCATAGCAGCATGGGACTCAATTTACAAATGGAACACACTCAACAGGAAGCGAAACATATTCTTATTCCATGGAAAAGTTCATAAACCAAATTACCTACTTCAGGGTTTGCAGCTTTCTTAATCCAAGTTGTTCATAAACTAAACTGTTCTTAAACCAAGGTACCACTGTATTAATGTACTTCGATCAGCACTAAAAAAAAAAAAATGCTTCTGATAATTAGTTTCTAGCTGTGAACTGTGAAGCTGTGGACTTCATCTCCCATCAGCCTTAGGTAGCATGAACAAAGAGCAGATATAATGGGAGTAGTGGCCCAAAATGCCTGGAGCTCACCAGGATGGGGAACATTGGTGTCTTGGCATTGTAATCATGGGCAGAGTAGGACATTTGATACAGGCTGAAGTTATATAATGATTATTCAACTGTGCTTCAAACACCACCAATCTACTCAAGCCACATATTCAGCATGGCAGGTTAGTGAATTGATTCTCAAGAACTGTTCAGTTGTATGTAGGGATGAGAGCGCGGGGGGGGGGGGTTCACCCTACCCAGATTTCAAAGCAGATGCACCTGATCCAGTCTAGGCACAACATTGCCCAGATCAGATCAATGATCCACTTCAGAAATTGCAGTCTGGCATATTTATGAATGAGGTGGTCAGTGTAGTGAATTGTCTCCATCCTTGCTATCCCCTCATTTTTCCTTTAAATTTCTAGGGCAATGTGTCCAGCTGTCCACTGCCTGAGAAGCTCATGTGGGGGATGCCTTGCTGATGCATGGTTTGAATGCACATACAGCAGGTTGCCTGGATGTGCCCGGATTTCATGACATTTCAACACTCTTAGTGGGAATTCTATGGTACAAACCATTGCTACCCTTGATGTTTACATGCCCTGTTTTATAAGGTCAATGGGGGGGATGAAGGCAGCACATAATCCTTGAATCACCTTGTAAGTATTTTTAAGTGGTTTTTTGTGGGGGGGTTTGGTGGATTTTTAATGATTTTCAATTAAAAAACAACTAGGAAGCTAGACAGGACAAAACCTCTGAGAATTGGTATGGACCAGACGTTCATGGGTCCACCCACCCCTAGTTATTTATTGACTGAATGTGCGTAATTTGTAGAATATCCAATTTTGTCCTTTATAGGTACATAAGCTCTGTTGAGAAATTATGGAAGAGGGTCTAGCAGCCGTGATCCCAGAACCACCTCTCGTGCATTCGAATGCCCCTACATCTCAACTCAAAGCTTCAGGTGAAACATCTATTATTACTGTTTTCATATCCAGTGAGTTCTTCTTATCAGCTCACCCAATAAATTATTCAGGGAAAGAACAAAGTTGAAATAAAGCAGTGTTTTCCTTGCAAATTCAGAACAAAGAAAAGAAAACAGCACCTGAGTTACAGATCCTGCTGTGTTCATGTCCCCACTGTAGTTTTATGGCATTTTTCAAAGATTTTTCTCTTATGGTTACAATTGCATTTATGATAATGAGTGGCTTATCCCGAACTCTTTTTTGCCTGTCTACCTTCAGGATATTTTCATCCTAAAGTGTACTGTGATGTGAAACCACAGCTGCTGGGCAATGACAACAATAACAAAAATTCCATGAGACACATATAAATGCAGCTGTACTCTGCTGCTCTTTTCTTGTTTAATATTATTCCGTGTAACACTGCATTACCTTCCACCAGGGATGAGGAATCTTTGTCCCAGACCTTCTAAGGCTCCAAGTCCCATCATTCTTGACCCTTAGCTATGCTGGCTCGGGCAGTTGGGAGCTAGAATCCAACAACATCTGGCAGACAACAGGTTCCCCTTGCATAACAGCATACCACAACTCTGGGCCACATTCATGTTGTGGAACATATATTTCAAATATTTTACAAAAGAGTTATCCATAATGCAACGATAATTGGATCTCTTATGGAATAAGTATTACCTTTTAAAAAACATTTTGTTTCAGTAATGACATGTTTGCCATCCTGGACTCCTTTGGGGGAATATGCATGATATAAATCTAATTAATTAATTAAGTTTAATACCTAAAGCAGCATCTACTTCCATGTGGTCCAACTACCTGTGGTCCAAGATTATCTGCCAATGCCCTTCTCTCTGTTCCTTCTGTGATGTCTGCTGTGTGTGCTTGAGTCTAGGGAGTGCCTTTTCCCCCCTCTGACAAGATGATGATTTGCTAGGCCTGCAAATGGGGCCATATTCCTCTCTTGAATTCCCTACTGCCCTATAAAATGAGCTGCTAGATGCTGCCTCTACCAATGTGTCTGCAGGTACCCTTGTTATGTGCCTTGGATATGGAAAAACTGATTGGTTCAAAATTGGGAAAGGAGTACGACAAGGCTGTATATTGTCTCCCTGCTTATTTAACTTATATACAGAATTCATCATGCAAAACTGGATGAATCCCAAGCCGGAATTAAGATTGCCGGAATAAATACCAACAACCTCAGATATGCAGATGACACAACCTAGATGGCAGAAAGTGAGGAGGAATTAAAGAACCTTTTAATGAGGGTGAAAGGGGAGAGTGCAAAATATGGTCTGAAGCTCAACAACAAAAAAACTAAGATCATGGCCACTGGTCCCATCACCTCCTGGCAAATAGAAGGGGGAGAGATGGAGGCAGTGAGAGATTTTACTTTCTTGGGCTCCATGATCACTGCAGATGGTGACATCAGTCACAAAATTAAAAGATGCCTGCTTCTTGGGAGAAAAGCAATGACAAACCTAGACAGTATCTTAAAAAGCAGAGACATCACCTTGCTGACGAAGGTCTGTTTTGTTAAAGCTATGGTTTTCCCAGTAGTGATGTATGGAAGTGAGAGCTGGACTATAAAGAAGGCTGATCACCAAATAATTGATGCTTTTGAATTATGGTGCTGGAGGAGACTCTTGAGAGTCCCATGGACTGCAAGAAGATCAAAACTATCCATTATTAAGGAAATCAGCCCTGAGTGCTCACTGGAAGGACAGATTGTGAAGCTGAGGCTCCAATACTTTGGCCACCTCATGAGAAGAGAAGACTCCCTGGAAAAGACCCTGATGTTAGGAAAGATGGAGAGCACAAAGAGAAGGGGATGACAGAGGATGAGATGGTTGGACAGTGTTCTCGAAGCTTCCAACATGAGTTTGACCAAACTGTGGGAGGTAGTGGAAGACAGGAGTGCCTGGTGTGCTCTGGTCCATGGGGTCATGAAGAGTCAGACATGACTAAATGACTGAACAACAACAACCTCCCTCTGGTAGCGTCTCAGAAAAATATGTCCACCTCCTGCATTGATTTCCCAATAAAAATCTTTTTTAAAAAAAATATCTTTTTTACAGAACTGCTATTTGGTACTGGAAGGAAACTACAGGTAGCACTAACACAGAGCTAGCATTGGTGCTTCCTGTCAGAAGACTACGTATGGATAAAGCAGGACAGGCCCTCAAGCCATATGACTGGCATTAAGCTAATGCCACATTTTCTAGCTGTGCCTGCTTCCCAGCTGAATACATTGCAGAAGCCAGCTTGACATCTGTGTTATTGAAGAGTCAGGTTTGATATAGCAGCATGTAGATTTTCATTGCTTCACGATCCAATTTGTCACTGCAAAATGAGCAGCAACGTAAGAGTGTAGGACTGATTGATGCTTGTTTGAATAATAGCTATCTAAGGTATTTTTAAGGCAGCGATCAGAACCATATTTAAGAGCCATTTAAGAGCCATTTCTTAATTTATTTCAATAGGTCCTTAAAGCTAGAACATACAGCTGAGGAACAGCTCTTGGTTGTCCAGGGGCCCAGTGGCAATGATGTCGATCAGCATGCCAACTTCAAGGGGAAGAGCTTGGCAATTAATCTGCCAATACTACAAAAACCATCCTTTGATTGATTAGATACTTTTCTTATTTGTTTGCTTTGTGGGTTTATATTCTGCTCTTCAGCAGAAGGGGCACAGGGCAGGGCATATGTCTGGATTTTCCAGGGTCTCAATAACCTTTGGGATGTCCTGGTTTTTACTTTTTGAAATATCATGGCAACCCTACAACAAGCATTATACATAAATACAACAAAACCAGCTTAAAAACTAAGGGTCGGTTTCCTCCATCTGTGGGAACCCTGGGCAATGATTTCTACTTATGCAATGGGGCTTCCCCCTTCTCCTCACTCCATGTACCCCAATGACCCCCCCAAAAAAAAACCCCAAATGGATCTGGTGAGGTTGAGAGACAACATGCAAGGAGGGATATCATTCTGTCACAAGCTGGAATGCTTGTGCAGATGGAACAATTGGATGAGCAGGATGTTCAATTCCACCCAATTCCACACTGGTTAAAGGCAGGGATGAAGGGGGGATCTTTGGCCTTCAAAGTTATTGGGCTACAACTCCCACCATTCTCACCCATGCTGACTGGAATTGATAGGAGTTCAACAACATTTGGGAGGCCACAGACTACCCAGTCTTTCTTTAAGGAGTCAGATTTCCTGTATCTGTACAGTATTCAATTATTGCTTCTAGATTTGCTAAATTTGTATCCTGCCTTTCCACCAAATGGAGAGATCAAACGCACAAAAACAAGGCATATTAAATACATCAATGAAGCCAAAACACCAGCCAGTTAAATAAATTGAAGCATATTTGCAATGGCCATAACATGTCAGCTTAGAAAGCCAAAGTATGATAGCTATGGCCATATTTGCTCTGTCCAGTAGCTGGTGTGCTACCTTCTGGTGGCGAAAGGCACTTTGTACCAGATACACTGTATATACCACTTAAAGAGCAAGCACATTCTTGTTTCAGGAATTGCCGTAGCTCAGTGGTAGAGCATATGCTTCACATGCAGAAAGTCCCAGGTTCAATCCCCAGCATCTCCAGGTAGGGCTGGGAATGTTCCTTGGCCAAAATGTTGGAGAGCTGCTGCCAGTCATAGACTATACTGAGTTAGATGGACCAATAGTCAACTTGGTGTAAGGCAGCTTTCTATGCTCCTATGAGAGCCAGTGTGGTGTAGTGGTTAAGAGCAGGTAGTCACGTAATCTGGTGAACCGGGTTCGTGTCTCCGCTCCTCCACATGCAGCTGCTGGGTGACCTTGGGCCAGTCACACTTCTTTGAAGTCTCTCAGCCCCACTCACCTCACAGAGTGTTTGTTGTGGGGGAGGAAGGGAAAGGAGATTGTTAGCCGCTTTGAGACTCCTGAAGGGGAGTGAAAGGTGGGATATCAAATCCAAACTCTTCTATGTTGCAAAACCCCCATTTCTAGGGTTAGGTTCAAGCGGTTGCTTATGGCAGCAAGTTTTAAGGGGCAGAAGTAGGCTATTCTGTGTTCCCCTTATGTGTGGCCGGGCCTGCTTACTATGGGATGGCCCAGCAGGACTTACGCATCATGATGAGGCAGATGATTAAAGTGCATGTAGTTCAAAAACCAAGAACTGCACCAACAGAAGACACATATTGGCACATTTGTAGTTTTCACCCTTACACATCATATGATGTAAATATCTCCCTGGATGGGCATGTAGCCCCCACAAAAGAGGACATGTCTGTGATTTCCCAGACATATGGCAACCCTAGCTTCTTCGACAAAAAATAATAAGGTCCTGGCCTTCAGCAAGCTGAAACCAAGACACTGCGCTCAGACTTCTCTTTCTGAACTGTTACTTTGGAATTGAGTGATGCCTTCCAGGAGCTTGAAGATAGTGCAGAGAGAGAACTGGTAGTACCAGAATGATCCCTCTAATGGGCCCTTACAAGGCAAACCACTAGTACTAAAAGTACTGTCTCTTCCTTCCGAAGTATATTAAGCTGTTGCTCAGGAAAGTGAATAAATCACAGTCAACAGGTCCTTCATTCAGGAGGAAATTGCATAGCCAACCAAAGGGTGAAAGTAAATTGTTCATTCTTCTGGCAACCCAATGAGCAAATGCAATGAAGAGTACAACAAGATGGGAAGCTTAGAAAAGGCTGAAATGTAGCTGTTTCTTTCCACAAGCATCCTCAAGGACTGTCCTCGCTTTATTTTCAAAACAGAATTTTTAAAATGCTTAAGGGAAGTGGAGAGAGAAAATATGCATTGATGCCAAAGCTAACCACAAAGCCTGTTTATCATTGTGTGCAATTCTGTTCGACAGCAGTGTGATATTTGAGGACTTCTTTTGTCTAATTAAACAGAACATTTTTGTTTCCTTTCGTGTTGAAAAGTCATGCACCATTATTAGCTGGTGGAGAGTTCTGAATGCCAGTTTATTTGTGGCACCAAGTTTGTCCCCGCTGATAGTTATTGTAAAGGCTGAAAGGTTAACAAGAGTTGGCTGGAACCAAGCAGTTTGCCAGGTGTTATTCCCTATGATGGATGGAGGGAGGCCAACTGAAAATTATCACTGCAACCCAAGTCACTGGCAACTCCTCATTTCAGAGCAGCAATGTTATTTGTGAAGATAAAGCTCCCCTCTCCCCCTCCCCCTGTTCTAGCTACAATAATTTGTAATAATTGCTAAGCAGCAGCAGTGAGCTCTCTTCAAATGTCTATGGCTTCCCGACAGCCAAAAGCATAATCCTTTCTATTGGTCTCTTCTGTGCAGACCAACCTTAGACAACCTTTCTTTTGTTTTTGCCATGGCTGTTGGGACAGCAGGGTGCAAGTCTTGTTGTTTCCAGAGGGGATTTTAAACCACCCTGTCTGTGCATATGAATAGTTGCGATGAAATGCCGTAATAAGGGCTGATCTGGCACCTCAGCTAGGATCACAGAGGGCATCTCTGCAGGTGGGTTTATTTAGATGTGTAATGTGCTGATTCAGTGCATTTGATTGCTGCCAGGCACACAGCACATGTGGCATCTTGCTAAGCAGCACAGGGAACCATGTGCTTAGAGACAGACAGTAAAAGAGAAGGAAAAGAGTGTCACCCACACTGCAATGCTTGCCCCAAAGCACTAAATGTTTGGATATAAGATCTGGATATAAAGTCCTCTTGTACACCCTGTGAATCCAAAGGTCTAGCAGCTTGCCTCACCACTGCCCATGCTGTGATGCTTTTGTGGATAAGGGAAATGCTTCAAATTCTAGGTCAGGCAATCCAAGACCCCTGTCAAGTATTACAGTCACTTACAGAATAATTCGGGATTATCTCCGATTAATGTTCACCTAGGTCACATTCAGTGCTTTGAATCTCTCATCCTCTCTTCCCTCTTCCCCTCCCACTCTCTTTTTAAACTGTTTCAAAATCATCTTAATCTTTAGTAACTATATGTAACTTCTTACTGCATCTTGTAATACTGGCTTCATTTTTACATGAGCGTATTTAGGCACGCCAGGTATCTGTATCTTCCTGATCCCACATTCTACAAAAGTGAAAAGATGCATAATGGAATGGCTATTAAAATGACTAGAATTTTTAACCTATTGACAGTATGCTTGTTTATTAAACTCTGAGGTGCATGAATTCCAAGAGCACTAGACTGTCACTATTTTGCAAGTGGGATTTAATCACATACCAGCAAGTTGTGCAATTAAAGCAGATTTGGCACTCTCATGCAACAAATCCTCCAAAATCTGATTTTTTTCTCTGGAAGGAACATGACTGGGAAATGAACTAGAAAGTTTGGCTTTTTCTGGGGGTACCCAAGGGTATGCAGTACTGACACCTTTTTTTCTAGAAGAAAAGCACATTAAAAGTGTGGCAGTTACTGTAACAACTTCATGATGAGTACCAGCACTGTTTTTTTTTTTTCTAGGAGAAAAGCACTGGGTATAACAACTGCTTGATGCTACATCCTCTAAACTCCCTGCAAACAAATCTTTGCTTTGCGATCAGCGCAATCATCAAGATATCCCAGTGGGGGGGAAACTGTTTTCATAAATCTCTAATTGCTGCACTTGCTCGCTAGTTGCCTTCACTTAGGAAAGTGCCATGTCTGAGCACTCAGCAGCCCATGAACTCCTGCATTTTTTCACATTGCGTGACTAGATACCCAAGGGCAGGAAGGTAACCCTCTCAAATGCATAACAAATGCACTCAGCTTGAAAGAGACATGGATGTTGTCATTGGCCTCTGGAATCAGCTTGTCAGATGCAGTGGGAAGAGGAAACAAAAAGCCTTGAGTGTGGCGAGAGAGAGAGATGGAGAGAGAAGTGTAAGTGTCACAGGAAATGTAACTGCTCAGTGTTTACTAACAATGTCAGATGCAGTTTGATGACTTTGATTTTTTTCATATTCACTCCAGTGATCAGAATGCTTTGCATTAAGAGTGGGAACCATAAAGCAGTGGGTGGTGTTTTATCTTTTCTTCTTTGTCTCCCTTTTCCCCTTTTGCCAATTCACACTTAGAATCCGAAAGTCACTTATTTTGCCTACCCTCCCCAAAGAGCCCAGAGCTCTGTTAGATTTAAAAAAATTAAGAAATATGATATTTGAAATGGTGCTGTTGTTTTTAAATGCCCACCTCTACAAAACACCGTAGCCTTCTTCAAGCATTTTCACTCTTCAATCCATGGATGGCTGTGTTGATGCTGCCCCCTCCACCCTTGACCTTCATGTACTCAGTGGGAAAGACTGAGTGAATTGTCTGAACCTTTGGCTGAAAACATTTACAGTTCTCCCCCTCCCATCCCATACTCTGTGTGATCGGGCTTCTGGATTGCGAAGGAGATTTTTTGTGCATTCAACTGAATGCCCTTCCAATCCCCACCCAGACTTCCCAGCTTAATGAAAAAAAAGGTCAGTGGTGGACGGAGTGATGTGCACACGTGCACATTTCCTCCAGAGACACAGATTAAGACTTCTGGAGCAGTACTTTGCCATGCACTAAGACTGGGAGAAAATGGCAGGCCCCCTCAGTGAAAGAGTGGAATGAATGGAATGATTTCCATTCATACAGCAAGGTATTTGGATCTAAGCTACTGCCAGCAAAAGCAGCAGATCCAGATGAGACTCCCCTCCACCCCAAAAAAGCCCATTTCCATGACTTCAGAAAGTACTTCTCTGGAAAGTCTCTAGGCTCCCAAACCTTTATGTGGGTATTCTCAGTGTGCAAAGGGCTTCTCCCCCAAGAAAGAGATTACAAGTCTCAATGCACATACATAATACTTCATGAGGAACTTTGGTTCCTGGCCAGGAGCAGGTGGTTTTTTTTTTTTTTAAAAAAAAGATAGCCAGTACACCACCCCAGTGAGTCTCCTCACCGCTGGAACTTCTGGAAGCCAAGCCCAATTGGGGCTCTTGCTCCTGGCCCTGCAAACAGACTGCCACCCACATCTACATCACCTGCAGCAAGACCTATACCAAGAGTTCCCACCTGTGGACCCATAGAAGGTGAAAAAGAAGTCAAGATTAAAAACCATGACAGATCTTACTGCCTGGAAGTGTGCTGTCTGTTGCCCTCAGCAAATGAGAAGCCCCAGAGAGGATGACACCAGACTGGTGTTCAGCACCTCTTTTTGATATTTTGAATCACTCTGACTTTCTAGAATTGTATTAATTGTTTTGATGGATTTGTTGTTATTTGCTTTATTTATATGCTATTGGGTTTCATAGTATAGTGACTGCAATGTTTTCTTTTTTATGATATCGTGATTATTGTGAGCCACTTTTAGCTCAATATTTGTTGTTGGGAAAGCAGAATATAAATATTAAATCAAATCACCGCCTTTGAAATACGCATTGCTCACAATAGCGGTGCACATCTTCTCAGTCCATATCATGTTCATATGTCATAACCATAATATCATTCCAGATTCATTGATGTTTGTATTTTAAAAACTCTTCTTAAAAATTAATTTAATTTAAATGCATTTTAAAATAGGCTACATATTAATTCTCAGCAACTGCATTACAATATTTTAAGAAATGCAAAATCTGGTGGCTAAGTAAGTTCAAGTCCACACATTAGTCTGACAGGTGTGGATCAGATAATTTCATATAGGAACCCAAATACTGAATTCCTCAAGCTTTTCTGGTTCTTGGGCTATTAATAAATATACAGAAGCATAAGCACTGCAGTCCTATAAACTGTATGCCTCTTAAGGTCAAATGCATTTAAATAGAAAGACTGCAAATCCTATGCCTGAAAGTAAGCCCCATTCATCTCATTTGGACTTATTTCAGAGTAGGCATGCATAGGCATGCACTATAAAAGAGTTTGCACAGAGCTACCAAGGAATCACAAGTATGTTCTTCTTGTTTCTTGGCCCCTCACTCCTTCCTTCCTTCCCTCTTCCTTTTCTTTTTCCTCTCTTTTCCTCCCAGTTTTGTTATCTATCCACCTATTTCATTTGTTCCTTTTACCTTTGTATTTGTTCATTTGTCTGTTCAATAGCTAACCTAAAAATACAATGCAATATTATTAAACAAAGACTACATATTTTCACATTCAAAGGGTAGTCTGCAATCATTGACACACATAGCAGGAATCAAGGTGAACCAAGGTGAATTTACTCTAGAAGTCACCAGAGAAGAACAAACAGATATTGAAATCCAGCAAGAGAAAGCTGTATGTAAGCAAGTTGTTATGTAGAGTCTTCTGTTGCATCAGCAACTATAACTAGATGCCTACTAGATCACAAGCCATGCATGCAGCACTCAACAGATGGGAAATTAGGCTCATACACAGATGTGTTATGAATGCTTCCCAGCTGCATACCTAGATGCTGTCTAGTCAGTGTATGAAATGGACTGTGTCTTGCACTGCAGATGTAAATTTGCACCCCCTGACTCCCTCTGCTATTTAGACCCAGTTAGCACAATGATTACCCCAAGTTCCGCTAGTTGCTTGCCACCCCTTGTTGCATATGATTATCTCAAGGCCAACTTCTTCCTGAAAAATCCCTAACTATTCATAGGCTGCAAGCAACTCTAAGGTCTTTCCATCAATGGTTTACTAATAGTATGGGGCAAATGGGACAGTGAAACACAGAGATTTCTCAGTGGCAGCATTGCAATTCCTGATACTCTTAAATGTGTGGGTTTTCATACCTAAAGTTCAGTCTCAGCTCTTCATTTCCCCCTTTCCCTGGCTTTGGGCAATCTCTATTCCCGCTTGTGACAGAAGCAGCCACTGCATCTTTCTTCCATCCCTGTGATTTAACTAAATTTCACATCAAAACAGCAGCTAGGGAAAATAAACCCTCAATACCAAGAGAGAAAAGTTCGTTGCCATTCACCAGCATCCTCCCACTAATACCTATAATGTTTCTTTGAGTGATGAATGCCATCATGTGGTTGAGCTGGGTAACGTTCTATCAGCCTTCGGCTTGTTGGTGCTAATGCTTTTGCAATTAGTAAACATGGCCTGATTGTGGGAATATATATCCGAAAGCGTGGGCCAGAAATCACCAAAGCTTTTGCTCCAGGAGGAGCACCTGCTTGACTGGCAATAATAGCTCCTACTCAACTTTAAAGCTACCGACAGACTTAATAACAGGCATCATGTTAGCTTCACTCGATAATGATATTGCCTGCTACAAAAATAGAACCCTGAATGTCTCTGCAGTATTTCTCAGCCAGCTCTATATTTCTAATATGTTCCTTTAAAAAGAACTAGGCAGTATTATATCCCCATGAGTCAGAGAAGAACTCAGTCCTGTTTATAACTGCTGAGAGGGAAAAGGAGAGAGAGGGAGCTCGCTGCCCACATCACCAAATGAATCAACCTGATTAGCTGTCGAGCACAGAACTGCTGAGGGTCTAACATGGAGCGGTCACCTTTACACATAACGGCACAGGAAAATTACAATTTCAAAAACATTTAGACACTTACACCGAAGGAGCAAATCCAGTCATTTCCTTGAGCGTTGCTTAACACAATTTCATGCCCTCCCAGCCTGGCTGAGCAGCATTATCTGCTGCTGTCTCGCAACGAAGGCAAGGTAAGCGATTAAAGCTGGCAGAACGGGCAAGTCCTAAACATCACTGGCTTGGAGGTGCTGAAAACTGCAAATAGACTTTGGACTGTTATGCAGGAAGAGGCTGGGCAGGAGAAAGCAGCTAGATGCTGTGCCTGCTTGGGTGAACATACCCATTCTCTTGGTTCCAGGGGCCAAGGATGCCCAACAGAACTCAGTTCCTGCTTAGCACTAGGCCTCATCCAGACCTCTCACAAGGATATATAATTTATGAGTCACATTTTTTCACCCAAGTGCCTCAAAGCAGGGTGTGTACAATATATATATTGCCACAGCCTTTAGCAGAAAGCATTGCCTTTAACAGAAAACTAAAGTACATCAAGTCACCAGGATAATTGCACATATGCTATAAATAAATCTTTTCATTATGAGGAACCTCAGAGGTCAAATACGTTTCTCTCCATCTAACCCTCAGGACTCTCCATAGACCACACCTCCTCCCAGGCCACACCCCTCACCAGCTCTTCTTGCAACCCTCCTTGGAAGCAAGAAATGCTTTTAAAAATATAATTTACTAGTGCTGTATGCCCAGCATGCCATAGGTCCACTAGTGATCTGCTAAAAGCATTTCTGTATAGGCAAGCCTACCCAGGTATGTAAATGTTGACATGTGTTTTCATCCATGCCTTTTAGCTTATAGTTGATGGTGATGATTTTAAAAATGTTTTAAATAATTGTTTTTAACTGTTTTTGCTAATGGTATCATTATTTCATTCTTTTTGTAAACAGCTCTGAAGTTTGCTCATGGTGGGGGGTCATGGGGTTTTGTGTGTGTTTGTGTGTTCATCTTCAACGAAGCTCCTATGTTAAGATCTATAGGAATGAATCAGAAAGATGTAGTAGCTGTGGTGGATGCCTGCCTTCCGCATGCACACCCTTTCTGGTTGCAGCCTGAGTGCACTGGATGCGTGTGTTGCTGACAAAGTGCAGATCAAAACATCACACGTCTCTTTTGTGACCCTAACCCTAACCTGCCACCCCCAACCTTGAAAGTCCTACAAACACATAAACTGAGAGTAAGAGGAGACAGTTGTATCTTTGTTTCCCTAGGCACTACAGGCATCTGCATGCTGTAAAATTTGAAAATCGCCATAACTGCTCAGAAATCCTGAGCCCAGCAGGTCTGTGCTTGAGGCAAGGAAAAGCTTTGTGCCAATTTTGTTATCACCTCCTTTTCAGAGTACAAGGGTGATCAGAACTGTGCTTCTTTCCCTGGCCCCAATATGTGATCTAGATGAGAAAGTAAAGAATTAGTGGCACAATGCCAGTTAGGATTACACATGAAAACCAAGGAAAAAAATTCTCCTGCTGCGGTAATCTTTTGTTAACCAACCATTACGTCAATTTGAGACCCTTGGATCTAACAGAGTGCATTTAGAATTACCGTTGAGATGCATCTAAAGGCTGAAACAAAACTGTGGGTGAAAACCCATTAGCCCCTTTATAGACAAACCACAAAATTAACTGCACAAAATGTCCTGGCATTAAACATATAGGATGGTATTTTTACAAACGCAGTCTATTGTCCTAATTTTCAGTGGCACTATACTGTTGTGTTTCTTCATAGCTAAAGGAGGGATAGGAAACATTTCCAATTGCAGGCCAGGGGTGCCAACCTGAATAAAATATTGGGGGGAGGGTAGGTAAGCCTCACCCCACATAATCAATCACATGATGTGACATACATGCACCATTTGAATGGAAATACCCCTCAACTTTGGGGGGCCCAGTCCCCCAGTTTCCCCAGTTTCACAGCATCTTTATTGGGAGGAGTGAAAAGACCTTAGCCTCTAGGAGTTGGCTGCTATATTTCAGGCTGAGACCTTTCCTAAGGTGTGAGATGCACTGGAACAACCATGAGCGTATTTGGAGTCAAATCAACTCCTTGGGTCTGTGTGTATGTCTCTAGCAGTTACCTAGTCTTCATTTCTGTGTTCCATGGCTGGGAGACAATTTTTCCAGGGGAGGGAACACATTGTTGTGCTATCCAGCTCTCAGAACTCTACCCAGGCCACAGCCATCACTGCCTCTGCTTTGCACTGCAAGTGGTTTTGCCGGACAAGAATGTGTCCTTGGATCCTGATAATGCCAAATGCTTCTCTGGATGATAGTGTGTATAGAAAGCAGCCTACTGTAAAATATACATGCTAGGCCCACGTTTCTCTGGTCCCACTCACAACTGGCATGCTGAAGGTGGCACAGAAGGGAATGAGGTCCTTGGGCTAAGAAAGGCGTCTCCCTACTGTATTCTCTAGTTTGCATTTTGTTTGATGCCTGCTGCCTACTTAGAGGCAACCTCTGCAGGGCCACTGAAATCAATGAATATGACTAAGTCAGGGATCCATTAATTTTAATGGGCTTACTCTGAGGAAAACTTAGTTGAATGCCACCTTTATTGGGCCATTCTGAGTCCATTCAGGAGGGCCTCAGGGGGGCAAATGCCAGTGGAGCCAGTCCCAACCTGGAAGAATGTGGGGAACCACCAAAACACGGAGATCAGACATCACTATGGGAATTGCACTCTAACCTTTTGACATGCATGAGAGTTCCCAGGCACCCTTATATTCTCCACTCTCAGGCTATGCCATAAATCCGTTTCAGTTTCCTCTCACTCCTTATATATAGGTGTGGATTAAAGTAAATGTCAAGAGGGCTTTAAACAATGTGTAGCCAAATTGCTCATGAGTGTCCATTGTCTCCCACTGCTCCAGATTTAAGGGACAAACAATTTTAGGCAGCAGAAGAAGATAGTGGATAACATTGCCTTTCATTAAGATTCATGTATTCAGTAAGGGGTTCCATATATCTTTCATTTTATTCCATAGCTTATATTTTACATTACCTTTTAGTATGTTATTGTCTGCATTATTGTCATGGTCCATTCTGCTTCAGGAAATGATAATTTATCCCTCCATTGCCCTTAATATGAAACAGTAGGGACATTAATCAGCTGCCTATTAGTCAGTGTTCTCCTACTGCTCTGTTTCACTGGATTTTCATTTAAAAGCAAAAAATACAACTACAGTACATTAATTTTAATAATTCTGAAAATGTTTTCACAGCATCTTACCTGTGTGTGTTTTGGTATAGGGCCTTTACCCGAAGCAATTATTGCTGTATTGGGCTCAAAAAGAAAACAAAATAAGGGGTCATCTTTTAAGGTAAGCTTCTCTTGGTGTAAATATATGCCAACTTTTGATGGACAATAAGAGGAACTCTTTGCACCTCTTTTAATTTACACAACAGTCCTCGATGTTTTGGATGCAGCTTTTGTAGGGGCCATCTGTCTTGGACTGTGGTCAAAAGGATTAGAGTTTTAGCCAGACATATTTGGCATATCAAATTTTGTATGCCACACACATTTCAGAGACAAAAATATAGATACTAGTGGTGCTGTTATCATATGCCTGTTCAGCCCAGAATCAGATATTTATTATCTACGCTTTGATCATGGAAGGAGGAACTAACCATGTATCACTGACACCTGAGTAGATGAGCCATGTATGCCTACTTCAAAGCCACAGATGCAGCCATCTTATTTTTCATACCATGTACATATATGGAAGTAAAGATGGCTGCATCCACAGAGGGTCTTGCTAGACCATTCCTCCTCCACCCCCACACCCTAAATGTGGGAGCGCACTAAAAAGAATTACATCATTGCAGTTGTAGTCCAGTATAGCCCTAAGCTGGCTACTGACTCAGCCAAACCCTCATTCTGCATAATGCATAGTATGGTACTCACTGGCAGTGATTCTCTAATATGTTTCTGGATCAGCTATTCTGGCTCACTGGGCAATTCCTCTGCCACCATAATACATGTTGCTGATTTTAAAAGAAAACCAACCCTTTGAACTCCCATACACTGCAGAAATACTTAGGCTTTTTGAATGTGTGATTCATCAATCCTATTTTCCGCTCAATACTTCTGTGCAAGTAATGTGTGGTCCCAAGAGCAGAGCAGAGCGCACTAAATTGGCTCACTTGCAAGAAAGCTAAGCCAGGACCCAATATAGTAGGCCTAATGCGAGTGGCTTGGGATGTTTGGTTTTGTAGCTATTTTGTTCAACACAAAGGTTCAATTTCCTCAACAAATGATGGACACTGCCTCCAGAATTGTGGAACTCTGGTCTCAATGGAGCCCTGTGTTATTATAACATAAAAATGGTTATTAAGCTGTCAGTAGGTTAATAGTTTCATCTTAATAATGATAGATGACACACATTTCAGTTGCCCACCAAAGTCCCACAATGAGGTTTAAAATATTTTCCTCTTAGCTTACCGTTCATTTCTCACAAAAATGTAAGGACAACATTCTTGCTAATACATATAGGTTTCTTGTCATAACAGCTGCTTTTCCTTTGCTGGGTCTGGCTGATTAAATGATCTAATTTTATCAACAAAATTAAACTCTCTCTCCTTTCTCTAGATAGGTATTTAAAGAAGCCACTTTGATACCTCAGAGCCTAAACTTGCTTATAGTTCTACCTCCTAGTCAGTCGTGCTTTTTTTGAAATGGTTCCCTCTTTGAAAGATTCCCTCCAATATCAAGGTTATTTATCTTCTTTCCCTTTAAAATAAAAACATAGCTTGTGAATATTTTTAGAAAGATTAATTAGATTAATTCATATCAAAGCTCAAGGCATTCACAAAAGATGGTGGCACTTGCTTTCATATCTTAGGAATTCTGGCCAACTGGCCAGTGTAAAGGATTTACTATTCTTGATCTTTTACAAAGCTCTTTGTAAAACTGAAGCTTGACCCTATGCATTCAAAGAAAGGCCCATTGAACCCAGTGGAGTTTACCTGCAAGCAAACATAGCTAGCATCAGGATGTTTGAGTACAATTCTAAGACTGTGGTTCTATGCACACACCTGGAAGTAAGTTCCATGAACTCATTGTAGACATGTATATGACTGCACTGTAAATGAAATGAATGCTATTGAAATCAGTGGGACATATAATCATATATGACTATAAAAGTTTAGCTACCTCACCATCAAATCAGTCTTGCGTAGGTAAAACCCAATGCCTTAATTTTACAGGCAGAAATTGAGAGTAAGAAATAGTGACTCTAAAGTCCAGTAGTGACTCCATAGTCCAATAGTGACTGCGCAAGTCATTGAAGGCCAAGCTAGAATTTTAATGTATGCTTCTCCCCTTGTCTATCTAATAGATTAGGATCTTCAACCTGTGGTCCTACAGAAGCTGTTAGACTCCCAACTCCCATCACACCCAGTTGTTATGGCTGATGGTCAGGGATGATGGGTGAAGTTGATGTTCAGCAACATCTGGAAGGCCACAGGTTTCTCAACCCTGTACTAGATGCTAGTAGAGTCAAAGGATAAAATTTGTCAAATATTAGGAATTTTTCATGTATCCTTATATCACCTGCATATTGTAACTGGAATCATAGAGCTTGTGAACTAGATCCACAAAATTAAAACCAACCAAGTATGGCCTGACATTAAAAACAACCCTTGTTGGAACAAAAACAGAAAACAAGAAGTTCAGTTATACATATCCCTAACTGCCTGATTACTGTATTTCTTGTGTGTCATAACTGGGCAATGAGTTTGCGACCATGATTGCTCCATTTTAGTCTATGCAAAGGACTGCCACCTATGATGCTGGAAAAGCAACAGTTAATAATTTGTTCATGGCAGTTACATACCATGGCAATAAGAAACACATAACTATTATAAATAAAACAGAATAAAGTCACAGGCTGCTCTCCAAAGATAACTCTTCAAATAATGTTTCGAAAGGATTTCAACTATGAAGAGAGATCAAGCATTTATTCTTCTGCCATCTACTAAATTATCCATGTGCCTGGCAGCATCGCTATTCCTAACATAATTACTCATACGCTATTATCTAGCTTAAAGCATCAAGAATTTAGGAAGTACAATGCAAAGGAGCACACTAGAGCCTCTTTCCTTACCAGTGCTTATAGAATCTTTCATAGTACCTTTTTTCAGCCCAGATCATTGTGCTGTAACAAGATGCATACCACAGAAAGACAGTTATGTAGGGTGACATAAATGCACTGTTAAGCTCTTCTAACCCATTGGTTTCGATGGAGAATAAGTGCACTCAACAGCCTCTTGATCAAGTGTACTGTGTTAACCTATTGACAAAGGAGGCTGAATAGAAAGCAGCACAGATTAGATACAAAGCCTGAAACAAAGCTGACTTAATAGTTTAATTGTAGGTGTAGGGTGATGATTTTCATCAGGACTGCATTGCTTAGGAAGGGCGGGTTACTCCCCCTCTCCCCTACTGGGAAGCTAAAGAAATAGGTAAAGGTAAAGGTAAAGGTACCCCTGCCCGTACGGGCCAGTCTTGCCAGACTCTGGGGTTGTGCGCTCATCTCACTTAAGAGCCCAGGGGCCAGCGCTGTCTGGAGACACTTCCGGGTCACGTGGCCAGCGTGACATCGCTGCTCTGGCGAGCCAGAGCCGCACACGGAAACACCATTTACCTTCCCGCTGGTAAGCGGTCCCTATTTATCTACTTGCACCCGGAGGTGCTTTCGAACTGCTAGGTTGGCAGGCGCTGGGACCGAGCAGCGGGAGCGCACCCTGCCGCAGGGATTCGAACCGCCGACCTTTCGATCGGCAAGTCCTAGGCGCTGAGGCTTTAACCCACAGCGCCACCTGCGTCCCTCCGCTAAAGAAATAACCTCCCCACAAATTGCAATTGGCTTTACGGGGTGGGAGGGCTGGTATTGGCTCCCATAGGATGAAGAGTTATTAAGGCTAATTGCAAGGTTTTTTTTATTGGAATCATGGCTGTGAACTCCTTGCATATTACAGTTTGTATGTAAATTACACACACACTTTGTACAGCCTGAAATAGCTGCTATCTATGCATTTAGCGCAGCTTCCAACGTGACCCTATGCTTACAACAATAATGGATAAGGTCTGCATTCTCCTCTGCTGCATAATACTCCAGACAGATGGTCTTGGGGTATCTGAACCCAGGTTTGTGATTTGCCTCTCCCAGAGTTACTGCTTGGTTATAGCTTGTGTTTTGTCTGAAGCGAGACAAACCATGAGCCCAGGTTCAGGTGACAGGCTAAGCCAAATCATGGCTTAGCTCACAGCAGCAGAAGAGCAGCAGAGCTGTAGGAGGAGCTGAGTGGCCAAGATTTCCTCTCCAGGAGCCTGCACTCTCACATCACACTAAGCCCTGTTTTGACTTAGTATTACATGAGAACCAGGTCTCTAAGAACAGGATGTTGGACTTGCTGGGCCTTTGATCTAGCATATCTCCTATAATGTCCTTACACTGTAACCCTTATCAGACATGCGCCTGACCCTCATTCATTTATGGTAAGATCTGAAAGAGCCCCAAAGTGT
Organism: Podarcis gaigeae; assembly: GCF_964106915.1. Lineage (NCBI taxonomy): Eukaryota > Metazoa > Chordata > Lepidosauria > Squamata > Lacertidae > Podarcis > Podarcis gaigeae. The sequence goes on from NC_139677.1 coordinate 68,645,839, forward strand.
ATAAATGTGTGCACATGAAGCTCTTTCCATGCAGTCAATAATGGCCACTTATCCCCTCTCTTGGGTGGGCAGCTGTTGTAGCCCCTCATGGATTGGCCACAGTTCCTGGCAGCTGGGCCACACAGTCTTAGCTGGCTGCTGATAATCTCTCCAACCAGCTGTGCTACAGGGCAGGACTGCCCACCCAAATCCTGAATTCAAATGGGCCAATCACAACTTTTGGCACTTAAGGCATTTGGTGGAATCTTAGTCATCAAACTTTTGGGTGAAGTTGTGCATCAACCAGATCTGAATAAGCAGCGTATTCAAGATACCCTGTTATAGGGGTCTTGGTGGAAGTCTCTGTCCAGAAGCCAAATGTGGAGCAGATGGGCCGTAGAGCTTCCAGCAGTGGCCTAGCAGGGCCACCTCAGTAGCTTGGTGTCTTGCAGAGGCCATACTCCTTGGAACAACCCTGTCAAAAAATTTCAGCCCTCTGGCAGGAGGCTACATCAGATATATAACCAATGCCTAAGTCAAAATCCACCTATCCCTGGAATCAATGAAGTTGTGGCCATTTTTAGCCCAGATTGTTGCCAGCTTGAGTTTGTTCATTTCACCTTAGCTATAGCCACTGCACTGGGAGGGTGGCGCTGTGACTGGGACCACAACTCTGCTTTTTCAGGGATTCTAGCTGCATGAAGAAAGGCTTCTGTGTGTATACACTGGAATTCTTTCAGACCTTATCATAAGTGTGTAGGTGTCAAGCACATGTGATCTCACTCCCTTCTCCTTCCACTATATAGTCCGGACAGGTAGTGTATAGAACAAGTAAGCATAAGGAAGGTCTTGAGGAAGTATTGTATGAAACCCTAAAACATGGGGGTGGGGATGGTTCTGTTTTCCCTGCACTCCCTAAATTGCTCCTCTGGATTGGAGAAGACAAACAGCAACAAAGCTATCGCTTTCAGCAAGGCTGCATCCTTCTCATGTATGCAATGTAGATGGAATATTACACTTCACCAAAAAGAGGGATTTGTGTGACTGGGATGGGGCATGCTTTGATTGATCATACAGAAACGTCCTGTGCCTAATTAGCTTTTGTGGATACACATTAACACCACTGTTCCTTCAAATATAGATTATTTCAAGTTGGATAATCAGACACTGCAGTTATTTCTGCCATCAAATTAGATTTTCTGCAGGAAGTCTCTACTTTTTCAAAGTGAATGTATTGATTGTAAGTGTGAGAGTAATAACCCAGGAGATGCAAGCTTTCTGATTATTTTGGGAATGGCTTGCAATGTGCACCATGCTGGAGCAAAGACTTCCCTATTGTGCTTTCACAATCTGCCTCCATCATGCCCTATGGGAGCCAAGGATTATTCAGTCATAAAGCTCTGTCAGGCTTTGGCTTTCCTGCTGGGCTTATCAACAAGCAAACCAATTAGTTAAATCAGTGGCTGACCTGGCTGCTAGGGGACGGAGAGTTGTTCAGTATGAACTGGAGTTAAGCATCAACATGAGTTGGAACTGATGATGGACCACAAGGCAGATAGTAGATAGTATACCCTCAGTTATTGTGGGATAACAAGCCTCATATAACCCACATACTTAAGTTTAGTTAATGCATGGAGGAATTACTACCATAGAGTAAGATGTCCTGCCAGGCTTAGCTATGCACACTTCCCTTACCTTGGGAGGGAATAGGTAATCCGGCTTATTGTCTCCCCCAGTCTACCTGAGAAGCTCAGTGTGTGAAGAGGCTATGCTGGTTGCTCCAGGACATACCACATGGCTCTCGCAAGCCACTCTTGAGTTCCTTTACCAATAATTTAGGAACTTTTACAATTGTAACTAAGTCAATCAAACTAATCAGCCAATCAAAACAAGTCGGAATTTTGGTGAATATGTCTGGTTTGTGACCAAGGGAGTGAAAATTGGTACATTCGGTGATTTCCTTGACCCATTTAAAAATAACAAAAATTGAGCACAGGGGTGACCAACCTTTTTGGGCTTATGGGCATGTTTATAAACTGAAGAAAGTGGCACAGAGAGAGATGTCAACTTGACCCAGCAAGACTCCCACAAACCCACACATACATAAACAAAACACCTCAACCAACCACACTCTGGGACCTATGGTATCTCGTAGCACCAGCAAAAATAAAATGCCTGCTTACGTGATGCTGAGAAGAAGCTTTGCTCATATGTGATGTAAAAGAATGAAACTTTACTGTCTCCCCTTTTGCTCTTCTCTCTCTTCCCACTTCTCTTTTCCCTCAACCCCATATTGCCTATAAAAGTAATGTCTTACTCTGAATATGACTGACTTGTTTGAATGATTCTTTGATTTGAAAACAGAGATTCTGTATGTTCTACTGTCACTCAAGAAAATCTTTTCATAAAAATATATTTTTTTAAAAAAAACCTGGGCCTTGATCATCGGCACTTCATGTTTATCTCTGTACCATAAAAAGTTTCAGCTGCCAATCCCGGTATATCAAACGGCTGCTAAAGGCACAACTACAGAGGCCAGGTGGGCAGCTGGTAATATTGTTAGCTACACAGTGATAATTTAGAGTAGATTTAAATTATCGGTCCCTTTCTCCTCCTCCCTTCCTTTTTCTTACATGTGATTTCACACATAACAAATGGAATGATCAGCCCTCCCACTCATTTTCTGCTACAGTTTCATGCCTGAAAGAATGTGAGTCATCATTAGGTGACCTTTTAAAAGCAGCACAAAGGAAGCCATCGGTCACATAAAATCATTGTACATGGACAAGTGACCTAGTTTGGATACCACCCACCAGCGATATGGAAAGTTTTCCTAATAAACATTCCCCCGTCGCCCATAATCTGCATTTGAGGAAATAAAATACTGAGTTGGGTAAAAACAGAGGGAGTGAAATGTGAGCAGTAGATCTTATTCACAAGAGGCCAGGTGTGGCACTGTGCTCTCATTCTTAATGTTTTTAAACAGCATAAATTTATGAATATGGCAGGTGCTGTTCTTTTTCCAATAAAGGGATATGGTTTTTGAAAAACAATCATCACAACTATGCTTGTTGGAGGTAAAACATAAAGTATATCACCAAAGATGAATATGATCACTGGCGGAGGAAGGGGGTGTGGGTGGTGCGGTCTGCCGTGGGTGTCACCCCTGAGGGGGGATGACATTGCCACAGCGCCCCCTGGGATGCTCTCTGCGGTGTCCCCGTGGGCAGCTCCACCTCTGAATATGATAATGCTTTCATTACTATCCTTGTTTTTAATGTTCATTATTGAAAGTTGCTTAGAGTTTCTCTGTTCTAGAAAATAGGTATCCTCATTCTCATATGGTCTAGCATGTATGAACATCATCATCTTATTATTTGTATCACCACCACCCCCATCTGCCTGGGTTTCCCAGTCACTCTGGGCAGCTTCCAACATATATAAACCATGAAACATTACACATTAAAAAGGCATCTCTTTTGGATAATCCCATCTTCAGTCTGAAGTCCCACTAAGTAGTGGAGATGATTCCATTTGGGGTCAATGGGACAGTCCCTTATAAAGTACTCTGTCCTCAGCCTCTCTATCTTCTTACTTACAATGAGTTCCAGACTAGTCTAAAAGCAATTTACATAAAAAACATTTAAAATATCTTTAAAAACAATACAACTAAAGCAAAACAACAATATAATACAGAATGAGGCCAAGATATTTTCACCTAAATGGAAAAGCTTAGCAATACAGAAAAGTCTTCAATTGTTTCCAGAAACCATGAACAGTTGGTGCCTGGTTTAGCCCAAAGGGGGTACTCTTCTGCAGAAAGGGGCTACTACACTGAAAGCCCTGCTCTGAGTTCCTGTGGAACAGGCTTCTGGTAATTTAGGGATTTAAAGGAGAAACTCTCCTATTGAAAGAAAAGGGGAGCAAGAAGATGAAGAAGAGATTTCTTTCTCAAGCCACACTTTTGTTTAACCACAGAGCGAGTACATAAGAATTACCTCGTTAGGTCAGACCAGCATATTAATTTCACAGCTCTCAGCAAGATCCTTGCACACTCATCAGAAAGGCATAAAATATTACTATGCACATCTCAGAAATGAAACCCATTGAGTTCAAGGGGCTTATTCCCAGGGAACTGCATGCACAATAGGAGCCTAAGTACACTGGTGCTGGTGCGCTCTTACAGGCCATTTTAAAGGGGTGGGATATGAAACTGACAAGACTTTTCCAGGGCCTTGACATTTTGACCAGAAATAAGACAGCAGGAAGGTGGTGAAGGATATGCACGTGCTACAGGTATCAATAGAAATGGAAAAAAGGAAGACCTGTTAAGGATCAAAAAGTCACTTCCATATAAAGTTAGGTGTAAAACATTGTTCCCAAATGTGTGCAGTTCAATTTTTAAAAATAGTGGATGTCAAAAATGTGATTCAAATAGAATGCATCTGATCCCCGGCTATGCAAAAATCACATACAAGTAAAAATGTGATTGTCTTCCTTTATAGGCATCAATCATATTGTTAGAAGTTTGTTGAGGGAGATCCCCAACCCCAACCCAATAAATTAGTTGATGTTAGAATTTAGCAAATATTTAGGATAGGATAGGAAAATGCATCCTACAGAACTGCGCCAGACAATGAATCCTTGGGCTGGCTTCTGCAAACCAGCCTGGATAGGCTGGTTGAACACAAGCCATTATGAAAAAATGGCCAGGCATTTACACATCCAATAAAGTTCTCGGGCCTGTGCAAAACAGGGGTTGCCACAGTGATGGAAGGAAGCTTGGGGTTTTGGAAGAGAGGTGTGCTGGGGGGAAAGAAGGAGAACAAAGTGCAGACCTCTGAACTGCTGGGCAGGCCAGAACCATCTTAGCACTGGCTGGAGGAGGCTGCACTAAGAGTCAGGAGCCATGACTGACCACAGCTTTAGGCCCAACCTTGCTGAAGCTATGAGCGGGCCAATGAGAGATAGGCTTGGGGTATAATGTTCTGTACCCCCTCCATTGAAGCCCCCTCCAGATATAAATATGTGTGCAATAAACCATATTTCTTAAAGACATTAGCCTCCTTCTTCCTTGACCTTCCCAACGGAAACACGACCCTGGGGAACCCTGCCTGGAACCTCTAAAAGAATCACCACTTGTGGAGATTGGGGTGGCATGTAACAATATTTAAACATCTGATCCAGCTGCATTGAAGACAGCGTTTCTGTCTTTTGTGTATATGTGCTTAAAGTGGAAGAGCGGCTGAAAAGAACAAGGGAGAAACTAAACCTTTTGGGGAGAAAGAAAGCAGTGGAGAGAGGTGTTACCCAAGCTAATGTCCTAGCAGGGCTTTTTATCCCCAGCCAAAACCCGCTGGAAATCAGTTCCAGCACCTCTCAGGTGGTCACCATGCCTATTCCATGAGAATGAGGAAGGTTTTTCATGATGAGTTCCGGCACCTCTTTTTCTAGAAAAAGAGCACTGTGTCCTAGTAAGATCACTCAGGATAGCTGCCTAAGCATAACAGTTGACACTGATGAAGTTAACCGTCTGCTTAAGAGCTTTGCTAAACAGGAGTTGGCTCCAGCAAGTTATTCTTAAAAGCTTTCCTGCCTCAGGGCTTTGGAGAGCTCTAGCTGAAAATGGGGACAGATTTGCATTTCTGCCTTTTCCATATTCCCCCAGAACATAATAGGTTTTGCTTCTGCTTCTAAACATCCCCAGAATGTTACACTCTCTTCTCAGCTTCCCCCATCTACCCAGAACATTTTCTTTCAAATGGCCTTTCAGAAACAAGGAAATGGAAATGGGAAAAGTATTAGAAATAGGAAAAATATGTATCATGCCATGTGTTGGGTGTTAGTGAAAGAGAAAGGATACCACCTGGGAAAAATATGTATCATGCCATGTGTTGGGTGTTAGTGAAAGAGAAAGGATACCACCTGGGAGAGAGACAGTACTTGGGAAAGCATGTAGTCTTATTAATTCTTACTTTTAAACTTGAAACACTTGTGACAGTTCTAGCTGAAGTTGCCGGAAAATGTCTGTTCTCTCAGTTACTTATAACTTTTGAAGCTTTTATGTTTCTTCTACAGTCTATGCTCTAACAAAAGTTTTCCTTTACTGAGCAAAAAATAAAATAAAACATGGGTGTTAGAAGTCAGGAATATAAACGTATCTTTTCAGATACGAATGTCAGAGCCATCTAAAGAGGATTCTTTAAAAGACTCGATTCCTTAAGATTGCCATGCGAAATGAAATAGTGGCAAGTATAATGAAGGGATGGCCTTGCTACGACACAATCCAAAATGTATGTCACACTTTTTATTTTAACCTCCTCTTTTTATACCTCTCTCCTTTGTCACATTTTGCTTTGCTAAATACTCAATGCCTCATTTCTCACATTTTTCTTTTTTTTACCCCTGTCACCCATTGTTGCATGCCATACTTTATGGATGGTCCCCATGGAGCAATATGGGGAAGGGCTGTAGCTAAGTGGTAGAGCTCCTGTTTTGTATTCAGAAGGTCCCAGGTTCAGTTGCCAGCATCTTCAGATATGGCAGGGAATGCCCTCTGGCTGAAACCTTGGACAGCCATTGCCAGTTAGCATAGACAGATGGACCAATGGTCTGAAGGAGCTTCCTATCTTCCTACCTACTTTACAAAACTGCTCTGAGGATTAAGTGGCATGGTTCAAATCCTGGTATGTAACTTTAAGTTCAACAAAGGAAGGGTAGAATCCAAATGTGAAGAAAAATTTTAAGTGGAGGAAAAATGCAGCTTGAACAAGTATTCAGCAAACAGATCCATTTTGCTTTCAATTGTTTTCAGGTTCTCAGTGAAGTTCAAATAATGTTTTCCATTGTTTTTAAAATTAGTAATGCCATGTAACAAGGGTGTAAATAACCACAAAGAGTCTTACACAGAGACAAAAGTTCTTAGCGGAATAATTCTCTCTTCCTGCAGAGGTCCATCTAAAAGCTTCTCCAGCTATTTCTTGCTTGGCTTCCAGTATTGATTTGCACCAAAAAGGTACAGAATGCTTACAGATGGAAAACCCTGTAGTGTCTTTGGCCTGTGAAACACTTCAAATAATTTGAGGGGTGTGGGTGGGAAATAAATAGTGATGCACAATATGGTGCTTGGAATGATCAGCTGGAATACAAGACAGATGAAATTAGCAATGCTTTCCCTAGCAATACTTTGGGACCAACTTCATCAAAGCATTCTACTTCCTATAGAAACTTTTAAACAGCCTGAAGGCATTCTTTGACCAGCTGTACATTACATCAGTAAAACATCAAGAGGAAAGAGATTCCCCCAACAGAGGCACCTGCAGGATGAGCTCCCTCCTGCTGCTTCTCCTTTGCAGATTTCTTCAATGCAACCATGCGCCATCACAGCCTCATCAATTCCATTCACAATAGACAGCTGGCGTCTGGTAAATGAAGCACTCCACTTGTTTGTGTTGTCAATTGTTTAAAGGAAAGGCCAGCTGAAGAGGTTTCTCCATATTTGAAAATGTTTAATTGCACTTTGCATTTGCACATCCTCCCTAAATATACTATTTCCCTGTGAAATAAGAACTGGGCGGGGGGTTACTTTGCATTTGCCAGAAGAGAGGCTTAGAAAAAGAAGTGTGTGATTATTGCAAGAATCTACTTGATTAAAACAACACTTGTGTGGACAGCTGATACAGCATAGAGGCTAAGAGAATACGGTACAGTAATCCCTGGACTGAATCTTGCCTACACCATGAACTCAACCTGCTGGCCTTAAGTAAGGCACTCTCTCTGTGTCTCCTTTTCCCCATCATCAATATGGGAGATGGACCTTTCTGGGCTGATTGCAACTAGATTATGTATTTGATATTTGTGCCAGTGGAGTTGCAGCCCCACTCCTTGCTCAAACTATTTTGTTTACCCAACCAAGTAACTTGAAACAGAGGCAAAACACATGCTATCAAATAGGCAGGTGAAATGCTGAAAAGCCAGGAACCCTGCTTTATTGGCATCTGCCATGACCACTTTTAGTCTTGTTTATATCCCCAAGTTCCTTAATACCATAATCAATTATTTTCTTTTTTAAAAAGCTATCATTTTATTGCTTTATTGTTTCCTGCTCTGGGCTTCTTCGGAGGAAGGGTGGGTTCAGAATCTAATAGATTGTTTCTCATTGTCCCATGCATTTGCGTAAAAAGCTCAGCATAGTGTGAATTAGGTCGTACCTTGATGGACTGATTCCGGAAGCATGCACCGGGGCAAATAATATTGTGTCTCATTCTGAAGAGGCACTCTACGCTTGGTTTAGATATGCTACAAGAAGAGAAGTATGAAAAATGGCTCTAACTGAATTTGCATAAATGGCCAATCTCATCGTGGCAGGGTTATGATCTCCAAGTCATGTCTTCCCCTTCCATCAAGTATTGCTACTCTGAGCTCTCTGTCATAGCTGAAGTGAAAAGTGGAGCTGGAGAAAAAAGGCAAGATTGGAACAATTTGTGTGTCTGCTATTAAGCCCAACACAAAAGAGAATCTTCTGAGTGACAAAAAGCAAGAAAATGTAATGGAATTATGTGCCCTGAGAGCAAACCCAGTCAATGATTTTTTAGCTTTTCACTATTTAGTTGAAGAGGGGGGGCTGGGGGGGAAACCTCACACTTACAGAGGGCTTGAATACTGAACAAATTCTTGAATGACATCTTATACTCTTTTACAGGCTGCTTTTGTAACTGCATTTGCCAAATAAACAAAATACCTGTGGGTTTCCCCCTATCCTAAATGAATCTATGTACTAGCATCTTGTTACATCAGCCACATAAAGTTTATTGACTCATTTATGAACTATAAATTCATTTGCAATTGTATTTGCAATTAATGCAATATATATTGCCATTATACATTAGGATTCTAGTTTTATCTTGTAGAAATTTCTTATAATAGGGTACTGAATACTGTGTTGATGTAAACTGTTGCTAGAAATCTATTGTCTATAAATATTACAGGGCAGACTTTGAAAGGGAAAAGAATGTATAGATGTGTATAAAGACCTTACTGCAGAGACAGGGAACCTGTGGCCCTCTGTTGGACTACAGTGCTAATCATTCCTGACCATTGGCCATGTTGGCTGTGGCTGATGGGAGTTGGCGTTTGCAACATCTGGAGAGTCACAGGTTTCCCCATCCCTGCCTTACTGAATGCATGTGTACTGTATACAATATAGGTGACACTCAGCTTACATGGGGGTTACATTCCTAGGATAGCACATAAAGCCAACATCGGGTTTGGGTTTCACTTTGGGTGAAATAGAGGGTGAAATTTCAGAAGTCCTTTTTCCTGGACATCTGCCCCAATTCTGCCCCCTTTCTTATTTGATTTAATTGCCAAAGACATAAAGCTGAATTGTGCTAGGCTCAACCCAGCAACTGTATCCATGAAACTGAAATATCCATGTAAATGTCATGGAGGAGGGTTTTGCGTGCTGCAGTGGGGGAAGTCTGTCTGCACCTTTAAAAAACAACAAGATGCCATACAAGCACACAGGGATCTTGTTGGGTGAGAGAAAGTGTGGTGGGGACATCTTGGATGCTTCTGCCCATGTCTGGGTTAAGATGTTAGCAGCATCAAAGTGACTTCTCTGGGGCACAAGCCTGGGCAGTGTGTATGGAGGTCCTGGGCTGCCCAGACAACAAGACCTCCCTCTTGGCCTCACATTCATTCATTCATTCATTCATTCAACAGATTTCTAGAAAGTTATTACTCTCCTCCATAGTCCTAATATGAATATGGGGATGGGGAGTTAGTGTATTGTGTTCTAAATAGATTGATTTTCCTACTACTCAGCAGTGCATTTTCCACCTGTGTTCTCCCTATAAATGCGCTTCTTTGAACACAATCAAGCTGTTGTTTGTTTTTTCATGGATTCAAACAATGTTCCTCATGTATCTTGTTAAACAAGAATGCACAGCTACAAGCATTCACCCTGTAGGAGAGCAGAGGAAAATAAATATGATAGATATCTAGGTGCTAAGCAAGGCATACTCCTGCAAAGTTTTCCCTAAGCGTGTAAATGTGCATAACACTATGCTCAAATTCTTTATGCCATTAAAGAGCCAGAGAGACATTACCAACCTATGAGTCATTAATATATGAAACCTAAAAGAAATAGCCATGCTCTCAGAGCTGTGGAAAATTGAAACAGCAGGGCTTGGGCTGATCATTTGGCTGTAAATAAACACCGAAAGGCCTTGACCAAAGATGAATGACCCATTCAGACATTAGTAATGCAGCCTATAACAGTGAATGCCATCTTTATGGAAGTGTGTTCTCCCTGTGTCGTGCGTATGAGTACATACATATATATAGAACAGAAATATCCATCTTGCATGCAAACATGGATGAGCAAACAGCAAAGCATACCACAATATTTTCGCTGATGATGCCAGACTCCCCAGAGCAGCTGCAGTGGCAGAGTCTGTATTCAAGTCTGGGTTTTATTAGAATTTTTCACACAACTCCCCCACCCCACCCCATGTGTTGAAAGAAGGTTTGAGGGAATCAGAATGTGTCAGAAATGTTTGATGCATGTACCAATGTAAGTGTATGGTGGCCCTCCATGTGATGAGGGACTATGGCTCAATCCCATGTGGAGGATCGACACAAGAGCACATTGGTATGTAAATAGAATTTCTTTTGCATGTACTTTGAACATGCGGACATTGGAGGCATAGCAATTGGGGCCTGAAGAGGCCATCTCATTCTGTCTAATGGTAGGGCTGGTCCTTGAAAAGACCTTTTCAGAAAAGGCTGGTTATTAGTTGAAATAAAACATATATGTACACACAAGCGTTGATTGCCTGTAGCACACAGCTAATAACTTGGGGTTTAAGGACATCGAAGAGCTGGAGTCAGGTTCAAAATGAACCATGTATGAAAATCTATCAAGCTCCACAGTCTCCTCACGCCTCAGCTACTTAATAAAAGGCATGCAATCAAGGCCACCATTCTGAGCTGAATGCCTCTAACTTATTAATTCCTCACCGACAAGATAAGGAGAAAGAAAACCTCTGAAGCATGTAAATTCCATTGTCTTAAAGCACAATCACTTTAACCCTCTGTAGTCTTGCCAGATCTTTGAAGTATGTTCTGTCAGCCCCTGAATGTTAAACAGGAGTTTTATTTCCTGGCTTGTGATGGTTATCTTAGTGTACTTGTTCTGAAGTTAAGAAAACAAAACAGGGAGGGGGGGAATAGAGGGGGGAAAGGTTTATGGGAGGACAAAGATTTAAAGAGGACTGGGCAACAAGGAATGGTGTTTGCCCCCAAAGTCAGGGTTATAACAAAATATATTGTCACTAAAACAGAACAAAACAAAAAAACACTATTGGCCATTTTTGTTGAGAAGATAGGATTTCTTTCTACTATTATTGTATTTGTATATTAATACAGAGATATTTTCCAGGCCTAGATAACTAAATGAAACATCCTTGTAACTGATTGCTGTGATTTCATAGCTGTAAGATTTGGGCCTACAGAAAAAGGAGGCTGTTGATATGGTCAATCTAGTTTGCAAGTCAGTTAAGTAGCCGCAAGCTTGGACTATAGTGTTGACATATAGAAACAAAATACTGTAGCTGTTGATGAGTGTGGAAGGTGAGCTGAAGGGGGCATGGCTTCACTCCCCTTTCCTTGCCTGGAGGTGATGTCATCAAGGCATGTATCCGAAATAGAACAGTTAATTTGAGGACTGGAGACAAAGAGATCTGACTCACTGCCTCTGATGAATCCAGTAATAGGTACTTGAGAGCCACCTGGAAACCTAATGGGGGAGCAGGATCTGTGGGAAAATCAATGTTGTGAACCTTTCATTTTATGATCAGCCTTACATCACCCCAAAATGCCAGCAGGCTCATGACTTTTGTTCCATGGAAACCAAACCCCCAAGGTATGCGCTGGAACCCCTGCGTTCTCTTACCATTTGCAATGTGTCAAGTTATGATTCTTAGCCAAACAATGAGAATAATCCTGGTTTGAATATAAACAGGTACTTCAGCCCAGTTAAAAATGCTGCATTCACTGATTTTCTCCCTTGTTAGATGCAGATGCAATAAAGTTCTTTGTGTGTGGTTTTCTTCTCTGATGTATGGCCAGGGCTATTAACCACCAGAAGGATGAAATGGGCTGCAGTTTCCACCATTCTGTGGAAAAACTGACTGGTAGGGTTTAACCATTTGAAAAAGGAGTGTGTGGGCACTACTCTGGATCTGGGTGACATAACCCTCCTCTTCAGTAGAAAGCATAAATCTGGGGCAAGATCGCACCAGTATTATTACATAATCTAATATAACAGAGAATTCCCTAAATACTGATTTATTGCAGAACTAGGCAAGATTAATTTAGTGGAGCCAAGTTCAACTTTGTTCCAAGGGGACAGGTGAGGAGACTTCAGTGAATCCAAAAGGTATTTTGATCAAGCTAAAAAATTCAAGAGCAGGTGCAGGAAGAAATATAGCAATTCCTTTCCCGACTGAAACGACAGGGTGTAGGGGTTTTTGCCACAAAACTCCCAGGGAGCCCACCAGAGTTCAGAAGACTACATGACTGCGATACGCTGTCCAACCTCACACGCCTTTATGGTGTTCATTCATTAGTGTATGTGTGGCTTCAGTTCCTGCTTCTGCAGAGAGACTCTCAGCAGGGGCGAGAGAAAATTAATTTCCCAGAGTATTTGCAATGGCATGCAACCACACAGCCAACTTTTCAAGTGCAGGCTGACCGTGTTCAAAGAGCCCTAACTGTTTGCAGGGAATTGAATTCCAAATGATTAACTCCTACAAAAGCCATATTTTTTCTCCTGCTATACAGTGCTCACAGGATAGAACTATTTATGAACAGCAAGTCTGAAAGCAGGCCTCTGTGGCTCAATCTAGTGCTCTATCATAGGTACACAGTGGTTATAGTCTCACGCAGTACAATTAAAAGTAGAGGCAAACTCTTTAAGCAAGGACAACTAGAAGCCCGTCATGACAGCAGCAGGCTTTGGGCTCTCAAATTTTAGTGGTGTCCCATGTGATGCTAAAATCTGGCAACCTCCCCCACAATGCTCCATTCTACAGCATTGTTTTGGCACACCATGGGCAGTACCCAGGGCAACCGCACCAGTCATGCTACCCTAAAACAGTCTCTGATCATGAAGATGCATACATATACAAAAGACACTCCAATTAGAGTTCTAAAGCTCTTGACAAATCTGTGGTTGCCACTGTTCTAGCATTGGGTTGGTCCTGCAGTGAATGCAATTTACCTAAAAGTCCCATTTACAGAATTCAGGTAGTCATGAGATGGGATTTGAATCCAGATTTTGAATATTCTGTGCCTGGGAGGACCACATTACTGACTCATAACATTGCCTGCATTCTTTTCTGAATAGGATATACAGTGGTAACTCGGGTTAAGAACTTAATTCGTTCCGTTCTTAACCTGAAACTGTTCTTAACCTGAAGCACCACTTTAGCTAATGGGGCCTCCCGCTGCCGCTGCGCTGCCGGAGCACGATTTCTGTTCTCATCCTGAAGCAAAGTTCTTAACCCGAGGTACTATTTCTGGGTTAGCAGAGTCTGTAACCTGAAGCGTATGTAACCCAAGGTACCACTGTATTGCTTTTTGTCAAGGACATTGGCTACCCTTAATCATGGCACTCAGTACTAACTTAAAGAAAGCCAATCATTTTGATAATCAGTATCAGGACTGAATTGGCGTTGGCTCAAATGAAAGGAGATAGGCAATAGCATTACCCAAAGCTATTAGTTGTTGACAATCGGAAGAGTTAAACACCAGGGACTCTTTACCTTTGCTTGAAAGTGTGGTGTCTTAACTGCTTATGTGTTCCAAGTGTTTCTATCCATAAAAGTACAAGATTCAAAAGAGACATTGAGATGGAGAAGTTAAACAATTCTCTCCCTAACATCTTAAAAATAGTCTATTGACAAGTTAAATGCTGGAATCAAACATCTGAACTTCAGAGTGACAGAGCTTAGTTTTCTCCCTTTCACTTATATGACATACCATTTTTAATAAGGGGGGAAATGAGACAAATTGCTTGACTACAAAATCACCAGCTATTTCCAGCTAGCTGAAGCTGAGCTTGGGGTTAGCAATAAGTGGGAATCTAACTATTTCTGGATTTTGAATTCCTGTCTAATTGAAAACTTGGAAAATAAAAGAACAGAAACTTACTGAGGTTTTGCAGAGGGTGTGCTTTCAAAAGATATGTCGAAGTGGAAAGGAAATAGCTATAAAACCTTGTCATCTGCAAGGAAAAAACAAGAAATAAGAGCTCTGGTGTGCTGGCAGGTAGAAGCCATATACAGGTTTATTTTTATCATGCTCCTTTACAGTATGAGTTAAGAAATGATAAGGCTATAGGATAATTAGTTGAACAATCACATACCCTTTTATTCATTCATTCCCTGCATTTAAATATATATGAATATTATCAAAACCTTGGTGCAGCTGCCTGTTTCAGATTCGGAAGGAAGACTAAGATTATCTACAATTTATTCAGCATAAACTACTTTCTTTTCTTTTTTTAGAAGAATGGCTGATCTTGGATTATGCTGATTATTTTGATCCATTCCACTGGATGGCAGATAGACTTGCACCAGGGAATGGATGAATGTGTGTGCAACCCTGTTGTTGTGCCATGCCCCTGGGGTCAAACTACAGGGGATGAGGCTAGGGATTTGGAGTGGAAAAATGAATTGTCCTCAGAGACAATCCAACATGGATGTACTGAATCAGAGGCTCTGTGCAAGAGCAACCTGTTGGGTCAGTGCCTGTCCAGCCCGAGGAGGCAGCATTGTCCTCCTTTACTCTGAAGACTCCAGCTCAGAAGTCCTAGTGGAACAGTGTTCTCCACTCTGTTGGTGGACATAGGATGATCAAGCCTGTTAACACCAATATGATATGGATTGCACTGGTTGTCAGTATACTTCTTAGCCCAGTTTAAGGTGTTGCTGTTTAACCTATAAAGCCCTAAGCAGTTTGGAACCAGGTTATCTGAGAAATCATCTTCACCTGTACCAGCCTGCCTATGCTTATGAAGATCAGGCTCAGAGGTTCTCCTCAGTAGGATCTGTCAGTGTTACACAAAAGTGGCAGTAGTCCCACAATTAAGGAATTCCCTCTGAAGGGCAATGCAGGGGATGCCTTGAAGCAGATACTGCAGGCTCATTTGATTTAGAAGGCCTTTGAGTAAATATGCTGTGGTCCTAAAGAATTACAATGCTGTGGTCCTAAATAATTACAATGCTGGTTTGTTAGGTTCTCTGTTATGGCCACTGTTAGGACATTGCTTTTAAAAAAGAAATAATGTTTATGTCAGCTTTGTAATTAGCCAGTTGATATTGTGGTTTTTGTATTGTACTGAAGCTCCCATGCAAGGAACGAAAACTTCACATTTAAAAACAAAACCATCCTTTATAATTTATTTATTTCATATCAAAACCAAAATGGCTTTTAGAATATAAATGAATAAATGAAAGTGTGTGGGTGGACCACATAATAGCTGAAACAACATGTTAGGCAAACAAGCGTATTAGAAACTATGTGAACTTCTGGTAACTTCCCTGCTTATTGGCTGATTTTAACCCAGTGCTCCTGCTGTGCATTTATATTTTGCTGCTTCTTTAAAGGTAACAATTCAGTATTCATAGTAGTTTCCCACCTGGAGAAAATAACAGCTGTGTGGAGGAGTGATTTTATTGTAACCACAGTGCAAGTGGGGAAGAGTTACAAGCCCCCTCCCTCATACCGTGGTACCAATCCTGATACCACCCACCAAAGCTATTCTGTTTGAAGTAACAACAGGACTGGACTGTGTTAATTTCTTTACATCAGTGTTTCCCAACCTTGTGCCTCCAGATGTTTTTGGCCTACAACTCCCATCATCCCTGACCACTGGTCTTGCTAGCTAGGGATGATGGGAGTTGTAGGCCAAAAACATCTGGAGGCACAAGGTTGGGAAACACTGCTTTACATGATGCTTCAGAGGAGCTACCAATGGCTAATAACCATGATGGTGATTTACTGCCTCACGACATGGACACAATCATGCTTTTGAGTACTAGTTGCTGGAAGCCACAGGAGGGCTCTTGTGCTCAGATCCTGCTCAGTGAGTTCCCACAGGCATCTGTTTGGCCACTGTGAGAACAAGATGCTGGACTAGATAGGCCATTGGTATAATCTAGAAGCCTCCTCTTATGTAGGATTTCAAGCTTTCTTGATGGTGGGTAACTACTGAAGTATTCAGCTATACTGAAGATTTCCTTTGCTTGGGACACTGTTGTTGTCCTCCCCAGGACCCTTAGTGTTTTTCAACCAGCTGTCCAGTCTTCTGCTGGCAACTCTCTAGCAAAGTTCCTGTCTCCCCATGGTGGGTCTCAATCGTCCATGTGAGAATAATTGACTTAGAATACCACATTTCCTTCCTGTTTAATTTCTACGTTGCTGGTGTAGCCAGATATATATTTAACAAGAATGATTCCGATTTTGTTACTGTAACTATACTAGGAAGCATGAGAGCCAGAATTGCCTGACCACAGAATGCAACTAACTCCATGGAATTCAATGGAAATTATTCATATCCTGCTGGGAGAAAAGAAGGCTTTGGGATCAACCTCTGACATTGCATCTTTAAATCTTCTTGACAAGTACAATATACCCATCTGTGCTGCTGTCCTGAAGATGAACCTGCTGGCATAATTGACTCTCAATCTTTTGGAAAGAGCCATTGAAAATAACTTTATCTAATGTAACTTCTTTATTACAACTGCAAAGGCCTTGTCTTCTTTTTTTCGAGGTCAGAAAGCTCACCAAGTTGCATAGCTAAAGTGGTCTATTGAAATTCAGCACATCCACAAGCAGCATTGCACAGATCTCAACCACACTGGCCAGCCAATGGGTTTCGAAAGGTCCAATGCTAAATTAAACAAAGAACTCTTTACACCCAATAAACAGTGTTGGTTGATAAACAACATCAATGATTACAAACCATTGGCTATCACTGGCCATAAGAGAAGCACTTCTGGATCAGGAGAATAGTGTGTCTAGCCCATCATCCTGTTTTGCAGTGGTCAACCAGGTTCCTATAGGAAGACTGTCAGCAAAATCTGTGTACAACAGCACTCTCCCCACCTGGAATTCAAAGCAACTGTTGCTCAGACATACTGCATCTGATGGTGGAGACAGAACATAGCAAATAAGTCCTGATTGCCTGGAAAGGGAAGGTGTCATGTATTTGGCCTCCTATGTACTCCTGCCTCACAGATTTATGGAATCTATTTGTAATTGCTCTTCTCATCATCAACAACAACAACAAATATTTGTCTTGAATTGTGCTCCCCAGCCTACTTCTGTTCTCAGAGAGTTGTGGAGGGGGGAGCCTTTCATTAACAGTTATTCATCAGCAACTTGATCCTTACAAGCTAAGGGGAGCCATTAGTCATGGTTTGCTGTGGGGCCACATGGAAGAATATAGAAAAGAGAGGAAGGGAAGAAGTTAGGACCCCCACATGAAAATGGAGTAGGGCAACAGCAGAACATCTCAGCAGTCTGTGAACAAAAAGGACATAGAAGGGCAGGCAAGGTGAAGGCTGATTAGCAAGGACAAAAACAAAAGAAAATCCCACCCTTTAGAAAATGCAATATACAGCTTCCTGGGATTTTCAACCATTTTTCTTTGTCAAGACAGCCTGGGCAAACAAATACAAAACCAATTTTAAAAGGATACAATCATATACTCTAAAAAGACAACACCAAAATGATTAAACTGTGTCAGACAAATTCTACCATTTTAGCACTGAACGTTCACACATTACATTCAGCAAGAATGCAATCTGTGTATGGAAAGCAGTTGAGCTGTACACTTGTAAAGTGATGCACATGTAACTTTCAGTGAATGTACAGTTTGTGCCTATGTAAGGAATAGCAGAGACTCTTGATAGTCCCATGGACTGCAAGAAGATCAAACGTATCCATTCTTAAGGAAATCAGCCCTGAGTGCTCACTGGAAGGACAGATCCTGAAGCTGAGGCTCCAATACTTTGGCCACCTCATGAGAAGAGAAGACTCCCTGGAAAAGACCCTGATGTTGGGAAAGATGGAGGGCAGAAGGAGAAGGGGACGACAGAGGACGAGATGGTTGGACAGTGTTCTCGAAGCTACCAGCATGAGTTTGACCAAACTGTGAGAGGAAGTGGAAGACAGGAGTGCCTGGCGTGCTCTGGTCCATGGGGTCACGAAGAGTCGGACACGACTAAACGACTTAACAACAACAACAACAAAGGAATAGCAGAGTAATACAAATGAACAAGTATACACTTGTACAGATCTAGAGGCAGCTTGTCCCTGTATTCAATATAACATGAACATTCAGAGTATATTTTACTTAAACATTTTGTATTCAAACTATTATATCAATTACTCACACATCTATCATTCATGACAAAATCATATAAAAGTTATAATGGAAAGGTTTAGAACCCCTGCCTCCTTTTCATTTAATAGCCCAATCTGACTTCTTCCAGTTTTAAACTTTTCAAGACAACTTCTCTTTCAGCTCACCTAAGCAGACTGAAATATAACCAATCCATATTAGTATTTTCTTATGTTGTGAACCACCCTGTGATCTTTGGATGAAGGGTGGTTTACTTACGTTACTTACTTACTTACTTACTTACTTACTTACTAAATAAATAAATAAATAAATAAATAAATAAAGTCATGATCTGGAAACATGCTTAATCACAAATGTGCCCAGCACACCAAAATGTGAACTTGTGCTGATTTCAATACATTAAAAATGGTTGCATGAATCAAGCTATTAGTATAAATGATCGTGGTAAAGAATAAAGACAATAATCTGAAAATCTGGTCTCGCCTAATGTGAAGGGGAGGTCAGGTTACCATAGAAAATAAGCTACGCCATAAAATTTCATAATGAAATGATTAAGAACTCTTCTGCTTCAAAATTCAACACATCTTCTATCTTCTTTATTGAAAACCCATAACTACTAGCATGATGTGGCTAATCTGTGAGCCTCTGGACCTTTCAAAAATCTCTAATTGCTGCCATTTTGCACCAATCAATACGTTACAATTCCTAATAGACAGCCCTGCTAATCAGTGAAAACAATTCACACCAAGAATATATGACTGCGTTCACATGTGAGTGCAAAGGTTAATTCATGCTATACTTGTATTATACTGATCTAATTATCTACTGAAGGAATCTTTTCAAGGTATGTTGTCAGTTCTGCAGACTGGGTTCAATGGAGTGAAACTCAGTTGAATGCCTTTTATCTAAAAGCAAAAACAAAAAAATAAATTAAAATGTCTTGACTTTGCTTTTTAAAGTGATTAGAAAACAAGATGAGGTTGCTTTTGTGTTGTACCATCCTCACTCTCAGGCATAGCATGTGCTAGGGCTATTGTCAGAATAAGCTTGCTTCATTTTATTTTTTATGCAAGAGGGCACGTCTCCAGAAGGATGGCTATTATGTAGTAATGAAAATCTGAGTGAAGGGTTTTCAAGTAGCCTTTCAGAGATGGCATTCCAAAATGTAATGACTAGAGTCATAAAACAGAAGACCCTGGATGCCACAGAGCCATCACCTGCTTGGAGAATATTACTGAGAGTTCTTACAAGTGCACTGGCAGAAGCAAAAGACCCAAAATTAGAACCAGTTGCTAAAATTGCTTAACTTAAGCAGGAAAGGAAGTAAGGAGGGAGGAAATGGTAAAGAATATGTAAAAGGGTTTTTTTTTATAGTGGGAGCTAAAGACCAGAGGCAAAGCTAAAGATGTTATGAAGATTCATTCACAGAAAGCCTTATGTTGTTAGTGCAATATGGTTTTATGACAGAATTTTTAAGGTCCACTAATTTTGCTACAGAATAATGGAAAGGGGCAACACTTCTCATACGGCATTAGATTAGAGGCGGACTATAGTTCCATTTTAGAGAGCTGAAAGTGGCATGTTAGAGCAAGGTGATACACTTACTTTTCCTGAATCACATCATTTGTCATCAAATAGGCTTCAAGCTTTCATAGCCCCTCAAGAACCAAAATTAGCATGAACAGAGATTAATGTGATGGGCACAAACCTGGCCTCTCCTGGGTCAATACCGATTCAGAATGTTGGCTCTTCAAGCTCAGCATTGGCAGACATTCTCCAGGGTTTCCAGGAGAAGACATTCCCAGCTATGCTTGGAGATGCCTGAGATTCAAACTGGGATTTTCTGCATGCAAAGTAGCTGCTCTACTGGGGTACTATAGCCCCCCCCCCCCGACTTCTGGTACAGCTACATGGAGGAGTTCAGAAGTTTTTATTTTTTTTTTTTTTTTTAGATCAACCTTAGCTTGCTATAATTGCCTAAACCCAGCAAACTATTAGGCTCTAAGTATGGTTTGTTTAAATCAAGCAGGCTCGAAACCTACAGATTTATATGTTTTGCCAGCTGTATACTGCCCTTGGTTGTAATACAACTTCAAAGTGGTTTACAAAAAGAATAAAACAAAATATCAGTTAAAAGCAACTATTTATAAAGCACTCAAAAATCAGTAAATTCAGTGATAAACAAAAAACCAGATTGAAACACACTACAACATTCTGTATGCAGTTGTGTTCCCCCCTCCCCGCACCCCCAGCAAACTGTAGTTCGAATTAACCACAGTTTAGGATTTGTTTGTAACATGAAACTAAGGGTAAGGGATGCATGGCTATCCAGATGTTGTTGGATTTCAAATCCAATCAGCCCTAGCCCAGATAACCAATGGCCAGAGATCTGGCAATTGCAGTTTACCAACATCTGGAGCGTCATGGGTTCTCCAATCCTGCATTGTTGTTGTTGTTGTTTCGTCGTTTAGTCGTGTCCAACTCTTCGTAACCCCATGGACCAGAGCACACCAGGCACTCCTGTCCTCCACTGCCTCTCACAGTTTGGTCAAACTCATGCTGGTAGCTTCGAGAACACTGTCCAACCATCTCATCCTCTGTCATCCCCTTCTCCTTGTGCCCTCCATCTTTCCCAACATCAGGGTCTTTTCCAGGGAGTCTTCTCTTCTCATAAGGTGGCCAAAGTATTGGAGCCTCAGCTTCAGGATCTGTCCTTCCAGTGAGCTTCTCTTCTCATAAGGTGGCCAAAGTATTGGAGCCTCAGCTTCAGGATCTGTCCTTCCAGTGAGCTGATTTCCTTCAGAATGGCTGATTTCCTTCAGAATGGATAGGTTTGGTCTTCTTGCGGTCCATGGGACTCTCAAGAGTCTCCTCCAGCACCATAATTCAAAAGTATCAATTCTTCGGCGATCAGCCTTCTTTATGGTCCAGCTCTCATTAAACCTGCATTAAACTTGGATAATTAGGAACAAAAGCATCTGGAGGAGGAGTGGAGAGGGGAAAGCATATGAGGATAGACTCATTCCTATCATAGTAAGCAATGATGTCTGTACATGTATGTATACATGAGGATGTTGTCCACATGTGTGAGCAGACTAGAGAGAGAGTCTGTTCATATATGTGGATTAAATAAAATATCTCTCTTGTCATGCATGTTTTCATGAGACATATATCTATTATGAATTCTAAAAGCTCATCAAAAGCACCATTTTCTGCTAATAGGATTTTTTAAAAAACCAAGACAAGTTCAGTGCCCTAAGGTGATTGCAATGACATTACTATACATGGCATGTACAACTCTCTTTCTATGCTCTGAAGTGTTTTAACAGCAAGCCTTATTTCCCCTGCAGCCAATATACTAGCGGCATTACACTGCAAGACAGCTTATAACAAGTATTTAATGGGCTCATTTCTACCAGTGGATGACACAGCAAAAAGTAGTCATAACTTATGGACTGATTTTTAAAAGCTACATTAAAACTTTGTCTAAGGCTAAACGTATTAAGTATAGGTGGCAGTTCAAACCAGTGATAGAAATCAGCGACAACAGACCAGCAAGGTCTGGAGAGGATATGGGGAAGAAAAGGAACTAAAATATAGTGAAAATGTAGATGAACAGTAAGAACAGGGAAATATTAAATCACACCTAGCGAAGTAAATCAAAGCCTCTTAAATAGTAATGAAAATATATAGGAATACAATACTAAAACTTAAACAAGGTCATTTATAAGAGAATATCTGTAGCATATTTTCAACCCACTGCAGAAGGGAAAATTCATGAATAATATTAGAGGTATTTACATGATCCACTTTCCGCTAGTACAGTGTTTGCCTAATGTAATGAGATCTGGATTGCTCGAATAAAATACAAATTTCAGAGTGATATACCTGAATCTTACAGTGCACATTTTTTATTATTTAAAAGGCAAACAGGAAGCATTTTATGCATCTAATACTGAATGTTAATATTGACACTTGCCTGCATTAATATTACAGGTTATTGTGAGTGAATTAGCAAAACTTGCACATTAACAAGTTTGTAGATTACATGAGCAGCTTCAGGGTAAAGACTCTGAAGAATTAGTTTCTATTCAGGGCAAGGCCTTGCCACTCTAATTTCATTTGTGAAATTCAAATCTTGTTTTGGGAAGCAGAGTGCATGGTGAGATAGCATCTGCAAAGATTTTGAGAGATGGATTTGCTTTATTCACAGAAATGCCAAGTAAAATTTATTTCCTTGAGTCCAACCCTTCCAAAGTCACATTGCTTTAGGTTTACATCTACACACTTGCTGAGAGAAAGAGAGATATAATGTTAATCTACCCCATTCCAGAACTTCTGCATCCTTTTTTTTAAAATGGCTGGTTCTGCTGCCATGGCGACTACTTCATTTTTGTACTATCTTCATTGCCACAATGAAGTAGATGGGGGTAGGGAGAGATACAGCTAAAATTGTTGCGCTAACATAACTACATGGTTTAATATTTCTCATTGAAAATGTGTGTGTGTGTGTGTGTTGAAGTGGAACATAGACATGCAAAAGAAATGAGAATGGAAGTCTGGAAATTTAGGGAATGATCTGACTTTTCAATTGCAACCATTTTTAAGGAAAACTGCATTAAAATGGCATCTCTGGGTGGAGGATGGAAAATGCTGTATCTGTCGTGAGGAAAAGGGATATCTTTTTCATATGTGATGTAGGTGTAGGAAAGCCAAAATATTTTAGCAAATGGTTAGAACAATCATTATGAAAATATTTTAGGTGGAAACAAGTACAGTGGTACCTCTGGTTACATATGCTTCAGGTTACATACGCTTCAGGTTACAGACCCTGCTAACCCAGAAATAGTGCTTCAGGGAAAAAACTTTGCTTCAGGATAAGAACAGAAATCGTGTTCCAGAGGCGCAGCAGCAACAGGAGGTCCCATTAGCTAAAGTGGTGCTTCAGATTAAGAACAGTTTCAGGTTAAGAAGAGACCTCCGGAACGAATTAAGTACTTAACCCGAGGTACCACTGTATGCCTTTTAAAATTATACACGATGCAATTTAAATAATAAGGTATATTAAACACAAATATGCAGCAGCTTGTGCAAGAATTTACTTTGCTAGGACATGGAAGCAGAGTCAGATACCAAAAACCCTACCAAGAATTAATTAGGAAAAATTGGGAACTGTTAAGAGTCATTTAGTTAACTGAAATGTTACACCCATCCAAAACAACAAGAGAAAAAAATAAACACTGCATTATCAAAGGAATGTTAGAAATTGTGACAGATGCTCTAGCATTATAACCAATAAAACTAATGCAATAAACGCCACATCTGAATGCATTCTACATATTTGGAGGGCAAGGAAGCAAAATGGCAATGTAGGGCCCAACTCCTAGTTTCCATGTGTTCATCATCTCTTCTGCACAGGCGGTTTCATAAATGCGGCTTTTGAAAGGGCAGGGATTTATTTAAATTTTTAACAATAAATCCAATTAACCACTGACTCCATGTTGCTCCAATTAACCACTGACTCCATGTTGCTCCATCTATTAAGACATTGCTTTCCACTTTACCGAGCTTTGTGCTTATTTTTATGCTATCTTATTTTGTAACAAAACCTACAGTCAGCTAAGTTTGTTTTTTTCACCAGACACAACAGTCTCTGGGTAATTTCTTAACAAACCCTTTAGAAACACTGCTCCAAACCTGCCAACCTTGATAATGGAAATATGGGCTATACAGTACAATACATCTTCAGAGAAAGCAACAGAGACTAGGAAAAACCTCCTGGCATAGAAAGGCGATAATGTTTTCAGTATGACTTCGGAGCAATGGGGGTCAACACATAGAGAGAAGCTGTTAGGTAGTCTTCTACTCTATCATTTGTATTGACGTTTCTCAGTAGTGTGTGGTGGCAAGATAAAATATGTTATAATATGGATTCCAGGACACAGTTACATGAGCTGAAATGAGAAAGCTGACAAGTATCTTGTAGTTTCTTTTGATTTTTGAAGAAACAGGAACATAAACAAAAGACAAGCCTGAAGCTGGCTTCACACGCTATCTATTCCAGATAGGTAACTAGAGCATTTCTATAGTATTATAGTCTGTAGCAACTGCCTGGGACAAAGTTTGAAGTGCTTGTATCAGTGGTGACTATCACAAGTCATTTCTCTGTTTAAAATCTTTCTTACTTGGACACAAATGCTCACACACACAGAAACAAAATCACTCACAGGTACACTTTTGTTTATCATATTCTGGCACTGTTAGCACAGTAAAATATCATGGGTTTTATACTGATTTACACTTGTTTTATGCCGATTCTTTGAATTGTTATTATATTTATTTTATGGATTTTAAATTGTGAAACCCCAAGAGGACATAGAATCATAGAATAGAATCATAGAATCATAGAGTTGGAAGAGACCACAAGGGCCATCGAGTCCAACCCCCTGCCAAGCAGGAAACACCATCAGAGCATTCCTGACATATGGTTGTCAAGCCTCTGCTTAAAGACCTCCAAAGAAGGAGACTCCACCACACTCCTTGGCAGCAAATTCCACTGTCGAACAGCTCTTACTGTCAGGAAGTTCTTCCTAATGTTTAGGTGGAATCTTCTTTGTTGTAGTTTGGATCCATTGCTCCGTGTCCGCTTCTCTGGAGCAGCAGAAAACAACCTTTCTCCCTCCCCTATGTGACATCCTTTTATATATTTGAACATGGCTATCATATCACCCCTTAACCTCCTCTTCTCCAGGCTAAACATGCCCAGCTCCCTTAGCCGTTCCTCATAAGGCATCGTTTCCAGGCCTTTGATCATTTTGGTTGACTGGACAGCATACAAAGGCCAAAAATGAATAAATACTTTTACTAGGGTATTTAAACAGTTGCTACCAAATACTGCCTCGCAGAGAGAGAGCCCTGCAATTATCAAGCATTCCTGATAATCAGAAACCTCCTGCTTCTGAACATTAACTGGGACTGCTGCCAGATTCTTTCCATCTTCTTCTGTAATGGCTCTAACAAGCTGTAGACTTGACCCTGATACCTTCCTTCCCTTAATTAAGATCTGTCCCTCAAGCCTCTGTCTGTTTTTCTCTCCTCTTTTCCCATTTCCTAATCATCCGTTGCCTGCTAAATTTATTTATTCCTCTTTTTCTGTGCTACTAATGTGAGAACTTTATAACATCATTCTCCTCCTTGCCATTAAAGGCTGTAGATATTATATACACCATGAGTGGAAGGGAGCATTCCTCAACAATGGATCTTTGAGGCATGTACTACAACCTACTG
Organism: Podarcis gaigeae; assembly: GCF_964106915.1. Taxonomy (NCBI): domain Eukaryota; kingdom Metazoa; phylum Chordata; class Lepidosauria; order Squamata; family Lacertidae; genus Podarcis; species Podarcis gaigeae. The sequence goes on from NC_139677.1 coordinate 68,671,541, forward strand.
TACTGCTATAATATATACAAGCACCTTTTATGAAGGATTGTGATTCATCTGATCATGTTGCCAGCCCAACTACCAGTGGTTTCTGGAAATACAGTAGGAAATGAAAAATAGCTAAAATCTTAAAAGTCCAGGAACAACAATGGACTTCACCGTTCCCCCCTCACCTTTTGCCCAAATGAATCATCACAGCTTCACTGCTATTTTAATAAAGTGTGTGTGAGAAAAAATCCCTCTGTGGAACACTTCCATTCGTATAAGCTGCTTCTAGAAGTAAGCATGTAGACAAGTGTGGTACGTTCCGCAAACTCATACATTCTTTACAGACTTACATGAATCCAAATATAAAACTTACAAAGGGAAGATGAAAGGGACTTCATATCAGAAAAGGTTTAAAAAGCTGCATTGAAAACAAATTTGATTAAAAACTGCTAGAGGAGTGTTTAATCAGCAGTTATTCTAGATGAGGACTGGAATTTAAGTATTGTGCCAGAAGCAGTTTAGTCATGCTGGCTAGCCACATGACCCGGAAAGCTGTATGTGGACAAACGCTGGCTCCCTTGGCCTGAAAGCGAGATGAGCTCTGCACCCCATAGTTGTCTTTGACTGGACGTAACCATCCAGGGGTCCTTTATCTTTTTAAAGGTAAAGGTAAATGTAAAGGTAAAGGTAAAGGGACCCCTGACAGTTAAGTCCAGTCATGACCGACTCTGGGGTTGCAGCGCTCATCCCGCTTTACCGGCCAAGGGAGCCGGCGTTTGTCCGTTCCACAGACAGTTTTTCTGAGTCAGGTGGCCACCATGACTAAGCCGCTTCTGGCGCAACGGAATACTGACATCAGAGCAGTGCACGGAAATGCCATTTACCTCCCACCGGAGTGGTACCTATTAATCTACTTGCACTTTTTGGTGTGCTTTCGAACTGCTAGGTTGGCAGGAGCTAGGACCAAGCAATGGGAGCTCACCCCGCCACAGGGATTCGAACCACCGACCTTCTGATCGGCAAGCCCAAGAGGCTCAGTGGTTTAGACCACAGCGCCACCTGCGTCTTTCTACCTTTACCCAAACCAATGGATTCAAATTACAAGAAAGGAGATTCCAGCTAAACATTAGGAGGAACTTCATGACAATAATAGCTGTTTGACAGTGGAAAGTAGACAGTGGCCTACTTTGGAAGGTGGTGAACGCTCCTTCATTGAAGGTCTCAAAGCAGAAATCAGATGGCCATCTGTTAGGGATGCTTTGGCATTTCAGGGGATTGGACTTGATGGCCCTTCCAACAATCCAGTTCTCTGATTCCAACGCAGGAACTGCTATCACAAAACAACCATAACGTGCAATTCTTAAATCTATTGGGGGGGGGCCAGAAGTGAAGAACCAATGTAACCATAGTAGAGGCAATCTATCCTCTTAATACAGGAAATAGCTTCTTTTCATGCTCATTTATTTATTTATTTTCAGCTTTGACTTTGGCTTGTTTTTAATCTTTGAAACCTCCAGAGCTCACGGTATTTTACAGCCACCACGGTGGCATCTGCTACTGAAGGTGAGGAAAATTAATTTGGAGAGTACCAGCAGCTGCTGTGTATTGCCAAACAGAGTACGAGATGAAATGCCATAACCATTCCCTTGATGCTGGATTTGAACTACCTCATGCAAAAATAATCATTTTCCCCAATTAAAAGCAAAGCACACAAACACATACTGTAGTCTTAATAAAAATATACTGCCACAGCTATCCTAGTTTTAACTGACAAGCATGTGATCAGAGTAGAATTATTAAAATGCTGCTATAGGCAAGGGAGGAGTTGTTTTTCATACAGTGTCTCTATCAAACACTCTGCAGTCTGATCCAACCAGAGTTAGCTTCGGAAAATGTAAATGATGTCCAGTTTATGTCACTGGCACTAACCAGAAAGCGTCTGCTACTAGTCATTAGCTTCATTCAATTGTCTTCTAAGCAATAGTGGGTAAGTGGAGAGAAAGAAAAAGAGACTTGCACTTAACCAGAAACAGCAGAAACAGTTTTCCTGATGATGACAATGATATTAGAAATAATAATAATAATAATAATAATAATAATAATAATAATAATAATAATTTATTTATACCCTGCCCTTCTAGCTGGGTTTCCCCAACCATTCTGGGTGGCTTCCAACAAAATATTAAAAATACATTAAAACAGCAGTCATTAAAAACTTCCCTAAACAGGGTAATGGCTGACCAATTCTCTATTGCTAGGCAAACATCCCCCATTTTGGTATAGCAGCATGCTTGGGGCCCAATGGGATGTGACAGGACAGTCACCCCTGTCTTCACTGTTCACATGTAAAGCAGGGATGGAGGAAGGTGAGCGGCTCCTCTTTTCATGAATGTGAGTGAAACTGGTTCTTCTATCACCTTTCCTGTCTGTGTTCCACTTCAGGTGTTTGGGACTACAATGCTCATCATCCCTGGCCCTCACAGCCATTGTGCACCAGATTGGGGTAGAGTGCCTGAAACAATTTCAAGTCAACTCCCACACCTGAACTCAGAGAAAATGTGCAGCATAATGGAACACAGTGAGATACGCTAGTGGAAAGGGGCATGTTTTAATTCCCCCATCCCCCATTGCACATTTTTCAGAACAAAATAGACCTCTCGCATTCCCACTTTAATTGCAAATGGAAGAGATCCATGGAAAAAATGTATGTGGCAGCCCTGTCATCTATAGTTTGGTCATCTGTGCTGTCTTTGCTTTGAAGATTTACACATAAATAGAATCACCATAATTTTTTTTGCTGTCCTCTCATTGGCTTGTCTGTACATTGAACAAACACACATTGAAGTTATCCAAATTACCCCTCTGTTGGCTTTCAACTCTCTTGATTTGTGAAAATGTCCCAAATGATTTTTGAGATTTATTTTCTGACCTTAACTGTCTCTGTTAGGGATAGAGAATTAGGATAAAATCATGTCAAGCTATTACTTGATTGCATGGATGCATGGTGCTAACATCATCAGTCACCATAAATAATTTCCACTTATCTGTCAGACATATTATCTTCAATGGAAGCATGGCTAGGAGATGCAAATAAGGGCTTCACAATGTGTGGGTGGACACTCAACACTTTAAATATGTGAACTCCCATTAGGTCACGGGTTGGGATCCTTTTTCATCCCAAGGGCCTCATTTTTGGGGGCCTTAAATACAGTGGTACTTCAGGTTACCACTGAAGGTTAACACCTCAGGTTACAAACACTTCGAGTTACAGACTCTGCTAACCCAGAAGTAGTACCTCAGTTTAAGAACTTTACCTAAGGATGAGAACAGAAAGCTTGTGCCAGTGGTGCAGCGGTAGCAGGAGGCCCCACTAGCTAAAGTGGTACCTCAGGTTGAGAACGGATTCAGGTTAAGAACGGACCTCTGGAATGAATTAAGTTCGTAACCAGAGGTACCACTGTATGAGGCCAGAATATGGATGGGACTAGAGGCAAAAATGGACAGAACAGTAGACAGAACCTTTGTATCATAGACTAGTTTCCACACATACCCAAGCAAGGTGTCCTGAACCCCTGGCCTACTTGGCAGCAAGTCGGGATATCAAGTCCCCAGTCCAGAGTCAATCCACGTGTCCAAAGTCCAGACCAAAGCACGGTGCCTCAGAGATCCTGGTGCATTCGAGCTAAAGTCTATCAACATAGGCAGTTGAGCAGACCCAGCACTTCAACTCTGCTGCCCAGTTATACTTAACATGATGACTGTAGCATCTGGGCTTGATGTGGCAGGTGACCCTCACCTGTTCCAGCTGAGGACTCACACACTTCCTCCTAGAGCTAGTGAACTGGGCCGTGGGCCCATGCCTGCCTCTGCCTCCTGGAGCACCCCACACCTCAAAGCCCGCTATGTTTATGGAGACAGCAGTTCCCCTGGCTCTCAGAATGGGTCCTGCTGCTCTGCTTCCTGTGTATTGGCCTCCATCCCCTTGCCATCCTCCGTCACCCTGTGAGTACTTCCTATGCCAACCTCTCCTCCCCCATCCCCAGCTTGCCCCAGTGTGTCCCAGTCCCAGCTCCATCCCTCGCCTGGATCCTTTTCTTCCTCCCCACAGTCTGCCAGTTCATGACACAAGAGACATTATCATAATTCAAGGACACAGGACAGCTGGTCAAAAATTTGCAGGGTGTGAAGCAGGGTGAGTCAGGAGTGTGACCTGGCAAGGAGTGGCCTAGAGACAGTTATAGGAGCCAGATAGAAAGGCATGGAGGGACACATTCGGCACCTGGGCCTAAGGTTCCCCATCCCTTCATTAGGAGGCCAACTCATACGAAGCATGATCTGCTAGTCTTATCTAGGGTCACTCTAGACTTTAACATTATCCCTATTTGGAAGCCCTCACCGTAGCAGCTCTCCCTGGTTGCAGCATTGGACGTAGCACATCCCATGTTTATCCTTACCCCAATTGCAATATTTCAAGCTGTCCAGTTCTTTGTGTTATTTATTCCTTTATTTTCTGTTAAGATTTAGATTTATGAGTTGGATTTTCTCAAGGTCTCCAAGTGACTTACGTTTAAAAACACGAATACTGTTAAAAATTTACATAAAACAATAACAATTCACAAAACGCAATTCATACACAAACACACACACACACAAGGACCTCCTACTGGAGTCAGAGGCTAAGAAATTGTGGATGAAACAGCTATAATGGACAGTTTTTAAACACTTGTGGTCTTGAGTTCCATCCCAGAGTTATTAAATGAATGCTGAACCACTGGCCGTGAATCACACAGGTGTTCAGACTGTAATATGAAATATTTAAGGACTATTAAATATTAATAATACATAATCCAAATTGAATATTTTTTGGATAAAATAAGTGTATAATTGTGGGGGAGTGGGAGGTATCTCTTTGTTGCATGTTAAGGGGAAGGCTGTAACTCTGAGCAAAAACTAGAAAAATTCAGTGCACATGCACATAAATAATGAAAGCTATACCAAGCTCGGTTTTATAATTTGACACCAGCCCCTCCCCTTGAGAATGGTTTCACAGCCACTCAGCCATGAAAGAGAGTTATGACATTTTTGCTGAAGAAGGAAGTCATTTTATTTTAGTTACTACCTACAATGCATTTTAAATAGGGCCCTCTGAGCTGTGGGATGTCTGCCACACACTGCATGTGGTTCTGTAAACTGTAAGGGGTGGGGGAATCAGGAATATTATATATATATATATATATATATATATATATATATATATATATATAGCCAAGCCCACTACACCCCCTCAAGGGCTCAACAGGCATTCTGGGAAGGCTGAAAGACTAGCCGATGAAAGTCCTTTTTGACAGATGTCTCTTTGCTGTTAAGAAACAGTTTATGCAAAATTTTCCTCAGTCAAAATTGTGTATGGGAGACACGACACAGCTTCAAAGATGAGAGGAGCTCACGTGTAGTCCCCATGCTTGCCTTTTCAGTTTGACAACCTGATTACTGAATAGGTAAATAACTTCCACATTTACCTTCATTTGTATTTAACAGTGGGACGCTGTCAGAACCGCACGAATCCCCGCAGCACACACAATTGTGGGAGGCTAGGCAGCAAGGCTGGATTCATGGTCAATAATACTTTGTCAAGTTTCCTACACGATGCCAACTTGAGTGGCTTTAAAAGACAATTAGACAAATTTGATTTGATATTTGTACTCTGCTTTTCCAACAACAAACATTAAGCTCAATGCAGTTCACAACCATCACAACAACATTATAAAAAACACACACACCAAACAGCACGATTATTGTAATATCAAACACAATATTATGTAAATAAAGCAAACAACAGCAACAAATTCATCAAAACAACTAATACAAATTCAATAACATCATAGTAACTCAGAGACAATTACACAGGGGAAAGGGCTTTGGGGAAATAGATTTAACTGGTTGCTGTATAGCTACTTTTGTATTGGTTTCCATGCAGCTGAGACGGTTCTTGCCTTGCTTTATTTATATGTTGTAGTGCTTGTTGTATTCTATAGTTATTTTATTGCTTATCGTATTTTTATGGTGTTTTAAATTGTTAACCGCTTCAGGGTAAAGAAAAATGAAATGGAGTGATGAGTTGGCACCAAGGACATGATTTTCCTAGAACACATTTTGTATTATTCTAGGACTGTGGAGGACACAAGTGTCTCAATACACCTTTAGTCAAATACACCCATTCTTTGAGATCACATTGTCTGGAAATAGGAATTGAGAGTGATAGAGAATAAATTGCTCATTTATGTATGCAATTAAAAGATGTAAGCAAGTCTGAAGGAAATATAGAGATGGCATATGGAAACACCATTTGCATCCCAACATTGTGCACACTTACAGATAACGTGGCTAAACATAGACCCAAACAACCATTTACTACTGTTCCAGGCTTTCTCTTTTTGCTACTGACATAATGCTATCAATCTAGCCCTAACTCCCCATTTAAATACAACCTCCTTGCTTAAATCCTGGTTCTTTTGCTGCCTGGTGGTTGTTGCTCCTGCTACAGTTGTCATTTTTTGCTTTCTCTCCTTCCATACTAAAATTCCAGTGTCCAGATTGCACCCAATTGTACAATATCCACATTCTTTATTTCTGGTCTGGGCAAAGCTAGGCAAGGCAGCTGAAACAATGAATTAACTGTATATTAATTGTCATTGCCCATCTTCTCTTCTTCTACTTTTATTACACGCAAAAAAAAAAAAAAAATCTGTCTAAAGAAACAGTGGGGAAAATGGGAGAGAGGAACAGGCTGCAAATCATTTAGGAGAGCACCAGCTGTATTTTTTCCTTAATACACTTCATAGGAACATAGGAAGACTGACTTGCTAGGCTTTCAGATGGGAGTTTTTCTCGGCCTTATCTGGGTACTGATGTTCTAAGCAACACATCTCAATGATTTGTTACCATACATTTCCGCATCTCCTAGGACATTTCCAGACATTGCATTGCTGGACTCCAGTGTGCGCTCTCTTTCTTGTGATTGGTTAATGCAGTGTTTGACACAGAAAAAGCCAATTCTAATTCTATAATCCCAGAAATGTGCTTATTAAATTTGAGAGAAAGAGGCCTTTTTAAAATTAAAATAAAACTGCTCTGGTGATAACACACAAAAGGTATAGCAAATGCATGTCTTGTCTTTCTTCCATTTGAGTCCTTCCAGTTACCCTGGCAAAAATAGCTGCCTGGCATTCCCTGTGATGCTTTTGTTGTTGCTGTCTCAGGCTTCTCGTCCTCAAAGGCAAGGCTAAGAGTGCAGCCTGGCAGCTCAGCAGAAATCTCTAGTTTGTATTAACCATATCAATCACTTTGCAGGCACCCTGACAGGATCCCTTTAGACTGGGAACTGGAAGCTGTTCCCAGATCTGAATAGGATGCCAACTCACTAGATCTTTGCCTGACCCAATCATGGCTGGTTTTTTGTGGGGGGGGGGGGTTGTGTGACGGGTTTGCCAGTTGCTGGAAGTTTTGTTTGTTCCCTAGTTTTTAAGAACAATTCCTTGTATGTCCAGGTACGACTGGAAAACAAACACTGGAACTTGCTGTGAGCTAGATGGACCAGTGGTTTGACTTCGTTCAAGGCAGTGCCCTGTGTACAAGCTCATCATCAGAGTCATAAAGGTTATAAAATTGCCCTTGAAACCTGAAGAATAATCACACGAAGAAACACAGTTCCTAATACATTCAGATGACAATCTGAAAACACCTAACAGCAGTAATCCCTAGAATATTACATGTAATGCCAGAATTTGGAATCATTTCAAGATACAAATTCAGCTGGGTGAATCACAATATCCCCGTTGCAACACTTTCCATCAGTTTCATTTACCATGTAGAAAGTGTAGCAGAAAAGCAAGAATATATTTTATTCAGCACACAAATCAAACACACAGCTGAAAATAACTTGAAGCAGCATAATCCAAAATACAGTGGAAGAATGTTTGAAAAGCTGGGCTTCATTACAGATCTGCAATCTCAGGCCCACTGAAATCAATGTTAATTGTTTTTCAAATAAGCATGGGTAGAACTGTGGTGGAGAACTGATTTTAATATGGCCTATGGTCACAACCATACTGTTCATTGAAAGCACATTCATAGGTCAATCTCTCAAAGAATCCTGGGAACTCTAGTTTCCACCTCACAGAGCAACAATTCCCATCACCAGTAAGTACAGGTCACAGGATTCTTGTGGGGGAAGCCATGTGTAGTTCATCATTAGGCTGATAAATGCATGTTGACACCTAGATGCGGTAAAATCCATTCTGAGAGCTTTTAAGGGTTAGGTTGAGGCGGATTGTGTGTTTAAAGGGCCTCTGTGGTCCGTACAAACTTTGATCTGCACATTTTTATTATTATTTTTGGCAGTTTTATATGAACATGCTGGCTTCATGAATTGCTGGGTTTTAAAAAATTATGTTATAGCTTGGTGGTGCCTTTTAATTGCTTCGCTGTTATGTGGGCTGAGGGAGCTTTTAAACATGCTGTTACTAAATGCTGTAGCCTTGGAGGCTAGCCCAATCTATTGGCACCCTGCATGGAGGACTTCTCAGTCTTAAACAACAAAGGCTGCGAGGCTGTGCAGTTACTTAAGAGCAGGTCTCACTGACCTTACTAAGTAAATACCAGTATGATGCTAAAGGAGACACATAACCATTTATGGTGGCGTGAATTCCTGTAAACAGTTTTAGTAAACTGTGGAGGTAGAACATATCCATCAGTGACTACTAACCTTCATGGATGTGTTCTTTCTCCATAGTTGGAGTATGCTTTCCATACTCCAGAAGGGAAAGCACAGGAGGAAAGTGATGTTTTGCTCAGATCCAGTTTGCGGGTCTCTCATTGGGCCTCTAGTTGACTACTGTGAGAACACGATGCTTGACTAGATGAGCCACTTGTCAGGAGCTCGTCCTACTCTCAAGTAGGACCCTTGCAGAAACACATGCCAGAATGGGGTCAGTGTGGTGTAGTGGTTAAGAGCGGTAGACTCATAATCTGGTGAACCGGGTTCGCGTCTCCACTCCTCCACATGCAGCTGCTGGGTGACCTTGGGCTAGTCACACTTCTTTGAAGTGTCTCAGCCCCACTCACCTCACAGAGTGTTTGTTGTGGGGGAGGAAGGGAAAGGAGAATGTTAGCCGCTTTGAGACTCCTTTGGGTAGTCATAAAGCGGGATATCAAATCCAAACTCTTCTTCTTCTCTAGCTCCTGGTATTTTGTTCAGGAGCTTCAAAATCTTTCTTCTGCCCAAACATCACAGCGACCAATGCCAACAGACATCGACACACTTAGGGATCCGCAGAGTCTTCGCAGCTTGCATAACAGACCTCAGCATTTTGGCTAATCTACTTTATTTAGATATAAACACTCAAGGAGCACTGCAACATGGCTCCCTCTCTCTCTAGCATCAGACAGCAAAGAGAAAAAGAACAAAGGACAATAGTCCCACTTTATGGAACACAGTAACACAAACATCCTGTCTCCATCACTTCCCACTCTGTGGAGTCAAAACATGCACCGTCATGTGATAGACAAAAATCCCATGACTGCAATCATGGAGGAGGAATTCTAACACCACTCACCTAATCCATCAGACTCTTCTTAGGTTTTAGGAGAGCTATTCTGCATATGAGTCAGTCTTAGGCTGTCCTTGTGGGAAATCCTAATGGCCTGGGAGCATAGGTCCATTCGAAGTGGCCTTGGTCTATTGAAGTATTGGTCCATCTATCACAGCATCGTGTATCAGGGACAGGAAAACTGTGACCCTCCAGATGTGGTTGGACTCCCAACTCCTCAGCCCCTGTCACCATGGCCAATAATGCAAGTTACAGTCCAGGGGTTGTGCCCCTTTGTTGTCATTACTTGGGTATCTCAACTCTATTTCTCTTGTGTATTTTGCTCTATTGCTATTGTGGAAAAAGGTGGGAGGTTTTTGCTGGGGAGAATTGAGGCAAGGGTTGATGTCACTCGGAGTGAAAACCTGGCTGGATCGGATACTGAGAGTGATGGGTGGGAAGCTGCTCATAAGCTCTAGAGTGAAAATCTGTTGGCACAGAGTAGTGCAGCCTTCTTTTTGTGAAAAATAAGGGGAGTGGGTTGCTCCAGTTGAGATGGGATGGGAACAACTGCTAAGGCCGTTTGGTTACTTCACTTTGAATATCCTATTTTCTATATCCAGATACTTGGTTAAATTGGAAATGCTAATTGTTGCCTTAACATCAGTTTAGTTTTGTTTTATGATGGAGCTGTTAATTTATTTATCGATTGTTTCTATGGATTCTGTAATATTTGTATATTATTTTTGGCATGCTGCTATTATTTTATTTCATCATTCCCTGCTTTAAAATTGAAATATTCAGTGATAAGCGGGTGATCAATACTGAAGAAATAAATATTAGTATTGTTTTGCAATAATTCATAAATTATGAGTGGACATTTGCTTGAGAGTGCCATTTCTTCATTCTCTCTTGCATTCAGAATAGAACTGACATTGCTTTAGACAAGCCATTTGTTCAGGATTGTTTATACCAGTAATTATGGCTGAATTTGCATAGAAATGCTCTTGTAACACTGTGTGGTGGCTACTGCCATTTGTCATCCTAGTTTCATTTCAAGTATTTTGTTTTGTAACTGCCAGATAAGATGCATTTATGTCTCCAAACTCCATGCCAAAGCACCACATTTGCTTGACAATCTGCTGTTTTAGAGGCCTTTCAACACAATCAACTCTTTCATTGCATATTCTGACAGAGGTAAAAGCAGTAACAATAAGCTGGTCTCCATGTGTCATCTACAACCTCCAAGGGAGGCAGAAAACAATCCTCTACGGGAACAAGTTACTTCATAATAAAACTCATAATAAAACTAATTTCAATCTCCTGTTCAAGTTTTCACTTCAAAAAGTTGTAACCCCGAAAAAAAGGATTGGTCATTATGACCTGAAAGAACTGCAACCACAAGAAGAATATCAATCATATTTTCTTTAATTTAGATACATACATTGGTCCCCATGCTTTCCCCCTTTCTGGAAGTACTAGAAGTTCATGCTGCTGGACACCAGAAGCAAGAGTGAATTCCTGGGATGCAGAACTGGCCAGGGCGCTCATATCCACTGGACAAACATTGCTGCAGGAGTCGAGGATGTGTGTTATGACATCACTATTCTCCGCCTTAGAAAGAGTGCATGTGGAATAAACCAGAGATCCTCCAGGACGCAAGGCTTTAATTGCAGACCTGTGTGCAAGGAACAGGAGATGTTGAGTTGGATTGATTCAACGTATGCACTTCAAATGAGGAAGCCTTGTAATAAGATCCACACTTTCTGTGGACTGGGCATTGCCTAGCTTATCAGCAGCAAGTCATACACTTCTTAACAAGCAACTAAGGAATATAAAATCCAATTTAATTATATTACAGAAACCATTAGTGTGTTATTTCAGAAAATACTTTTAAAGTCTTAATTTTGTATCATTAAATTTTCTATTAGAATAGCATTTTGGGGTTCTTATTATTAACAGCATCGTGTTATACCTGCGATGCTGACTGTGCACAGAGAACTGCTAAAACCAGATATGCATACTGAAAAATGAAGTAAGTCACATGCTCATAAAGTCCTCATTTGTGTTTGCATTTACAGTTGTTAAACATCGATTATGGTGCATCTCTTTCCAAAACTCACACCCAAAATTGCTTTTCACTAGAAACTCGCCTTTTCATTTCGCCATCTTACAATGTACCTATTTTGAGGGCACCAGCTTGCTTAGCAGTACAGCATTCTAGGGCGCAATGGGCAGACTATCCACATACACTCCTGGTGCAGGAATATTACATATCCTCATACACTGCTGTTATTGGAAATGATATTACATGCTACTATTTAAATTGTGCTGTAGAATACGAGGGACAAGGTCAAACTGGCTTCTGTTGTATCAGAACTTCGCCAAATGATAAACCATCAACAAACAGTTATACAGTGTATGTGAAAGTTTCAATTTGTTGAAGAGTTGTAGTGAACCAAAATTCTGTAGCAGTAACCTGCCAACAAACTGGGAAAAGACATCACGTAATATAGGCCATACTCTTACATTTGGTTGATTTGTGCCAATGGCACTAAGACTACTTTTAGGGAGAAGTGATAGAAAGGACAGGGAGATAGAAGGAGGTGGAAGAAAACATATCTGTATCCTGGGTCAAATCCACACCATATATTTAAAGCCCACGGCTTCCTCCTGAAGAATCATGGGAACTGTAGTTGAAGGGTACTGGAAACTGTAGGTCTGTGAACTACAGTTCCCAGGATTCTTTGGGAGGGCCATGTGCTTTAAATGTATGGTGTAGATGTGACCCTAATACAAAGTAATTTAGTTGCACTTGTATTCCGTTGAAATCACTGAGAAACAAGTTGCAACTACCTTGGCCCACTGTTCTTAATTAAACTTAAGCACAACCAACTTTCTTGAATCACCCCTTTACTTCCCCCACAGACTGTAATATGGTAATAATACTGGTCAATCCTACAGGGCTTCTTTAAGGATTACTGATATAAAATGTGAAGTGTTTTAAGCATTCTAGGAAAGGGCTATGTAAATTATATGCAGCATTATTATGAGTTTAAGCAAGGCTCAATTAATCGCAAATTTAGCGCCAGCTCAAAGAATGACCATTGAACACGATAAATGGATCGATCACAAAGCAGGGAAGTTGAGGAATGTGGATTTAAGCCATGGATATAAATGGGACAATAAACATTTTTTTATCCCAAGCGCTCTGAAGACTTAAAAGCTGTTAACGCATTCTGAATATCCTTTAAAGGCTTCCATTAGCAGTAGCTGGAGAGAAAACAAACACGAAAAGAAAAAAAGAAAGGCAAGAAAAGCAAAAAAAAAAGCAAGAGAATATAGGAGCAATAAGTATCACTTCAAATTCTCACCAACTTTGAAAAACTTGACATTTTAAATGTCAGCTCACCCCCCCCCCCAAAAAAAATCTTTTGTCGCTAGGAGTTGCCAAAAAGCAACTCCTTCACATAAAGGCACATTAAACTTCGTGATAAATTGCTATTTATTTGCTCTTGGTCTCTCTCTCTCTCTCTCTCTCTCTCTCTCTCTCTCTCACACACACACACACACACACACACACTGTATAGAGAGATAGGCATACATACATACAGATAGGGCAATAGAGTTGGCACAGTCATTCACATTACAAACTCCACTTCCTCAGCCCACTCCTTGAGAGACTAATTGCATGTTCTTTATCCTGTTAGAAGGACCAGCATTAATTATGTCCCTAATTTATCCATTGTTTGTATTAAAACAGCAGCAAGAAGAGAAAGCAAAAATTCCAGGCTGAGTTATGGGAGATTATGCTGTACTTCAACGCTGCCATCTTGTGTTTGCTATTAGAAGTCATTTTCTGAGAACGCCGGGCTGCTTCTGATCAGCAGAAAAGCAATCCCCTCTAAGCCACTCCAGCAGCTGAAATCACATTTACTTTCATCCCCACATTCCTTCTTATGAAAGTGATCATAGATTTTGTTTTCCTTTTAAAGATCAACCTGTCCTAGCCACATCACAGTCACTCCACTTACATTCCCCAGTTATTGTAGGCTTTCCCCTCCCATACAAAATCAATCCGAAAAGGCCAGAAAATCCCTTCTGTATCCACAATATGCAATTTATCATATGCCTCTGAAGCGTGGCGACATGCTGGCATTGGTGATGTGCCAAAAACAGTGCCAGAAAGCTTCATACATGTCTCACCTCTCGTTATGGAGGTGATGATAGCTCCTTTTGTATAAAACTCAGCCAAGAGAAAACAGCATTTTAGGTTGAAAGGGATATGTATGAAGTTGAAATATTAGTTGAACTGTTATCATTCACAGAGTCATCCACTGTTTTCATCTAATTTTTGTTATCCAAAACAGACCATGCCTGGGGAGGGAGGGGGAGAGACAGAGAGGCTGCAATCTTGATTAATCTCTACATTTTAGTTTATCCAGCTGGTATAGCTACAATACTGCTGCCCTTAAAGCCGTGTATAAGAAGCTCTCTAACTTAGTGTAGCTTTTCAACCTATGAAATGAAAAAGAAAGATTCTTCTGTTTCCTGGGGGAGGAGGGAAGCATTGGCAAAAAGGGGGGCTTCTGTGAGGGGTCTGTCACCCCTCTCAGTTTCTCAGGTTCTACAGAGATGTGAGTGTGCATGTTGCGAAAAGGATTTGTGTATGTGTGTAAAAAAAGAACAAGGCTTTCAGGGATGCTGCAGGGCACTGTGGCTAGGGCTGAAACCTGACTGAACTGATCATATGAGTTTTAGCTGCATCATTAAATTTGCATAGAGGCTGCAAAGCATTTTTTCTGAAGTGTTGTTTCTTTGTCATAACGGCATCAGAAGAGGCATTCATCCTGTGCATGAGAGAGGGGGAGCACTTCTTCTAAGATGATGCTTATATCCAAACGTACATTAAATTCCAAACCTAAGTCCAGTCTATATATCTTTTATCTAGAGCACTGACAGCATTCTTGGAAATCTGGATGGAGGCAAACCAAGAGAGGTATTAATGGACCCAAGGGACAGAAAACAAATACTGAAGAAATTCCCATCATTTCTGACTGCTGGTCATGCTGAAGCTCATGGGAGTTGTAGACCAGTAACATCTTGAGGGCATCAAATTGGCTATTCTCGTAACACACTATGAGTTAGAGTCAACTACCTGGTCCCGCAAGCGGAAACCCATATAAGTCCTTCTCCTAGGGTGATGGGGCTTCACACTAAATTTCTCTACATGGTCCAAGATTTAGTTTGAATGGGCACTAAAACTCAGCACTCTCTCATAAGTAGTGCAAGGTGAAAGGAAAAAAAAATATGTATTTTGAAAACATGGTTGATGTATCTTGTAGCTATTTTTGTTTTATTGTACATTACCCTAGGATCTTAGGAAGGTGATTAATGCAATGAATTAATAAATGTAGCTCCACCCCTTCTCCTAAGAACATGCCCAATTAACACTTGGCCATGCCTGCCTTTAAAGAAATGAAAGATTCAAAGGAACATCTGATATAGACGGCTAGATTAATATTCGTAACTCCAAACCAGACAGAAACTGGTGCCATACTTTGTCCAAACTATAGATAGAACTATACCTAGAGAAATGTTTGAACGATCACAGCAGTACTTTGTGCCTCACTGTACATCACTCACTTCTCCCACTGTGTGTTCCAGCATTGCAGCCATTTATAACATGTGGAAAAAAGTAAAGCTCTAAATTACTGTGATTCTTTGATCAAAATGAAGTGAGCTGTTAGGTCCGTTTGCATGGCATAGGAAAACCACGGTCTGGCTACCAGTGCTATGCCTCAAATCTGTGCAGTCTCACCCTCCTTCTTTCCCCGATTAGTTCCAATTCACTCCTTCACTTTCTGGCCTCCAATAACTTTGAGGTTACCATAACGTCCAAATTTAGCAAGCTACGGTTACCTGCAATCCAGACCTGGAAGCACAGTTGAAGCTAGCCCTCTTCACGGCCAACTAAACACCAAGGGCTGTGAGCATGCCAGCCTACCCCCTTCTTCACTGTTGCTAACCTCAACAAGTGTGAGGGCAATTGTGTGAAGTCGGAAGCCAAATATCACACTCGCCCTCCAACAGTCCCTCCAGCCAAACCATGAGCTGTAACCAAAATTTGTTTGGAGGAAATGAACACAAGTTCAGGGTTGACTGTAACGCTAAGCCAGACCACAGCCTAGACCTGGTTAGCACGGCAGCAAGACTTCACTTCAGGACATTAGCCCTTAGCCAGCGTGTTAATATGTTAATGGGTAATAAACCACATGGAGTGATCTCATGCACACACATAAGCTGTAAAATCCCACTGTTTCAGAGTCTTGCTGATTCATGGCAAAACAGTGAAATGTTATAGTATTAATAACTTACTTTTATTTGTTTTAGCCAGAAGGCATAACAGAAAATGGATGTATAACAATGGATTAATCAATGCATTTATTGTTTTATTTATTTATGAATAATGAGAGGTGGATGGCTGAATTAATATTCAAAACTATAGCAGAAAAGTTATTGGTTTGCAGCTGCTATTGCTGTAGCCTGGTATGCTTTCATCAAACACACAATTTCTCTCTCTTCTAGACAGCAGGCCCAATTGGATTAAATGTGCTTTGGGGAGATGGGCAATTTTGGTTTGTTTGGATTTTTCTCTACCAACAAGGTTCCTGCTGTCAAGAATGTTCCACTTCAGCATTATAATCTAGAATGATTTATACAAATTTGCAAAAATTTCACTGAATGATGTATGCTTCCTTGAGCCAGGAGTTCACAAATTGGATTTTACATGTCAAATATTGGAAAGAGAAAACTGAAGGAGGTCAGTGTTTTAAATGTGATTGATTTCTCCAAAGGAAATGGGTGACATGATGCATTACTGCAATAAGACACTCATATTTCGGTTATAAATCACAAGCTTCCTGTAGACCTTTTCTTGAGGAAGTCATGCAAAGAGAAGGGGGGAAAACAGTCCCCAACCTTCTCTTGTGCTGCCATTTATGAGAGCGTTCCATAAAGAACACTACTTTTAGGAAAACAAACTATTTTATTTCTCTCTCAATTCATCCTGACAGCTGGGATACTTCTGAGGTGAAACATAGCACTACATTAAAAAGCTTTAGTATTTGATCAATAGCCATAAAATAATATATAGCAGAAGAAAACGAATGAGGAGGAGGGGGGGGGGTCCTTGCTTAACTCATTGGCCTCCTCTTTCATATAACCTTATCATATTATATGGCTCTACATTTTACATTTCTAATCATTTCTACTTGCCTCAGTAAAACATAAGGCAAGGGCAGCAGTATTAGCAACAGTAAACCAAATACACCTAATTCAAGCCATGAATTTTCTTGAAAACAGATGAAAAACCTCAAATACATTATTTGGAAAATTAATCTAATTGTATAGGTTTGGCTAGCAATAACCAAGTACTGTTGAAAGTTGCAATCCCACATAAAGTAAATCAGGATATTAGTCCCACTAATTTTGATGGTACCAAAGCAGGAATAATGTCCTCTGGATCCGACCCACTTGTTTTAATTAGGCACGCGAGAAAAAAACCTTCCTGTTAATTGTTTATCTATTACAGCTCCCTTCTTTTTCTTGAGGATTTCTGGGAATTCTACTTCTGAGAGCTGGCTAGGTACTCCACACACAGCCTAGATCCCCACCCTCAAGATTTGCAGCATTGTACAGCACTGTAGGGTCCAAACTTACGATTTCCAGGAGGTTTTAACAATGAAAATGGCCTGAAATGGGTTCCTGTTTATAGTGCAGGTTAACACTATCCAAGCCCGATGTTGGCTGGAAAGAGACCATGTAAACACCACTACTCTCCTGCTGGCCTCATGATCTGGC
The DNA here is from genome assembly GCF_964106915.1 of Podarcis gaigeae. NCBI lineage: Eukaryota > Metazoa > Chordata > Lepidosauria > Squamata > Lacertidae > Podarcis > Podarcis gaigeae. Next base: position 68,688,970 of record NC_139677.1, read on the forward strand.
TAGGAACACTGATAAAACACAGCACCAGGGCTATACATGGTATAGTATAGGGTCCCACTGGGAGCATTTGTGAGTATGCTCTTAGGGCAAGATCCTAGCTGAAAATGCCTCCTCTGGATAGAACATAATTTTTCTTTATGAAGAAGTAAGTGAGCAGTCAAGGTTTTTTTTAAAAAAAAAAATTTAGGATGCCCTATTGTCAAATACAGTGGTACCTTGCGAATGGGATCCGTTCCGGCGGCCCGTTCGCAACATGAGATGAACACAACCTGCTTCTGCACATGTGCGTGATGTCATTTTGCGCATCTGCGCATGTGGCAGAACCTGGAAGTATCCCTTTCCGGTACTTCCAGGTTGCTGCGGGACGCAACCTGAAAAGGCTCAACCTGAAGCAAACATAACATGAGTTATGACTGTATGACACATGGAATACTATAGAATATATCCCATATTACAAAGTTGGTTAAATTAACATATTTGGTAAGAATTGGGAATAGTAAGATAAGTAAGCCCTTTCCCATATGAACCTAATTAGATACAAATAAGCAAATCTGATCCGAATTTTTAAACCTTTTTTCCCCAGTTAGAACTTGCCTTGTGCCCCAGCAAACCTGTCCCCTCTCCCATCATAGCCAGTTGTAGAATTTATGTTGAGTGATACGGATTCTGCTTCTGTGATCATTTTGAGGCCGACTGCATCTGTAAATGTTTGCAAGCAACATGGACCCTCATCTCAACAGGTGGCCAGACTTAATGGCAATTTCCCATCAAGGGCCTTTAGGTGACCCCCTTCTTCTGTTTACAGGAAGATCTTTCCGAAATGTGGTGTTGAGAGTTGCCTCAAGCCTCTTCGTGAGCAGTCAGCCTGAGCAGCTCATAATCTTGGCCAGCTTGGTTGAACAAGAAACTTAAGAACCCATTTACAGGGTTTTGCACAGAATATAACAACTAACAGCTTTCTGATCAGTGTGCCGCCAGTCAGAAGGTTGACTAAGGAAAACATGACTCGGGAAAACAATGAAACCAGAAATGTGGCCACATACCCTTGTCTACAAATCCAGAAGTGTCAACAGCAGCTTTCTTGGTTTAGAAGACTTGACACTTTTGTTATGTGCCAAAAAAGAGAGAGAGAACAGCGATTCTCTTCCCTTCAGTGCATAATGATGCAGCAATTTCAGATAGAAATCAGATAGAAAGCATGAGATTGTTCTTTATTATAATAAAAGAGAAAGTGTTGTGGATAATTCCAAATGCATGATCAAATGGTGACCAATGGTGGTTCCCCTCTCCTCCCCTCCCCAAACATAGTACGTATACATTTCCTGCTTAAATGCTGGTATTATTTGGAAACTGAACAATCTACAATGGACAAAACAACCCAAAACCAACTCTTCCTAACAGATCTGGAGGGGATCAAATCCTAGGCTGAGTCTAGGAACATACCCAGCTTACCTGAAATGTCAAGAGTAATGCCCTACCACTGCGGACACCAAGAGAAGGGCAATGGCAAAAAAAATAATGCAGCAGCCAATGTTTTATGCATGTTAATGACGCAATGTGCTATTTCACATTTTAGAAACTGCAGGGTTAGTTAGACGCTACATGCCATTCTTGTAGGTGTACATACTTAACATTGTGGGGTACTGTTGACCCGCTGACTTACAGGCAACAATATTGTTATACCGGAAAAGGGAAGTTCTCAATACAGGTGCAAATTGTCTTGCATTTCATACCTTCACTCAGGTAATGTATTTTTTATGGCTTTCTTAGGATACATTTGTCCCCCAAACTCTACTGAGGTGATAAAAAATTGTGTTATTTTTTCTATGGATAAAGAAAAAGCTTTTTGAAAAAAGGTTTAGGAGACTGTGTTGTACTGAAGTACATTAAAAGGCAAGTAAGCGCAAACTTGTTCCTCTGCCTCCTGTGACTGTCCTAGTTAAAGGCCTATTGCTCAGCATGAAGAGCAGAATCTCTCTCTCTCTCTCAACCATGCCAGCTATTGGGAGACGACACTGTAGCTGTATGCCTTCTTAAATGATGACTGGCTCTGTGTGGCTGCATATGGAGAGGATAGTATATGGGTCAGACAGACACCGAGCCTCAGAATACAATTCAGCACGTCCTTCAGTGCAGGGCTGAGCGTTATTGAATTTCAGTCGTCTTCCTTTGTGTTTCTTACCTTAGCAGCTGTATCTGTATAGCAGATAATGCCTTCCTTTGTGCTAATCGGAGGGCAGCCTGCTGGGTATCGGAACAGAATAACCAACTTCTGTCATTTGAGCATGGAGCATCCACTAGTACCTGAGTGACCAATAGCAAAGTAAAAATAAACTGAACACGGAAACTCTGGACAGAAAAATCTCATACTGTGAGAATACACCCAATGACAGTGCCATCTCCCTACAAATCAAATATATATATATTTACTGCATTTCAAGCACTACATATATTTTATTCAAATGCAAACATTTATGGAAATGCAAAACAAAAATGTTTATTAAAAAGTTACTAAAACAGTTTGCACAAAAGGTGCAACCATTAAAAAAATAAAGCTTCACAAAACTATGTAAGAAATATATACGCTATCCACTACACTAATAATAAATAGCGAGCCCTTATGCTGGTTATCAGGGGTCCCCGAAAGCTTGGGTGAGCAAGAACGTCTTCAGCTGCTATTGAAAACTCAGCACTGGCGGGGTGTTCTGGATCTTGGGAGTGGGGAGGGATTGTTCCATAATGTAGGTGCCATTGCGAATAATGCCTTTTCCCTAGTTGATGGCAGATGAATCAAGGCAGGCCACGGTACCACCAGGAGGGGTTATTCTAAATATCTTAGAGAATCATATAGTTTGAAAAGGCATACTTGTTTTTAAAATATTTTAATATTGCTGTGTCTGCCACCCTGGGCTGCTTCTGGAGGAAGGGTGGGATATAAACTGAAAAAATGATGTTAATATCAGTGCCCTGATGAGAGATCTGATGGAACCCTCTGCGACCCAAAGGATAAATGCATAATTAATAAATTACAGTTTTTATCTTCCTATTTTATTCAAGAGCCATCACTGAGAATTGTGATATCCCTGAACTGAAAAGGGGTTGATGGGAGAATGAGAAAGTCTGAGCCCCATGAAGCTAGCAGCCATGATAGAGATACCTTATCGAAGCCTTCAGGCTGAAGATTTCCAATTTGCCTTCCATCCAACTGTGAAACAGTAATGAGACTCATCAAAGATTCTGGGATGAAGGATTCTAGTGTCTGCTTCAGCCAGCGTGATCTCAAATGGTCATACTCATTGCAGTGCAGAAGCCCTAAAGAAATAGAATCTCAGATAAGTTAATACATGCAGTCAATTTGCCACTTGTCCCAACAAACTTGGCAAGGTGGCATGCAAACCAGACCATCAGAACAATCCCTGTGAAATCGGAAGCCGAAGCTAGAAGTAGCAACATTATCTCAAGAATTAGTACTACTTAAAAAAACACACACATCAGCATGTAGTGGTGAAGCAATCAATTGATTGGTCTCTCCCATTGCCAGATGATTTGACAGTACACAATACGAGGAATGGAAACAATTTGCTGAACAGTGATCTAGCCCAGGGGTACCCAAAACCTGGACCACTGCTTGATCCATGAGCTTCATTCAGGTGCTCAACAGTGTGTCTGTGGATCTGGGGTTGAAGGCAGGAGACAGGAAATCCTTCACATTAAATATCAATACTGATTTTAATTGTATTTCACTTGCTTCTTTTATTTGTCACATTGCATTTTACTGTATTACCATTTGATTTCAATGTAAGAAATAAAAGAAGCAATAAAAACATAATTAAAAATAATCATACAGCCCTAGCACACAGCATTACATTTGCTACAACACAGAGAAAAATCATTTTCAAGTTGTTGGGTGGGAGATGGAGGTTTGGGAACCACTGCACTGATCCAGCCAAATGGTCAAGCAGTCTCTTTTGGAACACATATATTGACAGTAGTATAAAAATATTGTAAGAATTGCATTTGGTGGCAAACTACATCATACTCCAGGTGTGTGCAATGAAGCACCTACTGTCCCTTTTTTATTGCAAAGCACCCATAGGAAGGGATGATCTGAGGGTGATGACAGGACAGCATCCTTCACCAGGTCTGAGGGCAGCAGGCTAGCTTATGGGAGTATAGGGTGGGGTAAAGGTAAAGGTGAAGGGATCCCTGACCATTAGGTCCAGTCATGACCGACTCTGGGGCTGCGGCGCTCATCTCGCTTTATTGACCGAGGGAGCCGGCGTACAGCTTCCGGGTCATGTGGCCAGAATGATTAAGCTTCTTCTGGCAAACCAGAGAAGCACGGAAACGCCGTTTACCTTCCCACCGGAGCGGTACCTATTTATCTATTGCACTTTGACGTGCTTTCAAACTGCTAGGTGGGCAAGAGCTGGGACCGAGCAACAGGATCTCACCCCGTCACAGGGATTCAAACTGCCGACCTTCTAATCAGTGAGCCTTAGGCTCTGTGGTTTAGACCACAGTGCCACCCGCGTCCCATAGGGTGGGGTATGTGCCCACAAAGTCTTGTCCTCCAATCAACTTGCTGCTTCCCCTGAAACATCTGCAGCTTGAGGCAGCCTCCCCAGTCTGCCAAATAGTAGCACTGGCCCTGCTAATCCTCTTACATTCTCTTTTCCTTTGCCTCCTGCACTCAACAAACTGGAAAGTGTTCTTTTAATGTATCAGCACCTCGTGAGCATGCCAAGGTTGCGTTGTTTCCCTCTCTAGCTGACCCTGCAAAATTAGAGTACCAGGGTATCACAAAGATGATGTGAAAATATCAGAGGACCGCAGAGCACTTCTTTTCATGTGCCTTCAGACTAATGCACAGAAAAATTGGTGTCAGGCAGCAAGGGCATAATATGCAGATTGCGTTTGAAATAAAAATTAGACAGCTCCGATTCCAGTTCCTGATGTGCTGGGTTTTGACTGCAATAGGGAGGGGAAAGAATGCCGCAAGAGCTTTCTTAATGAATGCCTCTGAATAACCTGCTTAATAGGTTATTTAAGCAATCTAGCAACCAATTTGTGTGTTCTAATTGGTTTAGGAGTGCAGTGGTTTACCTGGCCAAGCATACTGAAGCGTTGCTATCGATTTACCCCCTGGAGCAGCGCACATATCTAAAACCTTCTCTCCATTCTCAACTTCCAGGGCCAGCACAGCCAGAACTGACGCTGCATTCAGCAGGTAATATTCTTTCAGTTTGCCAGCTCTGTGTTTCTGAGCAGGGAATCTTCCAGGACTGCTACTGATGTAACACTTGAGCGACTGCCGAAAACAGGACGAAGTTTCTAGGAAAATGAGGCGATAGCCCTTTAAGTGCAAGTCATTCTCCACTTCAGAGGAAAAACTGAATTTATTAAGGAGGACAGCATACTGCCAGCACTGAGGTGTTGAAAGCACTTGACTGGAGATTAAAAAAGAAAAATACATGTTACACATAGGCATGCACTGGGATATAAGAAGACAAAAGTGTGTCAGGAAAAGGGGAGAGGAAACAGCTCAGCACCAAGCAGAGATTTATGCTAAAATGATGGGCTACAGTTAATTTGCAGACTGCATTACATGCAAATGCATTTTCATCATGATCATTTGGATCAATACACTGAACGAAAGGCTACAGGAGGGTAACATATTGCACCTAATTTTTAGTCTTGAATGAGTCACTCTTAGTGTGAGTTAGATTACAGAAACTGCCTTTGAATTTTTCCCTGATCACATGATTTATTTTCTGTTTTCTGTGGTCTTACAGGAGAGTCAGAGTGGTGTAGCGTTTAGTCGTGATGGTGAAAACACAGGTTTGAATGGTATGAAGCTTTCTGGGTCAGCTTGGGTGGGCAAGTCACTTTCTCAGCCTCGCTAGTTGACCACTGGGAGAACAGGATGCTAGACTGGGTGAGCCATTGGCCTGATCCTGCAGGCTCTTATTATGTTCTTAAGAGCACCCGAGAGTTTGAAGTAAAGCTCAGGGAAATTTCTAAAATGAAAAGTTCTAGGCCGAAATCAGCCTTGTTCTTCTGTCCCAGAAGCATTATTCCAGATCTACAGGTTGGTTTGCATCATCTATAAACAAAGAAAAGGCATTGTGCAAATCCCCAAAGGCTATCTTACATTGCAAGAGTCATTTTTTTAAAAAGTGCACAGCTTAGTCCTGGCTGAGCAAACCCAGACAAACATAGAATTTAGTCCATTTGTCTGTATTAAATAGAACTGTTCCTGTGTCATTTGCATGCATACTAGGCTTCCTGTGCCTAATTATGAACTCTTCTTTTACATTAGGGATGGCCAACTAGCAGTGAAAGGGTCATATCAAATCCCTGGGATAATTCTTCCAGTCCTTGGTGATCCAAATTTAATCAAGGTATATTCAAATGCTTGCCCATATTTTTATTTGCAAGGGAAAACAACAGTAACAATATTTTCAAGTTGTTAACAGTTATACTCTACATCTTATTATGAAACCAGAAAACCGATGAACTGCCATGTGAATGTTTTTGTTTTTGCTTTGAAAAACAAGGTATGTCTTCCTAAATAATTAGATAAATAAGGTACATGGCAAAATGTACTTTCAGCCCCGGACTACTCATGAAAAATAGAACAACATGGTGCCATCCAGATGCTGTTTGACTTCCATCAGAGATCTGCAGAGTTGGAAGGGACTCTGATGGTCATTCTAGTCCAATCCCCTGCATTGCATCCTTGACCACTGGCTATGCTGGCTGTTGCTGATGGAAGTTGAAGTTCAACACTTGGAGGGCATGATGTTGGCCCCTAAAAACCCAGAACTTTGTCATCCCTTTTTTATGTAGTCATCAGATTTGTCCCCCGCCTTCTCAGTATAAAAGACTGAGGAAACAGAAAGCACATTTGAAAACTCAAAACTTTGCATTAGTTTGCATTCTGAGGAGCTATGCTTACTGTAATTATTTTATGGTGCACTGAACAAGGGGGGGAGGGGGGGAGAAGAGAAAAGAAACAGAAAATTGACCTGATTGAGTTCCACACTTCTCCCAGCTCTTTGGAGTATTGTTTCTCAAAATGACTGAGAACAACTTGGCATATTTTCTTTTGAAGCTTTGTTTCTGATTTTGTTTCCAACTTGGAGAGAATATGAAAAAAAAGCATATATGAATACCAATTACCCAAAGGCTGTACTGTACTTATACTTTAACTCTACGTGGTACAGTTTAAGAAGCTGTATTCTCAACAAGTAACTGATGTTTCTATGCCAGCATGGATTCTTAAAAGGTTAATACAAAAAAATTGTGAATAAGTTCCCCTTCCACTTCACTTGAAAATAACTCTGTATTCCCCACTTACCTAGGAGAGGCCTGATTAATTAAGTAATGCTTAATTCTGAGTAGACATGGTTAAGATTTCACTGTAAGTTGTTTATTACTGGCTTGCTCGTTGCTTCTTACCAGGTTTCCCCTCCCCTCCCCCCAAGCATTTTACAATACATTTACACATATAAAAATGCAGAAGCAACAGTAAAAAACCTCTAGAAAAATGCAAATGTGGCAGCAAAAACCTCTAGTATAAGCAAGCAAAAGACTGTTTCTTCCTGCCTGTCCACAGAACCAGTTCTAAATATTTTGCAGCCTGAGGCAAAGGACAAGATGGTCCATTTCCCCCGAATTCCACGTATGGAAGCTGACAACACTGGCCACAGAATGGCATCATTTACTGCACCAGGGCGTGTGTGTGTGTGGCTCTGATCTCCAGCAGAGGGAGATCAAATGTCAGAGGCTCAGGAGTGCTAAGGACACTTCCCTCCTCCAAGTACTTGCATCTGAGGTGATTGCCTCACTCTGCCTAACAGCAGGGTTGGTCCTGCTCAACCTCAGCCTTTGTCAGGAAGGGCTGAGGTCGCTGGGCCCAAGTCCCCAGTGCTGCATCATCCATACAAGAGCCAGCCGGTGAGAGGACAAGGCACCTTCCCCTTGCCCAAACTTCCTTGCTGGACCCCAAGCAGCAGGAGGAAGCTGTACACATGCTACTGCTCTCTCAAGGATGCATCACGCCCAATCTTTCCAATCCTGGTTCCCCAAGAAAATACACACAGAATCCATCATTTCTACCTACTTGCTTACCCCCACCCTGTCTCTTGAATGGGAGTGAGAGCAAATGGACCTCTTAAAACACCTGCTGCCAACAAGCTGCTCATAATCTCCTATACCAGCTGTGCTAACCGGGACTGATGGAAGTTGAAGTGCAAAGCATCTGATGGTCACTCGACTGGGGAAAGGTATTCTAGACAGATAATCAGATGCCTCTCTCCAGTTTCTCTTTATCTTGGTGGGTGCAGTTCAAGGGCTGGAGGCAGAAGCATTGTGGTTACTAGGATTGCAAGAAACAAGGCTCAGGGGAAATCAAGCTTTAAATCCCCACTCAGCCATGAAGCTCCCTGGGTGACTTGGTCTCTCTACCCAAAATTAACTAACGGGCTTGAAGGGGAGGATAAAATGGGGAAGGGGAGAACCAAGGAAGCTGCCTCCAGCTTTTTAAAGGCGGGATATAAATGTAATAAATAAACATGGCTGGAGTTGGAACTGGCCATGCCTGATGATGGCTACTTAAAATACCATAGGCAGATTTACTCTCCACTCGGACCCAGTTGGGAGACAGGTGGTGGTGAATTTATCAGAATTCTGTTCCCCATCTTCTACTGTAAAGATCTCCCAGTTCTGAAAGTGGAAACCATTTTAAATGCCCCCTTAGGGCAGAAGAATCAACATTTTGATCGAGCAGGCGTGTGCTCCTCAACCAAAAAACAGCAGCGGGGGAGAAAGGGGCTTCAGTTCTTTCTAGCTCAGGCTGCCCGAGAGTGGCTGTGCAACTTGGTGTGGAATGAATATTGCAGGGTGGGGTGGGGTGCACACTGAAGCTCAGTAAATAAGCAAGCAGCATGCAGCAATCCAGAAATATAACGAAGTGCTTAAGGTCGCCTCTTGGAGGCGGGGCCGATCCTGGGTCTCCAGGCCAACCTTTCCCCTTACCAAGCAACCCGGCAGGTTCCCTACGCGTCTCAACCCCTTGCTCGGTCGCGCAGAGACGCCTTAACGCACACGCAGGAAGGCCGAGCTTTCCGTTTTACGCGCGAGGAAATCCTCTGCAAGTCTCCTTCAGAGTAAGCCCCAACTGCAGCCAGTGAAGGAAAGCGCGCAGGCCTGCAGCTTCCGAAACTCTAATGAAAGACCCGCGTGCAAGAACAGCAGCGCCGCCTCGCCTTTTTGCTACGACGCGGGGTGGGGAAAGAGGGGGGAGGCACGAACGCCAGCTTTAAAATAACGGATGGATTTCAAGGGGCAGCCCTTTAAGGGGGAAAGAAAAAGTTCTATCGAGTCCGGAAATTGGCGCTGCATCTTTCAATCTATATTTTTAATGCGTCTACAGCTGCTTCGTTTTCAAAGCCTTGGGGGAAGAGGGGAGGAGCTAGCGGCGCGCGGCCGGGAAGGCTCTGCTTTGCGATTGGTTCCCGCAGCGGCCCGGAAGCCCGGGCTGCGCCTTTTTCCGATGAAGGAGGCGACGCCCGCTCGGCGCTCACCTGCTCCTTGGCCGAAGAGTGGGTGTCTTTCCGGCGACAGACGTCTATCCAGCCACGGAGCCGCCGGGCGAGCCGGCCCAAGCGCCGCAGCGCACGCATGGCACCCCGTGGGCCCGCCCTTCGCAGCGGAAATGGCATCGCCGAGCGCGCCGGGTCATCCGAAGGGCGGAGCTGCAGCCCCTCCTCCCGCGGCTGAGAGCGGCTTGGCTTCTTCGCTGGGTTTCCCAAGGGACCTCGAGGGCCATGCAGGGCAAGGGAATCTTTCTCCCGACGTGGAGCTCGAAGCTACGACCCAGAGGGGAAAGCAGCGTGGTGCTGGGCAGGACAGTAGCTTCCTACTTCACAGGGTTGTTATGGGGAATTAAAGGAGGATTAAGAATGTAGGCCTTTGTTGGTAAGTATAACTTACCAACAAAGGTCCGTATAGTTAAAGCCATGGTTTTCCCCGTAGTGATGTATGGAAGTGAGAGCTGGACCATCAAGAAGGCTGATCGCCTAAGAATTGATGCTTTTGAATTATGGTGCTGGAGGAGACTCTTGAGAGTCCCATGGACTGCAAGAAGATCAAATGTATCCATTCTTAAGGAGATCAGCCCTGAGTGCTCACTGGAAGGACAGATCCTGAAGCTGAGGCTCCAATACTTTGGCCACCTCATGAGAAGAGAAGACTCCCTGGAAAAGACCCTGATGTTGGGAAAGATGGAGGGCACAAGGAGAAGGGAACGACAGAGGACAAGATGGTTGGACAGTGTTCTCGAAGCTACAAACATGAGTCTGACCAAACTGCGGGAGGCAGTGGAAGACAGGAGGGCCTGGCGTGCTCTGGTCCATGGAGTCACGAAGAGTCGGACACGACTAAACAACTAAACAACAACAAGAATGTAGGCCACTTCTGAGATCCTTGGGAGAGGAGGAGAAAATGCAGGAAATAAATGCTTTTCAAAATGATGCTGCCATGCTCTACCACCACTTTGGACAAAGCATGTTTTTATAACAAAACACCCAGTTAAAATACACCCCCCCCCCCAAAGACAGGATCATCCTCAGATGTGGTAAGAGCTGGTCCTGTGGTTCCTTGCTTTTCCCAGGCAAGGGGAATTAATCAGTCAGTGGATGGATAACATCCACATGCAAATAAAGTTTATATTCACACAAGTTTTTAAGTTAGATATATTTCAAGGAATGAAATTTACAATTATGCAAAATTCACAGAAGCTGAAAGTCAAATGTGAGGCTTCAACTGTCAGTTTTATTTCTGGTGTACAAGTTATTCTCTTTAACTGATATCCAAACACACATAAACATAGTACCAAATAAATATTTTCATGTTCCTTTCCTGTCGTTTGTTAAAAGTTTAGAAATACGTTGTCAGAACATGACAGTTTTCAGAGATCCAGAGGGCTCCAACAGAAGAGATTTCCCTATTCACTTTAATGCTAGTGCGAATTTGTACCCACTGTGTACAAGAATATTCAGAGCTGCCCATCATACTTAAATGTACAGGGGCTTCCCTGATCATATATTTTCATATGCACAAATCTGAACACAAAAGTGTGAAAAAGTACCATTTCAATGTTATCTTAAGAAAAATGCATACACACTAAACCTGTGGCCCTCCAGATGTTATTTGACTGCAACTCTCAGCCAGCTGCAAAGTGATGGATGACAGAAGCTTTAGTCCAACAATATCTGGAGAGTGACAGGTTCCCAATTTCTGCAATAAGTGATTTAATTTTCCAGGAAATTTAAATTATTTTCAACTTTTTATTGCTTGTAGTTTCCATCCTTAGACCTTGGGGCTTTTGTTCTCAGATAATTTATTTTAGGTTACTATAGTCAAAATCAAATGATTCCATGAAGAAAACTCTCATAATTTTGGATACAATTCCATTTGTTGCACAAGAGCAACACAATCTAACAGGAAGAAATGAAAAATCAATTCCAGGAATGGTCGTTGCACACAGACTATTACTAATAATCTGTTTGAAATCTTGCCTCCAGAGGATAGAAATGGTACTATTCCAGAAAGTCTAGCTGTGGTTCACTAAAGACATGAGCACAACATCCATTTGCACTCACATTTCCTCTTGGCGGATCAGAGCATGGCAAACTAACAAGACAATTTGTGAGGCAAATCACATGCAAGAGTGAAGTGCTGTGAAAATGTGACATTCTTAAATATGTTTTGCTTATGAATATAGCTATGGACTTCAATATTTCAAAATAGTTCTGTTAACCAAATAGTTCTGTTAAAACAAAATACTAGAAAAATATAAAAATAGTTAAAATGTACACTTTATACCCCCCCACTTGAACATGCATGTATTTTACAACTCCCCAAAAAGAATAAAAGAAAAAAGTCTCCTTGTTGCATTGAGCCAAACTTAAAAACAGTCCTTGCAGGTGCACAGTTAAGTTGCATTTGGTCTTGAAAATGTTTTCTTCAGGATTGCAACTATCCTTTCCAGAAAGGAAAAAAAGTGTTCCATTTCCCAAGAGTTTTACTTATGTAAGTTCTCTTGTTCCACATTAACCCTGAAGAAGAATTGGTGAGTCAAGAAGGAAGTAGGCTAGTTTGTGAGGGCCATCTTCACGGCTGAGATATCAAGGCAGCCTTACTGTCCTTGCCCAGCAACGTTTAAGAAAAGCAGGTGTCTCTGGAAACAAGAACACAGTGTCTTATACAGGTCTTCCCTTTACATGATACATGCTTCTTTAAAAACTGCCACATGACTGTTGGTTAAGAAATTACTTCATGGGTATCGCTGTTAGGTCTTTGCCGTATAGTCAGTGGAGGCAGCGGCTTTCCATAGAAATCTAACACATATCAGAAAAGAAACCAAGTTAATATATAAAATACCATATATCTAGCCATTCTTTTGAAGAAGAGGAACACCAATGTCTGCTGGTTTATTAAGTATGGGGGCATGGCAAAACATACAATCCTGAAAAGGTATACCTTTGCCTGTAACTTTTTTAACCCATATTTTGCAATTTCTCCTAATGACATTTTCTCATGAAGGCTTGCGGAAGAAAAATGGTAATGCTTGAAACATTTCACACCAGCAGATACTTTGTCTACAAGATAATGTATTCCAGCGAGAAAAATCATAGTATGTTAAGGAAATATAGGAATAGGGTCAAAACGTAATATGAAGAAAAAAGGGGACGGAATTGAAAACTTGTCTAACCTGAATTGTTGGGGTGATAATTTTGATTATATACACAGGCGCACCCCAAACTGTTGCTGCTTCTATTTTCCCCAACTGCTTTATAGTTAACCGTGTGAAGCCCACATTGACCAGGAGCAATAAAGAAAGGGGAAGGAAGAATTTCAAGCGACCATTCACTTGCAGGGTTCCTCCCTCTCTTCCACTGTTTTCCACATCAACATAGTTAGCTACAAAGCAGCAGCAAATTATACTAGGAGCTTTTAAGTGGACACCTTCAACGGTAATGTTGTCCAGACACACTAGCTTCAGATTTGCTTGTACACTTCTGAATAGTTATTTGGAGAGTTCTTTTTTTAAGACAATACAATGTGTTTCCTAAGATAAACAGGATTTGGAAAAGGAAAAAGGAGACATCCCACCCCTCACAGCCAAATTAATAAATATAGCTAAGAAAGAAGGAAAACATTCATCTTTACACTCTAAAAAAATCCACGTGTGAGACATGCAAGCTTAATACAGTACGTGCAAAATTATCAAGTAAGAAAAAGAAAACTATTGGTTTATGTGCTCAGCAGGAAAGTAAGAGAACAAACAGGAAAAGTGCATGCAAGCAGCTCTTAGGATATTTTTGAATCTGTGGCACCAAAAATAGATGGTAAGCTACATACATCTTATGCCCCCTAGTTTTGATTCAGTTTGTCAAGTTAATTATTTTTTCATACATGACGTTGCATGACGTTAAGTATTGTCATAAATATTTGCTACACAGTTTTCTCTAGTAAAAATATACATGAATCCAATGGCTTTTCTTTCTTTTTTTGCATAGGGGAGTTTTTAAAATGGTCTGAATTTGAGGGAAATTGTCTCAACATCCCCAAAACCTTGTGCCTTCCGGATGTTTTTAATTACTATTCCCATCAGTCCTGGCTGGCCATGCTGACTAAAGATGATGGGAAGTGTAGACCAAACCTTTTGGAAGATTGATGAAGTCTGTTGTTTCTCCTGAAGCTGAAAAGTATTGGAATTCTCGCAAATGTACACTTTCTAACAGAAGATTCTAAACTTTCATTAGTGCCCATAGTAGCATCAAAAAAGCCATGGCACATGACTCTCTGTTTGTCCCCAGATTCTGTTTTATCATCTCAAATCTAAGTTGTGGGTCTTCGTTAATGAAATGCAGACAAGAATGCAAGGAACTCAATGACAGATAAACATTATTAACTGTATTTCTGGGAATCAAATCTATGGGTGATGAATACCATATGTATTCTTGTGTCAGCAATTCACCAAGCTGAGTTACCAAGTGCAATCAGAAGTATTTCTTGCAAGAGAAGATTTTCCATTTTGGCTCTACACATCAGAAAGAGGGAAAGTCGCTCCGTTTTGGGTCCAAGGATATATATATATCTTTGATTTCCATTCTCATGCTCCAGCCACAAATTGGGCTGCCTTGTTTTGAGCAAAGGGAATGAAATCAGTAAATGCAAGCCCTTCACTCTCCTCCCTACCTCTGTTGTTCTCTCTTTTCTCTTGCTTTCTTCTCTTTATACTCCTTAAAAAGAAAGATGCATTTTGTTACACAAATTTGTGGAAAGGCATATTACGTAAGTGTTTCATTACAGTGCAAAGTATTTGTGCTTACCACTACAAGTATTAACATTTTTTTAAACTTTTTTGGAAAAATAATAGTTCTGCAAATGTATGAAGCTGCTTTCATCCATCTTGGTATCTGAAGTGTGCATGCACACGAAAGCTCATACCAAGAAGAAACTTAGTTGGTCTCTAAGGTGCTCCTGGACAATTTTTTAAATTTTTTTATATATATTTCTACTGCGTCAGACCAACACGGCTACCTACCTGAATCTTCATCCACCTTAATATTACTGTACCTATTCTGGCTTGTAGCAGTTCGCTAGGACATAAATCATTTGCAGCCTTTTCTAGGGGAAATCCTTTAAAGTAGAGATATGAGGTCTGGTCTTGTATATACAAGGCATGTGCTCTACCACTGATCTAAGGGCATCCCCATTTTTTTGAAATATTGCTCAACAGAAATGCTTAAGCAATGAGGATATGCTATAGTGCAAAAGCATCTAGATGTATTTCACAGGTCTTAAAACACTTTCCCTCCATTAGTCATCTGAGAAGAAGAAAATGGCAGCTGAATTTTTAAAAGAATCGGTTCATTTATTGTACAATCAATGAGATTTAGAACAAAGGTCTATTTTAAAACAGATTTATCCCTACACCCCACCTGAGCTTTAGGAATTCATTGATATATGTAAAGCTGGCAATATATGCAATTTGTTTCATTTTTTCCCCCTCTGGTCTATACCTAAGTACATATTTAGTATTATATGCAATGGGATCCGTTACCATGGGGTGCTGGTTGCTTTATTTGTAAATCATGGTGCAGGGGCACACCAGAGACCAATTTGTATTGAAACGAACAGAATGAAGCAAATACTGTATAAGCAACATGCAGCCCACACTTTGCTTTAAACAGGAGAGGGGGAGCTAGAACAAAGAATGAGCTCTTTTCAAAACTTGAAAAAATATGCTATTAAAGCTGCACATGGTTAGCTGAAATGAAAGAAAAAAGCCAGCATGCAAAATGGAACAGGTTTCTGAGGAAAACCAACAAATTGTGATCTCCTCTGAAATTACCATTACGACGGGTTTCACCAAGAGGTTCAAGTTTTCGAATTCTGTTAACTTTAGTAGGAGTTTCCCAGCCAACTACAGGAAAAAGAATATCAAAGAGCAACACCACATTGTCAAACAGAAATCTACTGATGCAAACATTCATCTTTGTGAAGATGGAATGTATTCATTCATTCATAACCCAGAAAAGGTTACACACATATATTTAAAGGCAAACAAACAACATATCACCGAGACAATCAAAATACGCAATTACACAATCTCACTGAACATTTTCCTTTAGGTGTCAGTGGGAACCAAACACAACATGTCTGCAGAGATCTAGGCTGTTGGGGAGAAATTCATAATATAAACTGTGCATTGAAAATTCCATTTTAAAACAAGCTGCCAGGGATGAGAAAGAACGTAAGAACAGTCGTGCTCCTTTTTTGTTGGTATTAATGACAAGTACCATCTGTAATGGGCCATTTAATCCAGTTTTCTGTCTCTAGCGGTAACCAGCCAATATTTCTGGGAAACTTGTAAGCAGGGCATGGAGAGAAAGATATTCCCTATATGCCCACAGTCATCAGACTATTTCTAATCTGTGTCACTTTCACATCTGTTCACTTATTATTCATTCTGTCATGTTTCTCATTAATCTAGGATTATTATTTTTTAAGGGCACAAATGCTTGTATATTCCTTCAATTTTGATTCGATATTTCAATATGGCTTTCACCAAGAACTGCCACCAGAACATTTGGGAAATGGAAAAAGTGGTGGTTAATCCATTAACCCCAAGAGTTTTGAATCAGGTCAATTATTGTCGGAATTATGGTAATGGAGATCCAATTCCTCAAGCATCTTAATTCCAGGAGTTGTAAAATGATGCTCCCAACTATCTCCCAGTGTGTGCTGGGTGGGGTGGGGGGAATCCCTCCTAGCAAGAGTATTGTTCACACTGGAATAAAATCCAACAGCGGCAGGTTTATTCTTAAAATTTCTGTATGTTATGAAAAAAGCCATGTGAGATCTATTTTCTTATTATCTGAAAGGTCACGTGAAATGGCCTTTTTGAAACTGACATACCAGTAGTTATTCATGTTTACGAACCTGGTGCAAGAGGTGCTACTGGTGTAGGATTCGGGGAAACCGTCTCTTCCGTATTGACTGGTTCTACTCGATGGCTCCTTTTCAATTTTAGTTTCTTTGTTTTCTTTTTGCTGTTCTCTAAAGCAAAACACAAGCAGCACTTGCAATTTAGCATTTGCATCTAACCAACTCTAATGTTTACTTGTTCGTTTAACAAATAGGTATCCTGCCTTTCTATTTTCAGAATGGCTTATAGTTTCCAAATGGTAAAAACGGTGTAATCCTTTAAAACGACAATCAAATAAAAACAGCAAATAAACTGCAAAATTAAAAACGACCTTTTCAGAGGTTAAAAGGCCTGAAAAAAGAAAAAAAGTTTTCACCTGGTACTGAAAGGACATCCACATGGACATTGGGCAAGCCTCCCTGGGGCAACCATTTAAAAGCTGGCTGTCATAATCAAGAAGGCTATCTACAGTTTTCTCTCACCTAAGATAATGGGTACATCTTAGGGAGAGCCTCCAAAGAGGCAGGCCAATATGGGAATACCTGACGATTTTCAGGCTAGCCTTCCCTACCCTGGTGCCCACTGAATATTTTGTTCTACAGCTTCCAACATCCCTGACCGCAGACCAGAGTGGAACATCCTGATGGAAGTTATAACCCAACAACACCTGGGGGGCACAATGTTGAGGGAAAGTTAGTTTTGTGTTTAGGATTGCATGGTAAGACTTTTGACTTTCCATCAGGCAGGATGAGCAAGGTTCCAACTTCTAGCCAGAATGACCCTATCAATCCAATGCCTGCTTGCTCAGAACAAGCACAAGTGCACTCTGTGAAATATACAGTGGTACCTCGGGTTAAGTACTTAATTCGTTCCGGAGGTCCTTTCTTAACCTAAAACTGTTCTTAACCTGAAGCACCACCTTAGCTAATGGGGCCTCCTGCTGCCGCCGCGCTGCCAGAGCACGATTTCTGTTCTTATCCTGAAGCAAAGTTCTTAACCTGAAGCACTATTTCTGGGTTAGCAGAGTCTGTAACCTGAAGCGTATGTAACCTGAAGTGTATGTAACCCGAGGTACCACTGTATACAGAATTGCAAACTTATTTTGGGTTTGTTTTATTATTGTTGTTATTATTATTATCATCATCATCATCATTCAGAATAAAAGATAAAATTTGACTGTGCCCATCTGACGGTATGGGGAAAGGGGAAGTTCCATTGCATGAGTGACTGTCTGCTTGCATGATGTTGGGATGTCATCTTATAATAAGTTACAACTTATACCATTACCACTTTGCCCTTAAATAAACAAGGCAAACTTTCATCCTAACGTACCACAGAAACATATTGCATACCTATTATCCAATTTAAACAGTCCAATCTAAGTTTAAGAGCAACATTTGTAACATGGTATCATAACTGATATATGAAGGAATTAAAAATAAAAACCCACTCAACAAGGGCCCCCTTAGGCATCAAAGATGAAGGATTTAGAGCAGCTTTTAAAACCCCAACCCATTCACTTCATCTCTGAGCTGAAAATTACACTACAGTACGGAAGCAGGAATCTCTTATGCCATTTATCTTCTGCAAATGAGGTAAGAACCCCTACATTTCTCCCAAATCCTTTTTAATAAGAAGCAGGAGGAAAAGGCAGCTATCCTGCTGGGTCTTCACTTCTCCAAACTGTAGTGCAAGTGAAAAATATTTCCTGCATTTCATCCAACCATTATGTGCATGCTAGAGGACAGAGAAGGGGAGTTGTGGCAAACACAATAGAAGCTGGCTAGCAAGTGAAGCCAGTGTTTATACTACAAGCATGAAACTCAACCCACCTATTCCAGAATTCAAAGTGGCATTATCACCAGAGTCAAGACTTTCTGAGATTTGCTGTTCATTCTCATCTTCATGTTCCAAACGTTGTGTTAATGCAGATTTATAGTTTTCTACCAATCTACTCTCATTTGATCGCTGGCTGTTCAGGCTCTGAGTGTCCATTTGCTCCTGATCTGTTTTAGGTTTCAAGGCCATGGAAGACTTCTCATTTTCCTCCCGCTGCCTCTTCTTTTCTTGTTCAATTTTCTTTTCATTCTAACAAAGCAGAGAAAAAAATGCAATTTTTGTAAACCAGCAGTGAAGACATGAAATTTTGGGGTGGACAGCGGAACAGGGGAAAAGTCAGCAAAAGAAAAACAAACAAACAACTCTACAAGGATCAGTGAAATTATTATTATTATTATCATCATCATCATCATCATCATCATCATCATTTGTAGCACAAACTAAGGAAAACGTTTTATAATTGTTTACATTCAGCTCAGCAATAAATCTTCAGAGAGAGAAAGGGTTCCTCTATTTGAAGTGAGTTCACAGTCAGCCTAGATTTTTTATTAATCTAGGTAGCACACCATCCTTTCTGCTAGATCATAATCAATAATATAAAATGAAACTTCAGATATAGAAGACTTAATCTCTGAATATTAATTAATTTCTGTATTCTTAGTAAAGGCATGCTATATGCAACTTTACATTTTAATTGTTTTTAAATGTCAGGTATTTAAAGGTTCAGCTTTACAAATATTTTCAGTAGTGTTAGTTTAGTCCCCGTGTATGTACACAGAGATTACTGGGGGATTCCACAAACAAACCACTGTGTATAATGTACTTAGACTTTGTAATATAGCTTCTTCCTTGCTGAGAATACTAAGCTTTTAATCACTTACATTGATTTCGGAAGCTGAGCTGCTGACATTTTTTGGTAATATTATTCTAAACCAGTTTAACTAAAAAAAAAAAGTGCTGCTATTATGAAGGCAGTTCTGACCTTAATATATGCTTCCAAAGGTCTTTGGCTCATGAGGAAAGGAACAATCAAGAGTGGTCTGAGTACAAGGAAGCTGATTTTAATGCAGCTCCTTTGTTAACACTTGTATTTGTTTTGAATTATATTTTATGTTTTCAGCAAACTTAGAAAAGCAGGGGCATATACATTTTCAAAGAAGCTCATAGAAATAAAGCATCTATTAAAAGTTAGTTTGCATAGATGTAACAAGCCCATACTTAGTATTTTTCCTATAGAACGAGTGCAATACCTGGTGCAGCAGCAGAGGTTTATGGCACTCCTGGATAGGAGCCAAGCCTACAGTCCTAAGTATGGCACTTTTGTTTGCATTACTTGCAAGGGGCTGCTGCCTGATGTGCAGACATGGAAGAGGGGTACTGGACTGTATATGTACAGTACTATAATATGAAATACCAAATAGTTTGGGATTAAGTTTTGGAGAACTGCCAAACGAGATGTCCACCACAGTCTTCGCTTGACTATTTAAGATACTGAGTTGTAGCTAATGCTGCTGTTCAGTTTGTACAGCAGAGTTCCATTTGCACAACAGAACTTCCCCCTCCTCTGCCTTGAAACCCCCCACCACCCCCACATTCAACCTCAAAATTTGCTCCACAGGGTTGAGGGACCGTCTGGAGCAGATTAAGGAGAGGCACATGGGAGGAGGAGAAGAAAGGAAGTCCAGTTGCACAAGTGGAATACCATGCTCACGCAGCACTGGATACAAACCAGTTTTTAATATTATACATTGAATATTTAAAATACGTTCCCACAGTCAGACTAGTCAATGTTAATAACTTCCAAGTAAAAAATGGTGATGATCATGTTGAAACTCCCTTACTTGAACATGTATACTGTAATGTACCTCTTTTAAGACTTCTAGACCATCCTTTCAAACCCAAACCAGCACTTATCTAGGATTCTCGATATTGGTAGGAGCAGTTGCTGTGTTACTCCAAATACTTTTTCTATTAAGGGGAAGGTTGAGCAGGAAAAATCACTACTAATCAACACTCTGACTCAGAATCCATATCCATTATTGAACAGTATCAGTCTTAAATATATGGATTATCAAAAACATTTTTTAAAACATACGAATGTTCCGATACCTCAGTGATTACAGCTGATATAGGCTGGAATGGGTTGCCTCTTACTGGTTCAGTGTCATCTTCATTAGGAACACTTCTTCCTTCACGTTCTGCTTCTTCTCGCTCTTTCCGATCTCTTTGTTATTGTTGTGTTTTTTTAAAAAAAGAAAGAGAGAAGATCTTGAATCAACACGATTCCAAAGGAAATGCCATTGAGGTTATGATCCTTAGCACATTATAAGTGTTTAAAGCATCTCATGTACATTATGTCAGTCATCCTTACAACACCCCTTGTAACAAATGTGTATTATGCCTCAAATTGCAAAGAACGAATGTGAAGGTGAGAGCACTGGCTTTTTTGAGGCCAGCCAGCAGGGGCTGAAATGAGATCCAATTCTGAAATGTCCTGGCTGATGGCACCCACTCTTTTAGCTATTAGCACCACCAGCTTTCAATATGCATTTGAACATGCATTCTGTTCTATCCTTAAGGCAAAAAATTGAGTGCAAATAAGAACAAGATAAAATTCAATATCCCTATATTTTCCAAAGATTTTACCGCACACAAGACCACCACCTGATTCTCATGGCAGGTTTCTCCAATTTTGTTGTTGTGGTATTGTTAGCAGCACCTATTTTGGATGATTTGAGACTTGCCTGTTCTTTGAAAGCACACAAGGGCAGCCTTATTTACCAGGTGCAGTGAGTAGGAAGATAGATAGAAGGGAGTTGAGTGTGTTTGGGAACCTCTGATACAGCACACTCCATAAAGAGGAATCATTTGACTAGCTTGGAGGTAGTGCATGTGGTGCTTCTGGACAATTTAATTCAGAGAAACAACAGTCAGGAACCAAAAGGAAAATAAAGGCATGGGGGCAGCTAGGGAAAAGGTGGGGAGGAGAGAGAAGAGGAAAAACAGTGGCAAAGAGGCTTGTGTAGGAGAAGGGGGAGAATTAGGAAAGGAGGTTATGGTTGTCAACCATATAAAGTTTTCAGTACACAACACTTGTGAGTTAGATCCAGTTAGATGCACTTCTTCCAGTGGAAAGTCTCTGCTGGAACCAAATCTGTATTTCAAAGCACTTTTCTGAGAGGTACAAGCTACAAGAAACATACTGATCTTTTGTTAAAGTTTTGAAAACTTTCGTAAGAGATTTGGTGTATGATCAATGTACATGCTGCATCCACTGTAACTTAATTACTTGGATATTACATGGATTTTTAATCTTTCCTACATTATCTCATCTATGTTTCTGCACACCATATACTAAAATGACCAGAAAAAGCAAACACAATGCTCCCATAAATTCCACAGAGACTTGTAATACTGTATATCCATTCCAGTAGCACCTTAAAGACCAACTAAGTCAGTTCTTGGTATGAGCTTTCGTGTGCATGCACACTTCTTCAGATACACTGAAACAGAAGTTTCCAGACCCTTCTATATAGTGAGAAGGTGGGGAGGGGTATTACTCAGAAGGGTGGTGGGAATGGGTGGTTGGCAGATAGCTGTGATGAGCCTGTTGACGACTCTTAACAACTGCAATAGGTCTTACAGGGAGAAGCAAGGGGTGAAAAGGTGAAAAATGGCTTTGTCATGTATAATGAGATAAGAATCCAAGGTCTTTGTTCAGGCCAGGTTTCTCCATGGTTTTAAGTTTGGTGATAAGTTGTAATTCAGCAGCTTCTCTTTCCAGTCTATTTCTGAAATTCCTTTGTAGAAAACAGCTACTTTGAGATCTTGTATAGAATGTCCTGGGAGATTGAAGTGTTCTCCTACTGGTTTCTCTGTCTTGTGATTCCTGATGTCCGATTTATGTCCGTTTTACGGCTACCTATCTGTAACTGTATATCCATTGTTTGCTTTAAAAATATATATATTTTCAATCCTACAGCAACTGTAGAAATCATGGGGACAGAAGTGAAAGAGGAGAGCAGAGAGATTTGGAAAACAAGTCATTACTATGATCAAAATATCAACATCTCTTTTCTGTTATAAAACTTCAGTTTGGAAAGAGATCACTGTCTGGACTTCTGTCTACAAAGCTTTCTCCGAAGCATGGTACTATTTTCACCAAATTTATCATAGAATAGGAACAGAAAACTATAGGAACACGAGACTACTGAGCAGCCATTTCTAGGATGCTGACCTAAAGTGAGAAAAATTGGTGCAAAGTATCTGCCTTTTACCGCCTCTTGATGAACCATGCAGAATTTTCTGCAGCTGCCTGCCTCTAATCTTTACATGCTTTACTGTATGAGAAAAAGTGCTCCCAAATGCATGCAGTCATAGAAATAACTTGATACTGTGCAATCTTACATCATCTACAACGTCTACCAAAAACAAGCTTACAGGGCAAACCTAATCATATCTACTCAAAAGCAACTACCACTAAATTGAATGGTGCTTATTCCAAGGTAAGTAGAGTTAATGTTGCAGCCTCAATGTAATGACCATGCCTGGTCATTAGAGCAAGCAAGGCTGATGCTTGAGAACATGGACTCTGTATGCTCAGTGTGTAAACACAATGTTTCTCTGCTGCTTTTGAAAGTTTAGAAACTGCACTGAAGCACAATACATTTAAATACATTTATTACCTGGACTGATTAAATGATACTGGAGTGCTGTACTTTAGAATGGTCATTTAATGTGTGTACAGTACACCCTGTGCTGAATAAAACACAAATCAGTGGGAAAGATTGGCATGTTAAGGAA
This sequence comes from Podarcis gaigeae, assembly GCF_964106915.1. NCBI lineage: Eukaryota > Metazoa > Chordata > Lepidosauria > Squamata > Lacertidae > Podarcis > Podarcis gaigeae. The sequence continues at coordinate 68,712,119 of NC_139677.1, forward strand.
TTATGAACACAGATTGTTTTTTTAAAAAAGTAAACAAAAACCTCATGTGTTCCGTCAATAAAATCACTCATGGTTGTTTTACTACAGAATGCTGTGCACATCATAATAACAGCATGTAAGAGCCTGAATCTAACCCTAAGATTTTGCAAGGAACAGCAGGCACTACCACAGCAGGCATCACTGTAACAGCCTCACTCTAATGATGCTCCAGGCTCTGACGAAGTAGTTGACAACTTCTACCACATGATTGGGACGCGGGTGGCGCTGTGGGTTAAACCACTGAGCCTAGGACTTGCTGATCAGAAGGTCGGTGGTTCGAATCCCTGCAGCAGGGTGAGCTCCCATTGCTTGGTCCCTGCTCCTGCCAACCTAGCAGTTCAAAAGCACGTCAGAGTGCAAGTAGATAAATAGGTACTGCTCCGGCGGGAAGGTAAACGGCATTTCCATGCGCTGCTCTGGTTCTCCAGAAGCAGCTTAGTCATGCTGGCCGCATGAGCCTGAAGCTGTACACCGGCTCCCTCGGCCAATAAAGTGAGTTGAGCGCTGCAACCACAGAGTCGGTCATGACTGGACCTAATGGTCAGGGGTCCCTTTACCTTACCACGTGATTACCAATACACTTGGAAAGCGACAAATAACAGCTCTGGAGGGTAGGACACAAACCAATGGCTTCAATTTACAAGAAAAGAGATTCCAACTAAACATTCAGAAAAACTTTCTGACAGTAAGAGCTGTTTGGCAGTGAAACAAGACTCCCACGAGAGGCGGTGGACTCTCCTTCCTTGGAGGCTTTTAAGCAGAGGTTGGATGGCCATCTGTCATGGATGCTTTAGCTGAAATTCCTGCATTGCAGGGGGGTGGACTAGATGACCCTTGGTCCCTTCCAACTCTATGATTCGATGATTTAGCAATCTCCAACACATGTACTTTTCTAGTTCAGTTAATTAGTAACTTTAACATTGTCATGGAAGATTCATTGACTGTTCCCCTCCAGGGCACCCATAAAGACATCAGTAAACAAGGGTGAGCACGTTACACTTGTCTGAGATACGATGTTGTTTCATGCTGAACACAACACTGACATTTGGTATGATGAAAGGCAGTAGAAAAAATGTTTTATGTAACTACTTACATATCTTGGTAAAGTATTTTTATTTCCCTTTGGGGTTGCTATTATATTTATTTCAAAATAAATATTTTTAAGTAAATAAACATTATGTTATTTCAAGTTGTTACGTTACTTCAAAATAAATAAATGAAAGTTATTATGCTACTTCAAACTAAACAAATGACATTCTTTAAATAACTAAATATATATTTTAAAGAAACTTAATAGTGTTCTTTCACAGTCCCTTCTAATAAAGCAAAACAAACATACCTTTCTTCCCGTATCTTCCTCACTCGTTCTGCCCGCTCTCTTTTCTCTTGTTCTTCAGCTGCTTTTTGCTCTATGGTGTCTTTCTGGATTCGTTCATGTAAGGCATCAAAATCTTTGGCTATAATATGTAACAGCCAGAGTAAACCTTTCTTTATAGATTTGTCAATTTTCTTTCCATAGCCCATGATCGCTGAACAAGGTTCCTATATGCAAGAGAAAAATCAGCAGCATTATATTGTTAAATTACTATCAACGTGGACGAAGAGATCCTAATTCACTGGCAATTATACAGGTGCTTGTCAGTTGGAACTCATACACATTTTGATTCATCTCAGTACTGAACTGTAAAGGCTGCAATCCAGAGAGATGCAGGTGCAGGTTTGCCTACACACTCCAAAAATGGCTTTCCCAGAAGCTGCCCTCATATATATTCCCAAAATATGAGGGAAATGATCACTTTGGCAATTTGGTACAAGAGTAATTTAAATGAGGATTTAGACACTGGAAATTTTTTTCACTAGGGTTCTTCGAAAGCAGTACACATGTGGCATAATGTTAATGGAATTTAAAGTGCTGTCATCTTAAGTGAATCTGCCATGTCAAAGAATAAAATGGGAGAAAGGATGACACCACCACGCATTCAAGGGGCGTGTGAGGACGGTTGTGGGGCTGAGCTTATTAGCCCCACTCCCATGTGTTTGGCGTAAGTGCATACCAGCATATTGCACAGATCCACAGATAGAAATGTTCCAACAAATACCAGAACCCAGGAATAAAACTTATCGTGAAGGACATGTTGGGAAGATTTGCCATTGCTTAAACTATTTCACTCGGTTACTCTAAAGGTTACTGATCCCCCACCACACCCCGTCACCACCTTTTATTAGCAACATTTGTTAAATAAATAAGTTAATAAAGCTCAAGAGCAGAAGTTAAATTCAGTGCAATGATGGACACTACAGTGGAACAGTAGCCTAAAGCATTTGAGTGGTGGCAAAGGCTAGGGTGGGTTTGGCCTTAATTTCCTTACAGCCTGGATATTAAGCCGCTGAAGCAAGTCTACCTGTCTTGTATTAAAACTGGTGCAGCAATCACAACCAGAGCTCAGGAGCACAGAAGAAGAGAAAATGGCTGGTTGTAAAGTGGATGGGAACAATGGGATTACACAATTCTAGTTTCAAAGTTCTGCTCACACATCAGGTTTAGGGAAGTTAATCAATCTTATTAAAATGAACCTACAATTAATCTTATTAAAATGCACTTACAATCTGACAGAGACATTTGTGCTCGTTGACAAGCTTTTCGAGAGATAAACACTCAATTACATCTGCTTCTGCCAAGGCGCCTTCTTTATCTTGCTTATTTGCTAACCTAAGAAAAAGAAAGCCACCAAGTGAGAAGATGCAACAGCGCTGTTTACATTAGTAAAAGTACAAGACAACAAGCAATAGCAGGAGAAAATCTCAATTTATGTGTGCAATAGAAGGCAGTAACAGTCTCCGATATTGCCCATTTACAATAATTACTCGTCAGAGAAATAGGTTGCACATAATAGTTAATTATCAGAAAAGGAAAATCATAATATTGTATTAACTACTCTTAAAACACACAGTATACACTTCTATTTTTTTTGAAGCAGGTGAATGTCAAGCTTATCGTTTTGTTGTAAATTGTTCCAACAAAAGGAATGAACAAATTCAAAGAATTTTTAAGTAGAGTTCAAACTTGTGTATCTTCAGTGGCCAGAACCAAAAGCTCTGTATGGTGTTTCATGCCTGCATGATAGCTATTCCTAAGGGCTGGCGCTCTATCTCGCTACGTGCGCTCTCTCTCTCTCTCTCTCTCTCTCTCTCTCTCTCTCTCTCACACACACACACACACACACACAGCATCTCATGTGAAAGGATGGCATGGAGTGGGGAGGGATCAGTCACTCTGTACATTCACACGATAGCACTTTGTGCATGCTTGTTGGCCTCTGAGGACCCCAGCATTTCCTCCCCTCTATATCATCTGTGATCCCTGGCACTGATATGCAGAGTCTAAAAATTCCTATTATTTGCATGCCAAGTGTTCAGGGGATTTATTTTTAGGAGTAGAATCATATTAAGCAACAGGCATTTGCAATGTAAACCAGCAAGTCCAGTAAGGAGGAAGGCAGGCAAGGGCACTTCCTGGTGCTGCCTCATTAGAATAGAATGGCCCGCCCTGAAAGCAAGGCTGGGTTTCCAACAGGCAGAACCAGATTCCCCAAGCGTAAAGTAAGCAATTTGCTCTGTTGTACAACTTAACTAGTGAAGGCTCTCATACTCCACAGCTTTCTAAGATGCACTTTCCCAATGATCATTAAGGTCTAGGAGGATTAAGTAAGCAGAAACTGTTTTAATGGAAATCACACTCTTGCTCTGTTCTTTACCCTCACAAGGATATTGCAAAGCATCTTGAAGCACCAGATCCTAAAGAGGCTTCCGGCAACTCAGGATTTTAAGAAAAGGTAAGTAGTTTGGTTTTATTTTACATCAAATAATACAAAGTAGAACACTGAGTAATTTAAAAGCCCCCAATGTTAAGATGTGTTAAGAATACAGGAGACGTCTGCCCTCTGCAAAGTTTGAAAACATTTCCAATAGATATGTTTGTAGAGCTTTATTACTTAGGTACATGAATACTAATCTGCTAGACGTGTTTTATGCACCCAAACTCGTTTCATTTGGAAGCATGCCAGCAGCAGCTTAAAAGATGAGAGTTCATTTTTAATTTTCCAAGTCAATAAAACCATTCTTTGCACAAATTCCCCATTTTAAAACTGAGGAAGTCCACAGCAAAATATATACTTAAAGCAATATTCTGGGAGGTGGGTGGTTGTAAAGTTAAGAATACAAAGCTAAACACTGCGTGAAGGATTCTTGTTTTATTTACTTGTATGCTTAATATACCTACTTGAATATGGTGTGGAATCAAGGAAACAGAAAAAGGTTGTAAGAGCCTCGGGGGACTTTATTACAGTTGGAGAACTTCAGCACTTTTATTTTAGGAATCATGGGAAAGGGAGTGTATGTGTACATTTGACAGAAATGACATCATCTTACAATTATGAAAAAAAATATGAGTACTGTATGTGGAAACGCTTGCAGTCAAAGGTCATGCTCACAGATAACAGATGTAATGAAACTTTACTCCAGGATTTCCTTAATCCTCAAAAAGCTGGGGTATTATTATAAAAGGTTAAAACATGATTTTTTAAAAAGTTCAGCTAAACTTGCCTGCTGCAAGCTGCAGGGTTAGCACAATGTAATGCCTCAGATGGCACTTTCATTGATACATTAGAAATTTCCTATAAAGTCTGGCTTTACAAGTGATTTAAAAATATTCTGTTTCTGTACTCTGAATTTAGATAGCGGCTTTTCATATTTTCTGCATTCAGAAACTGCCTTGTACACCAACTTGTCCGTCAACAACTCCCCTAAAACCAGAGAGTATTCTATCAGGGCATGCTGGCAAGAGCCTTCACTGCCAGGTTGCCCAAAGTCACTTCATATTGCAGAATGCTGGTCTTCAGATGGTGAGTCACAGCATGACCTAAAGTGGGTCTCAACTGTAACATTACCACCATAGAAATATACATTAAAACATTAAAAAGTTAGCTCTGGAAAGCCTTCTTGGGGATAACAATGGATCCCAAGTCTAAAAAGGTTGAAGATTGCAGCTCTAAAACACCTGCAGCATTTGATACACTGGGGACCCACCTTTCGGAAATATTTTTCTGCCATTCTTGTTATTCTCCTACAGTTTGGAAAAGGCTGTTCTAGACAAATGCTGCAATGTTAACACTGCAAACACTCAAAGGAAACATTAAATTAAGTTATCAACAGATTTTGTATCTCTTAGCCTGATTAAATGTGCAATAACCACTGTAAAGATTTCAATGACTAGCTCAACTGCAGGGTATCCAAGTCCTTAGAGTATTTCACCAATACAGAAGTAGACATTTTGTTAAGCAGCTGTTCAAGACTCCCTGTTTACCAGGGAAAGTGTCAACAAGGGAACAAATCATGCCTGCCCTGCAAAACTCGCAACACAAAATCTGTCTTGCAATGACAACCAAAACTCTTGCAGAGAACAATTCCTACCTCCAAGAGTATTGGCACAGCCCATATGAAACTGTTCATAACATTATTCAACAAACAGTACAGTTGCAGTTACAAATACAATTGATTTCTCCAGTCACCAAGAACATTAACTCAATTTATTTATGGCTCTTTCCAAGTAAGGCATACATTTATGGTGCTGGTTTTTTCAAGTTTGTTGCTGCCGATTGGCAACTGGAGCTCTGGTTTCATTATGAGCTGTTTCTTATTACGAAGTGCTTTTCCTCCTCCTCATTTCTGAATCACACTGCCTTTCTCTGGGAGTATTCATTTTGTGATCTCCACCCTGTATCATTTGGTTCTCACCTCTGGAATAATCAACTCTCATCCAATACTTCGTTATATAATAAAGCTGTTGTAAAAACGATACATGTGTTGACCCAGGTCAAACACCAACAATCCTTAATAGAAGGGCAATGCTATTCTTGAAAAATGAAGATATTCTATTCCTTATTTGAGACTTTAAAAGATTGAGGCAAGGGGAATGCAAACTTCTGTCATAGAAAAAGCAATGTAGAATCTTCACAAGGCATTTTACACACACACAGAGAGAGAGAGAGAGAGAGAGAGAGGGCACGCGCGTGCGTGCAGTACTGCAACAAAGTGGTAGGAGGGGATATATTTACAATTTCAAACATTTTATATTTAAATTAAAGTTTCTTATATCCCAGCAGCCTACAATAGAATGATAAAGCAAGCAGCAAATATAAAGTTGTGGCCAATGAAGTTGCTGCATAAGGACTTTTGCTGGTGCAAAAGAACTTCCATTTCCTTTCCTCACCCTGTGCGCCAGCAAATCTGTTCTAGGGGTTCCCCCAAGCCTCAGGAGCAAATGGGGGGCCTGAGAGGAGAGGAGATGATGAGGAAGTTCTACTGAGCCAGCAGAAGTCCTTGCACCAGTGGGATGAATTCAAATACTAGCCTAACATCTCAAAATGTTGCATACTTTTTAGAAAGCAACAGCAGCAGAATGATAAAATGCCAAACAGCAAGTAACAGAGGGGGGGGTAATTGTCATTAAAATAATAATAATAATAATAATAATAATAATAATAATAGTTTGTCCGGATGCCTAAAGAAAAGGATGGCCTTTAGAAAGAGTGCACCCAGAATGAGATAACACTATTAAAAAATTTAAAGAAAGCTATCCCAGCTGCTAGTCACTTCACCCTTGGAAATGGGAGCACCAACAGAATAGTGTCTTGAGGAAGATCTTAACACTCAGGCAAATTCATACAGAGGCAGATACTCTGATCCCAAACTGCACAAGGCTTTTTAAGTTAAAACCAGGGCAATCATATTGAGTTAAAAGCAGTTTTGCATTGTTCCTGGAAGCAAAAGAGGCTAGTGCAAAGTCTATTACAGCCATTTTCTATTCTTTGTTGTGTAGACTTGTGTTTCACAGCTAGAGAGATGTAGCAATGGAGTACTGAGCCTCTTAAAAAGCATATGAGCAACAGCCAACTTTTAAAGGTTTTATTTTTAACTGTAATAACAAGGCTTCAAGAATTACAGTTTTACATTAATTCAGTTTAATGCAATCCAAGTTAGTGTTTTCCGTAGGTGACAAAATAGAGACTATCGTTCTGCCACTTAATTACTAAGTGGTTAGACATACTAAATTAATGTTGGCCAGGGATGTGTTAGACTGCGCTAAGAGATATTTTCAGGTTGGTACCCTGAAGTCTCAATTTAGTACATCAGTTCATTTTTACATGCACCAAACTGATTTAAGAAGAAAAAAGAATATGCTAAATTGTACCAAGCAGTTTTGTAACATTACTGAAGAAAGTCATCATAAAATTTTCTGCTCTAGAAGTCACAGCGTTTTGCAATGTATTATCAGAGCAAAGCTTATTTTTCTTGTAGACTGCAAGTTTCCAACAACTGGTCCTGAAATATGTTTGCCTATTAAGTTCCAGAACACTCATGGTATTCTAAGGAAATGGGATTGGAGATTGCACTTTAGGAGAATGATACAAGGAGGCACAGAAAATTATACCTCAGTATTAAGGAGGGAGAAAAACACATTTGAAAAGGGACTAATAGGACATACTCAGCAGTTGTATCAATGAATTAGGTGTTTCCCACAGAATCATATGACAAGCAAATACAGATCTCAGGCCATAAACCCCAGCTATATAATTTTCAGATGCTTAAATGGTTTCATTAATATGCTTACAACAAGGTACCATATTGCTGATACTTACTCACCACCTTCCTTAAAGGCAGTCTGTATGGCGTCAGATAAGAACTGCTGCCAAACCCAGTTTATTAAATTAAAATATGTATTGCATTCTAACCAAATCATTAATTGATCTGGGAACTATTCCTGAGCCAAGCACTTTAGGAAAGTTCCACTGTTTACAATTGCCAACTGAGACAACTGGAAACTGTTTCAGCACTCATTACACAGTGTGTGTTAGCCAAACTGAGTGCAAAGTCTTGACACCAGAACTGCAAATGCATTTACTTTAGATGTCCTTTGTGATCGGCCAAGCAACATAGTAAGTGGTTTTTGAGTATTAAACCTCCTGCTTCATATAAAAATGAAGTTTGTATTCAGGCAGCAATGTCGAGTGAACCAATGTATGAAAAATCCCACTGAGTACAGCTCAAAGCCTACAGCTCTTGCCACTCAATTCTTATCCAGTTTTCACAGTTAAGTCCACAGCATATGGGTACAGGATATAGTTACAATAAAGGGACACCATAGATTATACAGCAGCATACAAAAACATGGTAAACAACAGAAAAATCAGTGAACCAAACCAGCAAGCATAGCCTTAACATGAAGGCAATGCACCAAAAGGTCAGTCAAACTGAAGCCTACCAAGACTTTTGCTTCTTTCTCTCCAAGGCCATAAACCTTCTCCTTCTTTCCCACCCATCTCTCCACCCTTCAATGAAAAACAAGCATCGCAAGAGCTGGAATTTGGAGCATAATCCTGTGAGATGAACACTTTTATCAAAGGGCCATGGGACTGCATGTTAGGGCACACTCTACTGGGAACAGTCCATTTGCAAATGTCAAAAACATGAATAGAAGATTTCCCCCAAGGGATTGGATCCTTAGTCAGCAATCAACAAGCTATTTAATCTTCAGAGAGTAGAAACCAAAGAGTAAAGAGACATTGATATTACTTCCCTCAGTCCAGTACAGAATAAAGCATTTGTGAATAACAAGTTTTTATATATAATCCTACTCACATTCTGGTAATGTCATTGGCAATGACTGATCCTTTGAACTGGCTGAGCCATTCTTTTCTTAAAAAGAAGTTATTCAAATTGGGAGTGGTGTGTGCATGCATGTGTATCTTTCAAGACACAGTTTACAGATGTGTAATGAAAAAAATCCCTACAATATCCAAATTTCCAATATAATGGGCTGGGTTTTTATTATTATTTTTTAAAGACCTGTATTTTTATCTGCCTGTTTTATCTGCTGTTTTATACTTCATATGGTTGTTTTATCTTATTTATTGTTTGCAACCTTGGGCACCATTGGGTGGAAAGAGGATATACATATTTAAATTATGTAAGGCAGAGGTGGGGAATCTCAGGCCCAGGGGACAAATATGGACCCCAGCATGTGCTATCAGGCCCTTGGGACCTTTGTAGACCAGACCCCTTCTCACCAGCCCTGCTCCATGCCCTCAGTTGCTTTTGCCTGACTAGAATGCTTCCATGAATTGTGTTTGCCTGGATAAAGTGAAGTATGTAGGCTCCTGTGTGTGTGTTTGTTGCGTGGATGCAACAAAGCCTAATGTACAAAAAGGTAAGAATCTCAAGCCATCATCCCACTCACTTTTGCCTGTCATCCCACCCAACCCTCTCATGCATTCCCTGGAAAATGTGGCTCCCAGGTTGAAAAAAAGCCCCCCATCCTTGATATAAATAATCCACCATCTCCAAACTAAAGTAATGACTCTTTAAGTTTACCAAGCATTTCAGGTTTTAGAAGCAACAGCTGTATCTCTTCTTGGGAAGTACAAAATAACTGGACTGCTTCCATGCCAAAAAAGAAACAAGCTTTTTGTATTTGTTTTTAATGTCACAGATTTAGTTCTTTCCAAAGTGCAGAAGTAATGTTTCTGACTTTGTAGTCATGATTAGCAGATTTCTTGCACAATCTTACCTATTTCATTCCTTTAATAAATACAGTTGTATTTATTAATAAACACAGAAGAGTACATTCTAACCAGACATGGTTATTCTTTACTTTCGTACAATGTTTCACTACACCAAGCAGTTAGCTCTGCGAAGTTTAGGCTGCACCATGGTTAGCTCTGGAGAGAGAAGGTAAGAAGTGAAAGATCATGCAAGTCTCCAATTCATGATTAGGATTTAAAAAAAATGTTTACATGTGTAATTTTCAAGATATTGTCAGCCTGCAAACCACTTGAGTTTTCCTTCTGCCCATCACACCAAAAAATAATAATAATAAGATGTAGTACAATATTGGACCAGTATTAGACAGTCAACAATTATGTGTATTTCCTGCACATTTCAAAGAATCTTGAGGTGGACCAAGTATTTCAAAGAGCATGTCTAAGGGAAAAAATAAATTTTGCTTTCTGTGCAACCTATTTATGGTAGCTTATGCTGCTGCATTTTTCTGACTCCCTCTCCCTCTCCGTTAAAGGTTTTCTGCCATCCTTGTAATAGTTCTGTGGGTAAACAACAGCTTACTAAAGTGGTTTTTAATCCTTAGGTTTACACAACTGTCTGGTTTTAAAAAGAACAGAACCGCAGAAAACTCTACAGAAGATGAAAGACCGCCTTCAAGAGCTTAAATTGCGAGCAAAGGAACTGCAATTAATAGAAGAAAACAGTCTTTCTCCTAGTGTTGTGGCAGAGGAAAAAGAACTTGAACAAACAGCTGTCATTTTTGAAAAGGAGCCCATAACTGAAAGGTACCTGAATGAAATCCAGCAACTTCACAATGATATTAACAATTTGGCAGCAGACGTCCAAAAGTTCAGCCAGCAGCAAAAAAGCCTAGTGGCTTCCATGAGGAGATTCAGCGTACTTAAAAAGGAGTGCAGCATCACAAAAGGGATAAAGGTTCAAGCAGAACACATTAGCAAGTGCTTGGAAGACTTGTCAAAAACACTGAAGAAAGCAGAGAAAGAACATGGTTCATCATCTGCCATTATAAGGGTTCTGAGTGCTCAGCGGGCGGTCCTGTTCCGTCGCTTCCAAAATATCATGTTTCTGTATAACGCCGCCATAACAGCCAAGCAAGAAAAATGCAAAGCTTTTATTGTGCGGCAGCTTGAAGTGGCTGGAAAAGAAGTCTCCGAGGAAGAAGTGAACGACATGGTTCAGCAAGGAAAATGGGAAATCTTCAACGAAAACTTGCTCACCGAGGTCAATATCACAAAAGCTCAGCTATCTGAGATTGAACAGAGACACAAAGAACTGGTCAATCTGGAGAACCAGGTGAGAGACTTGAAGGGCCTCTTTGTCCAAATCTCACTTTTGGTGGAAGAACAAGGCGAAATGATCGACAGCATCGAAATGGAAGTTGTCAAAACTCAGGACTATGTTCAGACGACAACAGAGAAATTCAGGCTGGCGGCAAGGTATCGAAAGAAGCATCCGTGCAGAGCAATATGCTGCTGGTGCTGCCCCTGCTGTTAATAGGTTGTTTTTTTTGCGGGGGGGGGGGGGGGGGATACAGGCAGTTAAATGTTCTTTGCTATAGCCCTAATCCAGTATGTAATGAACATAGGTGACCCTGCTGGGGGTGTGTGTGTTGCACTATCAGGCAAAGCTACAGTTTGATTCAACATTCTCTTTTTCACATGCCCTGAATGCTGCAAATTTGGCAGGGGATCTAAGGAACAAAAGGGGTGACTTACAAGGGAACAGGCAGACTTTCTGACCCTCATCCCCTGCCATTGCTTTTTAAGATCTAGTGGAGGACTTTGCTATAATAGTGAAGAGTTTCTCAAAAAAGGGAACAAGGTAGTGCTGGGTGTAGCAGGATGGAGTTCTGTTACCAGTCACAGGTCACAGGAACTAGTCAAACAGGTGCTTGTGACAACAGGTGCAACCATGTGCCACACAGCACTCGCCTCCACATTCGATTCACTTCCTTGGGAAGTGACTGTATGCTCCTAGCAATTTTATTCAGCAGTTTAGATGAAGGAAAACTGCAAGCCCAGTGTAATAAGTGCTAGGACAATGTAATCCAGAATGTGCTCAGCAAATCTGCAGTGAGTTCACATTCCTCTGTTGTCTGGCTTTTCTAAGAACAAAGAGTTTGAAATAATTTGTGACTGTGGTATTTGACAAAATACTATTTGAAGAACAGGGAAATAGATTGTTCAGCTAAAAGAGCTGCACTGAAACAGGTTAAAAGGGGGAAAGGTTGTTACAAAAACATTGTATGTGTAAAATCTTTAAGAATGCAGTAAAGGATATAGCTATTTTTGTATGTTACACGTTTTCTTCCATGTCATTTGTATAAACATAACAGTTCTATGATATTTTGGGAGATGTGCATCTGTAACCAAGGTCTTGGTTTATACTTTCAAAACATAATAAGTTTCTTCAATATATATGATTAAAAAAAACAAAAATTGGTGCAAATGCATAGCATGCTTCAACCAACTTTGAACATTTGTTATTCCAAAAAGGGAATTATTCTTGCAGCACAGCTTTTCTGTGTCTGTTAAACAAGTGTTAGCAATACAGGTTTATTAATTTTATCCGAAGACTAGGGTCAAAAAGGTAAAAAATAAAAATGGGGGGAAAGGCTATTTCGTACATTATACAGGGAAAAAATTGTTTGTCCCTTCCTTGTGGCCAGTTCCAGTTTCCTGGTGTAGAGGGCATGTATAAGCTGCTATCATGCCACAGGCTAGAACCAAAAGATCTATTTTAGGCATGTCCAAAGGCTTCATCACCCTCAATAGATTTTTTTCTGGTTGAATCACAATACCATCTACTAAGCCATTTTATTTTTTAAAAAGTTATTTTCAAAAGTTCTCTCTGTTCACAAATGTTTTGCCATAGAGCATACAACACAAGCTGAAAGTTGTATTGGACACATAGAAATAGGTATGTGGTTCTTTGACCCTGAGCATAACATCTGTTTATGTAAGCATTGCAACAATTAGACCATAAAAGGGATCCGTCCATTTGTGGGCATGAGATTCTTGTGGTCATCTCATAAATATATTTCCCCCCACAATTATGCCAGAATACAGTAACATGACACTGACTACTAAAAACACAAAACTAAAGACTTATTATTAAGGAGCTTAAGTCAATTGATTACAACTGAGTCTACTCTGAATGTGGTTTAACACTGGAGTCATAGTTATTCAGAAACGAAAGAGCTATTATCTGCAGAAGAACTTTTTTTGCTGCCAGCAGCTTTAGCTCTCCATAGTTGTCAAATTACCACATTTCACAAATGCTAATTTAATTTATTTAAAAAGCTAATTTATTTTTACTCAGAATAGAAAAGTAAAAAGACTATTACCATATATACAGTTTGTTACATAAAGTGCAAACCTATCACTAGTGTGAGACAAGAATGAAAAGTATGTGTGGGGAAGATTAAATTAAACCATGTTGCCAATTTACATATTAGAAAACTATATAAAGAAAACACGTTTTGTTGTAATTATATGAAAAGCCAGTAACGTATTTGAAATGTGTAGCTGAAAGTTAAAAGTTAAACAGGCCTTAAAACAGGAAAATAAATGTTGGCCTAAGTATGCAAGAAAAGTCACTGGACATTGTCAGGTCAAGAAAATTATACGTATTTACTATTCTGCCCCCTACCGATTTTATAAAGGTTTTATTATACGCAATATACTGTAATTGATAAGTACTTCATACATGTCATATTAAAATGAAGCTTTTAAAATAAATACTTAAGAATACAGACTACATTCAGAGCAGATTCAAGCATTACATTTTGAATTCTAGTACAAAATGTGCTGGCTAGGTGTCCCCCACAATTAACATGGAAGGAGCAAATGAGATCTGGCCCCATCTGCAGACCAGGTTCAGACAACCTTTCAAAAACCATGGCTTGTGAATCTGGGAATAAGTGTCAGGGCTAAGCAAAGAACACTCCCTCTTCCATTTAGCTTTGGGCAATCATTCCTTGCTGGTACATAACTAGAGGGTAAAAAGGTAAAGGTAAAGGTACCCCTGCCCGTACGGGCCAGTCTTGACAGACTCTGGGGTTGTGCGCCCATCTCACTTAAGAGGCCAGGGGCCAGCGCTGTCCGGAGACACTTCCGGGTCACGTGGCCAGCGTGACATCGCTGCTCTGGCGAGCCAGAGCCGCACACGGAAACGCCGTTTACCTTCCTGCTGGTAAGCGGTCCCCTATTTATCTACTTGCACCCGGAGGTGCTTTCGAACTGCTAGGTTGGCAGGCGCTGGGACCGAGCAGCAGGAGCACACCCCGCCGCAGGGATTCGAACCGCTGACCTTTCGATCGGCAAGTCCTAGGCGCTGAGGCTTTAACCCACAGCGCCACCTGCGTCCCCAACTAGAGGGTAGCATTATATTAAATCACTTTGTGCATGGAAAAGCCCAGAGTTCTTTCCTATGTCCCAACCAGGGAACTGTGTGCTATCAGAAAAAGAAGAATGTACCCTTTGTGACTAGTAGGAAAATGCAATAGGCTAGTGGAATCTAGTCTGCTTAATAGAAGGCTTTTTAAAAAACAAAAAACAAGTCTGCCAAGAGGTTAGAAGTCTAAGTTCCCATGTGAACTGCCAAGTACTGTATGGGATTATTCTTCTATGGACAACATGGAAATGAAGAGTGCTAAATTTGTAGCAGGCTAGCAGCTTCCTTTTGTTGGCTTATTTCCATGGCTGACTTACTCATCTGTTAACAAGCCAGGACAGTAAGACAAGATCAGATCCATCTTAATATCCTGGTCTGTTCACAGAGATTAAGCCACTGTTCCCCATTTTGGAGAGAACAAAATGGGAATTGACTCTACAATAATTTGAACCAGACACGTAAAATTTAGGACTCTTATATCAATTCATAAAGGAAAGCATGAAAAGCTGATGCTGTTGTTCAACCCTAACACTTAAAATTCTCCCCCACCCTGGCAGCATTTTTTTAAAAAATCAGTCCTTCCCATTTTGCAAGACTAGCACACAATAGTCACTACCAAGCTAGTCAGGTTTTTCAGACCAAGCATGTCCAGTTAAAATCTCATATAACATTTTCTCCCAACAGCAGCGTATTTACATTCATGCAACCTTGTAATTTAAAGTAACCTGAAGGAATAGCTGTGGCAAAAACATAGCAATACAACACCAAGGATTTTACACTTGCCATTTACAAAATTTTGTACTTAAAAGCAAGGGCTTTTCAGTTTAAGGTGGTAAAAAAAATGATGGTTTATGGGATGAAAAAAAAAAGTATGGTTTATGGGATGAACTGGTTATCCTTATAAGACTCTAGGACAGAGTTTCCCTCAATTATTTTTACAACACCCGGTTTCTCCACCCCCTCAACCAACCAGCCATTATAGCTCCTTAGTGTAATGGCTATATTTTCTTCTACACTGGTCTCATTCACATATAACACTAAGCCAAACTGTGGCTTACTATGAATGAGCAAGTGTGCTGCTGCACAGTGATGAAACTGCAGCCACTTAAGTTCCTTCCAAACTCCTCTGCTACTGAGAGCTAAGCCATGGCTTGGTTTAGTGTTCTGCATACCTAGGACGGGGGACGCGGGTGGCGCTGTGGGTAAAAGCCTCAGCGCCTAGGGCTTGCCGATCGAAAGGTCGGCGGTTCAAATCCCCGCGGCGGGGTGCGCTCCCGTTGCTCGGTCCCAGCGCCTGCCAACCTAGCAGTTCGAAAGCACCCTCAGGTGCAAGTAGATAAATAGGGACCGCTTTCTAGCGGGAAGGTAAACGGCGTTTCCGTGTGCGGCTCTGGCTCGCCAGAGCAGCAATGTCACACTGGCCACGTGACCTGGAAGTGTCTTCGGACAGCGCTGGCCCCTGGCCTCTTGAGTGAGATGGGCGCACAACCCCAGAGTCTGGCAAGACTGGCCCGTACGGGCAGGGGTACCTTTACCTTTACCTTTATACCTAGGATCCTGGGCTCTCCCAAACACACTTCGAGCAAGAGGCCAATAATAAATCTAAGTTACTGCTAACTTAGTCAGGCATTTGGAGTCAGGCAAACCACAAGCTCAAATTTGGACACAACAGTGAGTGAAACCATGGGAGAGGAAAGAAGCAGCCACTGTTTCCTCCTGGTGCATCAGCACACTTCCCCATTCATGGAAAGCCATGGGCGCATGGAAAGCCATAGACACAAACACTGCCATGTAGTTCCTAGGAATGGTTATCAGCTAAACATGCTTATAGGTCACCAAGATACAGTCATACCTTGGGTTGAAGTCGCTTCAGGTTAAGCCTTTTCGGGTTGCGCTCTATGGCGACCCAGAAGTAACAGAGTGCATTACTTCCAGGTTTCGCAGCTCGCGCATGTGCTCAAAATGATGTCACGCGCATGCGTGGAAGCGGTGAGTTGCAAACCACACATGTGGGTTGCATTTGCTTCAGGATGCGAACGGGGCTCCGGAATGGATCCCGTTCGCATCCAGAGGTACCACTGTAATCCAACATGAACTGAAACAAAAAGATATCAGAAAACACATCTGTTACATTATTGACAGTCATTCTTTCCTAGTCATACTCCTTCTCTTAGATCTGCCTCCAACTGACTCTGTACTCCTACTCCTCCTACTGACACTGGAGACAAATAAAATAGTCACGGCATGGAATAGTCCACAACACTGTAGGAACAGGCATATACAAAGGCAAAGACAAGTAAGAGACCATTCTTGATCCACTATAACTGGCTGCAACTGATATTTATGCTCACTGGCATAAAGAGTCTAAGAAAAAGTGCCTGAAATAGATTACGGCAATGGTATAGGAGTCTCTTTTTGGAAGGTTCAGTAGTATTTAAATAACCACTATGTAAGTGGTACAGAAACCATGCTTACTTATTACTTCACCACCACTCCTAATCTCCTAATCTATGTGGCAAAGTTCTGTTTAACCGGCCCTATACATGAAGTATCTGGCTTTAGCAATACCTTTCCCTCCCCTCCCCTGCAACTGAACATACATCAACCTAGGGAAACAATTAAACATTTTCAGAAAGAACAGACAACGATTTTTGCCTTGGCATATTACAATATTGCAAGTTGCATGTTGCTGCAATTCAGAACATTTGCTTAAAAAGTACAGGATGTACTGCTGAATTTACTTCCTAAAAATCTCTGCTTTTATTATTAGTCATTATTGCTACAAAAAAGACACTTGAAACCTCAGACTCAGGAGTAATTAAATAATTTTAAGAATAAGAGCTATGTTACAGCACCACACACATCCTATCAGAATAATTATTTTGCGTGATTTGATAAACAAGCTCCCTTCTGAAAGGATGTGCTACTCACTTATCTCTTCCTGACTGTGACAAGGATGCCATCTAAAACAAAGCTTCAAACATCGTTTGAAGGAGAACATTGTTTATGATTACGGAAAAGTATTGAGCTAAGTTTATTTTTATGGACAAGAGGGACAAAAATGTTTCTATCTAGAAGTAAACAGTGGATTTTTTTGCAGGCCACAAAATGTATTCATAAAGAGTCTCACATCTCAGAATAGCACATCAAGTCTCCCGCCTGCTTCTGTGTCACTGGCCCTAGCTTACCAGAAGTGCTGGTTATTACCTATAAAACCCTTAACGTCCAAGCTTTCTGAAAGATTGTATTCCCTCACACAAATATGACCTGGTTTTGAGATTTTCAATGAAGCCCTTCTCTCTGTCCTACCACCTTCACAGGCATGCCTGAAAGGACGAAAGGGCCTTCTTGGTGACTGCTCCCAGACACTGGAACTCCCTCCCTGGAGAAGCTGATTCACCCCACAAATGCACCCTTTTTTGCTGCTGCTGTGCCTGCAGACCAGCTGACTGCAGCCAGGCAGAGGGAGATGTTAGTTGCCAAGGGTGGCACCCAGACATCATCCAGTCACAAAAGGCCATTTGCCAGTCAAAAAACGTGACTGGCGCTCAGCTAATTTTGAACGCTGACTCCAAAATACAGTCTGGCTGATGGAAAGCTCCATTTGGTTTAGAAGAGAACTCCTAGTACAATCTTGGTGAAATTACTCAGAAGCAAGTCCCACTGAATTCAATGAGACTTACTCTCATTTCTGTGTATAGGATTTTAAGCAATAAACATTTTTAAGTCTTCTAATCCCCTTAAAAAGGTATTGCATTTCTAAACATATTTGACTGATTCAGTACAAGAACACACATTCAGAATGTATTCACTTTTATCTACAACTTTCAGCACTGAAATCCTCACATCCCTCTGAAATAGTTTAGGCTGGTATATAAATGCCAGACGTAATCTATAGAGCTTTATAGCCAGATAGGTATTTGTAACTAAGCCTTCTATATTAAATTCCTATGTTCTATACCAGAATGGTATTTTTCTTGTTTTACTAGGATTGTGCTCACAAATATTGATCACTTTATAAAGGGGCTTTTGGCTGAAGAGCACTTAGTCTGAGAATATCTTTGATTCATATAGGCAGCAGGTCCATTCAGATACTGTGCATGCTTTAATGCAACAACCATGCATGCTTTAGTGCAACAACACGATCCTAATTTCCCCAGCCAAGCCGGAGGTGCAGTTAAGGGGAATCTGTTATGCTATCAATAGGAGGCATGTATAGCATGCCTTTCCAACCAACAGTGGCTTACAATTAGGTGCCACTAAACAGCATGCAAGGGACGCAGGTGGCGCTGTGGGTTAAAGCCTCAGCGCCTAGGACTTAGCGATCGAAAGGTCGGCGGTTCGAATCCCTGCGGCGGGGTGCGCTCCCGCTGCTCGGTCCCAGCGCCTGCCAACCTAGCAGTTCAAAAGCACCTCTGGGTACAAGTAGATAAATAGGGACCGCTTACCAGCGGGAAGGTAAACGGCGTTTCCGTGTGCAGCTCTGGCTCGTCAGAGCAGCGATGTCACGCTGGCCACGTGACCCGGAAGTGTCTCCGGACAGCGCTGGCCCCTGGCCTCTTGAGTGAGATGGGCGCACAACCCCAGAGTCTGTCAAGACTGGCCCGTACGGGCAGGGGTACCTTTACCTTTTTAAACAGCATGCAAAGTAATGCTACAGATATGGTCTGTTCAAAATATATTAAAACACACACACTAGAATAATTGGTCCAACTAGTTAAATCAGGACCCACAACCAGTCTCTTTCTGACTTCATATGAGATGCACTAATATCGTAAAACCACTTTCAGGGCTTCTTTAACATTTGTTTTTCTTATCAGATAAATAAGGGGCATAGAAAAGTGAAAAATAGCACTGATTTTACCTAAGATTGGGGTATAGTAATCTGCCATTAGACTACAAGAAAGCAGAGCCTAATAGGTCACCAGATGCAAAGGAGGGTAGAACATGGGCATGAAAGAGAAAAATTCAGCCCATTAAGTATCTGCCAGAATTCCTTTGGCAAGAGATGGATGGAGGGAGGGAGATGGGCAGGCGTGTGCACATATAATTAAAACTGTGTGCCAATTTGCACCTATTGGTTTAAAGGAGGGAGCTTTTGGTATGAAAATGTTAAAGATGGCTGCACTAGGTAAGCTGGGAAAAAATACAGTATTTGTACAAACTTGGAAATTTAGAGAATGTTTATATTGAAGAAAGCTATCAACATGTTCATCCATCAAGACTTCGAGTGAAAATATTATGGACAACTAAGATCTACTTTTGTACATAACTACTCATGCTTATGCCCCGGGTATGAAAGAGGAAAGCATCCATGGGCCTGATACCTCACAACCATTTCAGTGTTTTTAGATTATAGTGGGTGAGCCAATCTAGTTCTCAGTTTCTACAATTTAACATAGGTCACTAGTAAGACAGATCACGTCACCTCCAAATCCTTTATACCAAATAGGTGCAGAAAGTTTTTTGAGATAACGGGTAAGTATATTATTATGTGTCACAGGGAAATACAAGTACATAGGCATACATCTCTCTCTCACACACACACACACATTCACTCTTTGTGGCCAGTGAAGACGGATGGACTTTCAGCAAGTATTGACTGAAACTTCAACAGAGACAAACAAATCTAATTCTAGATAGTGGCCCAGAAATAATAATAAAAAAAGGTTAGATATTCTTCTGCAAAACCATCCATCCTAAAGTTACAACCTTATACTAGCTTAAAGGGATCATAACAAGAAATTGCCTAGAAGCAAAACTTCATTCATTTCACCCTAATTGTTTTAGAGCAAAATGTTGTCAGTATTTCAGTTGTCTAAAGTGAAGATGGTAGGACTAGGAGTATGATCAATTCCCTCCCCCAAATATGTAGCTCAATAATTAAGTTAAGAAATAAAAATAGCAGCTGGCAGCTATAGCTAACTCATTCCAAAACAAAACTCTGAACAATTTTTATTATGAAATGATTGAAGTAACTGATGGCAAGATCTTCACCTGTAGGGATTTATCTATAAACAAGAAGCTCCTAGAAAGAAATGTGGAAAGAGTTCTAAAGCAGCATTTCTGAACCTTTAACCCATGCCCTCTCTCAGATTATATATCCACATCTGGTGCCCCTATTTTAATTTTTAGAAAGTATTGAAACATTGCTGACTTTTAATCATAAACAGTATTTTGGGGCTTAATTAAAAAAACAAATCCTGAATACTTTTTAAATGTATATATATATATTCCCCCCAAAAATTCAAAAAATGCACATGAAATTTAAAATTTCAAATAGCCAGATCTTAGAACACTTTAAATATCCAGTCTGTTGCACAGCAAAATCAGATTCACTAAGGCATAAATTGTATAATGATGTGGAGAGCCTTTCTCCTGTTTTGGAATATACAGGGAGATATTTCAACCAAAATTTTTCCAAACTGAATTTCCTGAAATCCTCGTCAGTTGAATCACATTTGAGTTCCAAAAATCCAACATCAGAGATAAAAGATTATTCAGAGTGTTCTCTGCAATTGGCAGGATGGTTTGCTCAGTTTCCTCTGCCAGTTATTTTGTACAGTCATCAGAATTAAGTTGCCAATCGGAAGAGTAACTAGGGTGGTGCAACTGGTGTCCGAACAATGAGTGCAAAATGAGGGAGGGTGTGAGATTGGTCACAGGTGATGCAGTACAGAAAGTCATTGTAATAGCACAAATTTCACACAAATACAATTTTCATATTTATTTTTTTACCAAAAAAATAATACTACTCATGGGTAATTAATACAAAAAATTAAACAAGTTAACGGTTTTAATAATTACATGAAACTTTGATTTTTTATAATTAAACAATATGAAATTCATCTCTAAATGTCTGGCATTTGTTCAATTATATTTTAAGCACAACGTTACTGTCAATTAATAAACCCTCTAGTAAGTGGGTTTATTGTTGTGCTGAAAACACAATATATTAAAAGTTGCAGCCCTATCAGATCAAAATGTTACCAGTTGCTATTGAGTGTCACTTTTCTCATTTCATTCTAATTCTAAATTCATAGTTCTAATTTAAACTGACTATCAAGCCCCACTGCTTTCAATGGAAGAATTAAGAACATGTAAGTTAGCATTACATTAAAATAGACTTAAACCTGCCTCACTGTGGCTGGATCATGACCATATTGTTCAGAAAGGCAGAAGGGTATTTTACTCTGCAGGTGTCTAAATTGCAGTGCATCCACTTTCTGCTACATCATTACACTGATGTTGGAATTACATGTTGGAGAAAGACCTGCAGACATCCCAAGATACAGAATTATGCATGAGACAACTTCAGTTTCTAGACACCAGGTTCTTCTGATAATGCATCACTTGCACCCCCTGGTGTTAAACACGGAGACCTCATTAATACCAATGGTTAGCTAATAACATGCTTATGTTAGACAACACAAGGGTCATATTACTTGTGTTGACATCGTTATTCGTCAAAACAATTATAGAGTTATCACTACAGGCCATAATGGAATGTTTGCAGAAATTATATAACTCATTTCAAGAGTGTTTGCACAGACAATAGTTCTGCCATATTGAAGCCATCATTTCTAATGACATCAACAGCAACACAATACAATTTAATTTCTCTGCTTGTTTGGTTGGAAAGAAAATATTCCGCTTTAAAGGCAACTTAAGGAAAAAGTAGTATCACAAACTCAATGTTTTAGGAAATATATTCAAGTTATAGATCAGTACTTAAAATAATTCTTGATTTTTGTTACTTACACTAGTACAGGTTTCCCTGCTATCTTGGGATGCTTTAGAACTTCTGACATAGTTTCTTTTGTCTCTTCCATTCTCTCAACATCACTGGAATCCACAACAAATATTACCCCATATGATTCAGCATAGTAATTCTTCCAGATAGCCCGGATTCTCTTGCCACCTCCCAAGTCAAAGATTGTGACTTCAAACCGGCCTTGCTTAAGATCAATTTTAGAAAAGCCAACAGTTGGGGCCACATCCTCTGGGGACTCTGATGAAATTAAAGAACAAGTTATGAGACACTTGCGATACAGTTTATCTTTTTTGGGGGGCTGTGGGCACTTTAAGACAGAATACTGGTTTTTCAAATTGTAAAGTGTTAATTTTTTTTTACATTAACAGACACACAAGCATGTGTGAGCACACACAGAGAGACACTTAAAATGAATATCGGGGACCATAATCCTCAAAGTATCAAATAAAGGAAAGGTAAGAAGAGGGTAATGTTTTCCAACTCAAGATCAAGTTTGGAGAAAGGGAAACCTATTTCCAAAATGTTATTTCTCTCCAGCCTATTTTTGATGAGGTGGGGGGGGGGGCAATGCATCAATCTGGTAAGAGAGATTGATGTACTTACAGGATCAGAATAACATGAATTTTACAGACCCGTTTCTAGTTTTTCTATGTATATAATGGCTACAAATATTACAAACATGGATCACAAGATGTCATGTGGACAGACAATAATGCATAAGCTGCTGTGATCACAATGAATGCAAATTAAATTTCTTATCACCTGTCTTGCTGCAAATTATGGTCTAACTGATGGTAGGCTACCAATTTCAGCCTGTAGAACAGAACTATACAAATCCTGGACATGTTTAAGGCAATATTTCACGGTGGGACTAGAAATTCATGTTAATAATGTCTACTTCATATGCAAAACAATGCCACGTTTATGAAGAACTGAGAGAGCTAGATACCATACCCTGAGTAGAAACCTTGAAGAAGCAACCCAATAAAGACAGGTGGAGGTGACAAACTCCTCATATTAAAATGATCTTGTTTCACTTGATTTCATATTCCCACATTTCAATACAGATTTGTTTTTAATGAAGATAATTTGTTGCTGGAATGCTTTCTGCCACGGCTTCATAACCCAAGAAAAGCTAGAATGAGAATTTGTTTGGAGCTACAGGCATCACTGGGACGCAGGTGGCGCTGTGGGTTAAAGCCTCAGCGCCTAGGACTTGCCGATCGAAAGGTCAGCGGTTCGAATCCCTGCGGCGGGGTGCGCTCCCGCTGCTCGGTCCCAGCGCCTGCCAACCTAGCAGTTCAAAAGCACCTCCGGGTGCAAGTAGATAAATAGGGACCGCTTACCAGCAGGAAGGTAAACGGCGTTTCCGTGTGCGGCTCTGGCTTGCCAGAGCAGCGGTGTCACGCTGGCCACGTGACCCGGAAGTGTCTCCGGACAGCGCTGGCCCCTGGCCTCTTGAGTGAGATGGGCGCACAACCCCAGAGTCTGTCAAGACTGGCCCGTACGGGCAGGGGTACCTTTACCTTTACCTTACAGGCATCACTGTGCCAAAGGATGCCCATGCCAAGAGCTTTCAGGGCAGGGGAGAAGTGAAGTGACTTTCTCTTTTCACCAGTTTCAGTTGAGAACCATAATGAGGAATACCCTGATGTTCACAACGACTTTTCAGTTGTCAGGAGCTTCCACTGAGATGCTGAAAATGAAAAGCCCTTGCCCATGGCCCCTTTGGATCTGGGTCATACTGAAGTCATATGATCTTTTCACCTAGAAAAGATACTCACTATTTTCACATATGAAAAATCCACTGTTATTCTGGACTGGATTCATCCAAAACAATGTGTTCATGTATGTCAATAAACTGTCAAGCACTCAGAACAGACACTTCTGAAACTTCTCCCCAGCTGAAACAGAAATTTTATTTGATGCTAAGCTTGCATGCTGTTTTATTGGAGCTGGCAGAGGAGAGAAAGTGATGCTAAAAGAGATTTTTATGGTTGAAGGGATAAAGGTGATCTGGCAAATTATTGGTACCTTCCCAATTATAAATAGGGATATAAAAATATCATTAGAATAACACTTTGTTATGCACATACAATTTCCTTCTTTCCAAATTATATCACAAGTCAATATCATAAAAAGGTAATACCTACAACATTGATTTTTAGGTAAAATTTACTGATGTCTGCTCATTACTGTGCATTTCAGCAAATAAGAGTTACTGCACATACAAAGGGGGGAGGCAAAAGGGAACCATTGATTTTCTATCCTAAACTAAAATGTGAAATGCCTCATTAATGTGGATATTTTATATATGTGCTATAATTAAAAAATAATTTATGTCAGCAGTTCCTCAAATGCTTACGAAATATGTTTCCCTTCCATTTTATGACACAAGGTGACTCCTAACAAACATTATTTTTCTCTACCATGATAGAGGCACCAATCATCTCCAACAACTGTCTGTAAACCCTTTACTTTGGAAACATGCAGTAGTAGTGTATATATATTGAAGTGCATATATCTGAGCATAACAGCCTCATTTTGCATCTACATTGCTCCCAAAGCATTAGTGATATCCAGAGGCTCTGGAAGCACTAAAAATGTGCATGTGGCTAAAGATGTACAAAACAAATGAAAGCAATGCTCACAAAAAAGTGAGATGTTCTGACAGTGATTCACTGCACCCTCTATACAGGCATACTCAGAAGCAAGCACAACTCTTTTCAATGGGGCTTGTTCCTTGGTAAGTGCATGAGTTTGCAGCCCAAGTGCCTATGGCATCTCCAAATATAAGCCCAAGCAGAATTCAAAGGAGGGGGACAGCCATACAACAGAAGTTTTGCTTTCAACTAGAAAAGAACCCACATTCAGCTTAAAAAGTGCAACTTGTAGCATCAAACAGAAAGCAATTATCCTGCTATATTACATAGCTTTTCCTAGACCTACAGTGGTACCTCTGGATACGAATTTAATTAGTTCCAGGGATCCGTGTGAACCCCGAAACTTTCGCATCCAGAGGCGCCACTTCTGCATATGCAGCGGTAACCCGCTTCTGCTCATGCATGCACAGCGGAAACCTTTCCCATTACTTCCGGGTTTGCTGCGTGAGTAACCCGAAGGGTGTTCATCAGTATGCAGATGATACCCAGCTCTACCTCTCTTTTAAATCAGAACCAGTGAAGGCGGTGAAGGTCCTGTGTGAGTGTCTGGAAGCGGTTGGAGAATGGATGGCGGCTAACAGATTGAGGTTGAATCCTGACAAGACAGAAGTACTGTTTTTGGGGGACAGGAGGCGGGCAGGTGTGGAGGATTCCCTGGTCCTGAATGGGGTAACTGTGCCCCTGAAGGACCAGGTGCGCAGCCTGGGAGTCATTTTGGACTCACAGCTGTCCATGGAGGCACAGGTCAAATCTGTATCCAGGGCAGCTGTTTACCAGCTCCATCTGGTACGTAGGCTAAGACCCTATCTGCCTGCAGACTGTCTCGCCAGAGTGGTACATGCTCTGGTTATCTCCCGCTTGGACTACTGCAATGTGCTCTACGTGGGGCTACCTTTGAAGGTGACCCGGAAACTACAACTAATCCAGAATGCGGCAGCTAGACTGGTGACTGGGAGCGGCCGCCGAGACCATATAACACCGGTCTTGAAAGACCTACATTGGCTCCCAGTACGTTTCCGAGCACAATTCAAAGTGTTGGTGGTGACCTTTAAAGCCCTAAATGGCCTCGGTCCAGTATATCTGAAGGAGCGTCTCCTCCCCCATCGTTCTGCCCGGACACTGAGGTCCAGCTCCGAGGGCCTTCTGGCGGTTCCCTCACTGCGAGAAGCCAAGTTACAGGGAACCAGGCAGTGGGCCTTCTCGGTAGTGGCGCCCGCCCTGTGGAATGCCCTCCCATAAGATGTCAAAGCGATAAACAACTACCTGACATTCAGAAGACATCTGAAGGCAGCCCTGTTCAGGGAAGTTTTTAATATGTGACATTTTAGTGTATTTCTCATCTCTGTTGGAAGCCGCCCAGAGTGGCTGGGGAAACCCAGCCAGATGGGCGGGGTACAAATAATAAATTATTATTATTATTATTTATTATTATTATACGTATCCAGAGGTGTTCACAACTAGAGGTACCACTGTATCTGTGGTTTTGGTCACTCATTTGTATTTGGTCCCTCCTTAATGAAGTAACGAAGTGCAGTATCTGTAACGTATGCCTGAAAGTGTTAAATATCCTGAGTGTAATTAAACAGTATAGCCATTAACAGAAAGTCTTTTTTTATTCAGTTGGGGGTTTCGTATTTACTAGCATTATATGGCATCTTGCAGAACAATCCTAACCATGTCTACACAGAAGTAAATCTACTGAATTCAGTGGGGTTTACTCCCAGATAACGGAGGTTAGGACTGCAGTCTTGGCCTTGTTTTAGCCAAGGGCAATAAATAAAAAAATTCCTCCTGTGCAAACAATATTTTAAAAAGCTCATTTTAATACTTTTATAAATACAAAAATAGTTCAGATATTACTTACCTCCTTGGATTCCTTTCACTGTTGCTGTTTTTCCAGCGTTATCAAGACCCACCATGATTAATGTCACACTCCTTTGAATTATATACAAAGAAAAAATATTTTCAGACTTTGTCCTGACTAAATGCCATATAGAATTTTAGGGGGGAGGGACTGAATGTATCATCGAGACTCATCAACACCACCAAGTACCTATTACTTATATGCAGCACCATTTGTAACTGTAATCTTACATGGAAGCAATGGAGAGTTGGGAATAGAGGCATTGGGAAAACAGGGGAAGAATATGCAAAAAAATTCAACTACTCATACCATAGGGTAATGTGACTAGGGGAGATACTCCAAAGGCTTCCTGGAAAATGCAAGTTTTGAGAAGGGACTTGGAGCACAGAGGGATCCTGAGATGCAGTTACATAAATATGAAGAAGTAGAGGTCTCCCTGTGTACTTAAATATGTTTTTTGTCAAGTTTCCCCCCCACATTTGTACAAACTTTGAAATTTCTCTAAGCATTGTGTTGCTTTCCTCTCGTGCTATGTCCAGATACCTGTGTTTTTATTGGGCCATACTGTGGCACTGGAAACAAGTACCAAGGGAGAACTAGCAAGCTCTGGATATTGAGTTGGGTAGAAGAAATCATTTTTCTGTTTAAAAAAAAAAAAAAGCACAGCAGTGCTTCTCAGCAAAAAAAGAAGAAGAAGAGAGAGTGGGATTCTGTTTTTGCCTCTTGATTAATGTGGATAGATGATGTCAATTGTAGCACTGAACAGAAATGTTGTCGTGGTTTCCTTGTGCCATGTTGCCATGCCTTTAACCACCACATTTCCCCACATACAGATTATGCTCCCCCAGTTAACAAAGACATCATGCTCATATTCAGAGGTCTTTGTTCTTGAACTAATCTCCAGCAGAAAGTGCTACAGAGACTGAATACTGGTTCAAATAAAACCCTGGGTTAGTGAAAATGGAGAGACACAGGGACCTTTACCTGCAAACAGTTCCAATAAGCTTTTAAATAAGACTGGGGAATAAGAACATGCGCATGAATGCCACTAATAAAGGTCTATTGTATTTTCACATCCACATGCCCTTTCAAAGTGCACATTTAATGTTACCAATTTCTTTTACCCTCTTCAGTTTACAGTTTTAAAAATATACCATTTCAAAATGGTTGGGCTATTGTTGTTTTTAAAGCCTTTGGGTTGTATCCAGTGCTGCATGAGTGGCACTCCACTTGCACAAATCTGCTCTAGAGGGATCCCAGGAACAAATTTTGAGCTTGTGCAGTGGCCTGTAGGAAAATCAGAGCTCCTTTGCACAAGCAGAAGTCTGCTGCACAAGTAGAACAGCACTGGACATATTCATCCTCTTTGTGACACTTGCCAGACATAGTACAATCTTCAGACTACTTCACGGCATTGAAAAGGAGTTGGTTGTAACGTCTAGTAATTTACCTGACAGGTTCTCGCCACCGCTTTAGCCAGTTGCAACAATTGGCCATCAGACTATACATCCCTATCTAACAGCCATTCAGCACACCAAATAAATTAAGCACGCAGCATGTAGACGGATCCTGGAGTTCCAAGACATGAGCAACTCGGATGCTGTTTTACACCTAAAATAAAAAAAGGGAGGAGGAGATACAATGAATAATGAATCACCAAACTTTATTATTCCAAAACCAACTCAGAAATCAACAGCTTTTATCTCTTCGCGCCAGATACACAATTTTGTAGCGCAGTGAAGAGGTGCAAGCTGGATCCTAAATTTTCCTAGATAATGGATACAAAATATTCCCAGAGGTTGGATTTTAACCTCAGGGAATATTTAGCCGGCACCCCACACTGGATTGAGCCTCGTTTCCCTAACCAAGCGCCCAGAAGGCAAATGGGCCCGAGCCTAACGAGCCCCTTTTACCAGCGCCTCAGGGTAGGAGCACGTCAACACACCGAGACAGGTCCGCCACCCCCGGCTTCCCCATCACAGCCAGACCCTCGCGGAGGGGAGGGGCATCCTCTTCGAAGGCGCCGCGCGGGACTCGCCGGCCCCTCCCGCCCTCCCCGCTAACCGCCCTTTCTCCGCCTCACCCGTCACTCCGGGAGCCCCCAAAGCGGCCGCCGGTTCTCAAGAGCGGCCCGTCCAACGGAGCCACGTGACCGCCGCTGCTTTCGCCCCGCCTTCCCCTCTTTCACGTGACGCCTCGGGAGATCGCTTATTGGTTCAGGTCCCCGAGGCAGGCCGATAACGACGCGGGGCGCGCAAGGGACGCGTAACCAAGCCGGTTTCCAATGGTTACCAGGAGAGCGGAGCGAAGGAAACGGGGGCGGGGGCAAGGAAAGGAAAGGAGCCAATGGAGAGCGGGCGGCGGCTGGATTGGCGGCTGCCCGCCGACCATTAGTTGCGAAAGAGGCGGGGAAGGGTTTCCAGGGTGACCAGAGCTCGCGCGCGCGATGCGGATGCGCAGCAGCAAAGGCTGCCTTTTGAGAGGCGCTTTCTCGTCGTATAAGAGTGTTCTCTCTAAGCACGTAAAACCTGTGTTACCACCAGTCGACACTTTTTTAAAAAAATGCATTTATATCCCATGTTTTTGCCCGAGGAACTCAAGGTTGCACGCATAGTTCTCATTTAATTCCCAACAACAACCCTGCGAGGTAGGTAGGTTTGGCGGAGAGGCAGGGAGTGACCCAATAAATAATAATTCCTCCCTAAAAGTCCAATGCCTACATGCCTACTAGCCAGCATGAGTTCCTGGGCTAGTACGCTCCCTCCGTGGATTCCCATCTCAAATCGACTGACAAGAACGGCAGCTTATATGTACACACGGTAACTTAGAACGTAGCCTACCTTACAGGACTGTTGTGAATTCACAAGGCGGAGAGGAGGAAAGCGCACACAGCCTTGAGCACCTGGATAGAAAAGCAAGATAGAAATATGCACAGAGCATAGTTTTAACAATGAAAGACACTTCCATGGGAAGTGGTGATGGTCATCTCCGATGGCTTTAAAAGAGGACAGATACAAGGATGATGAGGCTCTCCAATGATTGCTAGTCTCAGTGGCTAGGGCAGGGATCAGCAAATTTTTCAGCAGGGGGCCGGTCCACTGTCCCTCAGATCTTGTGGGGGACCGGACTATATATTTATTTTTTTTGGGGGGGGGGAGATGAATGAATTCCTATGCCCCACAAATAACCCAGAGATGCATTTTAAATAAAAGCACACATTCTACTCATGTAAAAACACACTGATTCCTGGACCGTCCGCAGGCCGGATTTAGAAGGCGATTGGGCCGGATCCGGCACCCGGGCCTCAGTTTGCCTACCCATGGGCTAGGCTCTGTCTCCAGTACCTTCTGAAGACTAGCTGCTATCAATACATAAATAGAAACCAAAGTCCAGTCAAACATAAACTCAACCTGGCAAGTAACAGCCTTTGATTTGGGGAAGAAAAGCAGGATAAGGCCGGTGGGCCGGTGATGCAGTGCAATGCTAAAGAAACCAGTGGGGAAACATATGATGGAAAAAACAAAAAAAATGGTATGTTTGGGATGGTACCAAACAGTCCATTGTATATAGCCAGGCACTACGTTACAGCCGTATCTGTTCCAATTCTACAGACAGAGACTCTCACCTAAGAGATCTACAGCAAACCTTTTTAGAACTAAAATGCCCAGCAGATGAAGTTAGACAACAGATCAACAGAGCCAGACTGATACCCAGAGAACTTGCTGCAAGGCAGACCCAAAAAAGAAAATAACAGAACACCTCTAGTCATCACATACAGCTCCCAAGTTAAAACAGTACAATGCATCATCAGAGATCTACAACCTCTCCTGGACAATGACAGTTCTCTATCTCAAGCTCTGGGAGGAAGACCTTTCATTGCCTACAGACAGCCACCCAATCTTAAACAACTCCTAACCCACAATAATACTACAACCAGACTTAACACGGACACTGGCACCAGAGCCTGCAATAAACCCAGATGCCAACTTTGCTGCCACATACACCTGGACAACACCATTACTGGCCCCAACAACATCACACATACCATCTCAGGACTATTTAATTGCTCATCGTCTAACATTGTGTATGCCATCAAATGCCAACAGTGTCCTACAGCTCTCTATATTGGACAAACAGGCCAAACCTTACGCCAAAGAATAAACGGACATAAATCTGACTTCAAGAATCACAAGACAGAGAAACCAGTAGGAGAACACTTCAATCTCCCAGGACATTCTATACAAGATCTCAAAGTAGCTGTTTTACTACAAAGGAATTTCAGAAATAGACTGGAAAGAGAAGCTGCTGAAATGCAACTTATTACCAAACTTAAAACCATGGAGAGACCTGGTCTGAACAAAGACATTGGATTCTTATCTCATTATACATGACAAAGCCATTTTTCACCTTCTCACCCCTTGCTTTTTCCTGTAAGACCTATTGCAGTCCTTAAGAGTCGTCAACAGGCTCATCACAGCTATCTGCCAATCACCCATTCCCACCACCCTTCTGAGTAATACCCCTCCCCACCTTCTCACTATATAGAAGGGTCTGGAAACTTGTTTCAGTGTATCTGAAGAAGTGTGCATGCACACGAAAGCTCATACCAAGAACTAGCTTAGTTGGTCTCTATGGTGCTACTGGAAGGAATTTTTTTATTATTATTATTTTTTACTATGGCAGACCAACACGGCTACCTATCTGTAACTGGAAATATGATGGAAAGGCAGCTTTGTCTCTAATATCCCTTCTCTCACTCTCTCTCTCTCTCTCTGGCCACTCTTTTCCAGTCAGCTGCTGGAAACCAGCACCAGGGAGGTTCAACGGCCTCTGAGATATGGACTCGAGGTTCCCTCCCGTGCTTCCTGTTTACCCACCATGTGAAATGCAGCAGGAATGTTTCCTGGAAATGCCTCTGTATGCAACCAGATTCCAGCCCCCAGCCAGTCTCCTTTCCCTCCCCTCCCTCAGCAGGGGGAGGTCTGAACATTTTCCCTGCTGCTGCCTCCCTGATTCCAGGCACGGTGTCAACTGAGAAGCAGCAGCAAGAAGGCGACCTGTCAGCAAATGCAAATAGCCCCCTCCCCTTCCTAACCCGCAACAGATACACACGCCCTACATAACCCACTGCAGCTACTCCCCCAAAGGATGAGGCTTCACTGCGTGGCTTGCTTGTTTATTTCCTGCCTGTATATTTCAGCGATCGCTCTCTCTGAAGCTAGGACATGTAAGTAAAATCAGTTGGATTCCCAACTTTAGTTAAAAGTTCGTTTTTGTTTGCTTTTCCAGTGAAACTCAGAATTGTGTCCCGGTGCCCTCTTGCTCCAGCTGGGTGCTTGTAGTGTGTAATGACAATTGCAAAACCGTTCTAAAAACAAAAAGGGTGCGAAGGATGTATCTCTGCATCAACAAATTTCTGCAATAGTAGAGATGCAGCACATTTTCTTTGTGTATTTACTCAGAAGTAAATCCCATTGAGTTCAAGGAAATTTGCTCTCCAGAATGTGTGCGGAGGACAACTGTAAACTTGATTTGGCTCATTTGTATCAGGTATGGCTGAGAGATGCTGATTTTGACTGTAAAGAGCTGCTCTTGTTGGAAAAGTGACCCTGTTCTGCTCAAGCAAATCCCCATCCCCCATCTTGAAGCAATCAGTTTTTGTGCAAAGCAGAGCTAAGGACTAGGAAGCAATCAACGTGCTGAAGAAGTAATTAGTAATACTGACAAATAAACATGTTTTCCACTACTGCAAAATAATGAGGTCACTTAAAAAACAATGCTGTGCTGCAGAATGTTTATGCAATATCTGACACAGGATAATAACAAATAATAATAATGATTCTTTTTCTGATCAAGAGTCAGCTCTCTTTTTGTTCGAGTTTTTGGCAGTATTCTTTCACCATTACATTCCTGGTTTTCTTTCTTTCTTTCTTTCTTTCTTTCTTTCTTTCTTTCTTTCTTTCTTTCAAGTACTGTGCTATTTCTATCACAAGAGGTATGCTATAGTAGCCTCTCACCTTAAACCATAGCTAAAAACAAATTATGGTTTAATGTGAACAAAAAGCGTGCTGTTGCATGCCGCTCAAAAGTTCCCATGATGCTCCTAACACACACACCACACTGGAAACAACCTCAGCTTATGGGTTGTTCCTAAGGAAACCATGATGGATTTGTCAGGTTTTTTTTTCTTGGTGTAGCAGCAACAGAAGTAGAGGAGGAGCACCACAAGAACTTTTCAGCAGTATGCAACAGCACACTGCTCATTCACAATAAACCATAGTTTGTTTTAAACTATGGCACAATGTGACTTGCAAAGTGGGCCTAAGCATGGGCATAGCCAGGATGGGGGGGGGGGGGCAAAAAGTTGCTGAGCTTTTACAATAGAGGGCAAAAGGGAAAGGCATTTTCATAGCCTATGACCACAATGCCCACTAGCCTGATGTAGGAGGATGAGGAAAGATTTGTTATCCATGGTAAATGTGTTTAGGATTGCTTGTTCAAAATGTCAGAAATATTAGCTATCAAGTAACACAGAATTTACCTCTGCTTTCAACATTGGTATCCAAAACTAAGACTTAAAATTAAATTAAAAGAATGATGTTACATAGCTAGGAAAGCTGGGGGGGGGGAGTTTAAGATAGCAGAAAAGTTTTATTATTTTTATTGTAGAAGTCTGACAAGCTTTATTAGCTCTTCTGCATCTCACAGCGATCTATGAGAAAACACTTTTATTTGATGGACATTTTGATTGGAATTGCTTTCATTCAGAAATGATATGCTGTACATAGAAAAGTTTTTGCAAAGTTATAAATCTTAATAGATTTGCTTTCCTGGATATATTACTTCTGGCAGAATACAGAAACAGATTTTCAACAAATTAAACAAAGACAAGGATCCAACAAGCAAATGCCAACTGACTTTTATAAAGCAGAAAGCAACTTGTGCGAAACTTACAATTGTATTAGTAGAACTGAGATATATCTTGAAAGTGCAGTGTATGCCATGCTGCTGTAAAAAATGTTTTTGCCTCAAAAGATCTGCATTGGAAGGAAAGTTATTTGTAACTCAAAGCATTCAATAATTTGAACATGGGGCTAATAAAATGTTTCACTTTTACTTTTGTTTTATTGAACTATGAAGTCCATATCCGTTGGAAGCCAATAGCAAGTGCCCTGTTGACTTGAGAAAGAGGCTAGGTCAAATAGGTGGCGAGGAGTACCTCTGATCAACTTCAGCTGTTCCTGGACAGGGGTAACTTGTATCCACAGCAGTTCAGGCATTGGTGACGTCAGAGATTGATTACTGGTTGCTCTGGTCTCTCCAGCTAGCTCAGAGTGCAGCAGTCAAGACTCCTGACTAGAACAACCTGTCATCAGCATATAATGTTGCTGAAATGACTGCGCTGGCTGTGCTACTAGGCCAGGGTGAGGTCTTGCTGATACTGAAGTTGTACAGTAGTACCTCGGGTTAAGTACTTAATTCGTTCCGGAGGTCCGTACTTAACCTGAAACTGTTCTTAACCTGAAGCACCACTTTAGTTAATGGGGTCTCCTGCTGCTGTTGCGCCGCCGGAGCACGATTTCTCATCCTGAAGCAAAGTTCTTAACCTGAAGCACTATTTCTGTGTTAGCGGAGTCTGTAACCTGAAGCGTATGTAACCTGAAGCGTATGTAACCTGAGGTACCACTGTACACAATTTGGGACCAGAGTATTTGAGTATTTCATTTCCTGTGTGCCAGGCATTCCAGTTTTCAAGTGAGGCACTTATAACTGTTCCACTCCATAACCACTCTGACATTCATTCCATAACCACCAGGAACAAGGTATTTTAGCATTTCGGAAATTCTCTCTGGATTTCTGCCATTGAAATCCCGGTAATGTCCAGGCATGTGGCAACCCTAATTTAGTGGAATTCCCTCTTTTTGGATATCCAGCAAGTGTCCAATGTGCTTTGCTTTGGACCAGGACCGGACTTCAACTTGCACCAGCCCCAAACAGCATAGCAAAAGGTCAAGGATGATGGGAGTTGTAGTTCAGCAACATCTGAAGGGCTCAAGTTTCCCATCCTTCTTAGACCCTTGTTAGAACTTTCTTATTCTCTCTCTTTCTTATTGCCCTCTTGTTGTCCACACTATTGAAGATGCTATACAGTGGTACCTCGGTTTAAGAACAGCCCTGTTTATGAACTATTCCGTTTACGAACTCCGCAAAACCAGAAGTAGTGTCCCAGCTTGTGAACATTACCTCGGTATAAGAACAGAAGCCGAATGGTGGAAGGGCACTGGCGGCAGGAGGCTTCGTTAGGGAAATAACGCCTCAATTTAAGAACGGTTTTGGCTTAAGAACTGACTTTCAGAATGGATTGAGTTCATAAACCGAGGTACCACTGTACAATTTTTTTCTGTATTTTATATGTTCTTTCAAGACTCAAAATGTACCATTTTCTAGCATTTTCTATATTGAGCTGTATAGAATTTCTCCCAAATAGATAAGAAATTAATAAATATACTCTCTACTTTTGATTGGAAGGTGCCCAAAGCTCATTTGATTTGCAGGCCTCACTGCATTGTAGTGGAGCACTTCTAAATGGGTCAGTTTCCTTTCTCACTTGAATCGAAACATATGACCTACATGCAAGAAGATTTCTTCTTTCCCTGACAGTAAAAGCCTTATTCATCAATCACTTTTCAGTGATATTCAACTCCTAAAGCCCAAGCCAGTGCTTTTTTTTTTTCTGGAAAAAAAGGTTGGAGGACTCACCGCAAAGTTTGTTTGTTTGTTTGCTTGTTTGTTGTGGGACAGTCGCAGTGCCATACACATATAGCAATGGCTAAATGTAAGATGTGATTAATAAACTCAAGCAGACAGTGATCTGGATTAGAAATGGCAACAACTTGTATTGATTTTTGGCTCAGGCATTGGGGGTATATCAGTTCCAGCCCCTGCAGGACAGCCCCCTTCAAATTATTTATTTAATTTAAAAAAGTTAAGGGAACTCAGCTCCCCTGAGTTCCTGCTCAACCTCCCTCCCCCCCCCCCACCGGCCCAAACAAAATCTTATTTGGTCAGAAGGTGTCCCACTGAAATAGGGTTTTATTTTTTTATTTAGAAATGCAGCTTTGTTTATCCAAATTACTGTCCTTGTCTATTATCTGAATAATGCTCCTGATTATGAAGAAATGCTCTGAACCATTCGGACTAGCAAAATTGATTTTTTAAAAATACCTTTTTAGCAGCAGTTGCTGTATATCCTACAGCTGTGTATCCTAACATATCCTTCAGGTTACATACACTTCAGGTTACAGACTCCGCTAACCCAGAAATAGTACCTTGGGTTAAGAAGTTTGCTTCAGGATGAAAACAGAAATTGTGCTCCGGTGGTGCAGCAGCAGCAGGAGGCCCCATTAGCTAAAGTGGTGCTTCAGGTTAAGAACAGTTTCAGGTTAAGTACGGATCTCCGGAACGAATTAAGTACTTAACCCAAGGTACCACTGTATATATTTTTTGTTCTTAAGTAACCTTTTGTTCCTTAAGTAACCAAAACAGCACCATTCACAGCAGTGTTCAGAGAAACCCAAGCTTCGCAGAAGTTTAAAAAAAATACAGAGGGAGAAAGTCTAACCAGGGAGATGAGACACCCCAAAACAGCTCAAAGCAGTCTTTGCATTCTAAGTGGCCACAGGATGCTGAGTGTTTGTTGTAGGATGGGGAATATAAAACCAGGCGGTAGTGGTGGGATGGAGTGTCTTTGGGAAAGTCATGTCTGGTACCCTGAATAGGAGCACTCCATAACTATCTGTTGTAGGCCCACTTGTATGATATATTGCTGCATGTTCCCTCTGTCAGGAATATAAGATTTTAGTGCTTAAAGAAGTGCTAGTGGTATTGAAGTTATGCTACACCCTCCCCAGGAAGGCTCAACACATCATTTTATTACTTAGTTTTTGGTGGCAGTGTTTGTTTCTTTCTTAGTAAACACTGGTGTGCACATTTTGCTGTTGTTGTTGTTGTTGTTTAGTCATTTAGTCGTGTCCGACTCTTCGTGACCCCATGGACCAGAGAACGCCAGGCACCTCTGTCCTCCACTGCCTCCCGCAGTTTGGTCAAACTCATGCTGGTAACCTCGAAAACACTATGCAACCATCTCGTCCTCTGTCATCCCCTTCTCCTTGTGCCCTCCATCTTTCCCAACATCAGGGTCTTCTCCAGGGAGTCTTCTCTTCTCATGAGGTGGCCAAAGTACTGGAGCCTCAGCTTCACAATCTGTCCTTCCAGTGAGCACTCAGGGTTGATTTCCTTCAGTATGGAGAGGTTTGATCTTCTTGCAGTCCATGGGACTCTCAAGAGTCTCCTCCAGCACCATAATTCAAAAGCATCAATTCTTCAGCGATCAGCCTTCTTTATGGTCCAGCTCTCACTTCCATACATCACTACTGGGAAAACCATAGCTTTAACTATACGAACCTTTGTTGGCAAGGTGATGTCTCTACTTCTCAAGATGCTGTCTAGGCCTGTCATTGCCCTTCTCCCAAGAAGCAGGCGTCTTTTAATTTCGTGGCTGCTGTCACCATTTGCAGTGATCATTGAGCCCAAGAAAGTAAAATCTCTCACTACCTCCATTTCTTCCCCTTCTATTTGCCAGGAGGTGATGGGACCAGTGGCCATGATCTTCGTTTTTTTGATGTTGAGCTTCAGACCATATTTTGCGCTCTCCTCTTTCACCCTCATTAAAAGGTTCTTTAATTCCTCCTCACTTTCTGCCATCAAGGTTGTGTCATCTGCATATCTGAGGTTGTTGATATTTCTTCCGGCAATCTT
Source organism: Podarcis gaigeae (assembly GCF_964106915.1). NCBI lineage: Eukaryota > Metazoa > Chordata > Lepidosauria > Squamata > Lacertidae > Podarcis > Podarcis gaigeae. The sequence continues at coordinate 68,749,311 of NC_139677.1, forward strand.
AGTTCCGGCTAGGAATTCATCCAGCCCAGCCTTTCGCATGATGAATTCTGCATATAAGTTAAATAAGCAGGGAGACAAAATACAGCCTTGTCGTACTCCTTTCCCAATTTTGAACCACATTTTGCTAGTGCTATATTATAAGCCATGTAATTATATCCTACAGATATAAGCACATTCATTTACTAATTTTATAACTTTTTTAAAATTTGTAAAATATCTTGAGTTCCAGTCTAAAAAAACCATACAAAGAAGAGTCTACTAAAATTTACATAGGGCCATGGAAGTTTTTTACTAGTCGCCTTCCTGCCTATTCACTGCTTGGATTTTAATCACAGGACATTATTAACAAGGCAAAAATATGGAAAGAATGCACAGTTCCAGATAATCCCACATTACAGACACAACTATGGAATGGTCTTGCTGTGCAGTTGTACAAGCACAAATCTGCTGTTTTTGTATTTGCCAATGTAGTATTTTCTTTACTCAGTTGTGTCTCAGGTATACAAAGCTGCATAACTAGGCTATTTCAATATTTTGTTCATTTTGCCCCGTCACCTAGTTAGAAATGTTCAATCTTCTTAACCCTTTTCACATATACATATCAATACCCACAGACCAGTCCAGTCCAAGCCAGTAGGAAGAAGTTGAGCCTAGTTTAGCTGGAGTGTCCTTGTTCTCTCCCTAGAGTGCTTTGCATGCCAATCAGTCTCTGCTGTCAGGGGCCTCTTTTATACATCCCTGCCCAGTATGTGGGAAAGTGAGCTTGTTCATTCCTGCTGCACGGGTTTCATTGCTTGCAGATTCCCTCTAAAACAGATTATTTAAGTATTCTTAAAGTTATCCTCACTATCATTTTGACATATAACTAACACAAGCAACTGTTCAGTGACAATCCATTGGTAGAGTAGGTGGGTAGGTGGATAAATTTGCTGCAGAGGGGCAGCTAATCAGTTTCCCCATTCCATGCCATTTTCTATCTGTCACTTAATAGTCTGTGGCTGCTAAGCAGTTCAGTGCTCATTGGGCTGTTTTGTTTTTAAGGGGTGGGGTGGTCCTTATTTTCCCCAATTTGATACAACACTTATAGTTTTCATTGGCTGGTCTTTTGGCTCCTTTTCTGCTGGTGCTCAGTGTTCTCTCTTATGTGGATGCGCATCACATGAGGAGCCTGGTCACCATGATACTTTCTGTATGAAATGACAGGTTATAGGTGCCGGAAACTTGCTAGGCTGTTGGGCCCCACTGCCCTGTTCCCACTCACACTGTTAATTTTAAGCACATGGCTGTCCTCAAAGAATCATGGAAACTGTAGTTTAGCTACAATTCTCAGCACCTCTAACAATCTAGTTACCAGTACACTTTGGTGAAAGCCAGGTGCTTTAAATATATGGTGTCTATTCTATTGAGGATGTATGGAGGGTTCCTGCTTGCTGCTGTCCTGAAAAGCATCTTCAGGTCTACTTATCTTCACATCTAACTGACTGGAAATGAGAATTCTGTAGCCATGTGAAATTGACTAGACCAGAAACCGGCTGCTCCTGTGGAAGATTTTCCAAGCTTCATGGCACTCCATAGGTTCATTCTTCATTATCCCAGCTGGCTTTATCGGGAATTTGTCCTGTTCTTAATATGTTTAGCAGGTTCTTAATGGGTTAGAATTTTTAGCACACACACACAAAACAAAGCAATGCTGACATTTAATTAGTTATACTGCTTTAATAGTGGTCCATGTGGCCACCAAAATCTTAAATTTAAATCTTTGTTATAATCTAAGACATTGCTTGGTTGCACAGCAGAGCCTCTTACATGCAAAATGCTTGTTGTTGTTTTTTAAGTTTTATCTGAGCACCATGCATCAGAGTTTCTTGCCAGAAAACGTCGAGCAAACTCCTTTATGGAAGAAAGCAAGAAGGGGAATTTGGAGCGGGAGTGCATTGAAGAATACTGCAACAAGGAAGAAGCCAGAGAGGTCTTTGAAAATAACCCTGAAACGGTAAGAGCTCTTAAGACTATGGACAGTTACTAAGGGTGGCAAGTAGTCTTGGTAGAGCATAGCCTGCTTCTGTGATTTATAGAATTGTAGAATTGAAAGGGACCCTGAGGGTTGTCTAGTCCAACCCCCTGCAAGCAGGAATCTAAACTGAAGCATTCACAACAGATGGCCATCCAATCTCTGCTTCAAAGCCTCCAGTGAAGCAATGCTCACCACCTTCCGAAGGAGTATGTTCCACTGTTGAACAACTCTTAGCATCAGAAAGTTCTTCCTGATGGGGAGTCGGAATCTCCTTTCTTGTAACATGAAACCTTTGGTTTCTAAAGCAGGAGGAAACAAGCGTGCTCCATCTTCCATGTTGACAGTTCTTTAAATATTTGAAGATGGCTATCACATCTCCTCTCAGTCTCCTCTTTTCCAGGTTAAACATACCCAACTCTCTCAACCGTTCCTCATAGGGCTTGGTTTCCAGACCTTTGATCATCTTGGTCACCCTCTTCTGCAAACATTCTAGCTTGTCAATATCCTCCTTAAAGTAGGCTGCCCAGAACTGGACACAGTACTCCAGGTGTGGTGTGACCAAGGCAGAACTTTTATTTATTTATTTCAACAATTTGTATACCAGTTAATCACAGTTGTCTCTAACTGGCGTACAATAAGACTAAAAACAAGTTAATACTATAAAATCAGAATTCAGTTCAGTAAGGCTTCAGTAAGCATTTGATAAGCACTGGAAGTTTAACATGGAGGGAAATAGCTGACTTAACTGGAAGGGAGTTCCACAAAATTGAGCCCTGTGCATGTGTGGCTCCTGATGGATATGAGCCATGTATCCAAGCCACAGGGGACCACTAACAGTGACTCCCCAAAATTCCTTGGTGACAGCGCAGGACATTCTGAGGTATGCTGTTCCCAAGTTGTTAAGAGTTTGTAAATTAATGAAAGAAACTTGAACCAAGCCTGGCAGTGTAAGGGCAGCCAGTAACATGCCCTTCTAATGTTCAATATGTGCACATACACTTATTTTACAGCTATCATTAAGCACACATTTATACACTATTCTGAATTTTCCAGCAAACCTAAATACTAGGAGCCTTTGTTTAGGGTTTGAATAGTAAATCCAATTCCTATGTACACTTTCACATCATTAAGCAAGTGACGGTATATGGGATTTCTCCATATTATGGCTTTAGTTCAGATTTATACTGCTCTTTATAAGGCTCTTGTGTCATTTAATTTTTGCTCATATTTCATCTTCACTCCTGTTCCACTTTGATAGAGAATGACCATGCAACAAAGCTTTTATCAGCTCTTGTTATTGATGTTTTAATTTGCTGGAAGCCGTCCAGAATGGCTGGGGCAACCCAGTCATATGGGTGGCGCATATATATATATATATATATATATATATATATATATATATATATGCTTTCGTAGATTTTCACGGGTACAGGAATGCAGGTTTTGGTGTCCTCGGGTGTCTTCCCGTGTAAAAGTTGGGGTGTCTAGGCGACGTTTCGACGAGGTCTCACTCGTCATCTTCAGGCTGGTGCTTTCGGCTTCTTGTTACTGGAACAGAGCGGGATCTCAATGTTTGAGTTCCTATAAATACTGTAGAGGGGGTGTGGTGTCTAGCCTCCAATGTTCTGGGCAGAGAGGAAGTTCCCAGGCTAGTGTGCCTTTTCTTCTTTTGTTCCTTAATTACTTGAGAGATACCTTGAGTGATTTCTTGAGTGATATCCTGAGTACCACTTAGGTGGGTCATTAGGTGTGGATTAGTTGCTAAAGTCTTTGTGTCTTGACCTCTTGAACTTTGTGAAGAGTTTTCCTGAGAAGATGGCTGTATTGCACTTAGTTGTGCTTTGGCTTGGCTTCGTGTATAGGGGCGAGCTGTGGTTTTGTGGCTTGTGTCAGCCAGATCTGTGTAGGGATTGCAGGGGGGTGCAGCATCCGGAGGTGCCACCATGGATTGGCTACTGGATGGTGTCAGTAATTCATCTGTGGAGAGGGTCTGGGTTTGGGTCTGGTGTGGTTGATTGGTGTTGGCGTTCTGTGTGCCTCTGGATCTGGTGTCAGTTTTTGTGGAGAGGGCTAATTTCCAGATGTCTGGCAAGCGGGATGTGTCGTCACGCTTGTTCATGTTGTGAGGGTGTTTCTCTATCTCGATGGCTTCCATGATTATTCTCTTGTGGTGATGTTCCATGTTAAAGAGCAATTTGGAATCTGCAAAATTAATTTCGTGTCCTGTTTCTTTCATGTGTTGGAAAAGAGAGGAAGTTTTTTCTTCTTTTTTGACGGCATTCTTGTGTTCTGCGATACGTGCATTTATTCGTCTGTTTGTTTGTCCAATGTACGTGGCTGGGCAGACTTTGCAGGGTATTTCATAGATCCCTTGGTTTTCCAACTGGATTTTATCCTTGGGGTTTCTGAGGATATTGGCTATTTTTTGGTTGGTGCAAAAGGCTGTTTTGATATTGTGTTTATGGAGGATTTTGCTAATTTTATCTGTAGTGCCCTTGATATAAGGAAGGAGGGCCATGCCATTGTTTTCTTCTGTGTCTTGGTTTTTGGGGGGTGTTTCCTTTTGGATTAGCTTCGTAATCCTGTTTTGCTGGTATCCATTGGCAATTAACACATTTGAGAGATTCTGTAACTCAGTTGTCAAGTGGTCTTTGTCAGCCAGGCGTTTGGTTCTGGAGATGAGAGTCTTGGCTACGGAGTTTATTTGTGCAGGGTGGTGGTGTGATTGTGCATGTAAGTAGCGGTTGGTGTGTGTTTTTTTCTGGTAGATAGTGTGTCCTAGGGAGCCATCAGGTTTTTTGTAGATTAGGACGTCAAGGAAGGGAAGTTGGTTGTTGGCTTCTATTTCCATAGTGAATTGTATTTTGGGGTGTAAGTTGTTGAGATGTGTGAGGAAGCTATCCAGTTTTTCCTTCCCGTGTGGCCAAATTACAAAGGTGTCGTCAACATATCTGAGCCAAAGTTTGGGTTTGTGTTCTGACTTGTCTAAAGCATTGGTTTCAAAGTGTTCCATGTACAGGTTTGCGATGACCGGTGAGAGGGGTGATCCCATAGGTGCTCCTTCTATCTGTTTGTATCTTTGTCCATTGTGGATGAAGTACGTGTTGGTTAGGCAGTGGTTGGTCAGGTCCAAGATGTATTCGGGGGGATTGTATTTGTTTTGAATAGCTGTCAAGGCTTCATTAATGGGCACTTGTGTGAAGAGAGATACAACATCGAAGCTCACAAGTAGGTCATTAGGATGTAGGTTTTGCTTCTTTATTGTTTCTATGAACTGGAAGGAGTTTGGTACGTGTGAAGAGATGGATTCTGCATAGGGCTGAAGTTGCTTGGCGAGAAATTTAGCACACTAGCCTGGGAACTTCCTCTCTGCCCAGAACATTGGAGGCTAGACACCACACCCCCTCTACAGTATTTATAGGAACTCAAACATTGAGATCCCGCTCTGTTCCAGTAACAAGAAGCCGAAAGCACCAGCCTGAAGATGACGAGTGAGACCTCGTCGAAACGTCGCCTAGACACCCCAACTTTTACACGGGAAGACACCCGAGGACACCAAAACCTGCATTCCTGTACCCGTGAAAATCTACGAAAGCAAATATCTTACCTCTACGGGGAGGAAACCTTCCAGCTGACAAGAACCTACGAGAAACTAGAAGTCCGAAGAGCCACCATCTTATGTGATCTCTTGTTCCTACGCAACTGCCGAGACAACAAATTAATTCCCACATGCTTCCAACTTAAATTCCATTCTAAAACCCCAGCCACCGAAAGGATCCTGAAACGAACTGAACTATCCCTAATCAGAAACGAACTACACAAGAAAAGATACCTACTAGACCAAACCAACAAAGATCTACTCACTCTTCACCTCAAACTCTGTAACAAAATCCACCCTGCACTCTGGGACAAATGCAAACAACTAGCCGTCTGGAGAGCTGAAACGGAGACCTCACATAAGACAGACACACACACCAACAAACTCCACAAACTAGAGAAACGCCAGAAGCCCGGCCACCCTCCACAGCAACCCATGAAACAAACAGTACATAACATATCAGACAGGATCCTCACCACAACTGAAACCAAAGTACTCTCCAAAGGTTTCAACTTTGCAGTCGCCCCGAGACGCATCCCCACGGAAAACATCATATGCGGAGTCGAAGCTAGCCTAACCAAATTCAACCCAGATGAAGCCAATAAAATCAGACTTGAAGTCACCAACATCCTCTGCTCCAGCAAACCACCCAGAAGCAATTTACACAAAGAAGAACAGAAAGCACTCACCAACCTGAGGAAAGACAACAACATAATCATTCTCCCAGCAGACAAAGGTAATGCCACAGTGGTGATGAACACATCGGACTACCAAGCAAAACTATCAAAGCTACTCCAAGATCCTGCCTACAAACCTATAAAAACAGATCCCACCACCTATCTGGAAAAAACCACCAAATCCAAAATAAAAGCCTCTCCTATCAGTGAAGAAATCCAGCTAAGAATCATCCCCAGAGAAAAATCATCCAGATGCCCCAAACTCTATGGCCTCCCCAAGATACACAAAGAAGGAACACCACTCAGACCAATAGTCAGCTCCATAGGCTCACCTCTACAAAATCTCGCTAAATTTCTCGCCAAGCAACTTCAGCCCTATGCAGAATCCATCTCTTCACACGTACCAAACTCCTTCCAGTTCATAGAAACAATAAAGAAGCAAAACCTACATCCTAATGACCTACTTGTGAGCTTCGATGTTGTATCTCTCTTCACACAAGTGCCCATTAATGAAGCCTTGACAGCTATTCAAAACAAATACAATCCCCCCGAATACATCTTGGACCTGACCAACCACTGCCTAACCAACACGTACTTCATCCACAATGGACAAAGATACAAACAGATAGAAGGAGCACCTATGGGATCACCCCTCTCACCGGTCATCGCAAACCTGTACATGGAACACTTTGAAACCAATGCTTTAGACAAGTCAGAACACAAACCCAAACTTTGGCTCAGATATGTTGACGACACCTTTGTAATTTGGCCACACGGGAAGGAAAAACTGGATAGCTTCCTCACACATCTCAACAACTTACACCCCAAAATACAATTCACTATGGAAATAGAAGCCAACAACCAACTTCCCTTCCTTGACGTCCTAATCTACAAAAAACCTGATGGCTCCCTAGGACACACTATCTACCAGAAAAAAACACACACCAACCGCTACTTACATGCACAATCACACCACCACCCTGCACAAATAAACTCCGTAGCCAAGACTCTCATCTCCAGAACCAAACGCCTGGCTGACAAAGACCACTTGACAACTGAGTTACAGAATCTCTCAAATGTGTTAATTGCCAATGGATACCAGCAAAACAGGATTACGAAGCTAATCCAAAAGGAAACACCCCCCAAAAACCAAGACACAGAAGAAAACAATGGCATGGCCCTCCTTCCTTATATCAAGGGCACTACAGATAAAATTAGCAAAATCCTCCATAAACACAATATCAAAACAGCCTTTTGCACCAACCAAAAAATAGCCAATATCCTCAGAAACCCCAAGGATAAAATCCAGTTGGAAAACCAAGGGATCTATGAAATACCCTGCAAAGTCTGCCCAGCCACGTACATTGGACAAACAAACAGACGAATAAATGCACGTATCGCAGAACACAAGAATGCCGTCAAAAAAGAAGAAAAAACTTCCTCTCTTTTCCAACACATGAAAGAAACAGGACACGAAATTAATTTTGCAGATTCCAAATTGCTCTTTAACACGGAACATCACCACAAGAGAATAATCATGGAAGCCATCGAGATAGAGAAACACCCTCACAACATGAACAAGCGTGACGACACATCCCGCTTGCCAGACATCTGGAAATTAGCCCTCTCCACAAAAACTGACACCAGATCCAGAGGCACACAGAACGCCAACACCAATCAACCACACCAGACCCAAACCCAGACCCTCTCCACAGATGAATTACTGACACCATCCAGTAGCCAATCCATGGTGGCACCTCCGGATGCTGCACCCCCCTGCAATCCCTACACAGATCTGGCTGACACAAGCCACAAAACCACAGCTCGCCCCTATACACGAAGCCAAGCCAAAGCACAACTAAGTGCAATACAGCCATCTTCTCAGGAAAACTCTTCACAAAGTTCAAGAGGTCAAGACACAAAGACTTTAGCAACTAATCCACACCTAATGACCCACCTAAGTGGTACTCAGGATATCACTCAAGAAATCACTCAAGGTATCTCTCAAGTAATTAAGGAACAAAAGAAGAAAAGGCACACTAGCCTGGGAACTTCCTCTCTGCCCAGAACATTGGAGGCTAGACACCACACCCCCTCTACAGTATTTATAGGAACTCAAACATTGAGATCCCGCTCTGTTCCAGTAACAAGAAGCCGAAAGCACCAGCCTGAAGATGACGAGTGAGACCTCGTCGAAACGTCGCCTAGACACCCCAACTTTTACACGGGAAGACACCCGAGGACACCAAAACCTGCATATATATATATATATATATATATGATATGATGTCAGGTGGCCCTTAGCACTTGACCATGATTGATCTCAGACTATACAGAGTATACATTGAAGTCTTTAAGGTGTGGCCTTAAAATTATGGAACCTCCAGGTTCTAGAGTGACGAAGCAAAGATGCTCCCATCTTGTTCTTTGCAATCACAAATGAGATTGAATAGTGAGCTCAGTTACAGGTTCTTAGCCACATAATTAGAAAGGATAACCTGATCTCAGTTTGTTGGTTCCTCAGGAAGTATTTTCAAAGTTAGGCTGTTTTGCCACACTTTACTTAATAAATATTTTGTGAATTGCATTAAAAAAACAATTTAATTAAACTATTAAACAAGCGGCAAATACTAAAAATGGATAAAATCAATTTCTTTATGACCTATTACAGTTACAGCACAAGCAGATTTTAATTATCATCCTAAGCAGTGCAAACAATTAAGCTGTTTCTCCTATTTGATTTACATTCTAATGGGATCTGTCTTTCTTCCTTTTTCTTTTTAAACACAGGATTATTTCTACCCCCGATATTTAGGTAAGTTTTGTTTTAAAAAGTGCTAATTTATTTACTTATTTAACATTTAGATGGCAAAAAAACACATTTTTTTCTTTAAAAGATTTTAGGAGAAAATTGGAAGGTGGCTGCAATGAAATGGTTTGCAGTCAGTGAGACTGCTTAATGTGATTATATTTGCAAAGCATATAAGTACTTGTCTGTGTGGGCAGCATCTCCCATTATAGCTGCCCCACTGTGACACTATATGGGATGTTTTTCATTGAGGGCAGGATGCACAGCACAGAACTGTTCTCTCTTAATGCCATATTTTCTTCAATCCAGCAAGGCTAGCATCTCCCTATGAGATCACCCACTGCCCTGCATTCTAGCTTCTGTCTGCAATAGCAATTATATGGAGAAAGAAACTGCATCTGAAAGTTTTCTTGGGAGCAATTATGTCATTGAAAGATGACTGACTAAAGAGCTCGCCAAACAGCCTCAGCCCAGTATACCTGAAGGAGCATCTCCACCACCCCCATTGTTCAGCCCAGACACTGAGGTCCAGCTCCGAGGGCCTTCTGGTGGTTCCCTCACTGCAAGAAGTGAGGTTACATGGAACCAGGCAGAGGGCCTTCTCGGTAGTGGCACCCACCCTGTGGAACACCCTCCCACCAGATGTCAAGTAAATAAACAATTATCTGACTTTTAGAAGACATCTGAAAGCAGCCTGGTTTAGGGAAGTTTTTAATGTTTGATATTTTATCGTGTTTTTAATATTCTGTTGGGAGCTGCCCAGAATGGCTGAGGAGGTCTGGCAGGTGCAATACTCCCACCCACCCACACATGCTTTCCACATGCTTTCCCCATGTGGTGGCAATCAGATGGGAAAGATTCATGAAATGGGACCTACAAGTTGAAATAGTTACCTTGGCAACTTCCTTCCATATGAGTTTCATTGTGGTCATCAGAGTAAGCATCTGGCATAAATGGGGACATTTTTGTTGATTCCAAAACACCTTCCCCTGGAAACCTGGCTGACCTCTTTTCTCCCTGCCTTCTGCAAAAAAGTGAAAAAAAAGCTGCTCTTTCAACAGGCCTTTGCTACTGGCAAAGTTTGATTATCGAGTGACATTCAGGCTGATGGATATTGCTTTTTGTTGGTGTGATTTTAGATGGTTGTACTGTAACCTTAGCTGCCCTGGAGGTCACATTCCTGGGACAGAAGGGCAGGACAACTTATTTTTTGTCCAAATAAATAAAGCAGCAGCTTTGTGGCTGTCTCATATTCCACAGTAGGCCTAGCAGTGTGGGGATTGATCTAAAAGCATTGAGGGACACATGAAATGGCAGCAAGCCAGGTGTTGCTGTCTTTTGCTGCCTGATTCAATGAACAATTTGAAATAATCTTAGCTGGGACTTTCATGGGACTTGCTCCAAGGTAAATGTGTTTAGGATTGCTGCAATACTAGCCAGTTTTTGGGCTGTAATGGCTGATTACTCTGAGATTTCTCCTTCTTTCCTTCTTTGTACAACATAAAGCACTCTTTTTATGCTTGAGGAATCGTATTCCTTGTCTACACCCACCTTCTGTACCTGGAGTGATTTGTCAGCTTTGGTGGGCGCACTATGATGTTGTACTGTCTTGACATGCTTTTTTAAAAAAGAAAAAATAATAATGGTTTAATCGTATTTAGCACATTTGGTATTTTGTTTTTTGCCAGAATCAGATTGCTATCAGTTGTGAAACCAGGCAGAAATAGTCAGATATGGAGTACCAAAACAATGTTACATAACTTTACCACTAAAGAGCAGTGCTTTCTTCTGGAAAAATAGGTGCCACTACTTGCCATGAAGCTGTCACAGCAAGTGCCACACTTTTTCACAACAACAACAACAAAAAGGTGCTGGTACTGTGTACCCTGGAGTACCCTCTGGAAAAAAAGCACTGCTAAAGAGTATAATATTATTCAAGCTCTAGCAAAATATGCTACCCATCACTAGCTCTTATAGATTTCTAGCACTTGATGGAACTTAGTTTGAACATCTGGGTGGCCTTCATTTTCTTCCAGTCCTATGATCTCTTTTGTAATGAAAAAGAAATGTGCCTCTTCTGATTCTGACAGGACTTCCGTCTGTGCCACAATTTCTAGGTACAGGTCCATGATCTGTAGGCACGGGTCCGAGCACTGTTGATTTTTTGTCCTGCCCCTTTCCCCAGGGAAACCCACTTAGACCCATGCTCACAAATCAGAGACTTGTGCCTAGAAATCGCAGCACAAACAGAAGTGTGGATGAGCCCTGAGCAAAACACAGCAAAATCACATGGTTCTACCATTTCACGTTCAGTCTACAGGTGGAGGGTCAAGTTTTTTATAGTTACCTGTGCACATGAAAAGCCAGCATGGAAGGGAGAAGTCTACTTCAAACTCTTTTTCTTTGTGGGATGCCTTTAAAAAGCAACCTCCCTGCAACTCACCAATAGTCCTCTACAGTCTGAAGCAAGACAATGCCAGAATTCCTTCACTGTGATTTAGCTGAATATGGAACACCGTCCTTAAGAATCTTTAGAATAGTAGATTGTAGTTGTAGTGGTTACTGTCTTTCAATATGCAGCTTGATTTTCCTTGAGAGGGACAGCCCTGAAAAACAGCCCATAAAGATAGTAAATAAATAAACATCTAAAATTGCTTGTGCTTTCACAGACTGCCTGGCTTCATTTCGAACGGAAATTTTCACGAGTCCATTACAGACTTCTGGGATTCCAGCTGACCTGAGGTCCTGTGTGAAAGGTAAGCATTTGTGGTTATGTATGCCATACCTCCTGAGTTGAGAGGTACCTTTATTTTTTCTGTCCCAGCCTTTCTTGTAACTAACACCAGTTGGTCTACCAGAAATACAGATTGCAGATAACACAGTTAATCATGTTGTGTAAACCCAACCCCCCTCTCTGTTTACTCTGCTTCCAGTGCGCTCAGCATTAGTCAGGAACCATATCTATCCTCTATCTATCCTGTCATTTCTTGTGCTTTACTGCCCTTGGATGTGCTTTCCCCAAAACCGTCTTCAATCCAAATTGTGAAAAAGAATGACACAGCTGCGGTTTAAGCCAGTAATGTCTACACAGACTCAGTTTCTCCAGTGCTTTTCCAGCAAGAAGAGAACTTGACCTTTATTCTGAGGCATAGCATAGAACTATGCAAGTGCTTCTGAGGAAGTCTTCAGCCAGATTGGGGTCCTGAAAGGACTGGACTCTCTCATTAATGCTGACACAGAAAAATGTGGGAAATTTAATGAAGATAATTCAGTATGATGCTGTGCTCTTGAGCTGTGTTTCTGCAGCAGAAAATGTCTCCTGGGCCTCCTTCATGTAGTCAGGAAATATCATGGTTTTATCACTGTTTTGGCCCCATCTTAGCTCTCCATGCCCTCTGCAAGAAGTCTTCTTTGACTGGGTATCTAAGAACTTTGACCACAAAGTCCCAGAGTTTATTTTCATCATGGGGTCGAGGAACTGGGCTGTGGTGTGCATGTACAGTCTGAGGCATAGTACTCTGAGAGGGACGACATCTCCCTTAACAGGGCTGCCGCAAATGTTGAGGGCTTCCCCTGTCTTGGCCCTTCCTGAACCCCAATAACAGGTCAATTTCTACAACATGAATTTGATTCTAGGGGTCTGAAAAAGTTGGAGACCATTGCACTAAATTCTTGACTGATTCTAGTGGTCCCTTTCTTTTTATCCTTAAAAGTTCCAACTCCAAACGTTGCAGTTCATTCAGTCTGTTTGATCAGGCGCAAACAGCTTTGATAACCATTGTGGCTGGAAAGGCAATATATAGATTATTTCAAATAAACAAACAAATCCAAAGTATGGTGTAAGACATGAGTAGGAAGCAATCCCTCAGAAGCAGCTTCTCTCCTTTGCTGTAAATGCTCCTTCTCATTGTTCTTATCGCAACATTTTTGAGGTGTTTGGAAAGCGATCCCAAGCGAGGCATACATTCTAATCCTTAAGCATCTGTCTCTGTCTTTTGTCCTTGAGAACAGATAAGGGCAAAAAGGAATCCTTGATCATTATCACACGTGCAGTCAGAGATGGAGTGCGGCTCCCAGACTGCTGTGCTAGCATGCCTGCAGTCACAAATTAAAGTGTGTTCTTATTCATCCCTTGTTTCTCTCTCTCTTCCTTACTCTCATTAGAGGCTCTTGGGGGGTGGCAGGGAAGTGTGAGCAAATTATCTTGCTGAATAGTCTCTAGTGAGGAGCGTCGCTGTACTTGATGTTAATTTTATTCCTCATACGTGCTTGTGCCGTAAAACGGTTGTCACAGATTACCCACTGGAGAAGCTCTGACGATATTACAAGCAGCAACAACAACAAAAATGTTGTAACTGCGACTTCATAACCTGGCAATCCAGTCCCAAAAATTCTGTAGCATCTCAAGCTAATATGACAGGCATTCCCAAGCTCAGCCCTCCAGATGTTTTGGGACTACAATTCCCATCATCCCTGACCACCGGTCCTGTTAGCTGTTTGGGACTACAATTCCCATCATCCCTGACCACTGGTCCTGTTAGCTAGGGATGATGGGAGTTGTAGTCCCAGAACATCTGGAGGGCCGAGTTTGGGGATGCCTGCAATATGAGATGCACCGGGCTTGCAGTAGCAGTGATGTGCCAGGAGTATCGGAGCCCCATGCCCTGCAGCAAGCACTTTGTGTCTCAGCATTGCCACAAGTCTTAGCATTGCCACATAAGAATTTTCGAAGTGGTTGGTTGATGCGCCTGAAATCATAACACTTGATCTCACGGTTCGGTGAATCCCAAGGCTTAGGGACACTATGGTTGCCTCCAGACTGTCACTATTTTTACGGGAGAGATTCAGGTGCATACTAGGTATTTAGTTTTGTGCAATTAAAATGGATTAAAGTGTTCTGTTACCCTGACGCAATAAATCCACTTTAAAAGAAAAGACTTTTGTGGTTAGGAAAGTGCCATGGAAATGCATTGGAAATTACGGGATGGAAAAATTATTAATGGGAGAATGTATTAAAAAATATTAAAACATTTATTGGCAGCAACAGCCTTCTAATATGTTCTCTGTTATGTTTATACGCTTCACAGTTCCTTCCTCCCCCCGCCTCCACTTCCTGGTTTTCTGCTTTCCCCCTTCTCTATTCCACCTGCTCTTTGACAGCAATTTCAAGAAGCTTTTACGGCTGTGTAAGCATAACTATTCGGTTTCTCATTTTAGATCAAAACTGGCTTGGGGGAAATGAGTAAAAACTCAGTGGGTGCTATCCTGGGAACTGTAGCTTCTCAAGGATGCTGGGAACTGTAGCTCTGTGAGGAGGAAATTCCAATTCGGGATTCTTTGGGGGAAATCACATGATTTAAAAGTACAGTACATTGGTTAAATGTTTAATGTATATCTGCCCATTCTGTTCTAGCACACACACTGATGCTGAATGAAGTTCTCAAATTCATTGTTCTGCAATCTGGTGTCTTAACCTTTGTTTGTTCTTGTATTCTTTCATATACTGGTCACAAAGGAAGAAAGGCCTACTATTTGTATTGTGTTGTATTTTTAATTTTTCAAAAAAAAAAAAAATCAGCTGCCTTTCAACCTGAAGGTTCCCAGGGCAGCACACATTTAGTAAAACATATACATTGATACAATGCTCTTAACATTAACAATATATTATTTTTATTTATTAGCTTTATATTCTGCCTTTCCTCTCAAAGGAGGAAGGATCGGAAGAAACAAAACTAACAAAATTAGATCCAGCAGGAGATTATGTTTTATATCAACTGTTTCTATAGGGCTGGAGGGAAAAAAAGGTCTCTGGATCTAATTCCTAAAGGCTGCATATGTAAGGGGCAACCATAACTCTTGAGGAATTTCCACTCACTTCATCAGAAATAGGAAGCTTACTATTGTTCAGACCGGTGAAAGAAGTTGGAAATAAAACCTATGTCAAACGGGCATCCATTAGCTGTGCCCAAAGACCCCGCAAGGAATAAAATACATTTTTCAGGGCTGAATTGGCTTTGTCAATTATTGTTCTTGTAGATAAGTTTTTCCATTCTTAGAGAAAAGATGAACTATCAAGATTAAGAAAAGGTGGATCATAAGACTGACACTTTTTCTGCTTTGTCTACCTGCCTTTGCAGTAATATCAGACCAGTGTATTCCACTGCCATGCAATGAAGAAGGTTATAAGGAATGCAGAGATGGGCAAGCCAAGTTCACCTGTGTCTGTAAACCTGGATGGCAAGGAGAGAAATGTGAAGAGGGTACGTAATCGTAGGTTTTTTCTCTCTCCCTACGGTGGAAAATAGAGCTGGCTCACTTTTAAATATATCTTTCCATATCAAACCAGCACTATTGATGCAAGCAATTTCTTAGTAAAGGTTTTGTTTTGTTTCCCCCTAGATATCAATGAATGTGAAGACCTAACAAACAGAAATGGAGGGTGTAGTCAAACTTGTATTAATTTTCCTGGAAGCTACCGTTGTTATTGTGAAGATGGTTATTATATACATCCAAATAAACTGGACTGTGAGGGTAAGGAAGAAGCTCAACATAGAAATGTCAGCAACACATAAAACAAAAAGACAGTCTTATTATGTAACAGGATTTATACCTATTGATTTCAGTGCTAAGGTCCATACGGGCAAGTTTCAACATGTTTGTCTTATATCTTAAATGGAACTGTGTGTATTAGCAACCTTCGCCACAGGAGTAGCAAAGCCTTAGAGTTTTGGCACACACCAGTAAATCCACTAATGCCTGGTGTGACCCATGTGTTCACAATTTGCCATCTGTCTAGCTTGCTGCTTAACCATCCACCCCGTGCAGGGCCCTGGATTGCAATCGTACTGCTTAATTAAAAGGAAATGGGGGAGCATGTACTTCCAATATCAAAAATAGCTGCTTAGCCTGATCACATGGAACCTTGCCCCATGAGTAAGCACATGCAAGGAAAATATAGTGCCCTGTGAGAAAATATGAAAAATAATATAATTATCTCTGGAAAACTGCCCATTCTTATGGCTATCAACTTTTTTGAAATGTCTAGATTCTGTGAGTTTATGGTTTATGCCAGTGATGGCCAAACTTGGCCCTCCAGCTGTTTTGAGACTACAATTCCCACCATCCCTGACCACTGGTCCTGTTAGCTGGGGATGATGGGCATTGTAGTCCCAAAACAGCTGGAGGGCCAAGTTTGGCCATGATTGGTTTATGCTGTTCACATTTTGCATATTTCACCATTTCCTATTGTCTCTTTAGATCCCTTCTACCCTTGGGGCAAGTGGCAAGAAACAATAGCCAATAGCAGCAGAAATCAATCCATTCCGGTTTTTGTGGGAAATTTATAATAGCATTTTGCATTTACAGACATGAATGAATGCATGTTGGACCCAAAGATTTGTGGGACAGCACAGTGCAAGAATACTCCTGGGAAGTACGAGTGTGAATGTCCGGCAGGTTATGCCTATAACTCAACTACAAAGAAGTGTGAAGGTAGAACTTTTGTTTTTAAATGATGTTTTAGCTTACCTTTTTCGACATATTCATCATTATTTTCTGCAGATTTTCCACATTCTATTTCGTTTGTTTGTGTGTGGTTTGTTTTATAGATTTCATGGTTTTTTTGGTAATGCATAGGCAGTTTAGATTACTTTTCACACAGATTGCAAATGTCACAATATTGTGACGATGCCACCCAAATTAGCCCTCTTGAGTTTCTACCATCTTGTTTCTAAAACATAAAGTAAGCTGAAAGAAGGGAATCTTCTTTAAAGAAAACACCATATCCATCAATATATACAACATACGCCCACCCAGCAGTGAAGAAGTCAAATAAATATGCAGAATACAGAAAAAATATCTGTATGTACCATCTACATGTGAAGTAGTGAGCCCTATACTATTGCCTTCCTTTCTCCAGGGCTAACCCTACCATTCAGCAGAGTGATGCAGAGGCCAGAGGGGCAGAAAGTAGCAGTAAGATGTAGGACAGAGCTGTGTGTCCTAGCCACCCTAGGTTCCATCAGCTGAAGGGGTTGGGAATAAAACAATAAAAACAGTTTAAAGCAGCAACACTGGCCTGCTCTGCACCCCCTAAACTACCCTACTATTCAAAATTGCAGTGTCTTATGGTTGGTGCTGAAGTAAGATTCACCTTCCAGTCCAGTTAGCTTCTGTCCCTATGTAATCTTTTACCATGTGGTTAGTGATGTCTGTTTCCACTGTTGAGTTATTTGCATCTCATCCTTCCGTAGGGAGGCTCAAGCCATATTTTTTGCTTCCTAATAGCTCTGGTGTCAATTAGGTTCCGTTGCTCCTACGTTTTCAGTACCAAAGGTTTTAAAGAACCTTTATGCTATTTTTTTTACATTATTTTAAATCACCTAAAAAACTTATCTTGAAAGGCTACGTAGAAATGCCAGAAAGAAACAAGCAAACTTGAAATCAGTGGGACATGCTTCTGAGTAGACATATTGAGGATTGAACTATAAGAGCACCATCTGAGCTTCAAAGCTGAGTAGGAGTTTGGATGTGCCTATTCTGTATCCAGACCCAAGATCAGTAGCCATCACACCACACGGATTGCCATGCAAACTTCCTTCCAAAGTTCTCGGAACATTTTACTAATTTGGTTTGGTGAAAGCAGTTACATACTTCATGTGGCAGATGTGACCTGGAGTATGCTGCAATGGCCACTCAGAGACGAGATATTTCCAGTTGTGGCACCCTGCTGAATGCTTAAAGCTGTGTCCCACAGGCTACACCTGCCTCTTCCCCCTACAGCTCCTTTGTGGTACCATCATGTCAAAGGGCTTTCTGTGACATCCCAAAATTTTGTCAACTTTTATTTTTTTAAAAAGACTCTTTTGTACTGTCCACTCCTGTCCACTCCTGCTAGGTCCGCTGCTATGATTCTGTGATGTCAAAAGGAACTCCACATTTTCCCATTTATAAAATACCAATTGGCCACACCCATTTTGACTGCCCCCTATAACACCCCCGCATGTTGCTGATGGGTGATTGCCATACTTGGCTTGAAAAGGCTTAACCACCCACTTTTAAAGCTATTGGTACGACATCCGCACATTGTAAAGTTCTACTGCAGAAAGACTGGTGTAATGCTCATGTATTCACAGAACTGGCACCTGCTGTGTAAAGGGTAAAACCACCCTTAGTCAATGAATTTATTATCTAAGTAAATGAGATCTTCCTAGTTAATTTCTAAGTATCTTCCATTCTATCAGTTAAACTATATTTTACCATGTTTATGTGACCCAAAATGAGGCAGAAATATTGCAAAAAGCAATATTTTTCTGCAGCTGTGGAAGGGTTATAGCTACTTTGCAGTTTAGAATACACTGGAAATTTTTAGCTTTCCAAATCAGACAATGCACATAAATGCTTAGGCTGCTGCAAAACCAAGCTCTGCAACTTAAATTTTATACATCTCAGGGCATGATAAGTCTTTATCATGCAAGCGTGATATTTTAGGAACAGGATTTGCAAGATTTCCTGGGCTTGATCCCAGTGGGATCTTCTCAGGCAGTGGGAGTCTTGTTTACTCTCAGAGAAGGCAAGTTACTAATGCTGTCTTTCACACAGCCTTGCACTTCTAAATTATTTATTGTGCTTAGTCAACAAAGCAGAGAACGTAGTCAGCTTCGCTCAGTCAGGACAAAATGTGTTTTGCCCTGGTCAGCCCACATTTCTTTTCTGAATGAATGCTTCCCAAGCCCCTTGGGCTTTGCAATTTGGCACGCACACTCATCTCCCACTGCAATTGTACCAAGCTGATTTTTGCTTCACAAAGGTAGCATGTATCTATGCGGTGCATAGTGTTTGAGCATATAATAGGGACCATTTTGAGATGCTACATTTTTTAAAAATAGCAGTATATCATATCATGGTTAAGGCACCTTGGTCTGAGCTTGCTCACACAATTTACACTCTGATTATTATTGTTGTTGTTATTTTTTAGCTTTGCAGCTCATTTCTGTGAATATTTTTCTCCAACAGTTAGTCATGGTTATGCAGTTCACAGCCACTATAGACATTTTCTAGGCGATTACATTGTCTCCCGAGACAGACGGATGCCAACAAGAACATATTTGTATGAGTGGAGTGTGGTTGGTTGGGGAAACTGCTTTGGAGTTGCTGTGATTGAGAAAGACAGCCACATAAACTGGAAGCCTAGAGCTAGAAGCAATAGTGGCTGTTTCCCATTAAGGGTGGTAGGACAGAAGGCAAGGTGGCCAAAGCTAGGTGGAGCCAGAACCAAGGATCAGCAGAGCCAACTAATTCTGCTTTTATTCCTCATCCTCCTCCCTGCTGATTCTTACAAGGGCAAAACCACGACTAGAAGAAGGAAGCAGACAGTCAGTGCCAACTCCCTGCAATAAGAAGGCAGGCAGGTGATGGCTGGCTGAGGGCAGACGGAGGCTGGTGGGGGAGTGCTTCATTCATCTTAATGGACCGCTTCCACTAGTTGAAAGGGACTCTAGAAGTCATTGAAGTCCAAGCCTTTGCTCAGTGCAGGATTTTCAATGCAGGATGCAACTGCAGCATCCCTGACAGATTGAACTCAGCCTCTGCTGAAGTACCTCCAGCAAAGGACCACCCGAGGCAGCTTGTTCCACTGTCAGGCAGCTCTTACCATTAGGAAGTTTCTCCTGATGCTTAGCCGAAATCTGCTTCCTTGCAATTTCCACCCATTCATTCTCATTCTGCCATCTACAGGGACAAGTCTTCTGCATGTTCTGCATGGCAGCCCTTTGGGTGTTTGAAGACACTCTCATGTCTCTTCTTAACCTTCTCTTTTTTTAGCTAAACATGGACTTAGGGAGTTAGATTTGCCTATCATCCTTTGCACATAATGTGAAATTTCATGCATGCTGCACCTTAAGATGCATGAAAATATCACAAAGTTTGATGAAGTTGGTGGAGGTAGTCTAGGATTACAAAACTGGAGTGTGGGTGAAGTATCTGCTAAGCCACAATACCTAACCGGTGGGCTGCATTTGGGTTTCTTGTCCACAGACCATTCAGTTTTACAGGAGGTGAATGCCAAATTCATTTTGGGAAAAAGGCACGGGAACCATGGAGCCATTACCTGGAACTTGCATGCCATGTAATTTAACAGTGGATGTGTTGAGCAATCCCAACACTGCCTGAGCTTCATGCCACTTAAATGTCAGTTTGCTTCCCAGGAGGTTGGGCTCGTGATAAGTGCTAATGTCAAACTGCCTTTTCCCATTTCACTGCAGATGTGGACGAATGTGCTGAAAATGCCTGTTCCCAAATGTGTGTCAATACTCCTGGAAGCTACACCTGCTATTGTGATGGCAAGAAGGGCTTCAAGCTTTCTAAGGACATGAAAACCTGTGAGGTGAAGTATCCCCTCCTTACTTTTCTTGGAAAGTAATATTTATCCCCAATGAGGCTGAGAAAAACCACACGTGCACCAGCCACTTGTCCAAAATGGTCCAGAATATGGTAGGGGAATGTAAACTGGGTCCACATAAAGCTGGTCCTCGCTCCCTATCTCAGTTGCTTCAAGCTTGTTTCCAGACCCAATTCAAAGGGCTGGTTTTGACCTATAAAACCCTGTATGGCTTGGAACCCCAATACCTAAAGGAACATTTCATCTCATACATCCCTGCCTGTGCCCTGAGGTCATTGATGGAGACCCTTCATTGAGGGTATCCATAAAATTAAATTTGCAGGGGTTTTCTAGCACATCAGAAACTTCTAAACCCTGTTTGACCGGAGACAGTGAAAGGGGAAAACAATTAAGAATGGCATGTCCATATCATAACACTTTCAATAGTCCTGCAAATGATTGTCTCTTTCTCTGTTCTCCAAAATAAAAAAATTCCTTCTAGTAGCACCTTAGAGACCAACTAAGTTTGTTATTGGTATGAGATTTTGTGTGCTTGCACACTTCTTCAGATAGTTCTCCAAAGGAAGTGTTTAATAATAGGTTCAAAGCCTGTGTTTGTACTATCCATCACTAGTATAGTTGTTTTATAACGTTAACATGTGGCTCCGCTTTTTCAAAAATAATTTAATTCTCTCGCAGCAAGCTAAAAATTCGTAAGAGGTGTAGTAAGTGGGCAAAGCAGTTTAACATGCACACTTCTTGCTGAGGAAACCATGAGGCTGTGCATGATTTCAATGAAAACATTCCTCTATGAATAGCTTCCTTTATACTTCTTTGGCAAGGCTGGGCATGTTGAAATGTATTCAGACAGCTACCACTTAAAACAAGCTTTGACGCAGTTCAATGTAGTGGGGCTTAAATAGTTCACAGATCAAAGGTTGCTATTGTGCTTGAACGTACTTAAGAGAACCTAGTGAGTGGTAGTTAACTGTGATTTAATGATTAGGCAACCTGGAGTGTGATTCCATTCCCTGAAGATAATGGAACTGGCAAGCAGGCCATTTATCTTCCGAGTAAATATTGCCCTAGAAAATTTCAGCTTCATAGGTTTATTTTTTAATACTAGGCAGAATAAACAGAAGTCTTTGTTAATCTGGGCAGGATTATTAACAATATTCCCTTTAGTGGGTGGAAACTGTTTCCAAATCTAATGTGTGGGAAATTCAGTACCAGGAACCAGTTAAATTAAATATCATTCCAGTATAATCAATATTATTGCTTATGTGTAAAACCTCCTCACTGCATGGTGACTGCAAGAGCCAACGTACATGGAGATAGTTGGGGAGGAGGTAGTTGCTTGAATTCATCCTATTGATTTGGAATAAATTACAAAAACTGGCTCAGAACAGAAATGTGGACTCACTTGATCAAACCATAATGTAACATTTCATTTTCTGTTATGTCTAGGTTGTGCAGAATTGTCTCGCCCTGAATCTTGAAAAGTATTATGAATTGCTTTATCTGGCAGAGCAATTTTCAGGGATCCCTGTTTTGTATTTAAGGTTCAGATTGCCAGAAGTTACAAGGTAAGTGTATATCAGTATGAATGCACATTTAAGTAGATAGCAGTATGAATGCACATTTAGTCCTATTATTATCAGTTTCTATTGAATAGTAGCGTGCAGCTCTCTTATCAGTACCATTTATTAATTGTATTGTCATTCTGTTACAAAGTTCTTAAAGTACAGATCCAGTTCCTTTATCAGTCATATTTCATTCTCCCCCTTCCTAACAACCCAGATTTTCTGCAGAATTTGACTTCCGGACTTACGATAATGAGGGTGTGATACTGTATGCCGAATCCCACGACAACACAGAATGGTTTTTGCTTGCACTGCGTGATGGAAAGATTGAAATTCAATTCAAGAATGAACTGGCAGCCAAAGTAACAAGTGGTGGCAAAGCCATTAACGATGGTTTGTGGCACATGGTAAGCCACCTCCCCCATTAGTTAGGAAACTGAACATTTTATGGCTTATAAAAGAAGAAGCCACTTTTAAAGCCCCTCGATGAATATGCAATACTAGCTTCAGATTGTCATTTTCAGAAAATACTTTCATATCCTCAAAATACTTCCTTGTCTTCATAATAAAAGAACCCTCCGTTGGAGCTCTGAGTCTAAGATTCGATACAGTTCCTATTCTTCATTCAGACAAGAGGAGCTCATACTGGCATTTTCTAAAGAATGGCAGGAAAAACTGGAAAATTCACTTCTAGCAGATCCTATCCTTTGTGAGCACATGCACTTGTGTGGATATTGTTTCATGCTCCCAACACTTCTGTATATGGATGTATGCACATACTATCAGTGTGCACATACCCTGGGTGCTGGACACAGGTTTTTTTTCATCTTTTTAACCAAACTGAGCTCCTTTTCCCTTGTGCCAGTCAAAGCAGAATGCTTTTTGAATACAGATCCCCTTTGTTGGTTTGGGACGACTTCTCTCAACATTCACAAGTATATCTGTTTCTTTTACCTTTAGATCTCCGTGGAAGAACTAGAGCACAGCATCAGTGTAAAAATAGCAAAAGAAGCAGTTATGAGCATCAATAGCCCAAGAAATCTTTTTAAGCCCTCCAATGGCTTTCTGGAGACAAAGGTGTATATTGCAGGACTACCTCGCAAAGTGGACAACACTCTCATTAAACCGGTAATTGTTTTCAGTGCTAATGTCACACATCAGGTGTTGCGTTATCTCCTTTATTGTAATTAGAGTTAATGCATTCCCCCTCCCCTTTTAAAAACATCACCATGGACAATATTTCCTGAGATCTTTTACGAAACTTTGTACCACTGCATTTGAGTGGCCAGTGAGAGATTATCCTTCCAGGTAGATTTGTGAATTTCATTATTTAGTTTTATTCTTAGAACACACATCCACTTTGTAGATTAATCTACACGTCTGGCTTTCCTCGTTCCAGGTAATTCCAGACCCCAGATAAAAAGAAAAGAAAAAAGGAAACACATTAGTTTGAAAGGCATTCAAGTCGGGGAGAACAGAAACAAATATTCAAGGATGCATGCAACCAATTGTATCTACTGCTGCAGATTCAAATAACTTCAGTAAAAAGGGAAGCCATCCTGGAATGGAGGAAAAAGTGGTTCAGCTCATTGAGGGTTGTAATGGAGAAGACTAGAATAGGGCTTGGAAACACCAGATTTGCAACAGGCCCATTTGTGCTAGCAGTCTTGTGCTAGATTTATTCCTTTAGAAGATTTGTATCCTGCCATTTGGCCACATTATAGCAGTTTAATATATATATATATATGTATCATAATAAATATATACTCCCTCAAGAAAAATGAAACAAAGTGCAGGTTACCAGAGCAACAGTAAACTAATTGTAGCAGCAGGATGCAACTTAGAAACATCCAAAAATCCAGTTAAATTCAAGTGCTTTGACTTAAAGATTGAAAGAGAAGGAGCTTGCTGAGTTTTCCAAGGAAGGACATTCCGTAGTAGTAGTAGTAGTAGTAGTAATTTTAGTATTTATACTCTGCCCATCTGGCTGGGTTTTCCCCAGCCATTCCATATCCTTGAAACCACTCCTGCAAAGGCCAGGAAACAAGGGGCAGATAAAAGAAGCAGCTTTAAGTTTCAAGCATCATAGAATTGTAGAGGGTTATCTAGTCCAAGCACTCACAATGCAGGAATCCTGCCCTGGGTGGGCTCAACCCCTTACCTTCTGGTTAACAGCCAGATGCACTGACCTCCTGGACTCTTGCGGCAACAGTGGTAAAAAGGAAAGGAATTTAAAGGGTTCTTAGACTCCTGTGCAGCATTTGCATACAAGCAAACTGTGGCTGCAATGGAAGTTTTCCTTGCAAGTGTGAACACTGGCCCTATCTAGCTTGATGGGCATATAATTAAAGTTTCTTTTTGAGAACCAGTCAGACCACAGAAAGCTGTCTCCATACTGCAAGCTCTTATTTTACGAGAGTTACATGGAAATTGGCTTGTCCAAAAATTAGAATTCAGGTCCTTTTGTTCATTGCTCTTGTATAGCTTGCTGTCCAGTTGACAAAAAATAAAAATAAAATCCACCTCTCTGAAGAAAGAGCAGAAAGCAAAATTGAGCTGCACCACACAGGGCACTGACAGTTCTTTAGCTAGATAAAACCTCACTGTGAGCTAAAAAAAAACTTTTGTATCTTACTTCAGAGATGGACAAAAAACTCTTGATCCCAAGCAGATTTTTCTTTCTTTCTTTCCTGAACTATGATGGGGGTGGAAGCAGACCTTCCTTGAATACCACTGCACATGCTCATTGCAATTGCTGTGTCAGGGTGACTATGCATTTTCAGAATAAGAGAAAAAGAACCGTGAATCTATCTTGTCTCGCCTATAATTCTTTTCTTCTGCTGACGTGCAAACCTTGTGACATTTATCAATTCTTGTAGAGGGCGGAAACTATAGTATACATTATTGGATTTATGGCAAGTTAGGAACATAATTCATTTTGCAGCTAAGTACATGATCTGGGAAATCCTGGGTACTGATGTAAAGTCTGTGGGATTTCTGTGGGAAATAGAGAGCCCATGTTCTCTATTTTTGTGGTTGGTGGTGAAATATTTGAGCAAACTGGGGGAAAAAATGCTTACTTTCCTAACAAACCTCAATGTACTAATTTAACACTATATAATATGTCATTTATAATTTTGTTAGCATATAAAATTATACTATTTGGCATATTTATAAAACTTACTAATTAATTTTTTCCGAAAAAGAAAGAAAGAAAAAGGTGTCTAGATGACATTTGGTAACATGTAGTATGGGATGTGTTTTTGGACCATTGTGGATTGCCACAAACAATGCTGCAACTTTTTCTTCAGATTAACCCACGCCTGGATGGCTGCATTCGTGCCTGGAACTTGTTGAATCAGGGAAATTCTGGTGTAAAAGACATCATTCAACAGAAAGAAAGCAAACACTGTTTAGTAAGCGTTGGGAAAGGATCTTACTATCCTGGCACTGGAGTAGCAAAGTTTCATATTAACTACAGTAAGTAGTTATTTCTCATACTTTCTCTGAAAACATTTTTCAGCTGGGGTAGTTACTACATTTGGGACGCAGGTGACACTGTGGGCTAAACCACTGAGCCTCTTGGGCTTGCCGATCAGAAGGTCGGTGGTTCGAATCCCCGCAACAGATCTCCCATTGCTCAGTCCCAGTTCCTATCAACCCGGCAGTTCGAAAGCGCGTCAAAGTGCAAGTAGATAAATAGGTAGCACTCCGGAGGGAAGGTAAATGGTGTTTCCATGCGCTGCTCTTGTTTCGGTGTTCTGTTGCGCCAGAAGTGGCTTAGTCATGCTGGCCACATGACCCGGGAAAAATGTCTGCTGACAAACGCTGGCTCCCTCGGCCTGTAAAGCAAGATGAGCGCTGCAACCCCAGAGTCGTCTGTGACTGGACTTAACTGTCAGGGGTCCTTTACCTTTACCTTTTAGTTACTATATTTAAGAAACAGCACACAGAGAGGGGAGGGCATTGCCTTTCACTTTGCCCTCAGTGCAATCAGTGGAACTATAAAAATGTTCTCCATCTAACCATGTGGGTGGTAGGCTTGAGGTGGTACCAGAATACCCAAAGTAGGAGGCAGCGTCCTCTACAGTGGTACCTCGGGTTAAGTACTTAATTCGTTCCGGAGGTCCGTTCTTAACCTGAAACTATTCTTAACCTGAAGCACCACTTTAGCTAATGGGGCCTCCCGCTGCTGCTGCGCCGCCAGAGCATGATTTCTGTTCTCATCCTGAAGCAAAGTTCTTAACCCGAGGTACTATTTCTGGGTTAGCGGAGTCTGTAACCTGAAGTGTATGTAACCTGAAGCATATGTAACCCCAGGTACCACTGTATTTAGTTTGAGTTATTTCCCAGGCCTCAGCTCTGCTTCTGTGTATGGCTAATGAAATGTCAGAGCACATTTTTAGTACAGGCCTCCTGCCCCATTTCATTCCTAGGGAGATATATAGTGGCTCCTACCCTACCATCTTTCAATACATCTTTTTATTTCAAAATATTTAAGAAGCAGCATTCTGATTTTTTTATATATAATTGCTTTTGCCCTGAGAGGTGGGACGTATTTTTTTTTGAACATATATAGGTAAACACTTGTAAATCAGACCATCAAGGGAGGCAAAAGGAAGTAGGCAGTCCTTCAGATTTAGATGGCCTAAATTGTTGTCAGAATGTGATTCTAACTAGATTATCGGGTGAAAAGCTTCTTGTGATGTGCTGTAGATCAACAGCTACCTATTTTCTGTGAACATTGCAATCATACAGTTTGACCAATAACCAAGAATAAGTATGTCAGGGCAACTGGCACACTCTGATCCTGTTCTTTATCAGGGCTTCCTGGGAGGCTTATAACCATCAAAAGGGGGATCTCTGAGGAAATTACATACTGGTCGTTAAACAAAAAAGTTCAGGAAGGACAAAACCCCACTGTTAAATATTTGGTTAGAGAGTCAAGTTTTCCAAGAAACCTAGAAAGCAATTCTTTTGTGGCTTGCTAAATCGACAATTTTCTCTTGCTTTCTTTGTTTAAAATAAAACAGACAGCAGCCTGAACAACGCCGAAGATTGGTTAATAAACGTGACCCTGGCCATCCGGCCATCCACAGGCACTGGAGTCCTGCTTGCCTTGGTTTCTGGTGAAACGGTGCCTCTTGCTTTGTCCATAGTTGACTCCAACTCCAAGGGCACACAGGTAGTTCTTCGTGCATGGTGGACAGAGCTGGCCAGATTCTTTCTTTTGCTGAGTGGGGCAGGGGGATAATTTGTTGAGGGAAAGTGTGAATACTATTTTAGCCCTCAACCTCTCCATGGCATCTGATCTGACTGAAATTCGGTATCCTCCTCCACCCGCCACCCCACAGAGGCTTAAAGCAAGGTGAAGTCTCGAGGGACAGTTCTACTGTTAGGACTTGTGAATGACTAGGCTGGTTTTGGAATTGTGAATGGAGCTTTTCCACTGAGAGTGGTGAACTCTGAGGTGACTCAAAGGGGCAGCTTTCCTTTCTTGGCTGCACCACTCCAGAATGCCCTTGGGGAGATGACGTGCTTGAAATCTCTCCTTGACCTGCTAGCTTACTATGTGCAGAATTTTTACGACCTGATTCTTTAAAGCAAACTCTTCTCTGGATGATAGTACAGTTACTGCAGTCCCGCAAAGGTTCTTTTACCTCATCAGAAATAATGATGCTGAGCTTGAAGTTCTTTGAAAACGTTGTTACAGTTGGTTCCTCGTGTGCTACAGTGTGAAAATAAAACATGTAACAACTAAAGGTAGTAGACCAGAGATTCCCTTGGCACTGAAGTACAGCTTTGTCACCTTGTGTGGACTCCCCAGGCTGGGCTGCAGTCACAACCAGTACTGCCTCCAGCAGCTCATCTCTTTATGTTGCCAGTTGGGAGAATGGAGAAGGCTGGCTCTCCATATTTCCCAGTCTCTCTTTTTCCGGTGGGAGGGATTCAAGCACACACTGTAAATTTAGGTTTGTGCAGTTAAAGCGCTCTCTCGCCCTGGTGCATCAAATCCACTTTAAAACAGCAACAGCTGGGACTTTGCAATTGGGGAAGTTATCACTGAAGGCACTGGAAAATATAGGATGAATGAATGATGAATGACCAGAAAGAGTGCTCACTGTTATCCATCCCACATACAAATCACAAGAAATGCTCAGTAAAGACTGGAACCTTGTCTAGCCACTGTGTAAGCTTTGTACAAGTAAATTAGGTTGAATGTTCAATAAACAGGTTGTCTAGGGAAGCCCCTGGTATCAGCCATCAGGCTTGCCATAAAGGTCTATTGGGGTATAATGACTCTCAGTTCCCTATGATGAAAGAGTACTAATGGGTGCCTCCCTGGTTAGAGGATCTTGTGATTAGCCTGGCCATCTTGTTAATAAACTGCCAGGAGCCTTCCCATAAACACCTGGAGAGAGGATTCTCGACTAGATAGGCCTTTAGTGTGATCCATCAGGGCTCCTCTTTTGCTTTTGTTTAGCTCCTGCTGGCTCTAGAGTGGATTTGCCTGCTTTAATGGTGCGTCACAATATTTTCAGTATATTTTCAGCTGGGGGTTATATTCCACTAAAGCACATGTCCCCTTGTTGTTTATTACCATGCTTTTGCTGTCAGGATGCATTGATTGAATATTTATGAATTGTGCATTGTTTGGTAAGTGATGGGTTTTTTGCTTGGGTATTTTATTTATAGGATATTAGAGCATTTGTTGATTTGTTGTAACTTTTTTCATGTTTGTCTGTGGATTTTTGATATCGCTGTCTTTGTTTTACTGTTCTACTGCTTCGAGTTTCCTTGTGGATAGAAAATAAATAAATAAATTCAATTAACAAGGCCATTCTTTGCTTCCGGTCCATAGGATATCATTGTATCAGTTGAGAATGTCATTGTGGCCCAGTTGGAGTCAAAGCGATTGTGTACCTCAGGAAGAACGCTGCTGAGACTCAGAGTGACTAGACAGCAGCTTGAACTTACAGCTGATTCACACACGCTGCTTGCCTCCTTGGAACAGGAGCTCTCTGCTCTTGATCAAGCGATGAATGGCTCTATCGATACCTACTTAGGTGGCATTCCTGGTAAGTGTTGTTCCCTTTAATTAATTTAATTGATTAGAATAATTAAGTTATGCTTTAATACTTTTTTGTTTCAATTTTATTTGTCCTTTTGTTTCCTTGGTATTGCAATAGTGGTTAAAACTGCATTAGTTTAGCATTGATAGAAGAGGACTTTCTCTCACAAAGTCTATTTTTGGACATGACCCTAGGGGACCTATTTTCCCTCCTTCCCTGCCCACTCCTTTATGTTTCCCCCCCTCTGTAATCTTATGAAGCTGTTACAGCATACTTTAAGTGTCCTCTGCTGGCTAGACTGAGGAATTACATGTGAAATGTAACTAAGCTAGTGTATTTTGCAACCTATTATTTCCATATTAATAATTTGGAGATGTGTGAAGGAAAGCCTTTTTATGAAAGGCCATCCAAAATGCTACCTGCTATTATGATTTGGTGAACTTCCCTGTGTGTGTAAAAATGCTGTGTGTAAATATCAACCTGGAAATTGTGAATAACCGAAATTCACTGAGGTAACATTAATAAATAATGTTACCTAGCTGGTGCAAGTAAGCTTTGAGTTTAGATTAGCTATGGGTGGAATCAGCTTCAGCACATTGTATGGAAGTTTCATATTCTTTGCTATCCAGTGGTCAGTAGTTGCCGTTTTTGTGTGTTTTCCTCTCATTTGAGAAAGGGGAGATTAGCTGAGAAAAATAATGCTGATGATCTAAACCTTGGCAATAGAAGTAATGGGGAAAGAGCAAATTAGAATCACATGGAACCACCACGTGCTTCATAGTTCTCAAGGACCATGAAAAGAATTAGCACACACAAAGAAATAATCCAGGTACATAAATCAACACAACAGAAAGTCAAAGGACACATCACCTATAGTCACATTTTTGTCAATGGGAAATTCTCTGGGAAAATCCCAATCTTCTACCATCAATTGCCACCTAAGAGAGGTTTCCCTCATAGTTTGAGCCATGTGGCTACAGTTTAACCATGAGATGTTTTAAGAAAAGAGATTGGGAATGACTGGATAAAGAGGAGCTTTTTCAATAAGATTTACTCCCCATCCCATTAGCCTCCTTGAAAAGTGTTCCAGCTTGAAGTTCATGCGGCAAAATTAGGCTTAACAACAAAACCCATAACAAAAACAAAACAAAAAATGGCATGAACACATTATGAACACACCTACAGACTGTCGCTGTTTTGCAGAAAGGATTGGAGCCCAATGTCAGGAGTATGCAGAGCATTTTCAATAGCTGAAATGTTTGTCTTCCATGTTATTTTATTTGTTTTATCTCTGTGTGTGACATTCCTCACTCTTGTTTGATTTCTACATTTATTTGAATATGTGTGTGTCTCTATACGTGTAATACGAGATACACAACTGAATACATCTTTTAGCATTTATACATGTCAAAAAATAAAAAGAAGCATGGATCAATATTTAAATAAAGAGTGTTGATTTTTTTTAATGCAGATGTTCCACTTGAGGCAACCCCTGTAACAGTGTTTTATAATGGCTGTATGGAGGTGAAGATCAATGATAAACAGCTGGATCTGGATGAAGCCATCTCCAAAAAGAATGACATTAGATCGCATTCATGCCCATTGCTTATGGATGAGATGCTGAGTGTTGCTGCCACTGATCTCCCATCTGTTCATTAATCTCTCATGAGAAAATCCAGGTTGTTTTGCACAACATGAATAAGGACAGAAATTGAACTGTAAAGGTTCTCCTTTTCTAATAATGTGTTTTGAGAACAAAAGAATTGCATCCTTTTCCAAAATAAAGGGACTATACCAAGATTAATATTTCATCAAAATAGTTTCAGTTATAACATTTCAAGAGTTTTTAGTTCAATTGTTTGCTGTTCAACAATTATACCATTCATATTTTATACCTTGGAGAATAAATCCAGAAACATCTATCTGCACTCAGTTTAATGTTTTGGTTCTAATATATTGTATTGTGGCTGCAAATAATCACACTGAATAAACTGAACCAAGACATTTCATTTTTTTTCTAAAGAATAATATTGCACATAGATCCTACGAAAAGAGTGTTACAGGTCTACAGAGGTAGAGCAAATCAAGTATATATGAAGATCCTGTCTCAAAGGTCCCAGGTAAATAATAGTGACACAAATATTTAGAAGAAAATTACAAATGAGACCCCCGCCCCAACGCATTTTTACTATTTTTAAGCAATTATATTAAATGGGTCCAATCTCTTTCTCAGAGCAGATCTATTAGCAGCAGCAACCAGGCTACAACTTCTATTATCAAAAAGTTGTCATAATAGAGTAACCTGACATTCCATTTATAAAACATTCTGAGCCAGGAAGATCTCATTGTACTTTATATTTCAAGTTATGATATTCATAGAGGAAGATATGATGAAAGCGATATATCTGACTTATTGGACAGTTTGAAAGTCTGTATGGATATTAAAGTATGTTGTCCATTCACCATGAGGGATCCCAGCTTTGCGCTTCACTTCTAGGAAGAATGCTATATATGTTTTATTAGCGAGCAGCGTGATAGCCTCCTACACATCCCATTTAGATTTCTTCATAGCATAACACCTCTGTTGCTGACAGAGTATGCTCCTCCCATTTCTAAGTGGAAAACATGCATAAGGCCT
This sequence comes from Podarcis gaigeae, assembly GCF_964106915.1. NCBI lineage: Eukaryota > Metazoa > Chordata > Lepidosauria > Squamata > Lacertidae > Podarcis > Podarcis gaigeae. The sequence continues at coordinate 68,781,080 of NC_139677.1, forward strand.
GAAACCTGCACTATATTTTAGCCATGGCTAGAACATAGCTCAGAAACATTATATGCTGCTTAAGGAACTTTGGATGCCAATCATACAATAATTTTACAAATTTGGTCCTTGACACACTTAAGTAGGTCCAATGAAATAAACCACGGGAATGTGTTTAGAATCATGATTCCAGTGCGTCAGAACTTCATGACTTGGCACCTTAATTCCAAATGGAAACCTGCAGTTTCAAATAGAAGTCAATTATATGTCAGGGGTATTGACCCTCCAGCCTCTGGGCCAAATCTGGGCCCATTTTGGCCTGCAAGACTATTTCCTCCAAATCACATCCATATGTGACATCAGATGTGGGGTTGGTAGATATGTGGCTGGATTGGCTCAGCAACCAAGTTCACATGGTCTATCCATCCAGGAAGAATGGTTGAATTCACTGTTCATCATTTGATCTGGGAAGGAGGGGAGTTCAGCCTACTGGAGTTGCTGCACAACTGAGATCTCCAATCCCTCAGAATCATGCCTAGGATCATGGCTTAGATCTGAGCCCAAACCTTATTTTTGATACCTGATCCTACCCTACACATATTTAAAGATACACATCCCCACTGTTGCCAACAGGAATGACTTTCGAGTGAGTATGCTTAGGATCACAGTCTCAAGAGCCTAGAGCTTACAGTAAGTGTTAACGGAACTTATTTTTGCATAATTGAGGTTGTAATTCAGAAGAGCCAAGTAAAAGCTTTTCAACCTAACTCAAATAATAGTACGAGCAGTGTGTTTTTTCCTGGGGGCATACCCCTAAACATTTTATTAATCTAAATTAGGCCTCATTGGGGGGGCAGGATTTCAGTATGCGTAGGAAAATGAGATTACCCCTGAACATTTTTTATTTTATTTAGTAAAAAAGCACTGAGTTTAAGTAATATGGTGAAGAGGGCTGGTATCAGCACCTGACATCCTTGGACAGAGCCCAGCATAAGAAATGTGTGAAGACGCCCAGTTTTTGTTGCTTCCTTTCGAGAGCTTTACAAACTCAACTATTCTTGATGAATTGGTTTTCATTGTTTATGGCTGGTGTTTTTATTGCCTTTTATGATTTGAATTGAAATTGTGTGACTGTTATATGCAAGGTGGCTTTGAGGTCACCTTTGGCAGAAAGTGATATAGATAGGCTCTAAATAAAGGTATTAAAAATGATTTGGCAGGCTGAATTCCTGGGTGCAGTGACACCGCATAGTCAGATAACTTCTTTGCACTTATCTGTTTGAGGTTTTCTGACATGCTGCCACAGTTCACAGCATTGGAACCATACTCAACATATTGGTCTTGTTCAACACAACAGCAAGCCAAACTACAGCTTAGCAAGCCTGCACGGACATGCAAGCCCCCTTTTGGTCCAGCACCATGCTGAGCTAAAGCAAGAGCAAACCTTGGTTACAGCTTGTGGCTAGTGAGAACAAAGTTTAGCCACAAGAGTGGGTTCAGACAACTTGCTATGCCAAACCTTGGTTTACTGTGTTCTGCAAGTCATGTGCAGATTGCAAGTTTGTGTCATGAACAGAGGCTTTTTTTTGTATAGTTTTGTTTGTAAATGACATCTTTCTAAGAACACTAAATGTAAGTAGTAGTTAAATGCAAACAGATAAAAAATATCACCAAACAAACATTTCCCCTATTTTTTAAAAAATGTCAGTCTTTTTAATAGTAGCAGTCATAGAGTGTAGTGGACAGTAATTATTTTTCAGAATGAGATCTGTTTGAGCAAATATATTGCTACAGAAGTTTGCAAAACCAATTAATTGATTTCTATTTTGTTTTTCTGTATGGATATTGTAATGTAAATTACAGAGGTGGGTTTTTCACCAAAGTGTAAATGCTGCTTTGTTTTAACAAAAAATAAAATAAAAAATAACCTTTCATTTTCTTTCCCTATGCTTGTTGCTTTAGTATTATTAATAATGTAGCCTCATCCCTGTACATTATACTTTACAAAGAATGAGTGAGCTGGTCCCTGTCCCAAGAGGCTTACAATCTAGAAACAGACAAAAATGTGTGTTTCCTCTCCAAATATCTTCTACACTGATTTAGAGTTTTGGGTAGTTCACATTTGCTCAAAGCATCTTCACTCCTATTCTTACTGTGACTATTCATACGAATGTCTGTTTGTATATTTTGCTTTCATTCTTATTTGTCATATAGTCTTTCCTGCAAGAGACAGAAGCAGAAGCCAGCCAGCCAGCCAGCCTTGTAGGCTTTCTCTCTGCACCAGTCCACCAGGGGTGCTTAACCTTTCGGAGGCCATTTGATATTTTGAGGAATTGCTGTGTGAATCCCAGTTGTGAAATGACTGTTTGGGGAAGGGGCGTGAAGTAGCACAAACTGACTGCCGCATCAGAAAGAGCAGGAAGGAAAAGGATCACAAAATGATGCAGCCTTGCTCCTCTCTCCTCCCATCAATGGGAAAAAAACCCCAGTGAAATGTAGGCTTGCTTAACAGGATGTGTTCAGGATGTAGGAGAGGTGAGCCCCTATGCAAAGAAGAAACAGTCTCATATCCTTTGTGGATTTTTCAGGGAATATTCACTGAGAGATTTCACACATGCAGTAGGAGGTACTGGTGGGCATGTTGGCACCCAAGGGTGTCATGCTGTCAACCCCTGATGCACACAATTCAGAAAAAAAGGTTTATGTCCCTAGTGCAATGCCAAAACGCAGTTTCTGCACAGGCACTCAATCTTACCTGGGTGCACAGATAAACAACCCTATATGCCTCATGCAGTTGGTACTCAGGTGGTGCTACAGCTGCCATCTCTCCTTCTTTCCCCCACCCCATGTTTTTCTTGCCTACTGTCTGAAACGTAGCACTGTAGCGAAGTCAAGCTTACAAGATCCACTGAGAGTTTTCAGCCTGTGAGAACCCAAGAAGCAGGTGACTCTGCCATTTCTCTTCAGCCTGAAACAGAGATGTCACTTTGACAGGAAAGCATGTCTTAGTCCATCCGGGCTGCTCAGATTCTAGCTGGAGTAGCACCAGGGGGTCTTTTTTAATAGCTCAGCTATGAACTCTTTACAACGCTCGGCTGAGGAATATAAACGGAAAGCCGTGCAGTTTACAGGGAATGGGAACAGCTGCTAAATAACTAAGTTTTAACATCTTAGTTGAATCATGAAGCAAGCTCTCTCTTTTTCTTTTTCTTTTTTTTTGGGGGGGGGGATAAGTTTGGATGTGTCCTTTTTAGTGAAATACAACCAGTTCCATTTCTGTACTATGTTTGGGTATTTTCATGGTGCCATGTATGGCAACAAGAGATTAATATTATTGTTTCTGGTGGTATGTCTTATTGTTCTTCCAACTCTTGCCATACTGAGCAAGAATGATCATAGTAGTTGAATCTGCTATTTGCTTAGGGGTTTTGAAGTCTGAACAGGATTTTGCCAATTTTTAGTTTTTAGGCTTTTTTACAGCTGTGTTCAGTTTTCTCTTTCTGTCTTTATCAGTATTTTGTTTCTTGTGACTACATTGTACACATTCCAATACATTACTATAATGACTATTATTTCCAATTGCTAAGCAGCCACCAACCAGCCAGCAATACAATAGCCTAATTATGTGGCACACACTTCTATTTTCTTCTCATTGATAAAAAAATATTATTATTATTTCCAATTGTGAATATTATTATTATTAAATAGTATTTTTATTTTTGACTGTCTCACTGCCCTCACAGATAGGTATTTTGCTATGTCTTCACAGCAGGGTCGACCTTTCAGTCTGGAACATCTGCTCCCTCCATTGCAAACATTCGTCTCACTACCCTTCAGCAGACTTTAGCATACACACTACTGTTACCCACATTTAAACACCACCAGTTTCCCGCTTAACTGTCAAGGACAGGCTATGGGCAGCAGTCCAGAGTGAATTAGGATCTGTGAGCTGTAAATCAGAATTGGAAAACAATTGCGATCAGAGGACAACACAAGAATGCAGAAGGGGTAGAACCAGCCAGGAGTCAGGACCAGAGAACAATCAGGAACTTAGGAAGCAACTTTACACCAAGTCAAATCTTTGGTCGACACTCTCTGGAAACAGATCTCCAGCATTTTAGACTGGGGTGTTTCCCAGTCCTACCTGGAGATACTGGGGATTCTGCATGCAAAGCAGCTACTCTACCACTAAGCCCAGCCCTTCCCCAAACAAACAGCATGTAGCTTGAAAGTTACACTTCCCTTGGGTGGGTTTGCCAAATCAAAAGATGGTCCAGTGAGATTTGTGGCTAGCGTGGTGTTTTAAGCAAGTCACCGTCTGAGTCTAACCTGTTTCAAATAATTGCAGCGAGCCATTTTGAGCTCCTTGTAGGAAGGGTGGAACAAACTATTTATATATCAATCTGTCTATTAGCTTCGGTTTTCTTTACAGGGATGGCGGATAATGATTCAGAAAGGAGAATGGACTATTCATGCATTTTGCACACTAAACATTGCAATATAAATGACTGCTAATGTTTCATAAGGCAGCTATACAACCAAAAGCCAAACTCCACTCCATCCATGTACATATTAAAAAACTGGTGTTGTGCATTTGGAGACCAGAAGATGGAGCTGAGTGACTGCAATAATTCAGTTCAAATGATGCTAATAACTTATGAAATATCATTTCACTAAACACTTTGGACTCTTTCTTATCAAAGAAGTAGAAAGCAGATTTTTATTTAAACCCAAAATCTGGCATTTCATCATGAACATTGTTGTTTGAATATTCAGAAATGGTGATTATGGACTTAAACCATGTTATTTTGGGGTTTCCTTTGCTTTAAAGGCCCAGTCAACTGAAAATGTATATTTTCAAGCATATGAGAGCTATGTAGGTGCATCATTACAATATTGTGCCACTAATATTCCTTTCAGGGAATTATTGATTGCAATGAGCAATTGCTTATTTTCACAATGTGTCTTCTTTGCAGTTTACTTTCATGACTTTTCCCAGCTTAGGTTGGCTCTCCAGATGTGACCCTGTCTGGAGAAATCAGTTTGGCCATGGCCACACATGTGTTGGTTACTTCTGGACCAAAGGACGGTCATGCTCTCTGCATAGGACTGCTTTTAAAGGTTTGCTGGAAACTTCAGGTGGTGCAAAATTCAGCTGCCAGAACGCTGGTGGGACCCAGGCAGTTTAATCTTAACACACCAGTTTCACAACATTGTTGCATTGTGTACCTATTCATTACCAGGCTCAATTTAAAATTCCAATATTAATCTTTAAAGCCCTGAACCGTTTGGGACCCAGTCACTTGAACGACTTCTTAAAGCCATACGCCCAGGTCCTAAGATCAGCCTCAGAGACCCCACTCTTTAAGATTTATAAAGTTGGTGGATACAAGGGTCAGGCTGTTTCCACCGATGGCCTCATGCACTTGTAGACTTCCCTCACCCAAGAACTCTGCTTGACCTATACAGAGTAACTATACGGAATGACTTTATTCTCCTAAGATATTTATTAATTTTACTGCTGACCCTCATATGAATGATTTTGTCTGATGCTGTTTCTAATTCTTCTTCTTCTTCTTCTTCTTCTTCTTCTTCTTCTTCTTCTTCTTCTTCTTTATATTTATTCAATTGCTTTGTTTTGTTCCCCAGCAACCAGCTAGCAGATCACTATTGGTAGCTTGAACTCAGAAAGGCTGATGACGGGTTTCTGATGCTTCTCAGGACTATAGGATGCAAAATAATTTTGAATTTAACGTTTCCATATCTGAATCCCAGTACCTTGAGCTTCCGAGTGCTGAAGCGCACAAGAAAGGAACACAACAACCTTCCCTGACAGTTTCGTGAAGTAGCAGAATGGGGATTGACTACTTGTGTACTGTGTCAGTATCAAACTGCTCAATGTACATCAGCACTCAAAGCTGGCTGCTGACCTTGCTGCCCAGGCTATCACTGGGTGATAACACACACTCAGCAGTTTTGTCCCTTTGCTTTTCTAGTAACAATCCTAAAAGCAAAAATTGGTCAACTTGGGTATTTAGTCTGGTTGGTTGGCAGTCTTACTCTTCATATGCAGATGGAAAAATTGTGGCGGAGCTGATTCCCTTAGTTGTAAGGATTTCGAATAAGCATCCAAAAATGCAAAGATTCAAGCCCAGTTAAGGGCAATATATTAGTGGCTGAAAGAAGTGTTTAAATAATATGTGTGTGAGAGAGTGCCATCCCCTTAACATTTGTTGCAGTCCCCTTAGCTATGTCTTTAGAAGCCTAAAGGAGCCATGATGGGGCCAAAAGGGGGGGGGAGAAGTTTTATGAAGACCCCCACCTTTTCTCCAAAAATTCAAACACTGGTTGAAAGCATGACAGAAACAAATAAATAACTTTGCCAGAGACAAGGCAATGATTTATTTTTTATTCTATGCTGTTTTGGAGCACACTCTGGAACATTTTTGAGCACATGCACACTTGTGTAGCACAAAATCAGTTTTCTCAATCTGGAATTGTTCATGCTTGTCCTCAACATGCTGTTTTCAGTCTAGATTGATTCTTGATCCTGCCATCCAAAGGGTGGGTGTGAGTACTTAAAATGTATTTTAAAACCCTTCCCTTCTTTAGGTTATCAATTCTTTTGTCTCCCTGCAAATGCTCCAGGTGAACAAATAAGGAGTGATTACAATCTTGTTATACATCCACCCAAAGTATCTCTGGGCTGCTGAGGATACAACTCCAATAGCCCAGACCCCCTACATCCATTTTCAAATAAGCACACTGCTGGGTAATGCAAAAATCGATATGCAGTGATATTTCATATTTGGAATGAAGCCAGTTTCTCAAGAAGCACTTTTCAAGGGCGAAAAGGAAAAAGAATACAATAGATCTAGGCTGTGTGTGGACAAGTACTCCATCTCCATTGATTCTAGAATGAAACATGGTGTTACACAGCCTCAGATTCACTCTCATTGTAAAGACTGGAAAATATGCAGGCTGCAGTCCAATACAGCGGTACCTTGGGTTACAGACGCTTCAGGTTACAGACGCTTCAGGTTAGACTCCGCTAACCCAGAAATAGTATATCGGGTTAAGAACTTTGCTTCAGGATGAGAACAGAAATTGTGTGGCGGCGCGGCGGCAGCTGGAGGCCCCATTAGCTAAAGTGGTACTTCAGGTTAAGAACAGTTTCAGATTAAGAATGGAGCTCCAGAAAGAATTAAGTTCTTAACCTGAGGTACCACTGTATGCATTTACCTGGGAGTAAGTTCCACTGAACTCAGGGAGAATAAGTTCCAGAGGGGCTTACTTTTGTGCAAACATGCATAGGGCTGTGTGGGAAAAAAGATTAATAAATATTAATATTAATTTAGATTCAACCCCATAAATGAAGCCAAGAGTTCATGATAGTAGAGTTATAGTGATATCAGACCTTTAAAAATATGTAAAATTATTTATTTGGCTTCAAATTGTACTTGAATAAAAGTTTAACAATGTAAGTAAGGAGAGGTCATTAAGAGGTTCCACATTACAAAGATAAATCAACTGTATATGAGATAGTTAAACAGCCCCTCTTTCATAGATAGATAACAGCCATTTGGGATAAATATTCATTTGGGATGATTCTTCTGGAAGAAATGAGTCACTGCTTGTGCTCTTGACCATTACCGGTACTTATCACAGAAGGAATACACCCATAAGATTGGCCAAGCAAACCAGTGTTTCTCACATATTTTGCTCTGTGGGGCCCCTTTCTAACCTTCATTTTACCTTTCAGGACCTCCTCCTAATCACGCCAGAGAATGGAGTTGCTTATGCTTACTGGAATGTGCTACAGTGCTGCAGGTTAGAATCTGTGGGCCAAATTGAACAGATATTACAATTTCAGGGAAAGTGTAATCACCTTCCCTTCAACCCCGCTGTTGCATACCAAGAGGGCCTGTCTGACAGTAGCATACAAAGCATGTTACCTTAGATTTATCACTGTTACGAAACCATCTTACAATGGTTGATTTGGCTAATTAGGATTTTGGCCAATTAAACAATCTATGCTGTTTGAATCTGGGGGACGCTGTTGTTTTGTCTTTTATTATATTATGGATTTTTATGCTTTTACACTGAAAACTGCCTTGTGATCCTTGGATGAAGGGCAATATATAAAATAGATAGATGATAGATAGATAGATAGATAGATAGATAGATAGATAGATAGATGATAGATAGATAGATGTATGATAGATAGATAGATGATAGATAGATAGATAGATAGATGATAGATAGATAGATAGATAGATAGATGATAGATGATAGATAGATAGATAGATAGATAGATAGATAGATAGATGATAGATATAGATAGATAGATAGATAGATAGATAGATATAGATAGATAGATAGATAGATAGATAGATAGATAGATGCTGCAAATTTTCAACATTGGACAATGTCAGGTTTACGGAATCTACTAAAAAAATAAACAAATTGATATAATGGAATGATGTTTCCCATCAACCAGGGCAAATGATGAAATGGCAGCTGGAGGGCAGGTCCAGCCACAAAATGGCAGCAATAGCCCATAGGGAGATTATCCATATACAGGAATAATCTCCCTACGATTACACTTTTGGGACCTGTGATGGCCTGGAAATCCGATTCAGAGGAACCGGAGGAATCCCAGCCTGCACAGGAGTCCCCGCCTCCAGGGCCGGCTGAACTGGGGGCAGGGCCTTGATTCTGAAGCGCCTGCACCTGTGCCGGATCCTCAGGAGCAGGCACCAGGTGAATCCACTCTGGCTCCGGAGGTGGTTGAGGACTCAGTGCCTACAGGTGAGTCTCCCCCTGGGTCCAGTAACCTTTCAGCCTCTCCTGAACTGCAGAGGCTCAGGGCAGAGAGGTGAAGGGAACTGGTTTCTCCCAGGAGGAGTGCTCGCCTTAAGGCCAGGAGAGGCGGGTCTCCTGGGGGCCGGGACCACCCCTGGCCTCAGAGAAGATAAAGGCCAGTCAGCCCGGTCCCAGGTTGCGGGAGCAACGTCGCTGAAGAGCTGTTTCGGCCAGCATCCAATCCTGTTCGCCCCAGAGTTCCTGTCCTTGCCCGGCTTCTCGCTGTGGACCCCGCTTTGCCCGAGGAGGACTGTCTGCCGACCCTCAACTCAGGTCCTGGACCTCGCCCCATGGTAACCTCCCCCCTGGACCAGCACAGGACCATTGATCCATCTGACTGGCAGTGACTCTCCAGGGGACATTCTCAGCCCTACTGAGAGGCACCAGGAACTAAACCTGGGACCTTCTGCATGCAAAGTAGATACTCTAGCACTGAGCTAATGCCCTTCCAAAGAAATTTCCTACCACCAGAATGGAAAACTATGGACTGTAAACTTCAAATATGTGCTTCACAGCTGGTGCTCACATTGCAGGAATCAGAATATTTGGCTGAGGGAAGAAATTCTCCTAATCATTTTTGATGCTAGAAAATTACAGTTTGCATCACTTCTATTTCCATTAATAGAAGTCCTTTACAGTGGCTTGTGAAAGAATCTTCTCACCAATGGTGAGTCTAGAGAGATTATAATGGGGATGCTAAATACTCCTCTTCCAACAGAAAAATAAAACCAGGGCCAAAATATTAGCTTTCCCCAGCTAATACAGCCCACCTTCTGGTATTTGTATATTTCTGTATAGTTGATCTCTGTAAGATATGTCCCAGCTTTACCCTTATTTTAGAGTCAAGGAGCTTGGGATGGGTCCAATGGTAATGAAGCAGTTTTATTATAAACCATTGTTTATAAAAGAATGATTTAATACCATGAAAAAATATGTGTGCTGACGCTCAAAGCAATAGCAGTATCAGCAGCACTCAGAACAATTCTTTACCCAAAGGCTGTAAAGCCTCAAAACCACATAAACTGTTAGTGGTACATGAATTGTCACTGCCAAGATGTCCTAACTACTGTGCAACACATTTTTTAGTTTGTTTTTCATCAGGCAAGAGTTTGTGTTTTCTAGCTAAGGTTGTTCTGCTTTGCACTGGAACTTTCATCTATGATGTACTATGCAGGATGCCTCTGGTCATATACACCCTTTTAAACTGAATGGTTAAATAAACTAGAGGAGGAACACACCCAATACATTCATATTACAAAGAAAGAAATGTACCATAGCTTTGTGGGATGCATAATTGGGCGTAATGTGTTCAAGAGGACCCATAATTGCTGTTGATTTCTGCAAAATGTGGAGTAGCAGTGAAGAAAAGTGTCCCAGAATATGTAACTATGCACAAATATCCTGTCCTCACCTACTTAGGATTAGGGAGCAAAGCTTCTAAGAACTGATCCTAGGCAGTCTTCAATTCCAACATGAAAGCCAGGGTGAATTCACACAACCACACTTTACATGTGGTAAGAACATGGGTCATTTTTTTATCACAAACAAGCATTTCCTGCTACCTTTTATTAGATAATAATGGTGGTAACAATTTAATTATATACTACTTGATGGCAAAATGGGACGCAGGTGGCGCTGTGGGTTAAAGCCTCAGCGCCTAGGACTTGCCGATCGAAAGGTCGGCGGTTCGAATCCCTGTGGCGGGGTGCGCTCCCGCTGCTCGGTCCCAGCGCCTGCCAACCTAGCAGTTCGAAAGCACCTCCGGGTGCAAGTAGATAAATAGGGACCGCTTACCAGTGGGAAGGTAAACGGCGTTTCCGTGTGCGGCTCTGGCTCGCCAGAGCAGCGATGTCACGCTGGCCACGTGACCCGGAAGTGTCTCCGGACAGCGCTGGCCCCTGGCCTCTTGAGTGAGATGGGCGCACAACCCCAGAGTCTGTCAAGACTGGCCCGTACGGGCAGGGGTACCTTTACCTTTACCTTTACCTGATGGCAAAATAGGCTTCATAGCTGTTTTACAAGTATATAAACCAATTAAGTAAGTAGTAAAATATGAACATCTATAACTAAAATGCACATATTACGAAAGCTTTACCCATTCATGAGGGAGGAAGGTGGCATAAGGTTATACGTATGACCCTATACATGTACTGTAGTGGTTAAAGTATCAGACTAGGGCCAGGAAGAATCAGGGTCAAATCCTCACTTAGCCATGAAGCTCACAGGGCAAGCATGGGACACTCACTGTCTTCCCACCTTAAGGACTTCCTATGATTATTGTGAAGATAAAATGGAAGACTGGCGGGGAAGGGCATGTTTACCATCTTGAGCTGTCTGGAGAAAAGGCAGGGTAGATTTTTTTTTTTAACTAGGTCAGAACCCTTTCAGCTTTGCTATTCACAGAATCACAGAACTGTAGAGTTGGAAATGTAGGAATCCTTTGCCCAGTGTGGGCTCTAACCCACAACCCTAAGATTAATAGTTTTATATTGGTTTAATGGAGTCTTTGATTCCTTGCATTCTGAGGAGCCTGGCTAATATAACCAATGAAATCCTTCAATCTGAATGAGTTAAACATGAGCAGTTCTTATACTGGGAAGCAACTGACATGGGACATGGAAAATTCCATATTACACAATGTGGATTTTTTTTAAAAAAATTTTTTTTAAGTGCCTAGAAGATAATACTATAAATTTCAGTGTAATGCTGTCTGTCTGCCTCAACCACATTCCCCACTAAAACCACCACCCACTTTTCTAGGTGCTTTTCTTCTCCATAGCATATTTTGTAGCACTGCAGAATATCTTTCATACAGGAGGATCCCAAAAGGCAGAAAGATTTATCAGTTCTTCCCTACCCGCTCCTTTCCAATATGCAGAAGAATGTCAACTTGCAAGTTTGAAGGTTTTAATCAGATCTGAAGAAGGGGGGGGGGGGAATGAAAAGAACTTTGAACATGAAAGTCCACCGTGGAGCTTACTTTAATGTCGATATTATAAGACTCTCTGAAGAAAAGAGAATAATTCTCAAAGTGTGCAAAAAACAGTTGGCAAAGGGTCTTGTCCTTATAGCTATGGCATTGCCTGAATGTGTGATTTAGTTAAATTAGTCAAATGCCGAGCTTTCATCTTCTGAGCTCCAGTTTATACCTTTCTTAAGGCATTAATTAAAAGTGCCTTGACGTTCGGCTCTTCATGCAATTAAACTTGCACATACAAGAAGCATAACCCAAGGTAACTAGAAAAAAATAATAATGCAAAAGGCCAAACTCAGGCAGAACAAGGGGCAAAAAGAGAAGAAAAGACAGCACCAAACAAAGGTGTCTGGTACCTGATACTTAAATAAACTATAAAAGAACATTGCAGAGAGAGAGGCGTGGGTCTGTGGCAGAATGCACATCAGAGCTTAAAATGCTCATGAAGATTCACAACTGGAAAAGAACATAGAAAGCTTCCTTTTAACTGCTTCTCATTATTGGTTTAGTATTTTCTACACGGACTGGCCGTGGCTTTCCAGGGCCAGTCTGTATACACAACAGATAGCCAATGTGGTGCTCCTCTGATATTGGACTAGGGTAAAGGGACCCCTGACCATTAGGTCCAGTTGTGACCGACTCTGGGGTTGTGGCGTTCATCTCGCTTTATTGGCTGAGGAAGCTGGCGTACAGCTTCAGGGTCATGTGGCCAGCATGACTAAGCTGCTTCTGGTGAACCAGAGCAGTGGACGGAAACGCCGTTTACCTTCCCGCTGGAGTGGTACCTTTTTATCTACTTGCACTTTGATGTGCTTTCAAACTGCTAAGTTGGCAGGAGCAGGGACCGAGCAACGGGAGCTCACCCCGTTACAGGGATTCAAACTGCCGACCTTCTGATCAGCAAGACCCAGGCTCTGTGGTTTAACCCAGAGCGCCACCCACGTCCCGATATTGGACTACAACTCCCATAATTCCTAGTCATTGGTTATGCTGGCTAGGGTACCACATTGGCTACCTCTGGTGTGGAAGAGATGGAACTAAATATAACAATGGTCTGACTCAATTGTAGACGGTCTCCTCCTCACTAGAATCCCTTTTTTATTTCAGTGTTGATCCTGGGGTAGCAATAACAATAAGGGATTTAGAATAGGTTCCTTTCCCTTATCATCAATCAACCACAGTACCCTTTCCCCACACACAAAGGAGAAAGGAACAAACCTTCAAGAGTTGGTCACAGGAAGTCCTCAGACACTGAAACCTGTACAGAGTGCATTGTACTCTTAGAATTGTAGAGCTGGGAGGGACATCTAAGGGACATTCCACGCGTCATCTAAGGCCAACCCCCTGCAATGCAGGAATCAAGCTGGCAGCTTGCTGGTAGTCCTCGATCTACATTTGCTGCTGGATGGCCAAGACAGGATCTGGGGCTTGCACTGACTTTTTCCAACTTAAGTTTGTACAGCAGCTGCATTTTCTCCTGGAACTGAATGAACTGACCGTGGTTATCACCAGCAGCTTGTGCGGAATATTAGAAATAGAATTAACCATTAAAAACTTCCCTAAACAGGGCTGCCTTCAGATGTCTTCTAAAAGTCAGATAGTTGTTTATTTCCTGGACATCTGATGGGAGGGTGTTCCACAGGGCAGGCACCACTACCAACAAGGCCCTCTGCCTGGTTCCCTGTAACCTCACTTCTTGCAGTGAGGGAACCGTCAGAAGGCCCTCAGAGATGGACCTGAGCGATGGGGGTGGAGACGCTGGGCTGAGGTCGTAATGTGTGATACACAGGGCTACCATTAAAAAGTGAAAAATCTGGCAAAGAACATGTTGATGGGGGGGGGGGGTTTGTCATTATGAACATATTTTTTTAAAGAACTTCACTAGCTCACAGTATGTCCCGGTCCATTTAAAGGTAATACTTCTGAGCTACCAAGCCCAAATGCTTTTGGACCATGGTGCCTGAGCATGGACATTCACACTGGGGAGGGGGAGTTGTCCCCTAAGGTGAACCATAATCTTCAGAGCTTCAGCTTTCATTTTAAAGAAGAGTTCATTTATATCATCTGTGAAACTTAAGGTATGTGGCAACCACCCTGCAGATGTCCATATACCTGAGTGATTCTTGTGCAAACTGCAGCTGGAATCTTTGTTAAAGAACCCTTCTCCAGATGCTACCACATCCATTTATCAGGTGATTGTTTGTTGGGAAGGAGGTTTCAGTGGTTGATATGCATGGTTTCTTCTTCTTCTTCTTCTTCTTCTTCTTCTTCTTCTTCTTCTTCTTCTTCTTCTTCTTCTGGCGACACCAGGCAAACCCTGTTCTGTTTTGCTGACTTTTTAATATTTAACTTATTTTTGCTTACCAGCTAGTTTAATTTACTTTCATTGCTCTTTGTTTTGGCAGTACAATGTTCAAAATTGAACTTGCTCCTTTATTGTCTCTATCTCTCTATATATTTGCTGTTATATATTGTGACTTTTATGGACACAGGTGGCGCTATGGGTAAAACCTCAGTGCCTAGGACTTGCCGATCGTATGGTCGGTGGTTCGAATCCCTGCGGCGGGGTGAGCTCCTGTCTTTCGGTCCCAGCTCCTGCCCACCTAGCAGTTCGAAAGCACCCCTAAGTGCAAGTAGATAAATAGGTACCGCTTTATAGCAGGAAGGTAAACGGTGTTTCCGTGTGCTGGTGCCGGCTTGCCAGAGCAGCTTCGTCATGCTGGCCACATGACCCGGAAGTGTCTGCAGACAGCACTGGCTCCCGGCCTCTTAAGTGAGATGAGCGCACAACCCTAGAGTCGGACACGACTGGCCCGTACGGGCAGGGGTACCTTTATTGTGACTTTTACAATATTGCATGTTATGTATATGATATCTTATTTGTTCTTATCTCTCTTGAATATCATTTGTAGAAATATGGCATAATTATACTTTACAAACAAGTAAATAAAATGAAGAAAGTGGTTTCATTTTCAGGTTTTCCTTATCTTTGTCTATAAGAGGGATGGAGAACTTGTGGCCTTCCAGATGTTATCAGAGTCCAATTTCCATCAACCGGAGCCAGCAGGCCTAATGGCCAGGGATGATGGGAGCTGCAGTCCATCAAGATCTGGAAGACCGCAGGCTCCCCACCTCAGCCTATTTGGGGGTTTTCTCCTGGAGGTTTGAAACAGTAGACTGACAACTCTATTATACAGTCTGGAATGCAGATATCTTGATCATGAATTGCCTTAAATGAACATGAAACATTAGGGAAGGTGATTCTAGCTGACTTTTTCACTGCACCCACCAGAACCCTGCATTTCTA
This sequence comes from Podarcis gaigeae, assembly GCF_964106915.1. NCBI lineage: Eukaryota > Metazoa > Chordata > Lepidosauria > Squamata > Lacertidae > Podarcis > Podarcis gaigeae. The sequence goes on from NC_139677.1 coordinate 68,796,205, forward strand.
GTAGAGCTGGCCTGCTATTCACCATACCTGTGCAAAAATGGAAGTATCATTCAACAACTTATTCAATATCTTTCAAGTCAGTCAAAGTCTTCTCATAGGCGTTAATAAGGGCTGAACTGAGATCTGATATACGGTGAAAACTTTGATATCCTGTTAATTTTATCTCCGTACATTTTTAATGTTCTATCTACTATTATTTTCATTGTGATCGTCTCCAAGAATTTAACCGGATCAGATATTTATGTAGGTGCTACTCAATTATGCCCTTGGGAAGTGTGCTTAATGAATCACAATAAACTGCATTCCAAGCAAATTGTAATTACTGCCCAAGAGAGGGAACACCAAGAAATTGTTTCCTCTGTCATTTGTGGGAACTGGGTATTACTCTGCCTCTGATGAAGTAAAAGAAAATACGAATCAAGTAAGGTACATAGCTTCATATCCATGTGCCTAGATTATTATTATTTTTAAGTCACTAAGAAGGTTAAATATAAGGAGGAGTGCCCAGTGGTCTGGTAATTATGGTAACATGTTCTTTACAGGAAACCAGTTGAACATTTCCCAGCAAATTCTGGGCCAGCCTCTCATTTGACCTTATTTTCCCCTCTGAGTCACTCCAGTTATATTCTGTTGTGATTTTCTTTTAGATTTTTAACAGCCAAAACCAATGGAGAAAACTGACATGGGTCTTATCCATGACCAATTATTTGCCATCTGTTACTGATCTTTAAGATAGATGGTTAGATGTGGAGGCTGAATCTTCATTAAGGGTTGCCATACATATGGGATTTCCCGGACATACCTGGAATCCAGCTGTCTGAACAACTTTGGCCGAGAAAAGCTCAACCTTTCTGTCCAGATTTTCACTGTTTGAAATATGGCAACCCTACTTCAATGATGTTTGAGACCTAACTCTCCCTACATTCACTGCTTGGTCATGATAACAAGAAATACTGTGTTGATTTCTCAAATATTCATGGGACAAAATGTGAATATTTACCTATCTGTGATTTCAGGGCCATTCCCTCCCCCTTTTTCTGGAAAGTGTGCAAATACCTGGAGCAATAATTCAGGCCTATCTGGAATTCACCCAATGACAATTTTTGCAGCTATATTGTTTCCTGCACAGTTGAACAATTTGGTCCCCATGACCAATTTTAGAGGCTTTTTCGCTTGTAAGGTTTGAGGGAAAAGATGAATAAGGGAGGCATGTGATAGTGGTGTATCCAATTGTGCATGGTATAGAGAAAGTTGATAGAGAGAAGTCTTTTTCCCTTTCTCAAAGTTCAATGTATCAAAACAGATAAAAGGAAGTACTTCTTCCCAGAGTCAACTCTGACCATTGGCCATGCTTGCTAGAAATGATGGGAGCTGGAGTCCAACAGAAGCTTCAGGGCCCCAGGTTCCCAAATATTTGGGGGAAGGGGCATAGCTCAGTGGTAGAGAACCTGCTTTGCTTGCAGAACTCCCGACATCTCCATGTAGGGCTGGCTTGGAAAACCCCTGGCTTGGAACCATGGAGCCTGGATGGTTTGTAAGTGAAGACGATGCTAATATTGATCATGGAACAATTATCTAACTTGGTATAAGGCAGCGTCTCACGTCCCTTAGTGCCAAGTGTAATCCATTGCTCTCAATATGTATATGTAAACTTGTTTGCAGTTTTAATTTCAGGAGAAGAAATCGCCCCCTATCATCTGAATGGATAAGTATCCATACAAGATGAGTATCAAGCTCCTATACCTATATTTAAAAGATAGTAAATATCAAGAAGCCATTTGAAATGATGACTAAGCTTGGGCCTGAGGATATAGGCACAGGTGGGGCCATTTAGCATTCTGCAGTTAGCTGCACATAAGCCATGAATCAATCTACTTTTGGGATTAAGCTAATTTAGATTTGGCAGCACTTGTCCTGTTAATTTGTTTCCCAAACACACACACCAGTAGGTGGATTCATACTGAATTATAGATGAAATGGTTATTTCTTTATTAAATGAGCACGATCTGTTTCATTCTAAATTGTTTTTCTTAGGAACCAACCTGGCAAAAATCCCCTTGCAAACGGAATCCTCACCGAGTCTCCCTTTGCAATGCATTAAAGCTGACATCTCTAATTCATTAGAACACAGGAGAAGTAGGAACCGAACAAAAATACATATTAAGGTAGGGTCTGAAAATTACAGCCGAAGAAGAAGAAGAAGAAGAAGAAGAAGAAGAAGAAGAAGAAGAAGAAAAAGAAGAGGAAGAAGAAGAAAAGTACCCAGGTTCAGTCCTTGGAATCTCCAGCTAAAAATAGTAGTTAGGGCTGCCATTGTGCTTACAGTCCCAAATGTCTCTTACTCAATGGATGGCTGCATCATCTTGGCCTCCAGACTGCACAAAATTATAACTCACAAAGCTATTATTTTATTGTGTACTAATATTGCTTGTTTTTGCACTATTGCCCATTGCTTAGCCTTCATTCAGTCCATCCTTACTTTCCCTTTCAAGTGCATATTGGAAATTCATGATTTCTCAATGAACGACGCTATTCTATTTCAGCATATTGCCTTGGCTCCTCTTGCAATTTTGATTTTGGATGGTTTTTCCAAAGAAATATTGAGCATAACACTATGCATTTTTATTCATGTCTTAAACCTAATCTGAGAGATCTGAGTCCTAGGTGGGGGCCAAAGATGGACAAGCTGCCTCAGAAGGAATAATACCCCTCCCGTAACACACCATACACCACAAAAGGTGGCACTGAAGCTCTGATAAAGGGCAACATCAGTATATTCCACAATCTGTACACATAGTTTAAAAACAAGTATTCTAGGAGCTATTAAAGGGGTACAAATCCCTTTGCAGCTCTGTACACAAGTCTCAGAAGAACACATGCCGCAGAGGGAGTTGGATTCATTTGAAAATCCACCCCATGCTGAGGTTCTTTGAAAATCTTGGCCCAAAATATTATTTGGAAGTTTGATGCAGTTCTCTGTTTGTTTGTTTTAGATGTATTTCTACCGGGGGCAGGGGGTGGAAAGCCTTTAATGTCATTTTTCAAATCTCCTGCAGATCTGTGGATCAAGAGGTTACATCATGTTCTTCAGAACTGTTCCAAGCACCAGTGCTTAGTGAGTTAATCCTTCCCCGAATGCACGTTGATGTGTTTCGAATTAATGAACCTTTTTCAGGGTCCAAAGAAAATCCAGGCCAAAGTGAAAGTTCAGGGATGTTTGCAGACACCCCATATTGGGCTCAGCAGGAAGAGGAAGGTCAAAAGTTGGTACGAAATAGCTGAGAGATGAAGTAGAGAGGATCACAACTGAAAGAGGAAATGTTAACATTGCTTTGAAGGCTTGTTGCTTGATGACAATAAGATGATACTTTAAACAAGAAGTGAACATTTCTGGAGCAATGCCTTTGAAAGGATGTAGTATTCTTTCTCATCTTCCTCATAAGGTTTCTCAAGCCAGCCAGGGTTGTCTCCTGCTGACTCAAATCTGTATAGGCTTCGATCTCAGAGTAACTATCTGGGTCATGGGTTACCATGCTGATGTCCTCAAGATGTTTTGAACTACAACTCCTGAACTGGCTCAGCTCAATGGAAGTTGGAGTCCAAAAACCCCGAACGGCACCAGGTTTGCAATGGCTGATATGGGGCATTTGTTGACTGGGACATGACGATATTCAAAAGTCAGTAGTTGGGGTTGAAAGAGCCTCATTCAAGAACTAAAAGCACTTCTCTTTGATCTCTCAGCCACTTTTGACACTGTTGAGTACAGTATATTTCTGGGACCTCTGAGGGGGTTGCAGAAACCATACTGTAGTGGTTCTGCTTCTACCCCCAGGGCCATTTCCAGAAAGTAGTCATGTGAGGCTAATATTCAGCACCATGAGAGTTGCCTTGTGGTGTCCCACAGGGTTCCATCTTGTTCCCCATGCTATTTATATATCTATATGATGCCTCTGGGAGCAGTCATCAGCAGATTTGAAGCGAAGTGTTACCTAAAAAGAGCCGAGGTGTCCTTGTTTATGGGACACACACACACACACACACCTTGTGAGAGAGCCAGTGTGGTGTAGTGGTTAAGAGCGGTAGTCTCGTAATCTGGGGAACCGGGTTCGCGTCTCCGCTCCGCCACATCCAGCTGCTGGGTGACCTTGGGCCAGTCACACTTCTTTGAAGTCTCTCAGCCCCACTCAACTCACAGAGTGTTTGTTGTGGGGGAGGAAGGGAAAGGAGAATGTTAGCTGCTTTGAGACTCCTGAAGGGGAGTGAAAGGCGGGATATCAAATCCAAACTCTTCTTCTTCTTCTTGTTATGGTGGTAGGAAACATGGTATATGCTAGGACAGTGGTGGGCCCAGCAACTGCTCAAGGAGATTTCCTTCCTCCAAATGCTTGAATGCAGCACATTTCTGTGCTTCATTGAACCAGAAGTACACCTTCCTTCATGATACATACACCTGTCTTTTGAAGAGATGGATCCAACCACGTAGTAGTAAATAGCTGACAGTGAGCCCAGCAAACCATCTGCGGGGCTCTCTATTGATAAAGAAAAGAGAAAAGAGATCACACTGCTTTACTGCAGTGCAGTGTCTCTCCAAATTGACTTGGGATGCCCTTTGAGGAGTGTGGTTTACACAAAGCTAAGCGTGTCTGTTATTTTCAGATGATTTACTTGTCACAGTTGCTCATGACATAAAAGCCAACCATCAGTCATTAGAGCAGAGGGTTTTTTAAAAAAATAAATAAATAAATAAATCTCAGGGTATTATGTATTGTGTTTAGACAGTGAGAACACGCTGCTATTATTTATTCATCTTGCTGTAAATTATTCTCATCAAAATGAACCCAAGTCACGTAAATGCTGACTTGGAAAGTAACGGCTGGCCCTTTGGCTACTCCCACGGCATTTATTTACCTTTTTAATCAATTTGTTCTCCTACAATTGAAAGCCAAAGATTAACAGAGTCGAGGTGTCTTAAATCAGTGTCCTGCAATGAAACAGCACAGTGAAACATTTATTATGTCAGGGGTGAAGTCACAGCCTATAAATTGTTGGTGCCTGAACATTATTTCGTTATTCAAGCGTTAGGCTTAAGCCGGCCTGTTCAACGATACCCTACAGGAAAAAGAAAGAAGTCCTTTTCTTGTACTTAAGATCTGACAGTATGGCAGTGCAAAACAATCTTAAGCCTGACTTGGATGTAGGTTGACTTACAACTGGACTTACTTCCTTTTACAGTCTGGCTCTTTCCATCAAAAAGTGCAACAAAATGGCAGATACCAAGATTCTGGCTGTGTTCATGGTCTACCTTCAAACCACACTCAAAGCCTCCCCCCTACCAAGAATTCTGGTAACTGTAGTTTACTCTTCAGAAAGTTATAATTCTAAGCACCCTTAACATACTATAGTGCCTAGGACTGTACCACTTTAGCAGTCATGGCTTCGCCCAAAGAATTTGGAAACTGTAGTTTGTTCAGGATGCTGGTAATTGTAGCTCTCTGAAAGGTCTCCTAAGAACTCACAGCACCCTTAACAAACTACAGTTCCCAGGATTCTTTGGGGTAAGCAATGGCTGTTAAAAAAGATACAAGAGTGCTTTGACTGTGGATGACGTTAGTATTGGGCGCTGGTTAGGGTGTGCCCCACCACAGGTACCTGGTGAAGGCAATCCTAAATGGTGATGCTAAATGTAGGTTTGGTGGCTGAGCTGTGACAAGCTCTAGATCAAATTCTATCCTAAAAAAATGGCCACTGCAAATGCTGATGCCAGTGCAGGACATGGTCCTATGGCCAAAAAACAAAAATGCAAAACTTGAGCATTTGAATATTTCCCCATCTGCATAGTTATGTCTCTGTGTCCACTTTTTTTGTAGACTCACCAGTTTCATAGAACATAGGTCCAGGAAAAGAAGAAGAAACAGAGTGTTATTAACATAGACTAGGAATTAATGGACATGGCTAAGTTAGGCCCAATAATTTTAATGGGTCTATTCTAAGTAAAACTTAGTTGAAAACCAACCACAGTCTTTTAAGTGACAGTTTCCATAAACTTCCAGAAATAAATCCAGAGTCAAACTTATGCATCCACTTAAATTTAATGTGAGTGTAAATGTGGCTAGAATTTGATGCATGTCCTCTCTTTCAAATAATCATTCATCTGGGCACTAAACTATTTCCTATAAACTTAAGCCCATCCCTCTTCTCCTTGTCTTTCATTTTCATTCTTTACATCTATATAAACAAACAATTAGGGCATCTATTATCCAATCCATATCTTAGTTTTGTCACTTTATTATTATTATTAATATTCTGTTGGGAGCTGCCCAGAGTGACTGGGGAAACCCAACTGGATGGGCGGGGTATAAATAATAAATTATTATTATTATTATTAAGTTATCCAAAGTTATCCAAGGTTTTGATTATCAAAATCCTCCCTACATTGATAGAAACTTATATAAACAGCTCAAGGCTCCTGTCACCTGCAAGCTTTATTAATATATTTGATACACACTTGATTAAAAAAAACCTTGTCTTGTTTGTTAATCTAGATAACTACAGTATTATGTATTAGAGCCACACTATTATCATCCATTTGCAGCCAGCTTTTATATAGCAAAGCAGTTACCATTTGATTTTAAAAAAACAAAAACGGTTCTGTTAGTTGGCCAGGTACTGGACAGCTTTATTAGAGTAAAATGTGGAGCTGTATGCTTCCTTTTAACCTTTTCACTATTATTTTAGGTCTCCCTGACTTTAGGGAGGGGAAGGAGGGAGGGAAAGGGGAGTTTTCTGTCTGTCTGGAACTTCACCAGGGATCTCTGAAGCAAAGCAGTTCTATCCATCACATGCCCCTTGAGCACACTTGTAATCAGGATGTGGTATCTCACACTGAAAAGAAATACTTCAAACAAGGGGGGGAAACAAAAGCAAAAAGTTGGTCGCCCAGATTACTCTCCATTCTTATCCATTGGAAATGAACACATCAGGAAACTTGGCTGAGGCAATCATTACAGATGTTGATTCAGATCCTTTGACCTTGGCTATAGTTACCTTAACTTGTGACGCTATGTCCATAACTATACTTTTAACATTAAATTCTATTTAGTTTATAACTGCTGCTCCTTTGCTTTTCCCCATTAGCTGGTCACAACTGCATTTTCAAGACTTTTTTTTCTATTTTAGTCCCACACTTACTTCTTACTTTAGAGGAAGTACAGTGAGCCCCTGTCTCCTGGTTAGCAGGTTTGGAGCAGTGATACATCGCTTTTTGAAGCAAAGATTTTATTTATAACTGCAGACAGTGACCTTCAAGCCCCCTCTCTCCAGTCCCCTACCTGCAAGATTCTTTCAATATTCTCTATATTCCACTGTGGCTAGTCATTGAGTTTGAAACCCAAATATCTCACAGCCCACATCCAATTTAAATTGAAGTTTTCTTCCCTGCCTGGCTCGTCCCTGTGGGAGAGTCTCCAGAATGTCTGCTCCCCAGCTATAATATCACATCAGCAGTTATCTGTTATGTTTTATAAGCCACGTTGGGAGTTTAATTGGGAATTTTAATGGCTGACCATAAAAATATGTTGTTATTATTATCTGCTACTATATATTTTGGAAAGTTCTCTCTCTATCTGCCCATCTGCTCTCTACACATTTGGACACCTCTTCAGATATCATAACTAAATTCTATATGGTCAAAGAGCAGGTTTTCTTCTGTCTTCAGATACAATTGAATGCTATTTTGCACCAAACTGGTGGACTGAATCTTGAAAGATTCAGTCCACCAGTTTGGTGCAAACTCCACTGATGTTAACCACTGGTTTCAAAACTGCACTGATTTTCAAGGGCTTCTTTGAAGCCTGGAGGTGGTTGGAGGATGGATGGTGGCTAACATATTGAGGTTGAATCCTAACAAGACAGAAGTACAGTGGTACCTTGGATTAAGTACTTAATCCGTTCCGGAGGTCCGTTCTTAACCTGAAACTGTTCTTAACCTGAAGCACCACTTTAGCTAATGGGGCCTCCTGCTGCCGCTGCACCGCCGGAGCACAATTTCTGTTCTCATCCTGAAGCAAAGTTCTTAACCCGAGGTACTATTTCTGGGTTAGCAGAGTCTGTAACCTGAAGCGTATATAACCTGAAGCATATGTAACCTGCGGTAACATTGTACTGTTTGGGGGGGGGGACAGAGGGTGGGCTGGTGTGGAGGACTCCCTGGTCCTGAATGGGGTAACTGTGCCCCTGAGGGACCAGGAGCACAGCCTGGGAGTCATTTTGGACTCGCAGATGTCCATTGAGGCACAGGTCAATTCTCTGTTCAGGGCAGCTGTTTACCAGCTCCATCTGGTATGCAGGCTGAGACCCTATCTGCCCACAGACAGTCTCGCCAGAGTGGTGCATGCTCTAGTTATCTCTCGCTTGGACTACTGCAATGTGCTCTATGTGGGACTACCTTTAAAGGTGACCCAGAAACTACAATTAATCCAGAATGTGACAGCTAGACTGGTGACTGCAAGTGGCCGCTGAGACCATATAATACCAGTCCTGAAAGACCTACATTGGCTCCCAATACATTTCCAAGCACAATTCAAAGTGTTGCTGCTGACCTTTAAAGCCCTAAACGGCCTTGACCCAGGATACCTGAAGGAGCGTCTCCACCCCCTCATTCAGCCTGGACACTGAGGTCTAGCGCCGAGGGCCTTCTGGTGGTTCCCTCACTGTGAGAAGTGAGGTTACAGGGAACCAGGCAGAGGGCCTTCTCGGCAGTGGCGCCCTCCCTGTGGAACGCCCTCCCACCAGATGCCAAGGAAATAAACAACTATCTGACTTCTAGAAGACATCTGAAGGCAGCCCTATTTAGGGAAGTATTTAATGATCTTTTTGATCTTTTATTGTGTTTTAAATATCCTGTTAGAATATTTGAGTGGCTGGGGAGGCCCGTCCATAATAAATTAATAATAATAATAATAATAATAATAATAATAATAATAATAATAATAATAATTCCCAAGCAATGCCGAGTACAAGGCAGCTAGTTAAGATTACTTTATTTTTCATTTTAAATATTAATTGAGGTAGTGAATGAAGGTATATACAGTATTTGAATAGAATTTAAGTACAACATATAGGGAGGAAAGGAATCGTTCTTTTTTAAAAAAATAATTTTTATTAACTGACCAATCAAATCAAATCACATCACATAAATTCCGAATTACAAAGCCAAATTTTAAATTTTTGTTAGGGAGACCCATATTTCAAGTTCCGAAGGGGGATTCCGATCATCTTCTTGCTGCTGCATTAATATCCACAAATCTGTCCAAATAATGTTCATAATTATATCCAGTCTTATCTTGCTGTTTCCACATCTCATCTTGTTCGTATATTTTTCTTTTTTTCTTTATGATCTCTTCTGATAATCTCCTTAAGCAGGTAAACACCAATTATAATCCTGTGTGAATTTTTCCGTTCGTCCAATCGTCATATCAAGATGGTTTCCATATATCATCACTTTCATAAATAACAGCAGTCTTTCCATCGTTAATCTCGCAAATCTGTCGCTCTTTAGTCCCTCTGAGGAGGCTCACCCACAATATAAAAACAGCTCTGTTCCTCCTCCCAGACTTAAGTCTTCCGACAGAACTTGCCAAAAAGGCAACAGTATTTTTTGCTGCGTCATTCCAAAGCTCTTATACTTTCCACGATCTTCTTAAAACATGCTTTGGTTAGAAAATTATCTCCACACAGTCTTAAATCCACAGCTTAAGTCATTTAAACGGCATTTCTGACTTGTGACTTGTGTGTGTGTGTGTGGGGGGGGGGATTCTTGGTTAATCACATAGAGAAAAGAAAGGAAAGTTTTCCCCCTCCCCCATCTAGTCCCGTTACTGAACATACCGAGCCTTGATGTGTCTTCTCATGATTTATTCTTGTTCCTCTGACCCGTCTTGTTTATCAGAGATCTCTTCAGTTAGCAGTCTTTACTCCCTCTTCTTCCTTGAAATATGTGCATTCGCTTCCTCCTAATTGTTTCTTTTGAAGTTGCTGCAGCTAGAGGCACGAATCAGAGTCAGCGTTCAGGAGCGCCGAGATCCGCACAAGGGCTTTCTGCCTAGGGCCCCCACCCCCAGAAATTCGGGGTGGTATAGGGCACAGCAGGCAAGGGCAGTCCCCTCCCCCAGGCTTGGGGGGGGGCAGGGAGGCTGTTTACTCCCATCACAGCCTCTTAATTACCTTGTGTGGGTCGGAGATATGTTATTGTCAGCCATCTTCTGCTGCGCCCCAGTGGCCCCTTGGAAAGGAATCTTTCTTAAAGGTTTCTCATAACAAGATAGTATGGCAAATGGGTGGAGGGAAAGCCACCCACATTGTGTGCCCCACTCAGTAACACATCAGGACGCCCTAGAAAGCACTGTTATAATGTAAGGAGTGCATAAAGTTGAATCTTAAGCATCATTCCATTTCTTGTCCACAGCCATCTTTATTCATGATTTCCATTTTTCAATGAAAAGTCCTTGTATGTTACAATTGTCTAATGGAGAAACAAGATGTTGGCATCTTCTGTGTCAGAGGTATGGGAACTGTGACCCTCTAGATTTCGATTCCAACTCCCATCAGCTGCAAACAGCATGGCACATGGTCAGGGATGATACGGGTTCTAGTCCAACAAGATTCAGAGGACCAAAAATTTCCCACTCCTGTTCTAAGCCTTGCTAAGCATGGATCCTTCATTAATACTGTTAATAGTGCTACCCCTCTCTGCCATCAAACAAAGATCTGCCCATTGACCTGTGGATTCTCCCGCCCCGCCTAAACAGCGTTTCAGCTCTGAACTATCTGAGGTTTCCTGCCACACTTTTCATTGCCTAATATATTTTCCACTTAACATGGTGTTAATGTGCTGATGTCAGACAGGAAGTCCACAATCCCTTCTGAACTCTGTCAAAAAAATCTCATTTAATGATTCATTTACACCCCCCCCCCACACACACCACAATTTCTTCTAATAACTTTGATCCCTATTCTTTTAACCGGGAACATGACCTTTGAAGAAATGATTTGGACAGCAGCAGCAGCAGTTTATAAACAAGCTCACTAATAAGTTACACATTTGAAAAACAAATACTTTGGGATCGTTAGTTTATTTGTGAACAGTGGCTAAGTTTGGGAGGAAGGCATCCCACTCTGGCCACTGGGCTGTGATAAAATAAGCAAGACAGAATTCTACACCATCTTCAAAACAGACACGAGCTGTAGGAAATAAACCTGAGATTGCCTTTTCCATGGCCTGAAATGACCTCTATTCCTGGGGATTGAAGTGCATACCAGAAAATGCCTTCCCAGACATCATTAGGACATGTAGCATGAAAATGACACAAATCAAAAGAAGGCAAGGAAATGCAGCTAAGATGTACTAAATAATTTTACTTAGGAAGAAGAAAACGGTGTTATATTACACTGCAAGCAATATCTCCTTCCTCCTTGTTAAAAAAAATCCGTCACCACTTTCTCACCTCACCTCCCTTTTGAAGAACTACATACTCCCATGGAAACCTACTGTTCCACTGATCAAGGAGCAGGTACCGGTATTTTCATAAAATTCCATATGGTGGTCATAATAACATAGAGACAGGGCTTGATAAAGGATAATGTGAGCATTAAGCTATAAAGTGGAAGCTGGCTGGCCTCTTTGAGAAAGCTGAGAGATGGAAGAGACTGTCCAAATCAGAAGAAGAGGTCCAAGATTTGGGGAGTACATTGGTAACTTGGTTTTCAAACATAATCTGTTCTGGAAGACTGTTTGACTTCCAAAACATTTGAAAACCAAGACACAAAGGGCGGTCTGCAAATTCAGTAGAGAAAATTGGAAAAAAAACCTCAGCGGAAGCTGTTCGACTTCTGAGGCGTGTTCAAAAACGGAAGCATTCACTTCCGGGTTTTCGGCGTTCAAAAACTGAAACGTTCGACTTCCGAGACATTCAAAAACCAAGGTACTGCTGTAGTAGTAGCATTCTGCCCATGCCATCCAAATTTACAGCAGAACCACTGCAGCTGATGCCTGCCCTCGCCCTATTGTGTTGGAACTGTAACCCACTATTTTAAATTTCCCAGAATGCCTCTGACATAGTATCACTCAGGTATATGCTATCTCAGGTGGCCTGGGCAAAATTTGAATGGTGGCTCACTACCTCTGTCCCCAGGTACCACTGAGGTAGGAGGCGATCTACCAGACAACACTGTTTCCAGGGCACACCCAGGCCCGGAGCCAGTCTTGAAAATGTCAATAAAAACTGGCTTTATTTTACATAATGGGAGTCCAGTCCAACTTGTCCCCCACCCGCCTCATCACACATTCTATCTGGAGGGCAGGGAAGCCCTTTGGACGCTCGGAAAAAGAAAGAATAGAGCTGTACTTTGCATTTCCTCACTACAGCCTGACAGAAAATCTCTCCAAGGGCTTCTGGACTCAGCCTCTCACACTTTACTTTTCCCTCGCTGCTCTGCCATGTCTCTGTCTGCTGATGTCAGTTCTGAAGCTTCGTCTGATTGCACATGCGAGTGCAAGGAAGGGGACTGGCTGACAAAAGGTATGAAATAAAAAGACAAAAGGGACGTGGAAAGGAGGAAAGTAGCACATTCTTGCAGACAGGACTGACAGATTTCATCCTGTGAAACAGAGAGGGAGGGAATGTGGGTCTAGCAGTGAAGCTTATAGGAAAGTTACAAGTTTATCCAGCACAGCATTCTTCATCCTCAGATCCCCAGATGCTGTCGGACTACAACTACCATCATCTCCAGCCAGCTTAGCCAGTGGTCAGGGATGATGGGAGTTGCAGTTCAACATCATTTGGGACCTCAAGGTTGAAGTGCACTGAAGATGTGTAATCATAATTGGACTTTCATACAAAGTGTATATATCTTATATCTTAAATTCTTATGTTGACTGACAAATAGCATCCTGAAAATCAGATTCATCCCCATATTAAGTAGACTTAACCTGCTCTCCTGAGACTTGAGACAGCGTCTCTGTGGAGCTGCCCCACACTTAGAATGAAAATGTTGCTGATTTTCAGATATGCACAGAACAGAATGAATTGCAGATGTCATCTCTGATAAATGATCATAGCTGGTACCATTTGCTTTGTATATAGCTAAGAATTATCCATCTTTCCACCCATCATTTATAACTCTGGGATCACTCATGTGTTCCATTGTGCCAGACATTCCATTCCTAACCCATTTTTAAATAACATTGGATAGCTAGTTCAATAAGTATTTTAGCATGAGATGGTAAATGCATAATGACATGAAATTGGAGAAATCTGACACATTAGTGGTGTTGTTCTTGTACTTTGTGGCAAGGCATCAGATTGAAATATTAGTCCATAGGCATGACTTTGAATGCATTATCTTTCAAATATAGGATTTTGCACCATGTTTAAAACAAAACAAAAAGTTTACTGTCTTTTAAAATACTTTATTTAGTTGCTAGATTTAGTCACTAGCTTCTTGGCAGGTGAGCTCTTATTGTTTCCTGGGAGGGAGAGCAGATGCGGTGAGGGGATGGTTAGGTTGGCACTGTGCAAACCTAAGGTATGTTATGGGGCTTTATAACAACTCACTTGATGTTAAAGGCATTGAAAATGAAATGAAGGGGTTCTAGTGATTAAGATAAATAAGAGTATAAAGGGAGGGATAAAGGATGAAAATAAATAATGAATGAGCTTGCTGAACTAATTTTTAAAGTGGAATACAAGAAAGGAAGGTGGGTGGAAGTAAGGAAAATAAGGTTTTGAAGGTTATTAAACTGAAAAAGAGTTTTTCTTTTTTATGCTAAATTTTCTTTTTTATGTTTTTCCTTTTTCTGTTTTGTCTGTATTTTTGATGTTTGTTGTTTGTTGTTTTTTGAGATTTCTGTTGATTGTTAATCTTTTGTAAAACTTAATAAAATATCATTTTTTAAAAAAAAATATAACAACTCACTTGAGGGCCCAGGGAAAGAAGATTCTGTGACCTCTTCAAGCTTAGCTATTTAATTTTAGTCTGAAGAGAAAGACCATAGAGTCTACTCTCCCATTTTTTTTATTTCTGTGTAATGATCAAAGGGAGATGGGAGGCCAACATGGAAGGACACGTGTGGAGAATTTGTGGCAAATTCCACACATATGTGACTTGCTGGCAGGTTGTGTTTGTGTTTGCAAGTTCATCGTCACTTGTGACCTTCAAGGAGGAAAAGTACCAATGCATCCATTTTTTGCTGCATCAGTTAACATGCAATGTGCCTCTTTTCTAGGATGTCTCCACATGGTGCAATGTTTACCTCAGAGCTCAGATGTGCTCCATTGCATCTATTCTAACTGCTATGTTAGAATCTTGGCTTGTGTAAGCTAGCTGTGAGGGATTGCCTGGGTCTGGTTAATGTCTCACTGTGAGAGGGAATGGAATCTTTCACCTTGAAGGAGAGGGTAGCACCCTAACCCTGCCCAAAAAATGCCCTACTGGGATCCAAAGGTACTGGACAACTATTACCTACGTAGTTGTGAATATCCCTTTTTGTTACTGGATCTCAACTCTTTGTTCCTTGGAGTTGTGTCTGTCCCCTTTGTTGTTTGGATTTGGGAATCAGCTATAATAGTTTCTGTTTACCCAGCTTTTTCAGTAGGATCTTGTAAACTTTGCCCTGAACACTAGTGCATGGATTTGTGTCTTTTATGCAAGTGCTTTTTTCTAAAAAAAAAGTTTAAGGGTACTCTCATTTTGACTCAAGAAAATCACAATTTTATAGTTCAAATTGGGAAAAATAAATACAGGAAATGGACAAAAGTACAAAGAACATGCATTACATCATATTACATAGCTGACAGCTCACAGTAACTTCCACATTGGCATGAGCTTGTGTGCACTAACATCTTCCTGATTCCACATTCCACACTGCTTCACACATTAAACGGTTGCTTCTGTCTGAGACTCGGGAAACACTGGGAAAGGAAATGAATCCGCCATAGGAGGTGGAAACAACGACACTGACCAGACACTGTGCTAGATTCCAACTCCTACTCCACACATTAAATGCTCACTTCCATCTGAGACTCAGGACACACGGTGACAGGAAATGAGGCTGCTATCAGGGGTAGCAATGGAACTGACGATTCACTGTGCTAGGTTAGGTTCACAAAATGTTTAGGGGTACGTGTCCCCCCAGGAAAAACAACAACACTGCTTTTATGAATATTTAAGTTCTATGTTAATTTTAACCATTGATGTAATTCTGTTGTCATCCATTGTTCTACAGCACCCTAGGCTCTGTTGCAGAAAAGATTATTAATAAAAGTTGATGTTGTTTTCACATCCTAAATGTTTCAGACTAGGGAAAACATAGCTCCAGGGCATTTTAGCCCCCAGGGATATTCAAGACTCCTTCTCTCAATATTCAACTTTCATTTTAAAAAGTAATCCTTTGCCCTTTTATTTGGGAGGATAAAGGGAAGAGTTATGCAACATTCTATGCAACTGCACACTAAAATGTAATACAGTCAAAGAACTTTACATAAAAGAGCACAACTGTGTGTGTGTTCTGGATGTCCTGCAATTCACCCTCCGTCCCTCAGGCCCCCTTGGCATAATAATCCTGACTACAGACCTGCTTTAGGCTGCCTGGTGTATCCACTGGTACATTCAGTGAAGGACGCTGATGGGGGTCAATGGTGGGGCACATACAGGCTGCGCAGTACACACAGTCATTTCCCCATTGTCAGTGTGGAGTCGTCCTGGGGAAAAATGTATCTGCCTTTCCAGAAAAAGAACAGAATGGAGCTGCCATTCTTATATTTCCCCTGGAACGTAAGC
Organism: Podarcis gaigeae; assembly: GCF_964106915.1. Taxonomy (NCBI): domain Eukaryota; kingdom Metazoa; phylum Chordata; class Lepidosauria; order Squamata; family Lacertidae; genus Podarcis; species Podarcis gaigeae. The sequence continues at coordinate 68,812,039 of NC_139677.1, forward strand.
GGAGACTATATAATCATGTCTCTGTTTTGTACTCTGCCAAGTGCTCCATAATTGCTAAGTAAATGCAAAAGTAGCATTCACAGGAAATGGTTGGAATAGAACACTATTTTAGTTTCCCAGGTTGTCAACAATTTCAGATCAAAAAACCCGGAGACATTAAAGTGATATAGAGACATGGATGCAGATTACAACAAAGTCAGAGTATGATGGATGGACATTTGCTTTGTGATTTCTGTGAAATCTATGTGCGTAGCTTTCATTTGCAATTGACATAATGGGAACATTTTTTTGCCTGATCTGTTACTAGCAATAGATCTAAGTCACAGCATACTACAGAGTCCCTGTATTCTAATAAGCATTTCCTTCCGAGTGGCAATTCTATTCTCCTGCGAATTTTGAGAAGTATGCATCATATCAAAGGATAAGAATGTGCCAGTACTTTTCTCTGGCCACAAAAGGTGAAGGTTTTTCCCCCCCACCCTGAAGAATGTCAGGTCACACCTGCTGGCACACATGAGAAAGAAGAAAAGGAAAAGCTTGAATTGTTAGCAGTGGACTGAAAAAACACACAACCCCACACCGTGTGTGTGTGTGTGTGTGCAAAATATACTGTTGCTAGAAGTTCACTTTTGCCTTAGATAGAAAAGTGAGGAAATGCTTAAATCTCAGAGTCATGGGTTAAAGTCCTACATTGGGCAAAGTCCTACATGGGTTAAAGTCCTACATTGGGGGTTGGACTAGATGACCCTCATGGTCCTTTCCAACTCTACAATTCTCTGATTCTATTCCATTGGTGGGTCAGAGGCAAATTTGGGTAGAGTAATTAATGTAAAGTTTACTGTGTTACAGTGGACTAGTTTCTTCACTCACTCACTCACTCACTCACTCGCTCACACATCCCTCTCTATCTTCTATCCAGGCAAGCAACAGGCTTGTCAAGGACACATCCCAGCCAGGCAAAAACATCTAAGGAGTTTGCAAAGCAGGGCCAGTAGGGAATGTAGCTGGAGAGGGGTGTGACCTAGGGAGGGTCTCAATGGCTATATGGAGAAGCTTGGAGGGCTGCATTCAGCCCCATGCCTGAGGTTCACTATCCTTGGCTCAGTACAACATCAAATCTGGGTTAGGGTGTGGAGGATGCAGGATGATGGCCGGGCTGCCAACACAGTGGTTTCTGTTGCAGTGGCAGGAATGAAAAAAACTCTTAGAAAGATGCTATGTTACTGTAACTAATAGCCCTAAATGGTGAATGTTTGTCTAGGAGTATTCACTAATCATAGCTACTAAAAAGTAAAGGTAAAGGATCCCTGACAGTTAAGTCCAGTCACTAATGACTCTGGGGTTATGGCGCTCATCTCGCTTTACTGGCCGAGGGAGCAGACATTTGTCTGCAAACAGTTTTTTCCGGGTCATGTGGCCAGCATGACTAAGCCGCTTCTGGCAAACCAGAGCAGCGCACGGAAACGCCATTTACCTTCCCGACGGAGCGGTACCTATTTATCTACTTGCACTTTGACGTGCTTTCAAACTGATAGGTTGGCAGGAGCAGGGACTGAGCAACGGGAGCTCACCCCGTCACGGGGATTCAGACCGCTGACCTTCTGATCGGCAAGCCCAAGGCTCAGTGGTTTAGACCACAGTGCCACCTGCATCCCTAATCATAGGTACTAGGGATATGGTTACTGTTTCTTTACAAACCTGTGAATGCCCTTCAGACATTGCAGAAATTGTTCAAATCATGGCAGAGGTGCAAGGACACAGTTTTGCTTGTACCACGTGAAGGAGGCCTTCAACAAAACACTTTGATGGTTCCTTTTCTTCCTTGTTATGTTGCTCTCGTTAATTAATTCTAGCTGAATTTATTCAAGACCAGACTAGGAGGATTTATTTAAGACTGGTTCCTCCATTGCTGCCACTGCAACATCTGTTATATTGCATTAACTACACTACATGCTGAGTGTAATGTCTGCAGAATGGCTTATTGGCAAGCTGTTAATAATCATCCCAGTGTCTCATGCATCCCAATGCTGTGTGTGTTTACCCAGATATAAGTCTCATTAAGTTCAATGAGACTTACTCTAGAATCCCATCCTTAGTTTGTTCCAGCTGATGGACAGCTTGTTTTGGACCAACCAATACTGAAAATATTGGGAATGATTTTTCAAGTTACAGAGAACTTAGCTTCAGGTGTAAACATTGAGGATACGTCCAGACTATCGGCATTTTGCGGGAAAAATTCAAGCACATACTGGGAGATGTAGGTTTGTGCAATTAAAGCTGATGAAAGCACTCTGTCACCCTATCACAACAAATCCACTTGAAAAAAAGGAAGACTTCATGGTTAGGAAAAGGATAGGGAAATGCACTGAAAAGTGTTGAATGGGTGAATGATTTAATGGGAAGACATATAAACACTTCACAAGCAAATCAGGATGGGGACGGTTTGTTAAGGGTGCTGGGAATTTTATCTTTGTGATGGGTTTCCTAACAACTCTCAGCACCCTGAACAAACCGCAGTTTCCAGTATTCTTTGGGGGAGTACATGATGATTAAAGTCATATAAGAGCACTTGTGTGGATGTGACCTCAGTCTGGAATGAAACCAGTGTGGACAATACTCACATTTGCCTAATAATTAATTGCATAAGCTATTGCATAGTTCAGGAATCCCCATGCTGATAGCAGAGAAAATGCATAGCAAGCCTTTGATTTTTTCCCCTCCCTATTTTCTTCCTTCGTGTTTTAGCCAAAGAAAGAAATAAACATTTACTAATGTATGTAGTTAAACAGAATAGTGCAAATCATTCTAAAGCCTGGGAAGCATTTGGGTGTTCTTATTAACATTTCTAAAAATAAATAAATTAGAATGTCCCTATTTTCATGTAGAACGCGCACCTGGGTTAGTTAATCTGGAGTATAGTGAGTTACTTTTTTTTGGCCTGTTTGTCATGCTCATCTTGTGAGGTGAGTAGGATAGATTTGTCCTTTTTTTTATAAATATTGATGGATGAGCATTTTTAGGTACCTTGTTTTATTATTGTTTAATATGCTGTTGTAATTGTTTTTCATGTATTTGCATCTTATTTGCAAGTCAGCTTGGGACACTTTTGTGTGTGAAAGTGGATGAATAAATGCAATAAATAAATAAATACAAATACAATAAAACATCTGGAGGTTTTGAGGCGCTGTGCTAGTAAATGTGGACAAAATACTGAAATGGGACTGATTGATTAGGCAGATAAAAAAAATGTTGTTCTATTTCAGGGCCTGAAGTTTTCGATGTCAAGTTTGAGACTTGCCAGGGCCCTGAAAAATGCTGTTTTACAGATGAAAGGATTTTCTTGTGCCAGATGGATATTTGGGATTAAGCAACTTTGTCATTTTCTGCCTCTTCCATTGAGACATCAGAAGGCAGCCACTAATGAGAGAGCCTGTTTGCTAGTATGGAACCCAGAAAGAAAGATATACGTTTTCTAGAAATGTTGAAGTCACCAGCTTTTCTCTATCAATGCCAGATTTCGTTATATCCTTTGTGCTGTAAAATAATATGTGAAATAGACCGGCCCTGACATTCCAAGATCACATTTGCAAGAAGCGTTGGGAATGTATACCTGCATTGATATATTTATTGATATTAACTGCTATGTTTGCTAAATTCTCACTGGGAAAGCATCGGCCTTAATCTTGCCGCTTTAAGCTGCATCTTATCTGCAGAAGTGATAAGTCTGTATAATTATTTAGATGCTGATTTGTTTAAATATAAAAGGAAACACAATCTCTTCTTTGTGTGTATGTGTGCACCCTGTCACATTTTGTCATGATTCTAAGTACATTTAACAATATGAGGTTAAAAGGGGTTAATGGTGTATCTTGCTTTAACTCAGTTTACCACATAGCTGGTTGCAGCTAAGCGTTCACACCTGTTAAGGTCAGCCAAACTGCGATCTTGACATGGAATTAACAGCCAGCCCTCTCTATTGTATCTCGCTCATACACCAGGCTTCTCCCCCCACCCTCCCCTCCTGACAACTGTGTTTTAGAAACAACTGAAACTAATGCAGAAAATACATCCAAAATAACCCTGATATAAAATGGGATAGATTAAGTTAAGCCTTTGACCTTCAGAATGAAAGAAAGCAAAGCTAGATTAGATGCCACAGATTTGAGGCACAAAGATTCTGCTTTTCAACTCATTTAATTTATTCTTTCATTAAACTCCCCAAGGTAACCTCCGTCGGTGCTGTCTATGAAAACGAAGACATTTATGACGAGGAAAGGAAAGATTTTGAGAGGAAAGAAAGCTACTTAGCGCTATGCGCTCACACACGCACACACATACACTTTCATTCGTACATATTTTATTTGTGTCAGTCTTTTCCCCCACCACCTTTGCTTTCTCTGACATTTAATTAACCAGATGCCTGTGATGTCAAAACAAACATAAAATATGGCTGCTTGCAGGGAATATGAACCTAATTAAGACGAAGTTTTGGACAAAACATGAGACAAGTTTTGAATTCTCATCAGGTTCTAATCCACTTTATAAAACGTTCCCAGATGTTTGCGAGCCTCCAAGACCATCTTTGTATCTGGCAAAGCTAATGCTTATACGGAAAACTACAATATTAATCATCTTTGGAAAAAGGTGATTTTATTTGGAACATCAGGCCATGATCGTTGCTGGCATGACTCCATAGATTTAAGTGTATCTCAGGGTGGTAAGGATTTGAACCGCCATTTTGAAAAAATTCAGGCTGTTGTAACTGAGAGAACAGTCAAGTTCAGTTTAATTCTCATTCTCTAGCATGAGATATTCAAATATGACTTTGTAGAACTGGAAGAAACCTTATGGTCTTTCTGGTTTTATTCCCTGCCTTGATTGGAGATAAGAGGTTGGGGGCAGGGGAGAGGGCAGGAAATGTGCTTGGGAAGTGACAAGGCTGTGGTAGAGGGAGGAAGTTGAATGAAGCAGTGGCTGAATTGTAGAAAAAAGTCAGGAGGAAAAAAACTTTTTACACATTTCCTCCCCACTTTCTTGCAGGCCAGTGTAATGAAATTCCTGTTCATTACACACCATTAATAAGAAGAATAAAAAGGTGCTACAGTGAGAACTGTGACTCTTGCTTCAGAATATTCTCTCTTCAGCACATTGCTGAAACAGAGTCACTCAGTAAATCAGCAGAAGGACAAAAGATCTAAAAATGAATAAATGAATCTATAATGCATTGCAATACAGCCTTGTACTCAGTAATAGGAGGCTAGCAGCCACCCAACTGGATGGATATCCTCCAATATTTTTTCTTTTTTTCTTGTAAGGCTTTTTCCCATGAAAGCAAGTCATGAAAAGCTGTTTCCGTCAAACCCTTGACTTAAAGCTTCTCAAATCTTAAAAAAAAATACACAGGTTCTGACAGAAACTATGAGGAAATATATATATATCTATCCTCTCATTTCTGTCATCATTAAAGCTGGAATGAGTGCGAAATAAAATATATGCTGAATGGTAATATTCCAGTTTTAATAGGAAAGAGAGAGCGAATTCTCCTTGACGTACCATCATCAAGGATGCAGAAGAATACTTCTCCCATAAACCTATAAGCATGAATCATTTTGTGTTTCTCATTTACCAAGTTTGCAAAAGACCACCAAGTTGTGGGCAAATGTGGTACCTGATAATTTCCTTCCATGTGCCTCTCTGTGTGTATTTATTCACACAGCACATACTAAAACTATAACAAGATGTAGCGATGGCCACCAGACTGGATGGCTTTAAAAGGAATTGAGATCCATTCATGGAGTATAAAGCTATCTATGACTACTAGGTATGATAGATGTGTCCTGTCTCCAGTACTGGAAGGTGGTATGTCTCTGGATAAAGGTTGTATTCTCTGAATAGGATCATCTTGTGGGCTGACTTGAGGCAATATATCACCAGAACCTTCGAGCGATCAACCTAGCAATGTGTTTCCATGGGAGTAAATTGTTGGGCCATTTCCCTTAAGTCTTCCCTTAAAGAATATCTGAAAATGTGCAAAAGCAGATTGTTTGAACTTGGAGCTTGCTCTATCCATGAGGACTCCCTTAACCACACAGAACCTGAGAAATCAGTGTTCTACATTGTGGAGGGAACCTCTACAAATATAGGACTTCCCTCTTCCCTTGAACAAAGAAGACAAACACCTAAAATGGCCTATTCTGTTGTTTTTTTCCTGTATTAAATCTGATAATTGTCATAGTCTAGACTGTTTCTTCTAGGAGGTGATAATAGAATAAAAACTGGCAGAGATGACTGGCAGAATTCGAGACCTGGGAGAAGAGAGGGTTGAAGAAGATTGGAGGAAATTCAAGATTTATTTACAAAAATATTGTGATTTGGTGGAAAGTTAAGTAGGATGTTTGATCATAAATAATTGGCCATCACAAAATCGGATTGGAATTGGATGTAAAGCGAGACTAAGAGAAACAAACTTTCAGAGGACTATATTTAAATAAGCGGTTATAAAATTTGCAAACAAGATGATAAATTGCTTGGAAAAAATTTATGATGATGAAAATGGCAGTGGGAGATGCGAGGAAGTCCAAAGAAGTTACGAAACTCTGTTGAGATAAAAGTAAGGTTGTTTATTGTCTTTGTACTCTATTCTGTAAAAAACCCTAATAAAAATTTTATTAAAAAAAAAAAAGATAATAGAATAAAAAGAGCTTAGACTCGTTCTGGAAGCCACCTGCCATGAACCTGCAGAGCATCTCATACAAGGAAGGATCTACTTTCTATTCTCTTGTGCCCAATGTGAATTTCTTGGATGGCACAAGCTTCAAAGCATCATCTTAGGGATGATCATTGATTAAACGTTTTCCCATCAATTAGCTGTTATTATTAACTTAACAACCCACTGCTTCATACTACTATATGTAGGTGCATTTGACTGGAACCTGCACCTCACTATGCACATAGTGAGGTGTCAGAGCTCTTTTTCCAGAAGCAATGTGCCTGATACCATTCTCCAAAAGGATACCTAAATTGAGGCATACTAACTTTTTTAGACCCCTTAAAAAGGCTGCCCATCAAAGATTCAATATGCTTCAGACCAGAGTATACACAAGGCAATATCTTCAGGCAGGTGGTTCTTCTTTGTTTAGTTCATAGGGCACTTTGCTCCAAGGAAACCATTCACATAATGGTGACAAAGTCAACTTTTATAAGGGTCAAAATGAAGAAATGTATATGAAAAGGCACAATGCATTAAACAAAATTTAGATGGCAAAAATGAACGAGATCCTCGAGTACTAGCTCCACACCAGAAGTGAGAGATCAAAAGCACCAGCCCTTACTTTTCTTCAAAGTTCTCTTATACCACGTGTCCAAGTCTGTTCTAACTCGGATTAATTACAATTAGACATCAGTGCTTAACTCTGTGCAAAGCTTACTTTCATATCCATGCGACTAAAATGATCTTTGCATTCTTTTGATTGCATGTAAATTACTAGCACCCATGCCACAAGCTTAGCTGAAATTTGACAAAACAAAAACCCTTTAAAGCCATATTAATGGATTAATTGCATTATTTCCCTAACTACTTTAATGACACTATTTATTTATTTAACATATGACTAATTCATTACTTTCACATACATTAAAAGAGACACAAGAGGACATTATAATAAATCAGAGTAGAAAATCCACAACTCAGACTGCCATTGGGCTTTCCCAGCCACATCCTGCCTTATCTTATAGACTTCAAAAAAACATGATTCACTGGTTTCATTGTTTTCTAACTAAAAAATGCACCTCCTCTGAATTAGCTTAAGGTTCAAACTAGCTCTCTTATTAAAATAGCACCAGTGTGAGTGTATCAGGCAGCTACGTATAATATATATGTGGCCTTGGCCAGAACCTGATCAATTTATTTTCCATGAATTAACTTTTCCAAATTCTTTGCTAGTGTTGCCTAAGATTAAGCTATGGTGAGGTACATTAGAATCCCATTAATGCTCCAGAAATATTTATTTCTTGGAGGGGCTCATTTCTTAGCTGTGCATGTTCATGCTCTGTCACGCTTAGATTTTTCATAAGCAGATCATATATCCCATATAGAGAAAGAGGGGCGGATATCAAGAAGGTCTCAGCTATAACAATCCAGTCATATGCAAAAAAAAAAAAGCTTTTCTTTTTACAGATTCATTTTTTAAAATGTCAAACCAAGAGATTAAGTAGTTGTAGGGACATCAATTGTTTGGTTACAGCTAAAGACAAATACATCAATGGACAAGTTAAATTTAGCCAGAAGCTATACATCATCGTGAGGCTTTATGAATGTTATTAGCAGAAAAATACAATTGACTTTGGGCTTGAGGAAGGAATAACAAAGCCGCTTGTGATCCATCATTCTACTACAACAACATTCACTTATCTTATTTTGCTTTGAGATAGCTATATTTATCCTGGGTCCAACCCTCTGCTCAGCGAAGGGTATATCCTCCCTGGGATCCTTGGATAAAGGGTGCTATATAAATTAAACAAACAAACAAACAAACAAACAGAACAGTACCCTACTGGAATAACCAAGGACTGATTCAAAAAACTCCCCCCGTGATTTCTGCATCAGACATGGAAGCTGAGCCCATTTCACTCATAAGTCCATGTGAGGCAGCCACACATAGTTAGGGACCAGGACTAGGCTGCTAGCTACACCACAGATGTTGCTCTGTCCTTAACATCTGGCTCTGTCCTTAACCTCATAGCACTGATAGAAGTTCTGATCCTACAGAATTTATCGTGACTTCAGTGGGGTTACTTTTGAATAAATAACCCTAGACACATGCTTCAAGGAGTTTAGGACTAACCTGTTGGCCTATTGCAATATGCTGTGCCATATTTACAAAAGGGAGGCTTTCAAATCAACAATTCCCTTTCAGCGTTCAAAACTCCCATGGTTTTGGGCCATAGCGGTCAACTTTTCCCTTTTCTTGGGAGGAATCCTATTTGGAATAAGGGAATTTCCCTTAAAAAAGGGAAACATTGACAGCTATGTTTTAGGCATGTTTTGCAACAGGGAATTTCATCAATGAAAGCAGTTTCTGGGCACAGGACTGAGCCGAAGATTTCAGATTAAAACCGCCGCTGCTGGAAGAAAAGGAGGACCTTTTTCTGCCTCCTCACTTCCAGCCACTCTCTGAAGACTGGAGAAGAAGACCCTAATAAGAATATTAGGGGTGAAGGCGGAGGAAGTATGGCTTTGGGGTTTTTTGCAGTCTTCAGATGAGGACTAGACGATGTGAAAAATGAACATAAGATTTTATCTGCAGTTCATTCATTTGCAGCTTTGTTTTCTTGTTATTAAAAAAAAGTGCACCTAGACACTCCATTGCAGTGCCCATAACCTAGGATTAAGGTGCCATTTAGCTCTTAGCTTTCATATCTCAGTTTCTAACTCTGCTCCCCCTGTGCTGTACTGACTTACTATTTGAATCAACTAATCAACTAAAACAGCTGAAGTTATATGCAATTGGAGCAAGTAATTGTTTAAAATATTGCAGGTTTTTAACTAAGCTGATCTTATGGCACAGAACAAAAGTATGTAGATGGTTTTCCCATGGCCTGTCAGAAGAAGGGAAGTTCCTTTATTATACAGTGTTTACTACACTTTTTTTTACATACTTAAATAAACTCAAATTCCACAACCATTTCTCTGGACATGAAATGTCAAAAGAAACTGTCTGCTGTGCTTTCATCTCCATTAATCTAAGAGTGGTCTAGACATAAAACAAAATCTGTTCTGTTTTTCATCCGGACACATGTGATTTAGAGTGGCACTGAACACTGTCTTGTTTCATTTTTTTATGTTGAAAGGTAGGGGTGTGTGTGTGTGTGTGTGTGTGTGCGCGTGTGCATGTGTCTGTGTGTGTAAAGAAGAGATTTTCAGAAGGGGGGGGGAATAATTAGAAGAATATTGGCCTTATTTCCATCATGTTTAGGAGAAACTTTGTTAATAGCTAATGTTGCAGGTTAACTTTTCTGAATGTCTAGCACTATTAATGTCTGTGTTGTGCCACAGCTCAAGAACAGAAGGTACAACGGATTCTAGTATTGTACTTATCAAGTGGGAAACATGTATGAAGTGGACTGTTGGAAGATTTAGGGAAGACAACAGGAATTAATTCATCATGCAGTATCTAGTGAAACTATGGCATGCACTCCTACAAAATGTGGTGATGGGAATGAGGGTTAAACAAATTCCAGGAGAATAAGGCTATCTGTGGCTACTAGCCATGGTGGCTACATTCTGCCTCCACTGTCGGAAGCACCATGCCTTTGAATACCAGTTGCTAGGAATCACAAGCAGGGATGGGGCTGTTGCAACTCTGGTCCTACTTCCAGACTTCCCACAGGTCTGGCTGAACACTGTGAGATCAGGATGCTGGACTAGACAGGCCTTTGGCCCAATCTACAGAGCTCTTCTTATGTTCTTAGATATGCAACTCTACCAAATTTGCTTAAAAAGCAGTAAAAAAGAAAAAAAAGAAAAGCCAAATCCATTCGTAATCTTATTGACTTGTGGTTCCATGTTTGATCTATTGTCTGCTCTGCAAACAGAGACACTTCTGCATACAGTGCTGCCCTAATTCCGCATAAACCATTCTTCCAATAAATCTTGTAGCCCTTTGTCCATCATAGACAGGTGACAGGGAAAGAGCTTTTGCCAGACCCTCGGACAATAGGTGCTGAGACTTAATAAAAGAAAGTCATGGTGTTAGACTGTAAGGAAACTGCTTTTCCTCATCCTTCCTTGAAAAGAGGAGTCCATTAGATTGGAATTATGGAAACCTCATTGTACTAAGTGTAGTATGATATGCCAGTTAGCCACAGATTTGGTGAGTCATTGCTTCTTCCTTGACAATAAATTTGTAAGTATTTGTATTGCACACTGTGTATTTGATTTATCACTGGTTTCATAAAGGTCATGAAATGAGAGAATATCCCAAGTTATTAAATTGCATATCTGCTCAGTTTTATGAAACCACTCGGCCCTCCAAATGACAATCAGGTTTTGGGTGGAAAGTATTTAAGATTGCTATTTGCATTTAAATAAGCTTTGAAGTATGGCAAAAGGAGCATGAGTTTTTTCAATAAAACTCGGCGTTGGTGTACAATGGAGGATCTAAAGGACCTGGTCTCTGGAAATTAGTAAATGATTGTCAGAAATAGTTTTCTTATCTTAGAGATAAAAGAGAGAATATGTTGCTTGCTAAACAGCTGTTGGGATGGAAGCAAGGCAAGAAACAACTTGCTTCCTTGGCACTTGGGCCTTTAATGTAAACTTTGAGTTTCCTCCTGCCATTTCCAGGTCAAATCATTTTGACATGCCTGCACACACTTACTTTGTTTTTATTTATTGCATATTTTTTATTAATGGTAAGCTGCCCCATAACCAATGCATTATAACCAGGACCAGTGTTCCCCCCCCCCCAAAAAAATGTTTATGGGTAGTTTCATTTTCCTGCTCATATTGAAATAATGCCCCTCAATGAGGCCAAACTTAGATTCACAAAATGTATAGGGGTATGCGTCCCCCCAGAAATAAAGCACTGACCTGGAAAACTCACAGAATGAACCAACAGTATCACGCAACAAGTTAGCCAGCAGCAATGTAACCTGCTCTTTCCAATCCTCATCTGAGGAATAGACAGAGGACCCACCGGCTAACAAAACATCCCAAAACAGCAGGCATGTTGTATGTAAGACATAAACAAATCAAAAGCAAAGCAGAAAATCAGAACAGTGAAACCCACTTTCTACTGAAAGCCCCCATAATGGTTTTCCATCACCAGAGAAGGCATCAATAGTGATAGGGTGAAGCAGGTCTCCCTTAGGAGGGCATTCCAGAGCAGAGATGACTGAAAAGGGCCCATCTTGTGTGGCCACCTGCCAGGCATCAGCCGGACAGGGGAGAAACAAAGAGTAGCACCTCAGATGTTGAGCAGATTGCACAGAAGCAAACAGAAGGTGGAAGGAGGTGGTTCCAGGCCATTCTAGTCATTCACTGATATTTTATCCTGGTTAAAGATTAGACTGTCTAGGGACAGGATTCCATTGTATGTATGTGGGCTTTCTGGACATAGTATATTAGGATCTCTCTTCTCTCCCTTACTGGTTCCACATCCACCAATTACTTGTAAAACTGCCCATCCCACGCAGGGACAAACATAACAAGAAGACACAAACATAGCTGGAAGAAGTCTTTTTAGATTATGAATGAATATGAGAGAATCTATTTGTACTCTTAACATTGCTCTCATGATCGCATATACTTATGAACTCAGTATATTTTCTGCGGTGCTTTGTCCATAGTTAATACTTTGCCATTATTCATTTCCATCAGTCTGAAAAGAGCTAAGACAACAATTCTGCTGTCTGAAATGATTTATGAACTCACTTTGGTTATGCAAATGTTCAAATTTCAACTGTGAATCAAGCTACTGTGGCAACGTGTCAAACAATTTGCAAAGTGTTTAAGCAGTTGAGTGCACCTGTTTCCACTTTGCAGAACCTTTGAAGTCCAGGCTCCTTTGATTCAAAGCAATGTGTGCTGGGTTACAGTGATGCAATGTAAGCTAAAAATCAAAACTACCTTCTGGGTATCAATATAATGGAGGAGAACCATTAAGAGGTTGGTGTCCGACAACATCAGATTAGATAGTGATTCAGCCGGAAGAATGGGGAACCAAAAACAATGCACAGTAATGCAGAGGGAAAGATGTTGAGTAAGAGCAGCTAAGTATCCTAAAAGAGATTATTGGGCCGGTACTCTGTAAAAATTCAATTCAAAATGCTTTGGAATAATAATGAGGCTCAACTGTCAACACCCCGCAGAATGCTCAAAATACATACCTGTATATCAAATTGGTGGGAAGAAGTAACAAAATTGTGAAAATGGGTAGAAGAGAATCTATAGCTAAGTGCTTCTTGCTCCTACCCCTATGTGATGCAATAGCCTATGGCGGCTTCAGCAGGTGATGCCTTGGGGGTGCTGCTGCCGCCCAGTTGGGGTTGACCTAAGACAGGACTTTTTTCAGAGGAAGCTCCGCATTTGTGGAATCCTAAAGATGCATGCAAAGGGACGCAGGTGGTGCTGTGGGTAAAATCTCAGTGCCTAGGACTTGCCGATCGTATGGTCGGTGGTTCGAATCCCTGCGGCAGGGTGCGCTCCTGCCTTTCAATCCCAGCTCCTGCCCACCTAGCAGTTCGAAAGCACCCCTAAGTGCAAGTAGATAAATAGGTACCACTTTATAGCAGGAAGGTAAATGCTGGCCACGTGACCCAGAAGTGTCTTCAGACAGCACTGGCTCCTGGCCTCTTAAGTGAGATGAGCGCACAACCCTAGAGTCGGACATGACTGGCCCGTACGGGCAGGGGTACCTTTACCTTTTAAAGATGCATGCATTTTTTCTCATTGATTTTCAGGAAGAACTTAAAAGCATTCCTGTTTACTAAGGCATTTGAAGGCTGAAAGGCACTCTTTCCAGCAACCCCGAAGTGACTATTTTTATTATTTGTTTTGGGTCCTTTAAAAATATTTATTATTAGTAATGTGTTTGTGTCCATGGGCTCTTGCAGGATATAAATGAAATAAATAAATCGTTGGGATGGGGGAATAAAAACCCTCACTCAACATGATGCCACACAACATGCCATATAGCTTGAAAAGTTACAGCTGTATAAAGCAATGGGAACAGATAGACCCATCCTTAGTTTGGAGAGAGAAATCAAAGAGGAAGGATGCCCAACCACTTCAGTTAAGAGACCCAACCCACACAAGCGCATTGGATCTGTACACCAGATCTATAACTGTCAAGGTAACCCCATGTTTCCACCAGGTGGCTTTTGCTCACCTGCAGTATAGGATCAGGACAACCACATGGAAGCAAGCACCCAGTTGAATTCTCATTTATTCAGTGGAACTTATTCACCAAATACTGTGCTTAAGATGTAGAACAAATTCAGAAAACTGAGATGTGATTCTGAACTTGAACTACATAACGTTGGGAAATCAGGCAAAAAAATGCCAAATAGATTTTTTTTAAAGCCTCACTGGAAGGTTTTAATTAAACAGAGAGAGTTTTGGGGACATTTTTATTGCTGGGAATTTATTTACCTCTTTGCACTCCCCCCCCCCAGCTGAATGAATTGAAGTGATTTAAAAGAAAGGATTTTTATAGTTTGATTTAAAGCGAAGCTCTGGAATGAAGCATATTCATTTTATGACACATTTCCCCTGGTTATCTTTGTGAAGAGCTCAGCAATGACATGTTCCCATCCTTCTTAGCTCAGTTACTGCCAGAATAATAGTTCTCAAACCAGGTCCAAAATGATTGGGTTCCCTTTCTCCTACGTTGATCTTGCTGGTTGCGTGGGAAGGGAAGTTGGGAGCCGGGGGGGAGCAGGTGGTGCCTGGCCCAGCAGAAAATGAGCTGTGGATTTGAAGAGAACAATGTAGGTTGAAGCAATTAATTTTATATTGCAATGTTCTGTTCCTCCCACTAATCACAGCTGTTTAAAGTTCATTCTGAACAGGGGAAAAAAGAAAGAAAGATGTTCTGCAGAGCAGATAGCTTCAGCATTATGAAGAAGAAGAAAATATACCTAGCCTATAAGTTAAAAAGGCCCTGTTAATGGAAGTTATTTACATTCTAGCTCCAGGGGTACATTTCTTCCTACAATATGTATTTTAATAAAAGCCTCAAAGACACCTTCAATATCTGCTTGACAACCCAGTACTTTGTCAAAGCTAAGGTCTTTCTTTCCTTCCAACTTGACATGTCCTAAGTGGCACAGGCCAGGAAAAACCCTGCGACATATCAAGATCTGGATATGAGATTACATTCAGCTAGAAAAGAAGTACATACATCCCAGTTGATTAAACAGTGAAATGCTACTGGATTTGAAGAAGGTGCATGGAAGAAAATGGAGCCTGAGGTGTTTTCAAATATAAGAAGACCCCTGGTGGGTCAGACCATCTAACTTGCCTAGTTTGGTAACTTGTTTTCACAGTGGCCAAACAGATGCCCACAGGAAGCCCCAGAGCAAGACTTGACTGCAACAGCACTCTCCTCACTTGTGAGGAGACAACATAAAATCAGTTCAAACTAATGATTCCCCTAACAAAAGATGGAGCCATTCTGGAATTGTTCTGTGCATCCTGACAGTTCTTGCATCTTAAGAAAAATGGGAGAAGTTGCTTAGGTGAACTAAGGCAACCACTGTTAATTAACCAGTTATCTGGCACAACACATGAGTGAAGATCATTGCAGTGGCATTACTTTTCCAAAAGGGAGGCTGATTTTTCCTGCCAATATTATGTATCGCATAACGCTGAATGACCAAGTGATATTTTTTTTTTACTGTCTGAAAGTGGGCTTGTAATCTAATGACAGATCACCAGACCCTAATTTTAGCTAAACCTGGTATATATGCACTGTGCCTTATATTTCTTCTATTCTCATGGGAAGCCAGAAGAGAACCTGGGACAGAAGCAGAGGTTGGCATCTGAAGGGAAGCTGAAGATGCAACCCAGGAACTGATATCACTGAGGCATTGTGCTAAAGGACGTTGGCCAACATAACAGAAGAGCAACACCCTGGAATAGTCTTCAAGAAAGAGCTTCTGCCAAATAATTACTGATTCATATGAACCTGAGGTGACAATTGTTGCTGGATCAGGTAGAAGACAATGACTGCAATCCTTACTTCCTTCACTCTAAAGGGCTCTATAGTGAGGGAAATAAGGACCAAATTGAAGACTGCTTGTAAAGTTCTCTGGGTGCAGTATGTTAACTTGGGAAGGAGAGTGAAAGGGTAATTGGAAATACTTTTTCAGGGCATAGAACTGAAGCCTCAAATGGTCACCTTATTAAACACACAGTAACTCTATTGCTTAGGGATGCGGGTGGCGCTGTGGGTTAAACCACAGAGCCTAGGACTTACCGATCAGAAGGTCAGCGGTTCGAATCCCCGCAACGGGGTGAGCTCCCATTTCTCCTGCCAACCTAGCAGTTCGAAAGCACATTAAAGTACAAGTAGATAAATAGATACCGCTCCGGCAGGAAGGTAAACGCCGTTTCCGTGTGCTGCTCTGGTTTGCCAGAAGCGGCTTAGTCATGCTGGTCACATGACCTGGAAGCTGTACGCCGGCTCCCTTGGCCAATAAAGCAAGATGAGCACCACAACCCCAGTCGGTCAGGACTGGACCTAATGGTCAGGGGTCCCTTTACCTTTTTTTAAACTCTATTGCTAATTTGCTTTTATTTAAAGTAACTAAGTGACATTGAAGGTGTTATATGTAAAGGTCATATAGTACAAGTCCCTGCCGCTGCAGAAAACCCACTGCTATAGTATCCCTGATCAGCAGCCTCTGCCTGAACACCTCTAACAAAAAATAGTCTACAATCGCCTTCCAAGGGAGCCTGTTCAACTTTGAAAGAGCTTGTACTGTCAGGAAGTTATTCTAATGTTTTGTCAAAATCCCTTTTCTTGTAATTTAAATTAATTGGATCATGTCCTACCTTCTAGAGCAGTGTTTCCCAACCTTGTGCCTCCAGATGTTTTTGGCCTACAACTCCCATCATCCCTGACCACTGGTCTTGCTAGCTAGGGATGATGGGAGTTGTAGGCCAAAAACATCTGGAGGCACAAGGTTGGGAAACACTGTTCTAGAGCAACAGAAATAAAGGTCCATCATACATAGCCTTTCAAATATTTGCAGATATCTATCACATCACCTCTTAACAATCTTTTATCCATTTTCTTCATTAGACCAAAACTGCACATTAGACCAGAACTTTATTCCCAATGGTCCCTCCCACCATAAATGAAAAAATATTCCTTGTAACCCACATCCTCTCCAGCAAAACAGTGTCATACTGAAAGTCACACAGAACAATTGTGTGTGTGTGTGTGTGTGGTGCCACCTGTATGAATTTTTTTATGAACATTCCCAGATGTGCGCAGAAACAGACTATCATGGCTTAGAAAACCACATATTTAGAAAACCATTTACCATCTGCAACTGTACTCTCCATTTCTGTTTTCCATAGATTTTTTAAGGCCTGTAACGGGTCCAATTGACAGTTCCAACAATTCCCTATATATAAAAGAAACTAGTCCCTTCCCAGTGGCTCTTTGGTTCAACAGTGAATGCAAAAATTTAGTAAGACCCCTAT
The DNA here is from genome assembly GCF_964106915.1 of Podarcis gaigeae. Classification (NCBI taxonomy): domain Eukaryota; kingdom Metazoa; phylum Chordata; class Lepidosauria; order Squamata; family Lacertidae; genus Podarcis; species Podarcis gaigeae. The sequence goes on from NC_139677.1 coordinate 68,829,254, forward strand.
TGGCTTGGGTCTTCAGTTTTTGACTTGCTAGCAAAAAAAAACTTGGCTTTACCTACAGCAATCCTAAATTGTTCCAGAGTAATAGCTGTATTATCAATGTAAAAATTCCTTATTTAAAACATACCTGTCTGTTCCTATTTCTTTACTGAATGACATATCCTTAACTTCTGGATTTTATCCCACTGCAAGTAATGGTGAACAGATAAGAGAGATGTAAAGCTGCAATTTCTTCCAAATTTGTACCATGCTTAATATAAAATTATCAGGTTTGTGTTTTTTTGGAACATAGACTTATTTAAATGACAAAAAGAGAGAACCCACAATGGAGTTTGATGTGTAATTTCTTGCTCTAACTCAATAAATTTTAGGCACTTTTGAAATAATGAAAAGAAACTTTCTGAACTGAAAGTTCAAATCCTAATTGAGGCAAACCCCAGCCGCCTCCGTCCATTTTCTATGCTAACTTTCCCCCATGAAACACAAAATAATTTTTGTTTCTATTGCCGGGATTTAAATATAGTTGGACGGAATGGGATGGGGAGCACCTGAAATAGATATAAAAATGTTGGCACTGCCATAATCTGCACTGCATATATATTTTACCTAACAGTGAGGGATTCACTTTGGTCCATCTGTGCATTTCCTTCTCAGGTTTTTTATTAATTAAAGCAAATAAATTCACAGAATATGATTTGTTTATATTTTTAGAGATATGTATTCCTAAATTATTTGCCACTTATAGGTATGCACACCGATTTTTGCTATTGCTATTGTTCTCTGGGATTAAAATGAAAACACATAATCATGGATTTATTCAAAGCAGATTTGTGAAGGAGGCTGGTGACGCACAAATGTGGACTCAGAGGTGGAAAAGAAGATCTGTGTTAGCAGCATGGAACAAAGGCAGCCTGAGAATTGGTGCTAGACAGACTGGCTTTGTGAAAAAAGCCAAGTGCTAAAGCTGAACAGATTGTGAAGCTGAGACTCCAATACTTTGGCCATCTCATAAGAAGAAAAGACTCCCTGGAAAAGATACTGATGTTGGGAAAGACGAAGGGCAAAAGGAGAAGGGGACAACAGAGGACAAGATGGTTGGACAGTGTTCTCGAAGCTACCAGCATGAGTTTGACCAAACTGCAGGAGGCCGTGGAAGACAGGAGTGCCTGGCGTGTTCTGGTCCATGGGGTCACGAAGAGTCGGACACGACTAAACGACTAAACAACAACAAAAAGCTGGGTTGTTGTATTTTTAACCCAGTTATAAAGAACAAAATGAAAAGTGAACTGGGCTTAGAATCCCACCCCTTCACGATGGACATCACCAGTCCCAAGGCAATACAAATGTTACTTAGGTTTATCCTGCTCCAAGTGAAGATACCAATCTGCCACTCCATCCACCATATGTTCTAGCCATGCATTTGAATTCCAGAGGAATCCAGCTCCCAGATACACATGAACTGCCTCTATCAATTAAGGGAATTTCATATTGCTAGTGGCACAGCAGTACCTTTCTGAACTGTTCATGCTGGGCTGTGATATCACTTGTACATTTCTCAAAATCCATATAAAATGAACCGAAGTTTATCATCCCTCTCTAACAAGTACGAACAATGTCAGCTGTATAACATTTTTCTTCCAAAGGTTCCTTCTGCATTAACCCCACCTTTGATTCCCAATTTTGGAGTGCTTAGCAAATCTTATACGCCTGGAATCTATAGCACTTGAGTTATCTGCAGCCAATTCTACTTCCTCAGAATATGCTAGTATTGTCAAAGTCAGGGAAAATATACTTAGAGATGCTATAAATAACTAATTTTGACAGACTGCAAAATTGCAGTTTCAGCACTTATTTGAACAAAAATCTGGTTTCAATGTAACCAACAGCTTCAGATCTCAAGCTTGCACAGCCTGAATGCTATCAGACAATGTTTTTTTAAATATATTTAATATATATTTGCTTTATTTTAAGAAGCTGGCCCAAAACCACATTGTATCATATTTAAAGGTTGTGGAGGCAAATGTTATTTGAGAAAGTTAAGAATTATTTTCAAATGGCTTGGTCTTTTGGCTTGGTCTAGAATTATATGCTGTGATTGGGGACATGGGACTCTACCATACATAAAGTTAGACTACTAGTCCATCTTGCTCAGAATTGTTGACACAGGCAGTGGCTCTCCAAGATTTCAGGAAGGAAACTTTCCCTGCCCTACCTGGTGACTCTAGGGAGTGAACTTGAGGCCTTTGGTACAGTATATGAAACAAGCTCTGCCACTGAATTACAGTTCTCCCTCTTATTTGACTTACTGTCCTAATGTCTGCATAATGGCATGGTTACTATGGACCATGCATTAGTACAGTATTCTGATATATAAATGAAGCCATTTAACTTAAACTAACCATTTTCCAAAAAGCAGAGACATCACCATACCAACAAAGGCCCGTATAGTTAAAGCCATGATTTTCCCAGTAGTGATGTACGGAAGTGAGAGCTGGACCATAAAGAAGGCTGATCACCAAAGAATTGATGCCTTTGAGTTATGGTGCTGGAGGAGACTCTTGAGAGTCCCATGGACCTATCCATTCTGAAGGAAATCAGCCCTGAGTGCTCACTGGAAGGACAGATTGTGAAGCTGAGGCTCCAATACTTTGACCACCTCATGAGAAGAGAAGACTCCCTGGAAAGGACCCTGATGCTGGGAAAGATGGAGGGCACAAGGAGAAGGGGATGACAGAGGACGAGATGGTTGGACAGTGTTCTCAAAGCTACAAACATGAATCTGACCAAACTGCAAGAGGCAGTGGAAGACAGGAGTGCCTGGCGTGCTCTGGTCCATGGGGTCACGAAGAGTCGGACACGACTAAACGACTAAACAACAACAAACCATTTTCCAATCCTACTATGGGTTACATAATTATAGGCTCAAATTGTTTCATTATTGGTACACCAATTGAAATGTTCTTATTGTGTTTGGTTTTTATCTGTCATACGGTGTGGCTGTACATCTCATGAATAATAATCTACTTATGATTTTATATTTGTTTCCATGAGTAGAATGTCCATTGTTGTAGATGAAATTGACACAATTTAAACAGGGCTATCAATAGTCCACCCACTCCTTCTCCATCTTGTTATATATCCATTTAAACAATCCATTTTATTTATTTACACACACACACACACACACACACACACACACACATCACATTTACTCACCCTTCCAGATCCAACTCATTTCCCTCAGCCTTGATTACTAGGTCCTATACTCAGTTGATGAATATCCCAATTATCCCTTTAACATCTTCCATTCTCCAACACATTTTTGTAACACTTTAATTTTGACAATTCTGAGCTCCACTCACTTACCCTCATCCAACCAGCCCTATGCAAAACACAAGCAAAAAAACAATTATGCCTTTGCTGCTCCACCTTCCATGGTATAATATGCCAAATATTCCTTAATCCATGCTCATATGTTAATTCAATTGATTTCCCTCCACTAGACCAGTAATGTAAGTCTATTTACTCTGAAGGCACAAGAACACGTTGACCATTCCTCTTAATGTCCAGGGTATCCCAAGGCATACGTTTTTCAAAGTGTTCTTCTTCTCATATCTGCCTGGAATTGGGCATAGAACGACGTTGGGAATACTGCTGCAGAATATTAGGGAAAACAAGGATATCAAAGGTATAAAAGTAGGGTGTAGAACTTATAAATTAAAGGCTTTTGTGGATGATGTGATCTTAACAGTGGAACAGCCTAAAGTAAGCGTTCCTAAGGTTTTAGGAAATTAAAAAGTTTGGAGAAGTGCAGGTTTTAAAATAAATGTAGAAAAGACTAAAATGTTGGTTAAAAAGAATGGATGAGCAGTCAAAAGAGATTTTGGAAAGGTTGTCTGGCGTAAAAATAGGTTAAAAAGTGGAATTGGGCATAGAGAGAGAGAGGCACTTTTCCAATGTGTTCAGCTTATTTCCAGCAACCTAGTCCTTATATATTTTCATTATACAACTGTAGTCTAGGGTGAGCTGGGTGGGGAAGGAAAGGGACAACTGGTTGAGCACAGCAATGGTCATCTTGTATGAACTATGAGATTAGGTCAGGGCTGCACTTTTATCCCCCTTGTCCCATATTATCTGAAGCACATTTTCCATATTCTCTTTCCTAATATCTATTGCTGTTTGAGCCTTGGGTCCATGGCCCTGACAAAGTTGATAATGGGAAAATACTTTCTATATAGGATGGAAAAATCATTTGAAGAAACCAGATGGTGACTCAGTCTAAGCAGTTTGGCAAGGGAGGGGGAATCCTAGTGGATGAAAGGACTTGTTGGAACCAATGAATACAAGAATGAATGGATGTACATTTCACTGATTAAAGAGAGATTATAGGCAACAGCATCTTGGTTATTAATTTTCCACTTGATGGACCTCTTTGACTATTGGTCCATCACCAAAGATGACATAACATAAAAGCTTGGATTTTAGAGAGGGAAATTATAGTATGCCAAAAAGTGGGGGTGACACCCTTGTCAATCTAATTTTAGCTGCAACTCATTGATACCACAGATTATAGCTTTTGATGGCAGGAAATAGAGACTATGCTTCAATGATACGAAGTTCTTGTTTAGAACAGAAGTAGATAATTGGCATGATGTGATAGTAACTTACATGGACATTTAGCAAAAAAGACTAATTGATTAAAGGGCAAGGCCTGTTCATAAAATATTTGGAATATTATTAGTGTATATACTCTTGCAGTAAAATGGATAATAGTCTGAAACATTCAGAACTTCAGAGGTTTATCAGGCATTGTTTGGTGGCTTTGGCCTTAATATGTTTTCATCCTTTTTCTCATTAGGCAGTAAGAACAAGTTTTACCCCTCATGGGACTGTTCTAAAAGGCTTAGTATCCCCAAAGAGGCAGCTCTGAACAGCTTATGGTAATACTGTTTTTCTTTTTGTCTTTTAAAGCAACATAAAATAATTTACATTACACAGGGAATCACTTCATGTTGTAAATTTAAAAAGCAACACATGTAGGCTCTTTCTTATGAGCCATTCAACACACGAACAAACACATTGTACCCATGTTCAATATAAAGTATGAATAACTGTCTCTGGCTTTGAAAGAAACTTGTTCTGCATAATGGCTTTTTCCATTCTCTTTTTTTGCAATAGCACTTTACTAAGAGAACATCTATAACCTGTTTGTAGTTTATAACCCAGATGCCATGCATAGTGCAATGGAATCAGAGGAGGATTTGGCTCTGTTTCCATCCTTGGGTAAAGGACTGTTCAGGTCATCTTTGAAACTCTCCCAACTGGAGGGCATAGCCTTGCTGCCGTCCTCTAATTCTGAGGAGGAGTTTCCCATTGTACCCCTTGTCAAATTAGTCCCACAGGAATTAAAAGCTTGGGAATAAGGTTAGAACTCTTTATCAATCTCCCAGCTCCTCAAAGGAGGTAGAGTTCACTACAGTCCAGGCAAAAAATATAAGGCTTCTGTCAGAGCTAGGTACTTGCAAGGCAACAGTATTTTAGCAGAAGCCTGGGAACTCTCCAAGGTCCTGCTGGTACTCTGGTCTTGGCCTTTTGACAGGACATTGCTGTGCTCCCACTGTCAACCTTGAGCTCTTGTTAGAACATGACATAACCAAAGATGTTGGTGGTGAATTTGTGTATATTTTTTTTAAAAATACAATTGTTATTATAATATAAAAGGTATAAACTAATAAATAGTTTATTATAATAAATAGTTAATAAATAAAAGGTATAATATAAAATGTATAATATAAAAGGTAAAAAGGTAAGGGGACCCCTGACCATTAGGTCCAGGCGTGGCCGACTCTAGGGTTGCGGCGCTCATCTCGCTTTATTGGCCGAGGGAGCTGACGTACAGCTTCCGGGTCATGTGGCCAGCATGACTAAGCCACTTCTGGCGAACCAGAGCAGTGCACGGAAACACCGTTTACCTTCCCGCCGGAGCGGTACCTATTTATCTACTTGCACTTTGATGTGCTTTTGAACTGCTAGGTTGGCAGAAAATATAAAAGGTATAAACTAATAAAAAGATATAATTTTTATTATAATATAAAAGGTATAAACTAATAAAAACAAGCATAGCCAGGTCTTAAAATGTCACAAACAAAAACCTCAAACAGCCTTAAAAGCATCCAAGGGCCCATAAAAACGTGGGAAAATAAAATAGTACTTGCCAGGCACTAAAAACAGGCCAGAGCAGGCACCAGTTGAGCCTTTCTGGGGAGAGACTTTCACAACTGAGGTACTATCACTGAGAAGGCGCACTCTCTCTCATAGCCACCTAGTGGATTTCAGTTGGTGGTGATATTCGGCAAAAGTTTTCCAAACACGACTGCAGGGTTTGGGTAGGCATACAAGGGAGGAATCGGAATCAGAAGAATCTTTCTTTGCATCAGCCACTAGCCTTAGTTATAAAATAAAATACAAAGTATTGAAGCTAGAGGTAAAAACTTATTCTAATTGTCCCTGCTATATATATATATATATATATTTGCAGTTTTTGCTGTCACCTGATTATCTTGATTTGCTAGAAGAAAGGACACAGAAGCAACATCCTACACCAAATCTGTAATTCAACAGAAGGGAGATTAGCCTCCAAGCGCAATGAAGCATTTGGAACACAGAATGGAACAGAAAAAAAATGCCTTAGGAACTTAAACTGAACAGCTTCTGCAGATCCAAGGTGAGTGCCTGTCCAAATCTGAGCCCCATATATATAATAACTGTGCTAGGGGTTTAGCTTTAAACACTTCAAGTGCTGGTGGTATGTGATTGCCACCTTTTGTATGGAAAAGGTATGTCAGAATGTTTGCGCTTTGCAACATTTCCCCCTTTGTATAGTTCTGATGACCCTGTTGACTGAAAAACAAGGCTGAGGTATTTAAAGACTTTAACTTGTTCGATCAACTGATTATCCATATACCATCTATGGGCCCTACAGTTTCCTTGTAATTCACAACCAGCTGTTCTCTTTCGTAGTATTCTGAGAATGCCCTCATCAATCTTTTTAGGCCCACTTTTGTTTGAGATAGAAGTACCACATCATCTGCGTATAGTAATAAAGATATGGCTTTTGTGGTCAATTTAGGGGCATGATGCTAAACTCTGGGCAAGGGAAGAAGTGATCCTTCTGGCCCCAAACCATTGAGAAACTTAAATGTTAAAACCAGCACTTTGAAGTGAGCCTGGAAACAGATCTCAGTTCTGCTAAGATGGCTGCCATTCAGGGATGCTACTATCTTGAAGAATTCATTGGGCTTCCGGACTACCACTACTTTCCCATGTGACTATTTATACCCTAACTTCTTTACCTTTCCTATGTGAATATTTATACCAGGCATAAGCAAACTCGGCCCCCCAGATGTTTTTGGACTACAGCTCCCATCATCCCTAGCTAACAGGACCAGTGGTCAGGGGTGATGGGAATTGTAGTCCCAAAGCATCTGGAGGGCTGAGTTTGCCTATGCCTAATTTATACCCTAACTTCTTTACCTGTATATTTGTAAACAATGATATTAGAAGGAAAAAAACCACGGCTTGTTGTTGCTCTCACAAGGAGACTGACATTGGAGGACTGTCTTGGAACTTCCTTATCCTTAAGGATAGTATGAAACGGCTAATCCAGAACAGGCCATTGGTTACAAAGATTTGTTAAATCCAATGGAAGGTCTATGAGATCTCCAAATTTATTAAATGAAGCTGGTTCTTTTGTGTGTTTAGGAGAAAACATTGTAACTGAAGAGTATAGATGAGAGATTTGCAGTGTCTCGCTTGACTGGGTTGCTGAGTTATTACCAACTGACACCTGGGGGTATTATGTTTGTGGGTCCACTTGTGAGGCTGAGTCTGGCAGCCTGGAGCGAAGGCAACCATCTGTTCCAGCATATTGTATTCTAAAAGAACTAAGAAATAGGAAATTTCTCCAAGCAATGCATTGGAGTAAAATGCAGAGCTTCCAAAGGCTTAACTGAAGGGTACATCACACTTAGTGTCACTGCTTTTCACAGCAAATCTCCAGTCTTGGAGAATATCTCATCAGAGAGTGGGACAAAAAGAAAGAAATTCAATATAGTTTAGCATTACATCAAATCCCTTTCTATGCAGGTAAAAGCCGGTATATATCGAAAAGACATTGATCTAGACTCCTGCTGCATTGGACTTTATAAAAGGAGGGGAATAAGCTTTTCAGTCATGGTCACTGATTCTCTGCGTGAAGCTGGTAAGCAGCTCCTGGTAGCATCAGTGACCCATCCAATGACCCCCCCTGTCTCTGGGCAGAAGCTCTCTACCTTGATGGAATATGCTTCAGTGATAAAGATAATGAAGCCAGTTTGGTTTTAGAGGGGAAGAGCAGGTGAGCAACATCTAATCTCCCTTCAGAGACAAGCCATTCATTTTATCCTCATGCAATCTGCCTTACATGTTGCAGCAACAGCTGCTAATGATGAGATTGTTATTGGGCAGCAGCTGGAACCCTAGGAAAGTAACAGTTTATTGGTAACCTATAGGAAATTTCTCCTAATAAATATTTTGCCATTGAAGATTCTGGGTCTTTGTGTGAATGCTAGGGAGAAAAGGCAGAAAGCTATAAGATGAAACATTCAGCACCTGTTTTATTGGAAAACCTGCCCCTCCTGCAACTTCAGTCCTTTTTCTTATTAGTTTCTGGAGTAGGGGCACTTGCTTGACCAGCATTTTCATTTTAACAAGACTTTTTTATATACGAAGTCAGCTTATTGTTACATTTCCTTTGTTAAAGTCTTCAGACATATTTTAACATCGTTTTATATATATAGACTACCCGCTAAGGATCCAAAATCATTCTACTTTATGCTTAAAATCTATTATGTCTGCATTTTGTATTTGCAGAACATTACTTCAAAACCACTAAGTCTATTATCCTTTTCCTTGACAAAGAAATTATTGTTGTATATTCCATCTTGACTGTGTCCTGCTGACCCCTTAGTAAAATGTATTTTCCAATAGATAATAATAAAAAGTATACCTTCCTTCATCTGAATATCTCAGGGTGGTTCACAGCAAAATAAAATAATTATTATTTATTAGATTTATATACCACCCATCATCAAAGGATCTCAGGGCAGTTCACAAGATGAAAGCACAAATAATTAAAACAGAAACAACAATATCCCCCCCTCCCCACCAACACATTTAAAACACTGTGGGTTATTTATCTTCCCCAAACACAGAATACATAATAAAAAATCAAAACAAACCTATAACATACCCTCTACCACAAACACATTCAAAAAGACATTTAATGTTAATCAGGCAAAAGTCTGATTGAAGAGGAATGATTTCACCTGGTGCCTAAAGATGCATAATGAAGGTACCTGTTGAGCCTCCCTGGGGAGAGTATTCTGCAAATGGGGAGCCGCTGCAGAAAAGGCCTGTTTTTTATTCTTTATTTATTGAATTTATACACCGCCCTATATCTGCAGGTCTCAGGGCAGTTCTTGTCATCCTGTGGACCTCTCATGGAGGCAGCACACGAAGAAGTGCCTCAGGCGATGAACGCAGAGTCCAAGTTGCTTCATATGGGGAAAGGAGGTTCTTTACCTCTTTTAAGTTAGCACACACACAAAAGAAGCAGGACATGACATGACAAAACCTGGAAAGGTTATGTTCTGCTTTGAGAGAAAGTCTCTGCAGTGGCTGGCCCTAGCTTCAGTGGCATTCTGGACAGTTCCATGCAGGACCTGGGAAGGGGATTCCACAAGAGCAGAGATCCATTGTTGTTTCATCAGCAGTCATCCTAACTTAAAAAGGAGCTGCAGCTCTGTCTCTCTCAGTAGCCAGCTCCACCTTCTGTGATATACAGTGGTACCTCGGGTTACAGATGCTTCAGGCTACAGATGCTTCAGGTTACAGACTCCGCTAACCCAGAAATAGTACCTTGGGTTAAGAACTTTGCTTCAAGATGAGAGCAGAAATCACGCAGCGGCAGCGGGAGGCCCCATTAGCTAAAGTGGTACCTCAGGTTAAGAACAGTTTCAGGTTAAGAACGGACCTCCAGACGAATTAAGTTCTTAACCCGAGGTACCACTGTGCATCAGTTAAAGGGGCCCAGCCCACTTTAACAGTCACCAATTCTGGTAGGATGAGAGAGGCTGTGGTTCCACTAAGGCTTCTAAGTCCTTGGAGTCAGAGAAGAGCAAAGTGGATTCTTGGAGTCAGAGAGGAACGGGCACACTGGCTTTTCTTCTATAATTGCTTCCAGTTTAGTATGTACATTGGGAGTTGTCTCTGAGGGCAACTGCCTCTCCCAGACTGAATCCACACCCATGGCTGTTCTTAATAGGTGGGTGGGAAATCTTGGTTTCTGTTTGCTTTTCTGTTACTTTGAAGCATGCTATTTTCAATGGATATCATCTGGTTTTCATCTTCTTCATGAATATTCAAATGTAGGGGGAGCTATTTTGGTGCAGTAGCGGAATATTTAGCTGGAATATTAGGACTCCAAATTCAAATCCCCAGTCATTGCATTCTCCATCTCTGACCCTTGCCTCTTTTTCAGGGACAACAGTGCATAACTGAAATTGAAACAGTAAACTACTTGAGGACTAATGCAAGATTATAAACAATTATTAAAACTTGTTCCTTTTTCCCAAATAATTTGTGATTGTGTGTGTATCCACAAATTTACAAGGAGATACACTAAAGAGATCGCAGAAGGCTATGTTGTATATATCATATCATATATCATGTCATATTATATTAGCATTAGATAGTTACGAGAATGTTGACTTCCATTTTTGTTGACTAGTTAGTTATGTTAGGGAAGGGAAGGAACTGTCAAATTCATTGGCTAGTTTTCATTATGCAACATCTGAATTCTCTGGCTAGATCTCAATCTCTACAAGGAATGGGCTGAGTTTATTTTTACCTCCCTGACACTCCCTAGGTCCCTGAGGGTTCCAATAACAAACCCCAGGATGTTGTAAATAAGACTACGGATTAACCAGCTTCTTGCTATTCATGTTCCAGCACATCCCAAGAAAAAAAAAAAGGACTACACCTGCTTCACCCTAATCAGAAAAGGGAGAATACAGATTGTTCTGATCAGAGCTGCATGTGTCTGGAAGGCTAATCCAAAATTAATTAGATCTGGGCTGCATAAAATTCATTTGGATTTGTAAACATAATGACTGGAGTATGAGGATTATGCAGATAGAGAATGGATAAGGTAACTAATTTGTAGGTCGATAATGCTTTAATAATGTCACAATGTGCTCCTTTGTCTTAGTAATTGCCAAAAATAAGGACTGTTTTACTTTGTGTATTTGGGGGGGGGGGTTAAAGAATCACAGAGCAGTATTAAGAGTCTGAATATACAATGTCATGTGAAAGGAGGATGTTTTACTCTAAGCCAGAATGAAACACACATTTGTAGTTTGGTTCAACTCTTCAACTCACTCTTACTTGGAAGCAGGTCCTACTGATTCAGTGAGACTTATTCCCTAGTAACAGGGCTGGCGCCATGGGCTGACATCACCAAATATCTACAACACCAGTGTTGACCACCATTTTGGACATATAACTCAAGCCACTGCTCAGTAAGATTATAGCTCAAGGGGGCGGGAACCTTAGTCCCTGAGGTCAAATATGTCCCTGAAGGCATGTCTCTATGATACCTGGAACTCTCCCCAAGCTACACCTCCTGTTCTCAAGCCACGCCCCTCAAAACCCTGCTTCATACCTTCCTTGCATGTTGTTGCCTGGCTAGAATACAGTGGTACCTTAGGTTACATACGCTTCAGGTTACAGACTTCGCTAACCCAGAAATAGTGCTTCAGGTTAAGAACTTTGCTTCAGGATGAGAACAGAAATCGTGTTCCGACAGCATGGCAACAGCAGGAGGCCCCATTAGCTAAAGTGGTACTTCAGGTTAAAAACAGTTTCAGGTTAAGAACGGACCTCCAAAACGAATTAAGTACTTAACCTGAGGTACCACTGTATGTCATTTGACTCTGACAATGCTTCTTGGTTGCCTGGATGGAGGTTAGGGAGGGAGAAGTAAAACTATGCACCTAGACTTTAACAGCAGATTCCATCCTGAGCCCACTCTCCAGCATTAATTATAAAAATGTAATTTGTTGAACCAAGGTACTTTATGTGTAACATTTCCATTATTTCCATAATTAATAATCCTCACCAGAGTGTTGTAGTGTAATTAAGCCTTGGCAATGGGAACCTGCCATGGGCTACAGGAATGGGATTAAGTATTTGGCTTTCATATTTCAGTCCTGAAGAACAATTAAAGCTAGATGTACCAATCCTTGCAGCAAGGGCAGTGATGTGGTAAGCATTTTGAGATACAGGCAAAATTGTTTTTCTGTTGTGCAAGATAATCATTGAGGATCTGCTGGATTACACATTCTTCCTATCCTCTATATACAGTATCCAGCAGTGATAAAAAGATGGCAAACTTATTCACTGCAATGCACAACATGCAACTGTGCCATTTCTCATTCTCATCTCATTGCAGGTTACGCCAGTGCGATTTGTCCTTGCATAATCACCTTTGTTTGAATGAAGATTTTCAATATTAATGAAACTCAGATTTTATCAGAACACACTCATCATGCACACTGGCTTTTTACTCTGCAGGGAAAATTCAAAGGATAATATGAAAATCTAATGGAGAGTAGCAGGTAACAATTTCAATTAAACGAGGTCCAATGTCAATTAATTCCATGTGTGGTTACAACTTTAAATTTGGACATTATGCACTGTCATCACTTTTTGATATTATTGGCTTGATATTGGGGGTGGGGGAGTAGGTTCACATTGAAATGTGTATTGTACCTACCATATAAGATACTGAGTCCTTGCTTCCCCAGTACCATCAGTTTTCAGATGGAAATTTCAGTGCATTGTATTTCTTGGCACATCTGCCTACTTTGGAAGATTTCAAGAAAGATCAGGTCACTGCACAGAAAATATTTAATCTTGGGCTGGAAAGAAAACCTTCCTTGAATGACAACTTTGAAATAGTTCCATATTCAGATAGGTGGTTTTTGCAATCACTGTGATGGATGTTTGCAAGCAAAACATCTTGAATCTGTCCATTTCTTGAGAACGTGTTACTGGAAAGTCTGATTCAATGAAGCAGCTTTTCAGAGCCAGATAAAATGTTCAAGATGCAGAAGGCTGTTGCTGTTTTCTTTAAAAAATGCGGAAGCAATTGAAAGCCTACTTAGGGACTCCAGCGCTGGGCTTTCAAAATCGATCTGCTTTGAAAACCTACCTATGGACTGCAGCAATCCACCTCAAACAATGGTTCTAGCAGGTATAGAAGAGGAAAGAATCACATTCATAGTTTTGGCCATGTATTACACTTCTTAAGACTATGGATAAATGGCTATTGGAGAGAGACAAAGAAAAGAGGGAAGGGGACAGGGCTTTCTGACTCTAGATAGCAGAGTTTGATTCTGTAGTCTGCAAAAGTGGTTGTAAAATGGCCTTTAGCTGTGACTACAACATTGTCACATCCCAATGGGGCTTGTATAGTTTCTGTCTGCACTGCTGGATAGATTTGGAGAATCAGTAAGTGATAGTGTAAGTTAAACTGCAGTACTTACCACTCCCTGTTATCTTCCCCTGCACCAGTGTTCATTGAGTTGGGGAACTGCATATTAATTGTATATTTATTGTCCACAGAAAGGAAACACAGTCTTGGAGGCATGGTAAATTCTTTCTGTGGTCCTATGGCTTGAATTTCCTATTAATACACACCTGTAGTGCTGCTATCTTCAATACCATTCTGGGCAAGGTTCTCATGTGAGTAATGGCAATTCATCTCCAGGAATTTCTGAATGATGGTGACCACTCAGAAGCAAGAAGCACTTCTGTTCATTCCACCTCCTTCCAATGTGCAGCTGGAGGGAATGCATGGAATAACTTGCTCTGTTGCAGTACCTGGTAGATCTGGCTGGTCCCATCCTTGATGGTATCTTCATCACAATTTTGGGGGTTCTTGTGTGTGAATGTTATAGTAAATCTGTGTATGTGTTCATAACAAAAAAGAAAAGCACTGCCACATCCTTTCCTGTTTCCTCATTGTTGTTGTTGTTTAGTCGTGTCTGACTCTTTGTGAGCCCATGGACCAGAGCACGTCAGGCACTCCTGTCTTCCACTGCCTCCCGTAGTTTGGTCAGACTCATACTGGTAGCTTCGAGAATACTATCCAACCATCTCATCCTCTGTCATTCCCTTCTCCTTGTGCCCTCCATCTTTCCCAACATCAGGGTCTTTTCCAGGGAGTCTTCTCTTCTCATGAGGTGGCCAAAGTATTGGAGCCTCAGCTTCACGATTTGTCCTTCCAGTGAGCACTCAGGGCTGATTTCCTTCAGAATGGATAGGTCCATGGGACTCTCAAGAGTCTCCTCCAGCACCATAACTCAAAAGCATCAATTCTTCGGCGATCAGCCTTCTTTATGGTCCAGTTTCCTCATTACAGTATGCAAATGACAATAAACAGTGAACATGACCTAACAAGAAGGCACTCAACTATACCAGAGTTATTTGGGCATGTATGTGGGGCCCTAGCATGCTTGAGAATTAATTTGGCTAGCTTGTTTGTTTCATTCTTTAACACCCAATAACCGTGTAGCAGGAATCTTGGTCAAAGGTATTGTATTGCAATAACAAATCATAATCTGTTTTATCAAAAATATTTTTTTGTAATTTCCTGTGTATAGTTAGAAATAATATAATCCTCTCTATTTTATTCTTGTTTCTTTGGCAAGCCTCGCTTTTATGTCTGTATTTAGACTGCAGCTGCAATCAGCACAGCTGTTTTTATTTAAACACCAATACACAGCATCATTTGGGGCATAATTCACTATTTTCACCATGGATAGTGCTTGCGTGTCCAGATATTTGCTTCTAAACAAGCAGCAAGGAGCCCTTGAAAATGGGTTACAGGGAGAGTAGCTTCACATTTTCCTGCTGAGTTAGCTAAAGGAAAACAAAATACAGCTCTTCCTCCATAAAGATGATGGAAGATTGGGTTCAAGAGGGATAAGGAAAAGCTATCTAGAATTGTGCACATAGGGCTTAAACACTCAGAAATGAAGAATCTGCAGAATTACCATTGTCTGTTTTCTGGTGATGGTTCATTTATACGACATCAAAACAAATATATAGGGATTGTCCCTGTCAAGTACCATTAAGAGATTAATCAATAATTCCTTTAGGAGAGCATAGCACAGTAGCAGTAGCACATGCCTTGCAAGTAGAAATTCCTAGGTTCAGTCTCCCAGTTTTTCTAGTTAAAGGCTTCTGCTAAGGCTAAGGGCTAAGAAAGGGCTAAGAAAGACCCTTGTCCCAGACCCTGCAGATCCACTACTTGTCAGAAGGATCAGTCTTCTAATACACTACACAGGGTCGCTCCTTATAAGCTGTGCAATTAACTGCCAGAAGACTGATAAAAGGTATGTCACACAAAACTTACATGGTAACACCAGTAATGCTTCCTGTGTAAAGAGAAATAGCTGATTGCGGGTAGATCCCTCATTCTTGAGGCGATGATTCCTAGCAAATTCCACTGCCCTGAGCAGTTAACAGTCTGATCCACTGATAAAAATAATTTGTTCTATTTTGCAGTTAATATTTTATGTAGTAGAAGAAGAAGAAGAAGAAGAGTTTGGATTTGATATCCCGCCTTTCATTCCCTTTAAGGAGTCTCAAAGCGGCTAACATTCTCCTTTCCCTTCCTCCCCCACAACAAACACTCTGTGAGGTGAGTGGGGCTGAGAGACTTCAAAGAAGTGTGACTGGCCCAAGGTCACCCAGCAGCTGCATGTGGAGGAGCGGAGACGCGAACCCGGTTCCCCAGATTACGAGACTAATAATAATAATAATAAATTTTATTTATATCCCGCCCTCCCCAGCTGAAGCTGGGTTCAGGGCGGCTAACAACAATCAAAATAGTTCAACATTCTAAAAACATTCAATATAAAATTAATTAAAATCAAATTAATGGCAACCATCTTACCCACTCTTACCGCTCTTACCCACTACACCAGTCTATCTACTTACCTACCTGCACAAATATGGAACACAAGCTATCAGGAGCATTATTTATTTGCTACTGATATTTATTTTTTTAAGTAAACTTGCTCTTAATTTAACTAGATAGCAGAGTAGGGTACAACAATAAAATGAAGAAAACAAGTAACACACAATAATAATAAAGCCATAACACACCTCAACAAGTAATAGGAGCAGATAAAACACTCATTACCAGGCCACAAAAGGTTGGCTTAGACCCCGACAGCTAAATTTCCTGAGGATACATTGGTAAGTAAGAAGTCATAATGATTTTTTTTTAAATTAAAAAGACCCATGCAATCTGTTTAATGGCACATGCATGTCTATTTGTTGCCGTTTTCAAAGAACATCTTGCTCTTAAATCTCTTTTTCAGTCCACCATGTTTCAGATTCACTTTAACAGAAGGTCTCAGGGAAGAAATATATAAACTCCAAGGTCAAACCTAACCACAAAACTAAAAACACTATAAAATCACTAAATCCAAAGCAAAACTGGCAGGGATCACAGAGTTATGTGCACAATCTAACCTCCCACATATCATCATCACAACCCCCCTGTGAGGTAGGTTAGCCGGGGGGGGGGGGTCATATAGTCACACAACGAGGTTGATGACTGAGTAGGGATATGAATTTAGGTTTTCCTGACCACTAAGCCAAGGTGTCAACCCATGAAATCCTGAGAACCATGGCATGTGCTAGATTGGTATCTTATGGTTGCCCAGACATCTCATATAAGGAAGAGCTTTCTCATTGGCTTCCATTCAGTCAAGTTAGAAAAGGCCTGCCTTAACCAATGTTCAGGTAGAGATGGTGCTTTGCTCTGTACACATGATGTTAACAGAAGGTTAAAAACGATTGTTCCCTGGATATTTGAATGGCAAAAAATACTTGCTTTATCTTGTTAGGCTTTAGTTATAAATGTGGGTTTATAGAAGGCTAAGAACAGGAAATAAAAATGGAGCCAGGATTACGGACAGCTCAAGGGACGATGGCAAATGCTTTGTCAGAAGAAAAAGCACATTTTCATCCTTTCTTTTGTCCCAATGAATCAAAGACCTTCTGATTGGTGGTGTCACATTGCCCTGATCAGAAAGGAATTAAGTGGCCAGTGAGAATGCGCTTTTCTATCAAAGACCTGGCAAACTGCAAGATGTAGAAGCCCAAAGGTCTGCGTAAATCTCCATCTCACAGACAACAGAATAGGAAGGTGGAGGGGGAAAAATCTATTACAGGCAATCCAATCCCTCACAGCCCAGCCATTCACTGAAAATAAACATTCACGACTCACACTCTTGGCTTTCAATAAGGCTGTTTTATGTCCCCCATTTGCATTTTTTAAAAGAGTGCATCAAAGTGATGAGTAGTGTCGCTGAAAAATGAAATCTTCAACTCTTCTATTTATCTTCTCTATTAAACTGTTTTACTGTTTGTGCTCAAAGAATAAACAATCCAGATTAAATATGAACTGAATATAGGGAAATGGCCTTTTGCCATTTTAGTATAGTTTGGGGTACAATCATTATAATTATTTATTTTTTAAAAAGTTAAATTATACCTGGTACTTATCAGCCAAAAACTTTAGTTTTTTATTTGAAAGCTACATTTTAAGATAATATTTTGGTTTCAGAAGAACAAGAGTTATCCAATAGCCACTCTAAATATGGAGACATAGATGTGATTGGTTTTCTTTAATTGTTTCTAGTGCAAATTAATTGCCAGTCATTGCCTTTCTTAGAAACAGACTCCAGGCATTTCATGTAAACTAATGCAACTCTATTTAAGTACAGTACAATAGATATGGAGCTCTGCTTCCTCCTTGGGCTAGGGCAACACTGCCTTCTTCCACTCACCTCTACAGGAAGTTTGCTCTTCAAGTACTTCTCTTGACCCAGGAACTAACTATATACACAGTCATCTCTTGTCAGATATACACATGCACCTCCTGTTTGTATGACTGCTTCAACACATATCATATATATTTGTTGTGTTTTGATAGTCCTGAATATGGGCCCCAGTGAAATCACGTAGGAAGAACCTACTGGGACAGACCAATGGTCCATCCAGTTCAGTATTCTGTTTCCCATAGTGACCAGCTTCTAGGAAATTCAAAATCAGAATATGAAGACCAAACCCCTTCCTCTAGCAGCTGGCATTCAGTGGCATAGGTAAAAGATAAAGGTAAAGGACCCCTGGACGGTTAAGTCCAGTCAAAGGCGACTATGGGGTTGCGGCGCTCATCTTGCTTTCAGGCCAAGGGAGCTGGCATTTGTCCACAGACAGCTTTCCAGGTCATGTGGCCAGCATGACTAAACCACTTCTGGTGCAATGGAACACTGTGACGGAAACCAGAGCACATGGAACCGCTGTTTACTTTCCCACCGCCACGGTACTTATTTATCTACTTGCACTGGTGCGCTTTCGAACTGCTAGGTTGGCAGGAGCTGGGATAGAGCAACGGGAGCTCACCCCGTTGCGGGGATTTGAACCGCTGACCTTCTGATTGGCAAGCCCAAGAGGCTCAGTGGTTTAGACCGCAGGGCCACCTGCATCCCTATTCAATGGCGCACCACATAGGAGTCTATCAAATCTGATGGCTCGGGGTTGGAGTAGGATTCGGCAGATATTAAAGATCTCTTCTCAAGTCCTTCAGTAGAGTCCAGACTCCATTCCATGCAGCTGCTGTAATGTTGGAAAGGTTCTTATTTTATCCATTATGCACATCCAGCACTGTAAGGATCAGCTTTTAGTTCTACTGGTGTGGAAGTGCTAAATATGGATCGGCTAGAACATGAGGATAAGAACATTTTCAGCATTACAGAAACTGCATGGAGCACTAACTCAGACTGGTGAGAATGTTTTGATAGCGTTGCAGATGATGGGCATCATGCTTAACTGGACTCTTAGTCTGCAATATAACTTTCCCATGGCCATTCAGTGAATTCATAGCCTATTTTGGAAACCTGGGTATCCCATTTCCTATTCATAGTATTCTGTTTCCTCGACTGCCGTTGTAGAGCTAAGGGTTTAAGGCCAATTGGATCATCAAGCTAGATTTCTGCATTTATAAATTTTCACAGAATGGAATAGAAATGGCCAAACTAAGCTCCCCTCTTCTTTGTCCCCGCAGCATCGTTTAACTGGTGCTGCTGCCCATTTAAGACACAGCCAGCCACCTTCCCAACAGAAATGGTCAAAGCCCCAGTGAACCCTTTTCCCGACATATCACTCGGAAAGTTCAGGTGCAATATTTGGTAATGGAAAAATCACATTACACACTAGGTTATTTATAGCTTGTGGTAGGTGGCAACAGTTCTGCAGACAGGAGAGCATGCTGTTCACACTGTCAGGTTTTCCTTAACTGTAATAAGTGCAACACCTTGAACAGAATTCAGTAACATATGGCCCAAAGCTCAGCACACAGTTTGAGCAAGGTAATCTTTTGTTCCTGTCAGAGGATGTCAATGACAATTATACAATAATGACAGTAATGATTTTTTTTAAAAAAAAAAATTGACCCAATAGATTAGCTCTAATATTTTATCTCTATGGCAACTAATATTGGAGAGGTACACTACTTCAGAAACATTTGTTGGGAAGTGGTATCTATTTTTTGAATTTTTTAAAATTAATTTTCACAATAAACAATAATCATTACATTAAAGGAAAAAAACATTTAAAACAACTGTATACACACTTCATATTAAATCCACATTATAGGATTACTTGAATACCCCGAATTCCCTCCACTCCCTCCCCTGGTTCCTTTGTATTATCTTCATTTATGCATGTCAATAAAGTATCTCTAATTACCTCAAAATTTAAACATTATCCATAACATTACAAGTGCTTTTAAAATCCTGCTAATGTATTAACTTCCATACAATGCTTTTTTAGATATGCAGTAAACATTTCCCATTCTTTTTTATGTTTGTTATCGTCTTGATTTCTAAGTTTCCCAGTTAGTTTAGCCATTTCTGCATACTCCATTAACTTAGTTTGCCAATCTTCCTTGGTGGGGACTTCTTCTTCTGTCCAGTTTTGGGTTAGCAATATCCAAGTGGCCGTTGTTGTGTACATGAACAGATTCTTGTATTTTTTAGGTAAATCCATACCTGTAATACTTAATAAAAAAAGCTTCTGGCTTTTAAACAAAGGTTATTTTTAACATTTTTTTAATTCATTATATATCATTTCCCCCCTTTTAAAATAGCCTTACATTGCCACCACATATGATAAAACGTACTTTCTACTTCTTTACATTTCCAACACTTATTTTCCCTTGTCTTATTTTTTTTTTTGGCAATTTAACCGGTGTTAAGCACCACAAGAACAGAACAAGTTGGGAAGTGGTATTGAAATCCTTAAGTAAAACCAATCAATCACTAATATTTCAAATTAGCCTGTGAAGCTTAAAAAAGAAGTATACAGCAAAATTAAAAGGAGTCCAAATCTCATGATAACTAAGTCTAGTTGTGGTGATTTACAGAAATAACACAGTATGTCTGCCTGGGTTAACAACTGCAAAAGAGAGTGCAGCAAAACTCCCGTTTAGAATATCTTCCAACTGTGTATGTATTATGTCCAGCTTGTTTGTTGCCATCATGAGACAGTGAACAATTAAAATATTACAATAAAATTGGACAATAAATTACTAAAAAAAAAAAGCCAACCCTGCAAAATAAAACAAATAAAAGTCAGCAACAGATCAAACAAAAGACAGGGAAAATTCAAAGTGTTGGTGCTAACCTTTAAAACCCTAAATGGCCTTGGCCCAGTATACCTGAAGGAGCGTCTCCAACCCCATCGTTCTGCCCAGAAACTGAGGTTCAGCTCTGAGGGCCTTTTGGCAGTTCCCTCATTGTGAGAAGGAAGAGGGCCTTCTCAGCGGTGGCACCCACCCGGTGGAATGCCCTCCCATCAGATGTCAAGGAAATAATCATTATTTATGATTAGAATCATAGAATCATAGAGGTGGAAGAGACCACAAGGGCCACCGAGTCCAACCCCCTGCCAAGCAGGAAACACCATCAGAGCACTCCTGACATATGGTTGTCAAGCCTCTGCTTAAAGACCTCCAAAGAAGGAGACTCCACCACACTCCTTGGCAGCAAATTCCACTGTCGAACAGCTCTTACTGTCAGGAAGTTCTTCCTAATGTTTAGGTGGAATCTTCTTTCTTGTAGTTTGGATCCATTGCTCCGTGTCCGCTTCTCTGGAGCAGCAGAAAACAACCTTTCTCCCTCCTCTATGTGACATCCTTTTATATATCTGAACATGGCTATCATATCACCCCTTAACCTCCTCTTCTCCAGGCTAAACATGCCCAGCTCCCTTAGCCGTTCCTCATAAGGCATCGTTTCCAGGCCTTTGACCATTTTGGTTGCCCTCCTCTGGACACGTTCCAGTTTGTCAGTGTCCTTCTTGAACTGTGGTGCCCAGAACTGGACACAGTACTCCAGGTGAGGTCTGACCAGAGCAGAATACAGTGGCACTATTACTTCCCTTGATCTAGATGCTATACTCCTATTGATGCAGCCCAGAATTGCATTGGCTTTTTTAGCTGCCGCGTCACACTGTTGGCTCATGTCAAGTTTGTGGTCAACCAAGACTCCTAGATCCTTTTCACATGTACTGCTCTCAAGCCAGGTGTCACCCATCTTGTATTTGTGCCTCTCATTTTTTTTGCCCAAGTGCAATACTTTACATTTCTCCCTGTTAAAATTAATCTTGTTTGTTTTGGCCCTGTTCTCTAATCTCTCAAGGTCATTTTGAAGTGTGATCCTGTCCTCTGGGGTGTTAGCCACCCCTCCCAGTTTGGTGTCATCTGCAAATTTGATCAGGATGCCCTTGAGTCCATCATCCAAATCGTTGATAAAGATGTTGAATAAGACCGGGCCCAAGACAGAACCCTGTGGCACCCCACTAGTCACTCTTCTCCAGGATGAAGAGGAACCATTGATGATGATGATGATGATGATTAGAGCCTGCTTAGCACTCTAAAGCAAGATTGCCGAATGAAGTCCTGAGAGAAGGGATTTCCAAGGATGTGAAGCCACCACTGACAAGGCAAGCTCTGTCCCTGATACTCTCCAAAATACTCTCCAAAATGATTTTTAAAAAGTGTTTCAGAGAGCAGAGCCTGTGAAGCCAATCTTAAGCTTGGGGATAACAACTGGGGCAAAGGTAGGTTATAAAAGAAAATAGGGAAGTATGGTACGGGCTGTGCAAGAGGTTTCTGTGAGACTGTGGCAGGCGATGGGGCAGGGCAGGTTGATTGGGTACAATCCCTGTGCCAGCTCCAGGCTCACACAGATATTTTGTCTTGATCAGTGCTATCACGTGACTGCAGCAAGACTAGCTAGGGATCCACTGGATTAGCATTGCCCCATTCCTGTCTTTGAAATGGCCCATTTCTGGGCTTCCAACTGGTTCCTGAGTATAAGAATGCTGCCAGTGGGCTACCTATCCACTTGCAAATTTGGTGGCCATTGGGAGCCCATGTCAGCCTGCTGAGCAAAGTGAGACATCCACTTAATCCTGGCTCCCCTTAAAACACCAGCATGGGCCGGGACTGGATTGCTGTGGCCATAGCTAACCATTTTCTACCCTTTCACAACAACCTGATAAACAACCTCAGGCAGCTGCCTCACTCCAGTGGCGTAGCGTGGGTTGTCAGCACCCGGGGCAAGGCAAGTAATTTGCGCCCCCTAACCCGTGGATTTTAGCACTCGAGTCTCTTCCACTAGATTAGTTAAAGAAAGCACAGCTAGCACTGCAGTGAGAGAGAGAGAGTGAGTGAGTGAGCCAGGTAGGGGCAGAGAGCTGCGAGTGCAAGCGCGCACCCCCAGATGTTGCGCCCGGTGCGGCCGACCCCCCCTGCACCCCCCACACTATGCCACTGCCTCACTCTGCCTAATGGGAGGGCCTGACCTGCCAACTTTGGACATGCACATTGTGAAAAGAAGCTGATTTGGCAGAGACCTTCATTTGGATCACAAGTGTAAGGAGTTGTACATGCTCTGTTAGGAAACACATGGTTGCATAGCATTAAGTCACCTTCTTGGGCACTGTTCCATTTGTATTTATGGCCACTTTAATTAGTTCTGATTGATGTAGTTTTCTCACGTACATTTTTGACTGTTGCAGTATTATTATTAATGTTAATTATATTAATCTGTCATGTGAACATTTCCCAACCGCTCACATTAACAAATAGCAGAATCGTAGGAGCACTGGCTTAATTTATTGTTGATCTGCTTGTCAAGAATGAAATGGTCTCCAAAGAAAAGTTATTCAGAGAAACACAATTATTTTTAAATGGATATAGTAACGGTGGGAAGGCAGGGAGTTATACCTAAATCAAAAGCTGTTGAAAAGAAATAATGTTATTTGAGTGTTCCATTTTGAGAGCTTGAATCCTAGGAAGTTCATGTTTTGCAAATGATTGCCACCTCCTCTTCACAGCTGTTATGTGTTTCTACCACAGAGTTTTAAATAATTCAGTGAGCTTCATGAGAAATGAAGATTTTTGTGCATAAATTTGAAGATTCCTTATTATTTGCTCTAAATGTTACTGGTACCTACAGACTTGAGTTTCACAAGAAACACAAACATGTCCTATGAATAGAAAGTTACAGTGAATTTATCAAGCAGCAAAGTTTGGAAGATACACCCCCATTTAAATTCTCAATTTGGCAAGTTACAAAAGTGGCCCTATTTATTAAGTTTATATACTGCCCTTCATCTGAAGATCACAGGGTGGTTTGTAACATAAGAATACAAAATGAACACTGAATATTAATTGCAGGTTTACAACCCATGCTCCTGGGTGGGTGAAATGAGTCTTGATGCCCCTCTTTAAAAGGCCTACAAATTTCATCCATTTGCGTTTTCAGACCCAGAGACCTCCCCCCTAAATAAACACACAATTGACTCACATTTTAGTTTTGGTTTTTGGCAGAATTTAGGCCACAACTTTATTGATTACAGAAAAGTGAGTGGTTGCATAGGCTCTGGTTCGACTAGCTCCCTGCAACCTTGCAGGCAGCGCTGACCCAGAGGTCCATCATAGATCAGCCAAGGGTGAACAGCTGAGGGAGGTGAAAAGCCCGGGAACAGACTCTGTTCACTCCCCAGATGCTCCCCTGGACTCAGGCACGGGCACAACCCCCTCTTGGGGGTTGACCAAACCAAGTTGAATCCCTGGATTCCTTTAACGGAATATCCTTCACATAGGGATGGTGAGACCTTTTCCCCATCCCTATCACCTGAACCAGTGCCTATCCGCAACCTTACAAGTTGTGACAATTTGCTACGTGGCAGCCAATCAGCCAAGTGGGGAAAATTCCTGCCGTGCCCCTGTCCCGGTGACAGACGACACACAACGGCATAGCAAGGTCAATCGCAAAATGCCCTAAAAGTAGGGAGAGGTGGGTGGGTGTTCCAATGCACGAGCCAAAAGAGGAAGCTCTGGGTCACGTGCATAGGTATATATAGGTCCCTCGGTCCATTTAGACTGCACCCCATTGGCCAGATTAAACCCAACTATGAGGGATCTACCAATCAGGTGTTGTGGCTGTCCAATATACCCACCCACATCCAGGAGGTCAGTCTCCAGGTCTCACTGCAACACGTGCCCTCTTTTAGGGAAAACACAATTTTCTTTCTCAGGTCTTAATCATTTTCACCCCCCCAAAAGTAAACTTATCTTCCTTGTGTTCAGCATTCTATCCATGCACACACCAGAGATTAAAATCTAACCAGCTGCCTGGGAGTTGTAATAGATATCCTTCCAGTTCCCCATCTAATATTAAGAAGAAAACAACTACAGTTTTGAAATCAATTGAGGGTGGAGGAGAAGGAAAGGCCAGGACAGTTTCTACAAATAATTCAGAATACTTTGAGACTTACTATTTGTGGTTTGCCAGTTTACCAAAATAAAATACAAGATGCATAGTATTTATAAACTTGGCCAAAACTCGATTCCAGAGTTGAAAACCAAGGTGTTAAAAGTATGGTTAGGTTGCAAAAATGATATGCAGAGAGTTGTTATTTATTTTTGTAATAATAATAGACTGGTGCAAACGATTTTATAAAGCAAGAGGATTTTTAGTGGCAGAAATACTTTATGTAAGAGGGCTTTTGGAAGAACTAGTATTAAAACACTCTTCCCAAAGACAGGGTTAAACCCACTGCAGTGAGTGTTACATTATGAGAAAGATCAATAAGATACCACCTCAACATTTCAATTAAGGGAACAAATAATTGAATGGTAGAGTTGGAAGGGACCCTGGCAATCTTGTTAGTGCTGTATAAAATGACAACAAATGATAGCCTTTCATACTTCAAAGAACAAGAAGAAGACATAAAAGAGACACTTAAGGAATATACATCATCGGTGTGATGTCAGGATCCAGATTCTTTTAAGTGCATTGTGGACACTCATAACTGAGAGGATCCCATACTTGTTTCAAGAACACAGCTGTTGTATAACAGTGTGCTATATCACTCACAAGCTCAGTAACCTACAACACAAGTGCTTTCAGAAATCTGTGAATTCCTCAGCTCCCTAGTGAGGAAAAGTGGGCACTGGTAGGCTCTGAGCAGTTTCCTTTTCATGCATGTTCCTCAAGAATACCCACAACAAGCTTTACTGTAGTCCTGGGCACTGAAGATGAGTGCCACTGGTTTTGATGGAACTTATGTTAAGGCATCCTTTAAGGGTCACTGCATAAATGATCTGCCTGCCCCCCATGTGTTTTTATCACCTGCTGCTTAGGACCCTGGGAGAGAAACATTGGATCAGCTTTCCACTGTGTAAAATGAAAGCATACTAATTTAAGGCTACTAATAAACACAAAGTTAAACAGGTCTGGGGAAGTCATTTCCTCCACTCGACACCTGCAAGAAAGCAAGTGATCTGTTTCTTTTGTAACAGCTCGTATCGTTGAAAGCACCTGCAAAACAGGCAGGGCTCCAGCTCCAACTCCGCTCGATGTGTTGCTGCTGGCATCTTCAGCTGTCGCAGGAAGAACACAGGCCCCCTGAAGTATGTTCACCGGAAGATCTGGCACCCTGACACCATTTGGTTCCCATTTAAATTGGAAAGTTGGGTAATGTGTTGAATGAGGAATGGGAACAGCAGAGCAGTAATAAGCAAAGACAAAGGCTGTGTACACACCCTGTAGTTGGTTAAGGGTGAATGGGGATTGTGCCTCTGTGAGGGGTAAACTATAGTTCCAAGGATTCTTTGAGGGGTTTTGAAGGTATGTTGTGTACGCCGTGAAAACATTAAATGCCCCTCATATCAAACAGGAATAAGAGAAAAGATACCTGGAGAAGGTATGATTGTTGATGAGGATTTAATGGGAAGTTGGGAATAACGCTGGTTAACAGGAGGCTTTCCTTTTGTTATTATTTTTCAGAAAGAAATCATATTAGGTTTTTTGAGGGGGTTTTTAAATAATGTAATATATTTGTAAGAAGCACCTGCATGAGCTTATGGATATTCAAAATTCTTTGCAGAGCTTACATGGAAATCTCTGCATTGGAAAAGAGCAGTTAGACAAAGGAGGATAGTGAATGCAGGTGGATCTGGGGCTTGCAGCTGAGCCAGGCTGAATGGGATATTACCTAAGTGACGAAGACAGTCTTCAGCCTTTGCGTATGCTGATTGTTAGCAAAGGATGGATGACACTGGAGATGAGGCACCAGGAGAGCAGCAGCCATTACTCTCAAAAACTGGTGAGCATGGAGGATCATAGTTCCCCACATCAAGGGCTCTCAGAAGATGCCCATCTGAGTTGTCACATATATTGATACTGATCTGCTCAAAAACAGATGGCATGATGACACCATTGCTTTAGTGGTTTCCTGCCCTCCACTCCATTTAATTGCACGCCACTTGTAGGAGTGGGAAATTCTAATGTCATGATGTCATGTCATTCCTCATGCCCTCACCTGCATTACCTGGGAGAGGAGTGGAGAGATTCATTTCCATGTCATCTGAGCCTAAGATCAATTTCACTTTTACATTCTCAGTTCTTTTTTTTTGCTTCAGCAACAAGACTGAAGTGCCATGGATAAGATGTAATTATCATTTTGTTTAGTATTTAATTATAATGCATAATTTCTGTCCTAATTTGTTGCTGCATCTGTTTCTGTGTCCCCCCTCCCTCCCGCACACAATCTGGTCCAAAAACAAACAAACTACTTTATGTATGCAATATACTCAGCAAGCCATGCATGGATGTTAAAGTGTGAATTGGACTGTAAAAGGAAACCTGACTGGTATACACCACTCTCATTTCTTACATTTTAGTCAAAGGTGTTCGGCATTTTTGTTTTCTTTTTGAAATTTTACTTCTTCTGATGAACAGATCTGCTTTTTCAGGTTTTGAGATAATTGTTGCATGTTCATTAATACATCACCAGCAGTGTGTATGTTGGTGGGAAAATACATTTTATGATGTAGCAGATTTCAGAAAATATTAAAATATGCCACAATGATTTCAAAAGCTGAAATTTTGACTTGAAATATGCATTTGAAATTCATTTTTTTATGTGGCTCAGTCCTAATTTTGTATCCAGGTGACTCCCCACTTATGCGGGGGTAAGTTTTTAATATGTGACATTTTAGTGTATTTTTCATCTCTGTTGGAAGCCGCCCAGAGTGGCTGGGGAAACCCAACCAGATGGGCGGGGTACAAATAATAAATTATTATTATTATTATTATTATTATTATTATTATTATTATTATTATTATTATGTTCTGGGCCCTCGTGCACATAAGCAAAAAGCACTTAAGTGGGCAACGTGTCCTCTCTTCTACTTTCTCGACAATCAAGTCCAAAAATACTATTTTTATAAACAAACAAGCAAGCAAGCAAGCAAACTTGGAATTGAAGCTCTGGTCCTGGCAGAAGGTTGGAGAACGTGCAACCAAATATACCATAGCAAGGTCCTCGCACTGCCCTGCCCACTCACCTTCAGACAGGGGACATGCAGACTGGATTGGTGATAAATTTAGCCACAATGCAAGAAGGGGACCCCTGTGTGTGGCTCTCATTTGAAGGACCACAAGCCTGTTCCCTGCAGAACTTCTAACTGGCCCAGTTGAATGGGCCAATACTTGCATGACTGGGAGAGGAGGTGCTGAGTGTCCCACTCCCGGCTGCATAGGAAGGGAAAGATGGGCCCCGGAGCCCCAGGTGAGTGGAGATTCTTAGCTGTAGCTCCCTGCTTACAATATGTTCTCTCCAGTGATGTCTGTCTGGTGCCATCATTAATATAGTTACAGTGCCAGGTTAAAACAAAACTCCTTCTCTCATAAGCATTTGACAGATAATGCTGATTGTCCTGTTTATTGATGAAATGTTTTCTGCTGTTTTTTATTATTATATCTTTCTTTACATCCCATCTTTTTCCCTCAACAGATTCAAGGCAGTTTAGAGCTAAAAGTAAGGACCACTAAAAGCATAGAAAAACAGAAGGGGGGGGGACAAGGAAGGGCATATGATGCCACTTTAAACAGATACCAATATCATTTTCATCATGAATTTTGGAAAGTCCATGAAAAGGAAGTAATTTAGGTTCATGCCTGCATTTCAGATCTGGAGGTTGTGATGGAGAGCATGGGGGAGGCATTTAGAAGTCAAAAGCACTGATGTGCATGTTCACCCACTGTGTAATACTTACATGCGGAATGAGATACTTTCAGCAGCTTTTTAATGATTTCTTCAGGGAAATTACTGCTGGTTCATTACAACATCTTTGCCTCCTTGTGGGTACTGAAGCTAGTTACTTGATTTTCAATGGGCTTCATAGTTTCCCCATAGTTTGTATTCATTCAACCACCTTGGGGTTAATGTGAAAATCTGAGTGGTTGTTTACCTATACAGCACTGTTGTTTCTAATGGTGCCTTTCTCCACCCAGTGACCAAAATAACTTGAGCAGCATTGCTTAAGGTTCATTAAGCAAGATTTTCTTAAAAACCCACAGAAACAACAACCTGGAACCAAAATCTTTCCACTGAATGTTGTATTCAAATAGGTTCACATGTCTGCAAAGTATGAATCTGGATTTCTTTACCTGCTTTTGGAAATTAATCTTGTATTTCATTTCCAGCTAATAAAATGGAGCTTAATCCAGACATGATGGAGGTTTTTCTGTTGGTGGGTGGTCCATATGATTGTAGGGTCGCAAACCCTGTTAGAGGAATAGATCCAGCCATTACTTTGGATGTTCAAGGGATGTCAGTGCCACAAAGCACCTTTCACCACTCAGGGCTAGGGTGCCAAATGCAAAGCCCAGGGAATAAGTTGCTTGATCACAGTTATTTATGTCCTAGTAACATCCAGACTTGACTATTGCAGTGTGCTTTATGTGGTTTTGCTCTTAAATACTTCCTGGAAATTTCAAATAGTTCAGAATGTAACAGCTAAGCTTCAGACCAGCAAAGTTTATTTTTCTAGTGCTGAACAAGCTCAAGTGGCTTCCTGTGAGTTAGTGAATGTAATTCAATGTACAAGTGTCAGCCCTCTCAACCTTGGATCCCAGATGTTGTTGTTGGACTACAACTCCCATCTCTAGCCAACAGGACCAGTGGTCAGGGATGATGGGAGTTGTAGTCCAACATCATATTGGGATCCAAGGTTGAGAAAGGCTGCTGTGAAGCCTTATACAGCTTGGGACCTAAGTAACTCAAGGACCACTTGCTTCCAAATGAATCTGCATGTGTTGATCTGGTGGCAACACCCTTCTCTCTGAGTTTGCTCACATGTTCAGATGAGGCAGTTGGGGTCTTTTCTGAGATGACACACTTGCTTGTGGAATTCACTCTCACTTTCAATATAAATTAATGGCTTTTATTGCACTATATGAAAACACTTTTGGTTACCCAGTGAATTTAATCCAGTATGGCTGAATGTTATTGATAGTGATTATTATCTGGTTGCAATT
Organism: Podarcis gaigeae; assembly: GCF_964106915.1. Taxonomy (NCBI): domain Eukaryota; kingdom Metazoa; phylum Chordata; class Lepidosauria; order Squamata; family Lacertidae; genus Podarcis; species Podarcis gaigeae. The sequence continues at coordinate 68,859,331 of NC_139677.1, forward strand.
TGCTGTGGTGCAATGTTGTTTTATTTCCTTGCTCTTTTATCTCCTACTGTACTGCTAATATTCAACTGAATTTTATATTATTAAGGTGGTTGCTGTGATTGTTTTATTATTTTTGTTGCAAGCTGCTTTGAACTGCTTAGGAGGGCGGAGATTTATTTATCTACATTACTTCAGCCCTTGCCCCAAATTGCAAATCAAAGTCCTGTCCCAAGTCTTTATCTGGGGACACCTTCTTCAGGATCAGCTGGGCCAAGTTGACTCAAGTTGGCAGCCAGGAATTACTCTTTCTGCTTACTCCTAATGCCCCTCAAACACCTCATGGGCCCAAGGCCATGCAGGTAACCCTCCCAGGGGCTCTTGCCTCCAAAACCCATAGGACCACAGGTGACTCACTTCAGGAGCCTGCCTAAGGGCTGCAACCCAAGGTCATCATATAATATGTTTGTATATATGTCTGTATGTCTGCATATAGATGGGATATATATTGTGCAAATATGTCTTCTGCATATCCTTTTATTTTTGCATATTAGCAACCCATCAATCTCCAAAGTTGATCTTTCTGGCTATGATGAAGCTGTTTCCTGCGAAAACTAGAACAACCTTAAAACATTCAAGATGCTATTGTATACCTCTGAGATATGCACGGAGTAACTCAGTTACAGGCAATAAATGCTCCCCTTACAAACATTAAGGCATTCAATGTTCTGCTAATGAGATCACCTCTATTAACTGTGAAGCTGCAGCTCTATTAGCAATCTTGTAATACCAAAGATAATTAGTACAGGCGCGTCAGTTTGATTCTCCCCTCACCCACAACTGCATGGCCTTTTATTGTATTCTTTGTTCTTAGGAGCCCTTTGGGAACCCTCTCAGTTTGGATCCATTCTAGGGCAAACAAAAGAACTATTTCATTAAGAGGCGTCATGCATGCCATTTACTGTGACTCGCGTGCCGCACCTTTGATACAAGGCTATGAAAGTTGAGATCTGTCAGATTCAATTTCTCTACTCTAATTTCTTATCAGGTAATGCACAATACACAGGCAAGGATTCAATTTCCCATTTCTGTTTAGCATTTATATTGACAGAATTAATGCTTTTATTATCTTCAGCTTGATGCAAAAATAGATATACTGTATGGTGTTACGATAAGGTATGTAATGTGTGTATCTGTCTTTCTGTGTGTGTGTGTGTCTGTGTGTGTGTATGTTGACAAGAGAAAGAGAGGCAGAGAGAGAACACAATCATGGCAGACAAAAGGAAGTACCTCACACAGTGTATAGTTGAATTAGAGATGTTGCTACCTTCTGGCGAAGGCCACAAATTGAGGCAGTTTCAGAAGGGAATTGGGCAAGTTCATGGAGGATAAGGTTACTCATGATGGCTACACATTACCTTCAGGATCAGAGGCAATATACCTCTGAATACCATTTGGTGGGGAGCACGAGTGCTGTTGTGTTTATGAGCTTCCTAGAGGCATCTGGTTGGCGACAGGCAATTAATTTACTTTACGTATGGGGACTGTCTTTGAAGACAGCCCAGAAGTTGCAACTGGTGCAGAACACAGCAGCCAGGGTACTGGTTGATATCTTTGTCTGGATGGCTGTTGTTCCTGCTTTGAAATACCTGCACTGGTTGGCAGTTTATGCCATGTTTATGGTGCTCCTGTTGACAAATAAACAAACACTTTGGGCCTCAAATATTTGCTGGTGAGTGTGGTGGTACATGGGAGGACTTCTTCAGTGGTAGCCCCTAGACTTGTGGAAGGCTTTCAGCAGGTACTGCATAGTTTTGCAGGCAAGTCAAGGTGCACCTCTGCTCAGACTTGTGAAAGGTTGAGGTGAGCTGAGGTTTTTAATCAGTCTGCTCCCTCCATTGTATCCTATTAATTTGCCTCTGCTGTTAATATGTGTCTCTGTGATTTCATTGTGGTTCAGTTTGTAGCTTTATATAATGTATCCTGCCCTGAAACCCTTGGTGAATGGTGGGTGATAAATTGGACTGAGCAAATGCATATCGTAAGTACAATGTAATTCATGTATGTGTAATTATGCAGTCATCAGTCTGTATTTGGAGGGGAACTGTGATAGCTCAGTGGTGAGGGAGAAGTATTTTGTGTATTCTACTTAGAGGCACATGCAGACAACTGCCACATTTCTGGATTCACCATTTGGGGACATGGCTCTAGGAGCCATTGCAACGAGCTCCTTCATTTCACAATTTGCTGCCATACCACTGTATTGCTTGATATAAGATAGACTCTTGTGTGAAATTAGTAGGAGGTTATGAAAGATTTCATTTTATTTTCATCATGTGAGTGGAAACTCTACCTGGTGAAAAGTGGAGCAAGAAGATTAAGCATCAGAAGAACTGATTTAAAAATAGGCCAGGTGTGATGGAGCTGTGCAATGCAAAGAACGGACACATTCATTTCTACCTGAATTATGCTTCAGATCTCAAACTAATTGCTCTAGTGCAGGGTAGCACAGAAGCTGGTAACTTGGACACATTTATGGAATAAATGTGGATATTAATTTCAAAAGCAGAAAAGTGATATTAATGAGAGTACTGCAAAGTAGGTTGCTGATAAAAAAATGCAGCTAACAGTACAATCAGAACTACTTAGGACAAGGTGGCTTCAAGGTGATTTAAGCCTACTCAACAGGGCTGACACCCATACAGTATGTCTGGCAAGGGTTGCTAAAATATAGTTATGCTTTCCCCATTTCTTAAAGCTGTGAGAAGTCCTAGACGTGAAGCACTTGCCTGGGTTCAGCTTCCTTTAGAAATTCACTGGAATCTTATGACTCTTTGTAATGTTTGCACCCCTTCCCCTGAGACATGTTAGCCTCTTGCACAAAGATGTCCGTTGCAGCAATTAATAATTATAATAATAGTTTTATTATTTGTATGCTACCCAACAGAATATTAAAAACACAATAAAACATCAAATATTAGAAACTTCCATAAACCAAGAGAACAAAGATTATTCTGGCAGCTTACAGACCAGAAAATTAATTATGACAGATACTTTCAGGGACTACAGTCCACCTCATCAGATGCACAAAAGTGTTACCTTGAGGTATAAGTAAGCATACACACACACACACACACACACACACACACTCATGTGGAGAAGAGTTGGGGGAATTATAAGCAGGGGGTGTCAGAGGGAAATGAAATGCAGAAAAGCACAAACAATTATAATTATGCATTTAATACTGGGAATTCAAAAAATAGATGTTGATAATGCAGACATCCTGGCATCGGTGAGCCAATTAACACATATAATTGTCTGTGTTTGATCGACAAATAACCAACCTGAAACTGCTGAATTACAATACATAAAAAGGTTCCATGCTGTCACGAGGATTGTGGTGGTTTCTTTTTGAACTCTTATGTTACATAAGAACGTAAGAAGAGCCTTGCTGGAACAGACCAAAGGCCTATCTAGTTCAGCACAATATTTTCCACAGCTTCCAACCTGAGGCATGTGGGAAGCTCACAAGCTGGACATGAGCAGACAAGCCCTGTCTGTCTGTTGTTCCCCAGCAACTGATAGGCCCCAGAATCAATTGCCAATTGCGTCCGTTCTGCTGGATGGGCAGGGTACAAATAAATAAACAATCTTCTCCCTTTCCTCAGTGTCCTACAACCAGTCCCCTGGCTCTAAGACTTCCTCCTCTGGGGATTCTCTTGGGGGTTCGTCTTCTGGTGCCTTGCACCACTCTTCTTCATCCAGTCAATCCCTGTCAGGAATATAGAACAAAGTATAAGGCTGCTTTCTTATGTTCCTGAGTCAGACCGCTGGTTCTTCTTGCTCAGTAACATCTGTACCAACAGCAGCAGCTTTCCAAGGTTTTAGACAGGAGTCGCTCAAGATGCCAGGCATTGAACTTATATACAAAGCAGATGCCCTATCACTAAGCTATGAGCATTCACAAATGATTTGAAAGAAGTAGAACCTATTAAGAGGAGCCGAACTGCAGGCATATCTTGATTGGCCCCACCTACATCAGCTATTTCCAAAAATTAAAGAGAAAGCATCTCCATAGCTAAAGGGACGCAGGTGGCGCTGTGGGTAAAAGCCTCAGCGCCTAGGGCTTGCCGATCGAAAGGTCGGTGGTTCGAATCCCTGCGGCGGGGTGCGCTCCCGTTGTTCGGTCCCAGCGCCTGCCAACCTAGCAGTTCGAAAGCACCTCCGGGTGCAAGTAGATAAATAGGGACCGCTTACCAGCGGGAAGGTAAACGGCGTTTCCGTGTGCGGCTCTGGCTCGCCAGAGCAGCGATGTCACACTGGCCACGTGACCCGGAAGTGTCTCCGGACAGCGCTGGCCCCCGGCCTCTTGAGTGAGATGGGCACACCAACCCCAGAGTCTGGCAAGACTGGCCCGTACGGGCAGGGGTACCTTTACCTTTTTATCTCCATAGCTATATCTAGTTTGATCCCAAGAATGCCTAATTTTGCAGCCTTGGGAACAAAACCTTTTAAGATGACCTTGACTATGTGATGGGCTGTTCATATGCATCCCAGATTAATTTATCTGACCTCTGTCAAAATGCATGCAACAGAAACGGCCTCTGACTAATGTGTGTTTTGGATGCATCTTCATAAAACAACATGTTAAAAGAACACAACTTTAACAAAACAAACAAGCCAAAGTTCAGTCGCTTTCCAGCTCAGACAGGTGTGAGGAGGCTGCAAGAGAATGTGCTCATTATGAGCAAGGTTGAAATTAGGTATTTAAAATTGTGTCTTAATTTAGCTAATTTATCATCCCACTCAAAGCCCCTTTTGTACAATTGAAATCTGAAGTGCTTAGTTTACTATTAGATCATCCCAGCTGCTGTTGTATCACTGAAAGCAGATGTTCCACAGACAGACAGAACAGTGCTAATTGTCACCGAAATGTGGTTACTCCGAGTCACTTTTTGGCAGTTATTCCACCAGTGGATTTGTCGTATACACCAGGCAGGTGCAACCATACAGGTGCAACACCAGGCAGGTGCAACCATACACAATCATTTGCAGGGAGACAGCTGAGAGGAGTCAGAAGAAGAAAAGTGACATGAGAGAATAATAAAGAATGTCACTCTATAATCAAACCATAGAATATGGGTCCAGGATTTCAAACAGACATTTTCCATAATGAATTCGCTGGGTTAATTAGTGAGTATTGTCAGCGGCCTGCTTTCTGCTTAAAAAGGATAGGGCTCCATGGGATTGCACGCTGCTATTGTTCTTTGGGGGATGCTTGGGTAAAACTACAGGTTCCTCTCACTAGTTAATATATCTCCTGAACCAGACATCAATATAAATAGTAAACGATACTTGCAGGCAACTATCCCATTCATACCTCAGTTACCACTCTCAGAAGGTACAGCAAGGGCCTTTAGGCAAAGCATCACAGGCTGTAATTAATTAATTAATTAATTTAATCACTATTCATTTGAACAGGTGAAATAAAGTCATTGCTACTGCTCTAAAGTAAGACGTTTGCATCTTTTACTCTCTAAAGAAAGAGAGAAGCGTAACTGCTCCAGTGTTGGAATGCAGATGCTAAAAATTTGCTTCTCACATGGAGCTTGGAGATAAAACCATAAGCATGGGAAATCTGCCTTGCCATCTCTAAGTCCATTATAATTAAATGCATACTTTTCCATCAGTATACTGTGAGAATTTATTTGCAGTTTTGTACAACTGCGTGGCATGTTTTGGGTGCAGTGCTGTGCATGCTTGCTGAGGGACAAAACCCATGGACCCAGTGAATCTCCCACATACGTGCACATACTGTAGATGAGATTCAGCTGCTAGTTTTCTTATACAGTGGTACCTCGGGTTAAGAACTTAATTCGTTCTGGAGGTCTGTTCTTAACCTGAAGCACCACTTTAATGGAGCCTCCTGCTGCCGCCGCGCCGCCGGAGCACAATTTCTGTTCTCATCCTGAAGCAAAGTTCTTAACCCGAGGTAATATTTCTGGGTTAGTGGAGTCTGTAACCTGAAGCGTATGTAACCCGAGGTACCACTGTAGATCCCTGCAGTAAAATAATCAAATGTGAATGACATGCCTAACAGGATTGCTGTGTGAATTGCTGCAATGAGGTTGGTCAAGTCTTGTTGCTCGTGTTCTAACCGGGCTTCCAATCTTGGGGTGCTCAGGTGGCCTAGGAATGTCCTTTTTCAGCTCTGGCGGCTCCCACAGTTATTTTCCCTTTTGGGCAGAGATGACTTGGCCACTAGTAACTGCTGTGATAACTTCCAGATTGCCTAATTGGCTGCCTTCTTTACTGTTTTTCACGGGTTTACTGAAGTCCCTTTTATTCCAGCAGGCTCTTCTTCAGACTTTTTAAAGCAACATATTTTTTTAAGCGTCAGGCATAGAAGCCATAATGCAGAAGGGGGTGAGGGAAAGAGAACGGCCCAGACCTTAGCAGGACACTTGTGTAGCTTAATGTGATAGATGGGAAACTATCTATTTCAGAGGTGGTAAGTAGGACATCAGTTGATGTGCTCATGTGCATTTGACCCATTCTACTGCCACACACAATATTTATAAAATGTCAGCCTATGCTATTGAAGTACAGATAGGTTCTGGTTATGATGGACTTTACAAACGTATGCTGCAGAAGGGTTTCAGTACTAAAGCACCCCTTTCAAGTGACTCTAACACATCCTGCTGTTTTTTGCATCAGGTTTTTTTTTTGTAGTTTTATCTTACAAAGGGCTAATCCTGGCCCATCCATTCTGCACTATCCCATTGGGTGGGTGGGGGGAGCCATTTAGCTCTGCTCCCTTCATCAGTGCCTGCAAAAAAAATGCCCAGCTGAGGTATTGCACAAATCCTCAGGGATTCGCATCAATCCTTTGGGTGGCCTAGCTTTAGGGGGCTGTCTTTGCCGCCCATCCCCCTGGCTAGAGCCCCTTAAAATCTGAGGCAGAGAGAGGAGCTGACGGAGAAGTTCTCCCACAATTTTGATATTGCTACAAGGATTTAGCACCAGCAAGAGAAGAGTGGTTTTCCCATTACAGCAGAGCTCCTAGTATTCTCAAATATATAAAAAGTGAAAAAAGTTGTCTATTTGAGTCTGTCTCTTTGCTGCTACCTGATTAATGGCAGGAATTCACCCTGCAGCTGCCCAAGAGGCTGCTTAAAAGCTGTTACACTCAAAAGACATTTGCAGGCCCACATCACACACTGCGTCTCTCACTACCATCTTGTTAGAATTTGCTGATATCTTGAATTACCATCCCAGGAGTCCATTCCCTAAAATTAGGAGAATGAAATGGCTGGCTCTGGGCCTAGAAGCTCCCATGCTTTCCAACAGCATTCCTTTCGTCTACCACAGACTCACATTCCCTTCAGAGTCGGTGGACTTGACGAGGCAGTAAAAAGAAATGGATGTCTCTGGCTGGTTATGGTCCTAAAATTTCTGTTATGTAAGGGTTAGGTCTGGTGCTTACCCTAGAGGCTATAAAATCTTGCCAGATTTGTGGTCAGGGTGGCTTCCCATACCCTCTATATCCTCACAGAACAATTTGTAAAAGGAACCTATGGGTGGCACAGTGAGTGGGGCATGTAATTGTTCCAACAACTTTGTACTTGCATGAAAACACCGCCTACAACCTATAATTTCAGTTGGAAGATTAAGGAAGGGGGTCTCGAACATTCTGCCCCAGGGCCCATTTGTGATGGCTGGTAAAAGGTACACAAAGAATAGAAAGTTAGTAGGTAACAGAGAAGTTGCTATCGGAGAAAGAAGGTAGTGTAAAGGGACCAGGAAGGAGAGAGTGAGGAAACTGGCAGCTTGGATTGTGGGAAATAAAGTATTTTTATGCATTTCCTTCCTAGAAATCTTAGGTCATATAGAATAGGCAAGCTTAGTATTTGTGCCATCCCCTTTCATGTCAGTTTACCTAGTGACTTTTCTACAGCCCCTTTCTTGATCTTTCCAGTTCTTCTTTTCCTCAGAGCTCCCACCAACTTCAAAGGCTGTTATTTGACTGATTGACCAACTGTTGCCAGGTGACTTTTTATTTTGTCACAGAAGCCATTCTAGAAACCAATGTTACTGATTTCTTCATTCCCTCAGAAAAATGTTTGTGACCCTTCCATGACTATCAGCAGGCATAACCATTTGGTTTTGGTAGCTTCACTACCACAGATGCTGCCATATAGCAAAATTTTACAACAGGGATTATAATTTTTACCCTTTTTATTGTACGACCACTAGATTTTTTATATATATAAAAAAACCCTTCTGTTCTTTCATATTCTGAAATTTCCCTTTCAGTCAGGACAAATGCATAGGGTGATATCTAACTAAGTCATACTCAGAGTAGTCTCATTGAAATGAGTGCATTGAAACCCATTTATTTTAATGGGTCTGCTCTGAGTATGACTAATATATATCACCCATAAATTTGCAAAGCACAGTAAAACAAGAACTTGAGTATAGTCTATGAATATTTATATTAACAGATGCATCTCTGGATATAAAAACTAAAAACAATGTATTCCCAAGTAATGCCTAGCAGATTGATCTATCACGCATCTGAGCTAGCTTGAGTCTTCAGCAATATGGCATGATATAAATGTAGAAAATAAGTAAGAAAACAAACAAGACCAAACAAGGATTTTTGCTGCTTACGACTGTTGATTTAAAATGAGGTACAACTTGCTTGTCCATATGCTTTCATTTAATCTATACGTTGAACAATTTACATATTTAGTTTCATCCTGTAACAGTGTACAGTAAGATCAGAAGGTGCAAAGTTAATGATTTTCAGCATGCAATGATCACAACTGCCCTAACTCACTGAAGATTAGAGAATGACAGTCAGTGCAGAGGGTGCAACCCCTAGGGTCTTGAGCTGCAAGTACCTCTTTTGGGTTTTTTTAGAAATTAAGCAATGCTTTAAAATCCAGAATAGGACAAGTTACTTCCTGACATCTGCTTCCTCTTTAAATCCTACTAGCGTTCCCTGGTCTTATCTCCTCCCCACCCCACACCCCAGAATAACAAGGCCAATATTTTGTCAGATTTCTTTTTCCCCAATGAGGATTGTAATGCTATTCTCTTTTCTTAAGTGCATGACTAAGGTGGAGGATCTGGTGTTTTAGTTCTTATTTATTTCCTGTAGAGTTCCTAATACCTGAACTTGTGTTGTTGGAAGGGGTTTGGGTGAAACAAACGTAAGGAGGACTCACTGTGGAGACCATCATTGCACTGTGTGATGGTGAGGAGGCTTCCACCAGCAGTTACCCCCCATAGACTAGCCTTTGAGAAAGCCACTCCCGATCTGAAGAGGGGGTGGGGTTGCGGGCTCTCGACTCCATCAGCAATCTCGCGGGGCTGGCGTCAGCCCCGTGAGAAGCAGGGATTCCCCCAAGCTCATCAATATTCACCGCCCTCAGCGGCAGCCAATCGGCTGCTGCAAGGGGCGGAGCCTCCCGGGTTCACTTAAGGTCAGGGCAGCCCTGGCTCGCCCCTTTTCCGTTCTCACAGCAGCAGCGGTTTCCCACCCACCCGCCCTCTAGGTTTGCATTTGGACTTTGCTATGGGCTTCGGCTGGTCACCGCTTGGGCTGGGTAGGAGTTTTTCCATTTGGCTTAATTGGCTGTATTTATAGCCACTTGGTTTTTTCGCCTACCTCGTAGCAAAACGTCACAACTCCTGGTTTTGGCGGTTAGGCATTGGCAGGGGTATTGTTATGGAAATGAGGTCGGGGGGGGAGGAACGCCATCACCTCCCTCAAAGCTTGAAGGGTAGTTCGTTAAAGGACTCCGGGGGGCGTCGCCTCGTCCGAAACCTACGGAGGATAGGGCCTAAAGCGCGCTCCCGAGCGGTAACCCCCGGGGGAGCGCCCAGGGATGTGCATCTCGGGGGCTCCCCCGGTTGGTGCTTAACCCTTCCCGGTTAGACCGGATAGTCTGGTAGGGCCAATGCCTAAAAAGCCAATACCACTCTTACCTGTAATCAATAAAGTTGGGGCCATTTACGCCCATTAACCTTAAATTTGGTGTCCAGTGTCTTTATTTACTCTTCTTGGGATGGGGAGGGAATCACCATGCAAAGTCCTGAAACATCTTGGGATGAGTCGCTGGTGGATTTGGTTTGATGTATTCTGCAAAAGGCCTGATCCTTCGGTCCTTCAGATATACCACCCAGAGGAAAAAAAAAACACCTTCTGTGCTGGCTGACATGACCAGCATCACTTGGGATACAGGGGTCACCCAGCCACTCTGTCCTACTGATCCCGGGCTGGGCTTAGAATATATTTAATTTGACAATAAGAAACCAACAACTTTTGCTGATGATACATGTTTAATCTGATGCAGTCCTGTGATGCTCAGGTATTTATGTGAATGATATTTATAAACTGTTTTGAATGGAATATAATCCTCAGAAAGGCATGGTAGAAATCATATAAATCAATCAATCAATCAATCAATCAATCAATCAATCATTGCAGCCTTAGTCCTACAGTATTTGAAAAGGATAGGTCCTTATTCAGAGACTCCTGTGATCAAAGTCTAGTTCTTTGTTCTGTGGGGCCAATCATAAAGCTAAATTTATTATTTGCCCTGTGAGACAAATAACAGTTTTGGGAAACGGATGGTTTTCTGCAGGAGAATAGTTTAAGGATGAAGTTTTCACAGTGAAGAAAGGTTGCAGCATTTGGAACTTCTTAGTTTAGAGCAGTGGTTCCCAAGCTTTTTTTGGCCGTGCCCCACCTAAGCATCTCTAAAATCCTGATCCCTGCCCCCCCCATGACATATAATTCTTATTATTCAAAAAGTGAACTCCTATTCATGTGGAGGAAGCCTAAAAGGCATTAACTGTTAACAACTTGTTCTCAACCCCCCCCCCCCCTCAAAAATCAAAGTGCCCCTGTGTGGCAAAAAGGAAGTTAGAGGTGACTTGATAGAAGTTTATAAAATTATGCATGGCATGGAGGAAGTGGATAGAGGAAAGTTTTTCTCCCTCTCTCATAACACTAGAAATCGAGGGCATATAATGAAGCTAAATGTCGGTCATTTCAGGACAGAGAAAAGAAAGTACTTCGTGCAGCACATCGTTACACTCTGGAACATGTCCAACTAGGCAGTGATAGCCACCACCTTGTATGGCTTTAAAAGAGGATTAGACAAAATTCATGAAGGATAAGGTTATCAAAGGCAGTAGCCATGGTGGCTATGCTCTGCCTCCACAGTCGGAAATGCTCCTGAATACCATTTGCTGTAAACCACAGGAGGGCAGAATGCTCTTGTGCTCAGGGCCTGCTGACGGCCACTGTGAGAGCAGGATGCTAGACTAGATGGTTCATTAGCCTGATCCAGAAGGCTCTTCTTATATTCTTATGTTCTCCACCCCCACACCGCACACCAGATCTGTATTGAACTCCCTTGCCACACACAGCTGCTATTATATATATATATATATATTAAAAAACCTGCAGGAAATCCTGTTCATAGATCTCCTTCACGTTTCCTTGAAGCCTAACAGGAACCAATGTCCTCTTGATTTTGAAAGTGTTGATAAGTACCTTTCCTACCCTTCCAGTTTTTCTCTAACGGCTTTTAATGCAGCATAATAAACAGTAATTCCGCAACTGAAGGCATTTTGCATGATAGCTTATTTTTCTCTCAGGAACATTAATTGTGCTTGTTGAAAACATAAACAGTCTGCTCGAGAATATATATATATATATATATATATATATATATATATATATATATATATATTTGCTTTTACTATATATATATATATATATATATATATATAGTAATTCCTGAGATCTATTGTTAAAAAACACTGAAATGACTGCTGAGTCTGTCAAGTAGTCCAGGATCTCACAAAAGCTTTTCAAAAGCATTTATTCTATAAAAAGTTAGTTGTCCAAAGACCATAAAGGAAATAATAGGAGTATCTGTCTGAAACGTGACAAGCTGTTGATATGCCATAGAAAGCTGTAAAAAATCTCCATCTTTTGTGTTACTGGAAAAATCTACATAAGTATGAAATGTTTTGTTCTTGTTCTTGCTATTATTTTTCCAGCTTGAATCCATGAATCTCTGTTTACAGCATGGCAGCATTATATATCAATTGACGAAGAAGTACAGGAATATGATTTTTTAAAACTAATAATAAAAATAATGAAAGTATTACAACATATGTGGCCTAATGACTGTTGGTGGAACAATTTTTAATGATGTCAGATGTTTGGCATTGATGTCCTCTGGCTGCAGCCTAATTAAATCAAGGTTGCACATGAATCTCCATTTTCCAGTGACACAAATTACTTAATGAAGTCTAGGAGGTACTGAGTGACACGGGCTGACAAAAGGTTTAAAGCAAACAAAAATACAACACTTTTCAAGAACACTAATTACTCTGTGAGCACATTTCTTAAAATGTCTGTGTATTTGAAATATGCTAATGTTTCATGGCCCAAGTCATAACTCTGTAAAGCCAAAGTTGGTAGATTCACACATCTGTTTTATGATTCTATCATATGTTAGCTTTGGGAGTCATTTTGTGCCATTGAATCCAAAGGGATTGTGTTGTTTGAAGAGACATAATACTCTGCACAGCCAGCGGCGTAGCATGGGTTGTCAGCACCCGGGGCAAGGCAAGTAATTTGCACACCTTAACTGAGAGAGAGTGAGTGAGCCAGGTAGGGGCAGAGAGCTGCGAGTGTGAGTGCGCCACCCCCAGATGTTGCGCCCGGTGCAGCTGCCCCCCCCCGTAACCCCACGCTACGCCACTGTGCACAGCCACTGTTCATACAGTCAGGGTTTTGTTTTGTTTGGTGGGTCAGGGCTCAGTGGATTCCTTCAGACAATGGGTTAGTTTCATTGTACAGTGATTGTGAAAGAAAAAGAGGGGTCTAAATCCACCTAGAGTTCCTTGGATGGGACTAGGACTGTACAAATTCAGGGTAAATCCATAAACGGATGGTGGAATCTGCTACTGAAAATGTCAACAGAAGTTGTCTTGGTCTGCATTGATTAATGTGATCCCATTGTTTCAATTCAGGGCTCCACTTTTCTTAGAAATCTTGTGGAAAGGGACAAACAATCTGAACAGATGTGAGACGATTTTCTCAGAAGGCTGCGGTGAGAATGGCTTTGGGGATAGATTGATGTGGTAATGGCCTACAGTGGCATTTCTCAACCTTGAGTCTCCAGGGGTTTTTTTGGACTATAACTGCCATCAGTCCCCATCATGATGGGTCAAGAATGATGGGAGCTGTAGTCCAAACTCTCGGGACCCAAGTTTGTGGAATATTGGTGTTATGTACTGAGTTGAATAGGATTCAGAATGCAGCAGTCTGATTGGTCCTAGAACAATGCAGCAGTATGATTGGCTGGCAGGAACCACCCAATCATGCTCCAGATATAAGTGAATCCACAACCTGATTGGCTTACAGTAGAATTCCAGAATTAGCCAATCATGTTCAGCCCATTGTGTAAATAATGTATATAAACCAGATACTTTGAGGGGACATTCATTCATTCCTTCTCACCACTATGAGCTGAATAAAGAGCATGAAATCACTTTGCGACTCTGAGTATATTTCAATTGGCCTAGATGGATTAAAGATCAAACTCCGAATAAGATGGCTTCATATAGATTCATGACCTGCAATACGTCTCTTCTTTCCCATTCTCCTTCAAAATTGGGGGCCCTTCTGAATGATGAATTGGTGCCATTGAATCCATATACCCATTCACTTTTTTCACTAGCATGCTCATAGTGCATAACTTGTAGCAGAAGCTAAATAAAGCAGTTCATTTATCAACACATAACACAGTTGTTTTGCAATTACATCTTTAGGTATTCTCAGAATTGTAGCTCTGGAGGGGAATAGGGGTTTCCTAACAATTCTCAGCACCTTTAACAAACTACAGTTCCCACAATTCTCTGGGGGAAGTCATGGTTGTTTAATGTGGTATCACAGCACTTTAAATGTATAGGTTGAATGAGGCATCAGTCAGCCATGACAGGTAAGCCTCTGATGTTTCCCCCACTATGAAACTAATATGAGGGAGGTCCTATTTGCCTGTATATGGCTATCTCATTGCATCACATCTATTGGGTACCTCATAACTTTTAACTTCATATAGATCTATTATTTTAAATTCACACATACACACACACACACACAATTTTATATAATCCAAATATATCTGGTACTTTAGTGCAAATGACATGTTTATGAATAGAGGTACATTGTAGTCATGGAGCTGTCTTTTCTGCTTATATTATTCTTTGAAGTGCCTTAAATACTGCTGAGGCAACAGAAATTATAGTATATTAATAATAATGCGGTTCCGTGAGTTTAAAGTGCTGTACAATTTCCCCCAAGTTTTGGCCCATTTGAGAAATGCTTCCATTTTCCATTCCAACAACTGCCTAGCAGAGGAGCTGTCAATCTAAATGCAGATTTGAAGAACTGCGATGATTGTTGCAAGGAAATATACAAATGTAAGTGCTCATGGATATAAGCTGTGCTGTCAAATTCATCACTGGACAGAAAACATCCAAATATCCTGCTGTGGAATAATCAATTCCTTCCTCAGAAACCCAGTTTAGACTTAGCACCTGCTCTGGTTCCTTGTTTAACCAAAAAGGAAAAAAAGGAAAAGAAAATGAGGGGGTTAAACTAGAAGTAGCTTTTTTTGGTTTTTTATGCTGCTCACATTCCCTTCTCTCACAGTGCAATACTTTTGATGTCTACTCAGAACTAAGTCCTTTTGGATTCCACATAGCTTACTCCCTGATAAGTGGTCTTAGGATGGCAGCCTTGCCTATCCACCACCTCACATGATAATTTAGTGTTTATTATTCTTTCTGACGTGGGTGGCACTGTAGGTTAAACCACAGAACCTAGGATTTGCTGATTAGAAAGTCGGCGGTTCGAATCCCTGGGATGGGGTGAGCTTCCGTTGCTCGGTCCCTGCTCCTGCCAACCTAGCAGTTCGAAAGCACATCAAAGTGCAAGTAGATAAATAGGTAGCGCTCTGGCGGGAAGGTAAATAGCACTTCTGTGCGCTGCTCTGGTTCGCCAGAAGTGCCTTAGTCATGCTGGCCACATGACCCAGAAGCTGTACGCCGGCTCCCTCGGCCAGTAAAGCAAGATGAGTGCCGCAACCCCAGAGTCGGCCACGACTGGATCTAATGATCAGGGGTCCCCTTACCTTTACCTTATTCTATCTGAAGGAATTGAGCCACAGCCTTCCACAGCCTGCAAATACAGAAAGAAGATCCAGAGTGGCTTCCATCAGTTTCTTTTGCATCTTCTGCTTCTGTACCCACCATGCTGCTGCTCTTCAGTGACCATCTTTGCGGTCAGCAGCCCACGTCTTGTTCAAGTCCTGTGCCCTGGATTATATAACACAGGCACTGAGCCATGTTTGTGGCCTAGGCAAGAACCGGCTTCTGGTCTAGGCACTCTTAAGGCAGTCTATGCAGAAGATGAAACTCAGCGTCAGGACATCACACAACATTCTGAGGGGCCAAGGTAGGGAAGTGGATCCAGCTGTGTCAGATCTTTTTCTTGCCTGCCCACCCACCCTGACCAAGTTTGAAAATTGGGAGGAATCACAGAACTGTGAGTCATTTGATTTCACAATGATGTCAGATGACTCATTTTCCCTCATGCAGTATGATACTGTATGCCCTGATGCAATGCTGGCAATGCTCCAATGCACGGTCATTTATAAACCCAATGATCAGGTGATTTTTGGCATTTGGAAAGCAGTGTGCAAGAGCTTTTTACAGGAATCAGCTGATCAGTTACACCTGCAAACTCCATTTTTGTCCATCCACATCTGTTCTGGCCCCACATTTGTTAATGGAAGGATCTGTCAGCTTCTAGTCTCTCAGTTTCTCATTCTCCCAACCTTAATTCCACTCCACCCCATTTCTGCAGGAATATGCAATTAAAAAAAAATTCTCATGAAAATTCCTCAGTGTTTTAATGAGAATTTCTCTTAATAAATGTATTTTTGTATGCATTTTTTAAACTAATGTACACATTCTGCAAGCATTTTCCCCCGATGTGTTTCTTATCTTATTTTTACTAATATATTCATTTTATACACACTTGCCCTTTGTATAAACATTGTTTGTTCAGAGAACTATATTGCAAAATTCAGATCAGTGCAAATTCTGAAGGATGGCTGTGTTTCGGTTCTCCTATTGCCTTGGGAAGTTTGACAGTTTTGGCTCTGATAGATTTGGCTATGAAATAATCAAATTTCTACCCCCTTCATACGATGTCAAATATAGGTGTAGGGCAGGTGGGTGTGGCTTGGTCCAAATGTCCAAATGGGGAGGCCTGGCAGACCTAGTCAAGTGCATGAGCTGCAGGTTCCCCACTGCTGCTGAAGAGGAATCAAACAACAGGCACAGAAGGAACTTGGTGGGGAAGGGAAGCCTATGCAAACCCATCTCCACATGTATGAAGCATCAGATTGTGGCCTTTGTTAGCAAAAGGATATGATAAGCAAAACTGCTATATCTACTCTCATAAAAAACACAGCGATGCCACCAAGAGATCAAAGAAAAGCTTGCTAAAAATAGTATGCATCACAGATCACATTCCGGAAGTAAAAATGAAACAAAAATCCCTAGCAGCCATGCCGTGCGGTAAACTGGAAGACCAATAGAAGCACTCATAAAATAAGGCAAAACATATTTTTGTGGAAAAGGAAAGAAAAAGCAGCAGAGAAATGTGGCAAATAAATAAATACCCAACCAAATAGCCAGCCATGTATTGTAAATTGTGGCCTCCCTAAAAGAGGGCACGTGTTGCAGTGAGACCTGGAGACTGACCTCCTGGTTGTGGGTGAGTAATTGGGTAGCCACAACACCAGATTGGTAGGTCCCTCGATGTTAGGTTTAATCTGACCAATGGGGGCGCAGTTCAAAGGGATTGAGGGACACACACACACACACACACACACACACACATATACACCCATGCACGTGACCCAGAGCTTCCTCTTTCGGCTCATGCATCAGAACACCCGCCCACCTCTCCCTATATTTAGGGCATTTTGCGACTGACCTTGCTATGCCGTCAAGTGTCGTCTGTCGTTGGGACAGGGGCACGGAAGGAATTTTCCCCACTTGGCTGATTGGCTGTTGCCATTGGGTTTTTGTCTACCGAGTAGCAAATCATCACAACTTGTAAGATTGCGGATAGGCACTGGTTCAGGTGATAGGGATGGGAGAACGCTCTCGCTATCCCTGTGTGAAGGGTATTCCGTTAAAGGAATCCAGGGACTCAATTGGTTTGGTCAACCCTGGAGAGGGGGTTGTGCCCATGCCTGAGTCCAGGGGAGCATCGGGGGGGGGGCTAACAAAGCCTGTCCTTGGTTTTTCACCTACCTCAGGTGTTCACCCTTGGCTGACCTATGATGGACCTCTGGGTCAGCGCTGCCTGCAAGGGTGCAGGGAGTTAGTCGAACCAGAGCATATGCAACCACTCACTTTTCTGTAATCAATAAAGTTGTGGCCTAAATTCTGCCAAAAACCAAAACTAAAATGTGAGTCAAATGTATCTTTATTTAGGGGGGAGGTCTCTGGGTCTGAACACGCAAATGGGTGTGTGGGAACATATCGTTGCCAACTTTTCTTGGCCCTTGCAGCAGCAGCAACAAAATTATAATTCCAACAAATAAAGGGGCAGTGTTGCTCATCAAGTTAATAATAATATATATGCAGAAATTGCCTTAGGGTATATAGCAACCTGCCTCCACATATGAAATGAATGACAATTCAGAATGGACACATGGTGCCAACTCCCAGAGGGCCCAGAATCAGAATTGGGGTTGGCAACACTTCCTACTTTGCCATGCCAATAAAAATATTGGAAACAAAAGAGAGATTGGATTCTTTGCAGAGGAGGATGCAGATTAATTAGCCTTCCTTTGTGCACCTGCCACTCCAGATTCTGTCTTTCAGCAGTTATCAACATTTCTGCATGAATGGACAGAAGCTCAAGCTTTCTCCTCCTCAACTCACTGTGCATCCTTTTATATTTCTTCGCACCTACTTCTGCTCTTCAGAATGTTTTACTACTTTATTTTTTTACTTAAGCTCAGTTCTACAAATCCCAGAACCAGAAGAGAACCCAGCCAGAATGTATCACCTGCAAATTGTGGCATGTTTTAAACCCTTCATCAGTGTTCTTCTCTGATTGTAGGAACCACAGGGAGAAATGCTTGAAACCTTTGAAATGTAGCCAGCATCTTTGGGTACTAAGGGGATTTTTCTCTGGACCATTGCAGGAGAAGAGAGAGTTACACTTCTTTCTTTACCACCACCACCCTCCACAGGCCTGAGGCTGCTCAGGTTTCCCCAAGGCAGAACAAGAAACATTCATATCAGTTGTAGTCATGAAATTAGCACCACATTCGTACACTCCCAATAGGGAGTGTGCCTCTCTGTTGCACTTACTGTGTTAAGGCTGCAATCCCAGGCATGCTGATTTATTGCTTACTTCCAAGCATGCACAAATTGCACTGTCATTAAGGTTACAAGATTCTGGATTTCTGCTTTTTCAGGAATGATTATTCCTGAAAGAGTTTTTTAAAAAATAAATAAATAGAAAGTTAACTTCTTTTATAGAAAGAAAAAAAATAAAGACACACCCCATAGCCTAAGTTTGCTTCCAGATGACCTGCTTAGTGAGCATTCTGCCTGATTTGTTTGCACAGAATTTGCACAGGAGTTAGATGACATTGGATGTTCATTGAGTCTCCATTCTGATTTGCTTGTTAGGGGCATTGTGAAGTTGCATCAAGTAAAACATATCCCACATTTCCCACTGCATTTTCCCCATCACTTTCCTTATCACAAAAAGTCTGATGTGGGATAGGGAGGGATAGTTACGGGGAAGCTTCAGTTCAGCTTCAGTTGAATTTCTCAGTATGTGATTGAGTCCCACCTGATAACAGCAACAGCCTGGAAGCAAACTAGATTTATCTATACCAGGCATAGGCAAACTCTGGCCCTCCAGATGTTTGGGACTACAATCCCCATAATCCCTGACCACTGGTCCTGTTAGCTAGGGATGATGGGAATTGTAGTCCCAAACATCTGGAGGGCCGGAGTTTGCCTATGCCTGATCTATACCATTTAATGGAGCTGGAGAAGGCAGTGATAACTATTGTTGCAGCATTTTGCTCCTATGCAGGTATTATAGTCACATATAAGAGAAATTAGTGGAGAAAGTAACCATAAATGTTCAAGATACTTTCTTTCTTTCTTTAGCTTCATATTTATATCAAGTAAGACAAGTGCACATATTCACAATTGCTCTATATCAACCCATGTCTTCATACTATTTTCAAACAATAACAGGAAATCAGAAAACAACCCAGCAAGAAAAAACTATTTGTATTTCCCATTGAACCACACACAACAGAATGCATACAAAAATAACATCTAAAGAGATGAAAACAGAAGACATAACTTTTTTAAAAATATGTTGGTATCCTATTATTAAAAACTCATTTTCAATTTGCATTCAATATTTTGTGTGTTTCTGCTTTTACCAAGTAAGCAATAGAATATTATGTTTATAAAAGTATGGTGGAAGCATTTCAGCCAGCCTGTATAGACTTGAAATATATTGGGGTTAAAAATGACTTGTGTCCCTTAGAATTGGCTTAGTGTAAAAGCAATGAAAATGGTATTATTGATAGTATTTCTCCATGTATGATATTTGGTGTGTATGGCCAAGTCATATAGCTGAGTAAGTATATTGCTTTTCTGTTCCTATAATTACATTTGTTCTGTGCTATGATTATATCCATCATGTTCTTTCCAGCATTTCATTTTCCATTTATAAAAATCAAAATATATAGACCAGAGCTACTTAACAAGTTCATTAGAAATAATTATTTTGCACCACACATTGCCTGTCTCGACATGCTCATTTGAAAATCACCCAAAGCAAAATCTGATTTTACCACCATAGGTGTTCTTTTTTCCATGCAAATTAGAATAGACACCCCATACGAAACACATATGGCTTATTAAAATATGTGGTTATGGTATTTCCTAATTACATTCAAATGTGCTGAATATATACACATGGGTCGTTCTGAAGCTTATGATTAATATTTATCAGGCACTTAGTTCTGTCCAATTTTACAAAAAACCATGGAGACAAAAAACCATATTCATATCCAAGTATGGAAAGTTGTAATTTAAAGCATTACAATTTGAATTCATTTTAGATGAGCCTAACTCAGTGAAAATACAGACTAGAAACTATCATTGTCGGCAGATTTAGGCTCATTCTTAAACTTATTTTTATTCCCCCCTATATGTGGATTTCTCCATCTACCTGTTTTCATGGATGGGGAGAAGAAAGCACCTTAAAGGTTGTGATGGGCATACAGATTTCTTAGATGGGTTTCCTGGGGTGCTACTTGATAGAAGTGAGGTAGACTTTTCACCCGAGTAGCAAATAGGAAACATGGGAAATTATCTTATATACAGGAATGTGCTGTGCAACTCCATGGCAGCACCTGCAAAGCACCAGCCACAGCCCAGCTTCCACCCAAATTTCATGACTTTTTTGCTGAAATTTTGTGAGATCTTGAAAGGTTTTTGGTGAGATCTCGTGCGGTATTGCAAGAAACTGGTGCCACTAGCGGCACTGCTTCTCTGCTGCCACTGGGGTGAATGGGGACCTATGGGAGTGCCGCCTCTTGGATTTCTGCCACTTGAGGCAACTGCCTCACCCCACCTCATGAGCAGGTCGGCCCTGCTGACTACCAAGACTAGCAGGGGTCAGCAAACCTTTTTAGCAGGGGGCCGGTCCACTGTCCCTCCAACCTTGTGGGGGGCCGGACTAGATTTTGAAAAAAGTGAAGAATTCCTATGCCCCACAAATAACTCAGAGATGCATTTTAAATAAAAGCACACATTCTACTCATGTAAAAACATGCTGATTCCCAGGCCATCCGTGGGCCAGATTTAGAAGGCGATTGGGCCGAATCCGGCCTCCAGGCCTTATTTTGCCTACCCATGCTCCAGAATTTCAGGGGGGAGTCTTTCCCACTGCTACCAGTCCTACCTGATGGGAACATTTGCATGCAAAGCATGTGCTCTAACACTGAGCTGTAGCCTCTGTGCTGAATTTAAGACATCTTAAAGGTGGCGCTGTGGTCTAAACCACTGAACCTAGGGGTTGGTGATCAGAAGGTCGGCGGTTCAAATCCCCATGAAGGGGTGAGCTCCCATTGCTCGGTCCCAGCTCCTGCCAACCTATCAGTTCGAAAGCACGTCAAAGTGCAAGTAGATAAATAGGTACCACTCCGGCGGGAAGGTAAATGGCGTTTCTGTGCGCTGCTCTGGTTTTGCCAGAAGCAGCTTAGTCATGCTGGCAACATGAGCCAGAAAAACTGTCTGCAGACAAACGTCGGCTCCCTCGGCCAGTAAAGCGAGATGAGCGCCGCAACCCCAGAGTCGTTCGTGATTGGACTTAACTGTCAGGGGTCCTTTACCTTTTTAAAGAGTAAACTGGGTTTTCACAACAGAGAGAAGATGCTTATTAGCAGCAACATCCAATTGCTGTTCCTTCTTTAGAAATGGTAAAATGGCTGCCCAGACGATGAACATCAGCCCCAGTGGAACCAGAGAGTAAATGAATGTCCAGTAGGGCTGAGTCACAAGAGAGGGTAGCATTACCATTCTCAGACAAGTTTCATCACCATGAAATGCACACCCATCTCCTGCAATATTTTGCAGCTGTTTGCACGATAATTTGGAAAAAAAAAATGTGCAATGAGGCAGGTATTTCAGGAAGACAGAAGCTGTGTTCAGGAATTCGCTTGAACATGCCATAAATAAAATTGAAGGAAAGGGCAGGGCATGCACACAAGTGTAAATTAGCTCCGCAATCCAGAGGGCTTTTAAGTGTGTTCAGTTTAGGGATGGGGGAGAAATTAGATCCAGTTCACATTTAAAGGAGAATTTACCCAATATATACTTTCTGAAACAACATTGAAACCGAAACACCTTTGAAATTTTGCAATGCAGTTTTCTCTTGCCATTTAATACATACAAAGTGCAAATACTAAAGTGTACAGGAAAAAAAAACATATTAGTGAAAATTACAAAAAAATACATTATAGTACATTGTATTAAGGAAATTGTGTTACAAAACTATTAGGGAAAATATTTACAAAAAAATGTATATTGGAAGAAATTTGCACTAAAGTGCTGATGAAGTTTCATGTGGATGTTTTAAAATAAATTAATGACAAACTGGCAGAGAAAAGTGGAGAACTTAAGGTTGGAAAAATTGAAACTGGAACAGAAATTGACACATCTGCACTACCTATCCCTAGTCCAACTAGAATACTTAGAAACATTCTAAGATCAAAATACCTGGTAAGCCAAAGTTCCCATGTACAGAGAAGTTTCCAACTACAGTGGTACCTCGGGTTACATACACTTCAGGTTACACATGCTTCAGGTTACAGACTCCACTAACCCAGAAATAGTACCTTGGGTTAAGAACTTTGCTTCAGGATGAGAACAGAAATCGTGCTCCGGCAGCACGGCAGCAGCAAGAGGCCCCATTAGAAGTGGTGCTTCAGGTTAAGAACAGTTTCAGGTTAAGAATGGACCTCCGGAATGAATTAAGTACTTAACCTGAGGTACCACTGTATATTCAATCGACTATGCTTTAGAATCTTCTTTTGCTGATTTTGGTGTTAGGTGCACGAGGATCTGAAAAGCAGCATTCTCAGCAGGTACTGGACTGGACTGTGGTAAAGTCTTTTAGTGTATTGCTGGTACAGTGGGAAAGTGCAGGCACAATGCAGTGGCAGGAAGTTTGGTTTCTTAAGCAACAGGGACACATTCTCTCTTTCTTCCCCCTTTACTTTGACCTCCTGTTGCAAATCTGATTGGCTATCTATCTGTGACATCAAAATCACTGTGACTATGTGATCTCTAGTTGCACTGGAATTTCGTAATAACCATGCAAACTTGCCTTCTTGGAAATAAGATCCTTTGAGTTCATTGAAGCTTACTTCCATGTAAATATGTATAGGATTGCAATCTAAAGAATTCATTTCAGAAAAAAGTGGGAGGGGGGACCCAAATGCAGGCAGGAGAGATGACAAGGTTGAGGGGAGGGTTGGGAGGTGGGGAAGAGATTGCTTTATCCTTCCACATCCAAAATCCTGCTTTTTCATTGAAAATAAAAGTGTACAAAAATCCATTGCATCACTAATGCTGTATGGTAAACCCCAGATGTCTAAATTTCTATGGACAATATTATTGTAATATCTGCCCATCCAGCCTAAAAAAATCACTCAATGGGCAATTTTCAGTGAAAGACTCTTTAGCAATTAACATCTAATCTGACAGCATAAGTGTGTGTTGGAGGAGGGGTCCACAAAACACAGGCTTTTGTGGCTCTTGAAATTGGGAAGACATGTTGGCACAACTTTAATAATGGATCAGTTAACTAAATGGCATCATCACCAATATAAATATGAGTTGCTTTACAGACATTGCCAAGAACCCATCACATTCTTGAAAAGCTCTACTGCTTTAACATGTGCATATCAACCAAACTATTTGAAATTTTGTTACTTTTGGCAAGGGCATGGCCAGACCATCAGCTTGCTGTCAAAACTGATCATGCAGCTTTTTATTTTATTAAATGTAAAATTATATGATAGCATGTCCAATATTCTTTTTTTCTTATATAAAAAAACAGACTATTATAGTGTACTGCCAGAGAACTGGAGAGAATTCTTTCCATATTTGTTGTTACACAAATGAATTACTGATCTCTCAAAGCTGGATATGAATGTTTTATTGATTTTATTTTTTTACAGGTGTCCTCAAGCTTGCTGGCTGTAGTGACACATATGAAGAGCCTGTTCTTACCAGGACATATGGTCACTAGTAAATCCAAGGACGCAGTGTTCTTGTGGATCTGCAGGAATTCATCATTACTGGTGTCATACATCTTATTGCTCCAGGGAAAGTAGTCACCATTCTTGCTGAAGGACGTTTCCTTGTTCTTAATTTAACATATGCTGTCCAGAGAAGGGGGGAAAGTGTCCTTGAAATATTACGTTCTGTTTTGGTTGGCTGTTACTCACTTTCTTAAGCTTAGTTTTTTCTGGGTGGTTTGTAAGAGAAGGAATTGAATACTCAGAAAAGTGAAAACTTGGCACCAAACCTATGACTTATTTAATGTATACCACAGTTGCTGAAAATGCAGCATGATAACACCAAATGCCCCAATTCCACCAAGTTCAAAAAAATTAGCACACAGGATGTGAAATGTTGTTTAAGACTGCTGTTGAACTCTGACTACCATGAAACCTTGTTTATAGAAATCACAGCATGTGATTTCTACATTTACTGGAAACTTAATGGGCTTGTACAATTAAGTCAACTATGTTGGATCTCAAACTAATTAAAAATGCTCCATTATATATCTATATCTACACACACACACACACACACACACACACTGACTAGAATTCAGCTACTAAGCCATGTTCAGGGTAGACCCACTGAAATAATAACACACTCCCAGTACCAATAATCTTTCTTGGGAAAGTTTAAATATTTGTTTAAATATTTATTTAGCCACAAACCCACAATGTCCCCTTCAATATTCATGTTAAACTGGCTTCTGCAGTATAGGTGCAGGATCATCATGTATACATTCCTGAATGTGGAATGTTTTTCAACTCTGGCCCACAAAGAGTCAGATCCGCATGTTGATTTGCATTTACATAGCCATGCACATGGGAGACCAATTAATATTGGAAATTTGAACACAGAAACAATATCCAGCCATGCTACCTGTGAAAAAGCCTGGTTGAACCAGCATATCTTTAGGAGATACTGAAAAGGACATATTGTTGGTGCTACATAGTATATATATTTGCTGCGCCCCTCTCCCCTCACTTGTTCTCCTTCTTTCATATGCAACAATATCTCTTATGCATACTAGCAGAGCAATCTTAACTATAGAAGACATATTTTAGGGTGGTGTAATTTAAGCTGGTATAATTCATTCCAGTCTAAGTTCCCTCTATTACAAACTCTATTCATGAGCCCCTGGGAGGGGCTACTGCTGGCCCCAACATTTGAGGATTGGGCCCAAGTGAGCTGACCAGGGTTTGGAATAGATCTGAGTCCCTCCTTGCCCCACTATGCCCTGAGAATGCTCCTTTATGAAGACTTAATTTCCACTGGCTTGAGTTCTGGTGTCTGAGGCAGCAGAGCCCCAGCTAAGCCAGAATGATGGTTGCAGGACTCAAGCCAGCTAAATCCCAAGACCCACCAAATCAAAGCTCTCTCATCCCGGGAGATCTTGGGTTTGGATTGCACCATTAAACCCACAGTGTTCTATGGACATTACTCAGGTAAGTGTGCACTTCAGTTAATGAACTGGAGGACAGTGGCGTAGCGTGAGGGGTGCAGGGGGGGCCGGCCGCACCGGGCGCAACATCTGGGGGTTAGGGTTAGGGGGCACAAATCCACGGGTTAGGGGGCACAAATTACTTGCCTTGCCCCGGGTGCTGACAACCCACGCTACGCCACTGCTGGAGGAGCCTCAGTTTGTGTTTAATTCTGATATCTCACCCTGGGACCTTAAAGTGAAGGATGGGATGATGATGATGATGTCATTAGGAACCTTAAGTAGAAGGCTGTCATGTCCTCCTGTCAGTTGTTCTCCTGCCTGGTAAAATGCACCTTTCCCTGTCAGCTGCCTGCCACACTGTGCCAGAGAATTCAGTAACAGGAGGCATCCTTGCTCATTGCAAAATTTTTGTTTCAGCCATTTCTCTCTGTTTTATTTTGGCGGGGGACGGGGAGGGTTAGTGTTTATGTTTTTAGAATATGAAACAGTTGGATGTGGAGAGAGCAGAGTAAATCTACATATCGCTGAGGATGTTTAATGAGGCCAAGTGGTGGGAATATGAGAGAAGCACTGGCGATGTAGGTATCAGCCACACAAAATGACAAGGACTGGCTTTGCCAACACACTTCTCAGCTGCCAGCTACAGAATCACAGGGCTCTTTGGCTGATGTCCTAATAAACTGCAGGTGGGCAAGAGGCTAAGGTTGTGCCATTACAAATTCTCAGGGCTTAGATCAAAGGGCATAAGGAGAGCTGCAGGTGTGCAGAATTAATAGCTACATTTATCTTTCCAGTCATTTAATAATTGCTTCTAATGAGGTTTTCATGTAGCGTGCAACCTTATAGAATCCAGAAAGCAGTCATATGATGCATCATTGGTTGTCAGTATTCATTTATAAACTATGTTTTACACAAATGTGTGTGTGTGTGTGTGTGTGTGTGAGAGAGAGAGAGAGAGAGAGAGAGAGAGAGATTATATTTTGGAATCTGCCCTTCCTCTAAAGAGCTCAGGTAACAACCAAAGTATTAATCCATTTTGTTCTCTGAACAAGTAGGTAGGATAGGGTAAGAGGCAGTCTCTCACCTGAGGTAACTTCATGGCTGAGCATATATCTCCACTGCCCAGGAAAAAAGACAGGTATATTCAGTAGTGGCTGGCTCATCTGGTTTCCTATGATGAAGTTGCAGCAGCAGAGCCAATCCAAAGCTTTGATACTGTGCTTGCACTGTGCTGATATTGCCAATATTCATCTCTCTCCCTGTAACGACCACCCATGATCTCCCATGATGACCACCACCAGGGAAAGCCTATCTAGGAGATAACTGCAAATAGGCAATGTGATGCGATGCGATGCGTTGCGATGCGACGTGACATGACGTGATGTGATGTGATGTGATGCGACACAATACAATACAGTACAATACAATACAATACAATACAATACAGTAGTAACTTGGTTTATGAACTTAATCTGTTCTGGAAGTTTGTTCTTAAACCAAAGTGTTCTTAAACCAAGGCGTGCTTTCCCATAGCAGCAGGGGACTCAATTTACAAATGGAACACACTCAATAGGAAGTGAAACATGTTCTTATTCCAAGGCAAAGTTTACAAACCAAAACACCTACCTCCGGTTTTGCAGTGTTCTTAATCCAAGTTGTTCATAAACTAAGCTGTTCTTAAACCAAGGTACCACTGTACAATGCTGGAACATCAGGATTCTAGAATGTGCAGGGAACCCCCATGAGTAAGTATTGAAGTATTCCTGCTTGAAGATTGACCTTTACAATTTGGAGGGTGATGGAAACAGATGAGCAGTGTGATGGATGTAATGCACGTATCTCCACTACCTTAACTTTACTTCACTGTTCTTCATAAGAACCACCTGCTGGATCAGGCCAATGGCCCATCTAGTCCAGCATGCTGTTCTCACAGTGACCAAACAGATACCTGTGGGTAGTGGCGTAGCGTGGGTTGTCAGCACCCAGGGCAAGGCAAGTAATTTGCCCCCCCAACCCGTGGATTTGCGCACCCTAACCCCCAGATGTTGCACCTGGTGCGGCCGGCCCCCCTGCACCCCCCACGCTACGCCACTGCCTGTGGGATCTTAAACTTATTTGCAATACTTGAAGTAGACTGCAGTAGACATCTGATCTGATCACTATTTTTTGCCATTCCATTGGGCCTTGATGCAGTGAGACTTTCCTCTTCTATTCCCAATCCGCCTCCAATCTAAAAATAAAGAGAAGTACGGTGAACATGCCAATAATGTTTGTAGTATACGGAACACCAGGAGAGGAATTTTAATGATGAAACTACAAGGGCCTTGCAAATGGTTGCAGTCGACTTGTTGCACAAGTAGACAGAGTGAATCATTTTACCACTGAGTCAAGTAAACAATTTTTAGTGAAGTCTCACAACTGGGCTAGCTTGCACCTGTTAAGACGGGAAGAAGAGAAGCATGCTGTCTTTTGCCAAATCTGTTCTGAAGGAACATGCTATTTGGCCGGCAGAAGACAGGTCAGCACTGGCTCTTTCTCCCCAGTGTCACTTAAAATAACGAAAGTTCCTTTCTAAGGGAGGAGGAAACATAACCTGCCACTTTCATTACTTTTATTTGCCAAGCAGCTGTGTTTACCAAAAAAAAAAAAAAAAAAAAAACCACCCTAAAACAAAACAAAAAAATCCAAACCCCATGTTATGAATTTTAGTTTTGTTTAGAAGAACTTTGAGAAGAAAACTGGTGTAGAACTTAAGGAAGAACTTAAGGAATCTCAACAGTGTATTCATGTTTGTTTTGTTTCCTCTTATTAATAGCTAGTTTTAATTTATCTCCCCCCCAAATAATGTGCTACAATTATTTCCTAGCGACTGAAGTAACGGCAGCAAAAAGAGAAGAGCTAATTAAACCCAGATTCTGGCTGATGGATCTAGCCAACAAGCCACTCATGATTGCAACAGATGTTTCTGCTTCTTGGGCCAAAGGAAACTTTATAAGGTTTTTCCTCCCTTTTGGGGACATATGCCAGAACAGTCAGGAGATGGGAAGTTTATAATTCTGTACAAAAGAGTACATAATACAAGAGGAACAAGGAAGCTGGTGTGTGTGGGGGGGGCAAATTCTGTTGTAGTTATACAGACACAAGTCACTCCACCCTGACTAGGAGTTATTTATACATTTCAGAAAATTAAGAATTGCAGTTAACTTTGCTCACCGACAATTGTAAAGCCAGAACTTTACTATTTCATTTTTATTTATTATCTCACTGGTAGGTGAAATAAACGCTAACTCATATCCATAATTTTAATTTAGATTTCATGTAAAATGTTTAGAGGATTTTTACAATTAAGCAGTATACAAATTCTGTTAAATAAACAAAATAGGTCATCTCTCAGAGAGCTCAGCTAATGCCTAAATATTGAATTGAACTCATGTCTCTGAGATTTTAATTTAGGTTTACAATTAATGCCGCAGACAGAGCAATCATATGTATGTCTATTCAGAAGTCCCACTGAGTTGAATGAGACTTATTGTGGTTCGAGGACCCGACCCCCGCGAAGTAAAATGAAGACACAGGGACACACGATATAAGGTTAATGGGCTAGAAAAGGCCACAACTTTATTGATTACAGCAATGAAAAGGTATTGGCTTAGGCATTGGATCGCGAAACAAGTGGGTTTATTCACCAGGGGTTCATCACCTGTTGATGCTAATCCAACTATAGGCTCACCCCTGATGTCACCGAGGGTCATGCCATGGCCTCCCGCCAAGCAGGCTTCGGACAGAATACACGACCGCCAGATTCCTTTAGCAGAATACCCCTAGAGATTGAAGGCATAGGCGATGGCCACACCTAGCACTTCGACACACCACAACACATTATTCCAATGCCTAACCGCCACCCGAGCTAAAGGCTCGCCGCCAATACCTTCAAAGCTGCAACCAATCCCAGATGCTTTTGCTGACACTAGCTAACCAAATGTCGTTCCCCAGATCCGATAAGTGGACACCGTCATTCCGGTATAAAGCTTCGTCGCTGATCCGGATACGGTCATGATAAATGACTCGGCCATACATAAAGTGCACCCAACGGGCTACCGCCCGATTTACGAGTTTCCTGGTTCTTTCAATGGCCATACAGCTTTGCGCACCGCACCAAACAGTTCATTTCAAGAAGGAGGACCAGAACACCGTTTTTCTGGGACACAAGGCTGCAAATGCATTCAAGTCTCTTTTTATGCTCCACAACAAGTCCACACTCCTTCTGTTAGCGAGGTGATTCTCCCCCAAATGAATTACAAGGATGTCGGGAGGGCCGAACTTGGCTACTTTCTCCCACAGCAATGGCATAAGCTCCTCCCAATGCATGCCTCTTCTCGAAAACCAGGAAACTCGAACACCATGTGGAAGGCCAAGATTGTGTGCAAGGCCGCAGCTCACCGCTCGTATGCGGGCCCAATGAACTATACTGTGGCCGCAAATCCACACGCTTCTCGACTCGCACAGGATGACAAAGAGAAATGAGGCCGGGGAAAGGCTGGCACTGCAGCATAAAGGTTGCTGGACACGCCCCCCCCATGGCACCTGGTTGGACGGCCACCGGGGGGGGGCGTGAGTGCCAGCCAGGTGAGCTGGAGGCAGGGGGCAACGCCCCCTGCTAGGAGCAGTGTTCAGGCTCCCGCCCACAACCACTCCCCTCTCTTTCAGGGAGGAGAGTCTTTCCCAGGAGACTGTGCATAGAATTGGAGGCCTGGCTATCACAGTGGAAAGTTAAGGGAAAATGTAAATGTTCATGAAAAAAATGTTCCCTTCTCTGCCAACCCTGAAAAGACAAAAGTTGCAATTTTGTGAAAATTCAGTGAAATCGTTTCACTATGAAGACCCAAATAGTTCCTTTAAAAATCTGCTTAATTTCTATACTAAATTACAATGTCTCCAGTCTTCATAGTTTGCAAAGTACTGAATTCAATGGTCCTACAGGTTAAGAAACAATGATTTTCTCCATGGCTCCATAGCATACCTTTGGAAAAATAATAATACATTTTTGCACTAAAAGTATCTGAATAAAACAGAAATGAAGAATAGGAACAAAGTGAAATACTTCAGAGGTGCAAGAAAGTAATAATAGTCCTATTAGATAATGAAAGAAGCAACAATAGATGGCTTGTATTGACTTCAAATTGTAAGGAGATTAAAAACAAAAACAGAACAAAAATATAATAGCATTTTATATTACTTTAAAACTCTTGCA
This sequence comes from Podarcis gaigeae, assembly GCF_964106915.1. Taxonomy (NCBI): domain Eukaryota; kingdom Metazoa; phylum Chordata; class Lepidosauria; order Squamata; family Lacertidae; genus Podarcis; species Podarcis gaigeae. The sequence continues at coordinate 68,890,020 of NC_139677.1, forward strand.
AAATACCTCAGGTTTATTATTTCAGCAAAAAAACATAGGTGTAACATAGGTTATTTCTATGGATTTCAGTGCAATGTGACCAGATTCACATCTCCTGGACTAATATGCAGATCAAATATAATAATGCTTTGGATTTTACACTTCTCTGAACTTTATGATATAATTTCTCAGCTCAAAAAATTACCAAAATAGATTTGAAAATGCATATTTTAGAATGACATAATTTAGAAATGCATGCATTGACATAAATACATATCTAAATAGGATATTTTATATAAGATACATATTTTAATTAGAGATGGGAGAATCTGTCAATTCTGGTTCTCATTTTTCTAATCTTAAATTCAGTTCTCCAGATTTTCATATCAGTTTGCGAATTCTTTTCTTTTAAATTCCTCATGAGAATTTGCTAGCATTTTATTTTTATTTTTTTTAAAAAAACTAATGTATGCATTTTAATGCACACTTTTCCTAGTTTTTGCATTTTGGGGTATGTGCCACCACAGATGATGGAGCGGCCTGCCCCCATTGCCCCCCTTCCTATTACCCTGGAATAGGAAATAGGGAATATTGGAAAACTGCATTTCAAAATTCAGTAAATTGAGAATTTCAAAGGATGACTATGTTTTGGTTAGCATATTGTTTCAGTAAGCATGAACTAAGTAGATTCATGTACAGAATCAATTTTCTCTTCTTTTCCTACTGTTCATTTTTTATTTTTTAGAAAAGTAGATTCACTCGAGAAAAGGATGGGATGGATTTCTAACAGTCCATAACTAGACTAATCCATACTAAAGTATGGATTATTAGCATCATGTTGAGAGTGAGAGAAAAGGGCTTGCCCAAAAGCCAGCAAGGGAATTCATTGCAAAAGCAAGATTTGAATCTGCGCAGTGTTTTCATGCTTTGCCACTATGGAATATCAGCTCTTAAATGGCACAAATTGATTCTATCTAGCAATTTCTATCAGATGTATGTATTATATATTTCACACAGAGGTCTTTTCAGGCTATTCTTTGCATTCTCTATCATTTATGGCGTAATATGAATGCACATTGACTTCCAAGTTGCTTCCATGCTTGTCCTTTTCATTAGCCCAGGTTTTCTTTTTGGAACACTGAATGATATATTTGACATATTGTTGCCATATTGTGTGTCCTGTGTCATTCTTTCATGTTGTCTCCACCCTGCTGCACCACTCCCATTCTGATTTGTGACTGTTTTACCTCAGTCAAGCTGAAGACTAAAGAGGATTTTAAAAGAATAAGAGGGAAAACCACACACCAATCAAAGCCTGCTTATCAAAATCATCATCATTTTATTATTATTTCATGCATTTTAATTATCTTTTCATGAAAAGTGGATCAGTAACTTACAAAATAATACAACCATCAAAACAAAGCATAAAAAGTATTGTCCTTTTTGTTATTGCAAGATAAGCTCATTTAACATTAAAAATTAATTTTTAAGAATGTATTTTCAATTTTGTATATATGATTTTATAATTGTAAGTTGCTTTTAGACAATTTTGTAGCACACAAGCCAGTGTAATTATTATTGTTGTTATTATTATTACCCAGAACAAGATCAAAAACAAAAAAAAATCCATAATATTTGTTACTATGGTATGTATTTTTGTGTTTTTCTATCGTAAACAACCCTGTGATATTCGGAAATTTAATAAGAGTGTGTGTGTGTGTGTGTGTGTGTGTGAGAGAGAGAGAGAGAGAGAGAGAGAGAGAGAAGGTGGGTCTAACACCCCACTAAAAGATGAAGAAGAAATAATAATAATTTAATAATAATAATAATAATAATAATAATAATAATAATAATAATAATAATTTATTTGTATCCCGCCCATCTGGCTGGGTCTCCCCAGCCACTCTGGGCAGCTTCCAACAAAGATTAAAAATACATTAAAATTAAAAGAAGCCACACATATTCTTAATAACCTTCAAGTTAAAGCCAAAAGCCTATGTATGTGTGTGAATGTGCATATACTGTACACACACATACACAGAGTGCTAGTTTTACTTCTCATAAGAAAAACTCCTTTCCTATAAATGCATCCAGTTATTTCTGGAAACAAAGGAAGTCCATTGTTCCTATGGCTGGTGGTACTCCAATTCCTGTAGATGGAGAAAGGAGAAAAGATAGTTTAGGAAGCTGCTTGTTTCAACATGTATAAAATAAATTGCCTATGGACTGAATTGTGACATTCTGCAATAATGCCTGAATAATTGAAGACTATTGTGTACTCCAAGTTCCATGCCTTAAAAAGTTGTTGTTGTTAGTTGTTCAATGCAATATGTTTGGTATTGTGTCTTTGAGAGCTATATGAAACAAATTACATTTATTTGAGTCAATCACAAATCTTGCTCTCATACAAAATGTATTTTTGTGTGTGTGTTAGCTTCTAAGCGAGGAACTATATTAAGGAAGACATGGTTATTGCCTAACATGGCAGCCCCATATTGGAGTCCACCCTCTCCACTGTAACATCCAGTTTGATGTAGGAAGCTGACTTACAGTCAGACAAACTGCCCGTTTTAGCTCAGCATTGTCTACATTGACTTGCAGTGGCTCTCCAGCAAAGATCTTTCCCAAACATAGCTGGAGGATGCTGGGAATTGAACATGGAACCTTCTGCATTCAAAGAATGTGCTCTGCCACTGAACCATAGCCCTTTGCCAAACTGGGGATACCACCCAGCGTCTGGTTAGTTGTTGCGCTTAGATTTTGGAGGTTTCATCTTCTTCCTTCTTGTGAACAGGAATTCGTGAATTGCTGGCATCCATCTGCCTTGAGAAACAATGGTGTGTGCCTCTGGGGGGTGAAGCCAACCACTTGAGAATCACAGCTCCTTCTGTGAACACAGAGACAGGTATCTTGTAACTGCTGCCTCCTGTGTTGTTTCTGCTGCATTAGCAGCACAGAAGTGACTCAAGCCTGGGCAGTGTGTATGGAGGTCCTGGGCTGCGCAGATGACAAGACCCTGCTTTTGGTCTTGCTGATGTGGTCCAAAGGAAAGTGGAGCAACACATTTGGCACCAGCTTGGCTGCAGGAGTTGCCAGGAGGAGGCATACAAGGTGGCATCCAGGGGAGCCAACATGAATAAAATATTGGGGAGGCCAGGTAAGCCCCACCCTGCATAACCGATCACATGTTGTCATGCATGCTCACCATTTGAATGTCAATAACCACCAACTTTTTGGAGGAATGGTCCCATCAAATATTATATTGAGACCTCTCAGCCCCTAGGAGTTGGCTCCTATGGTGACATCCAACTAGTGAATATGCTATTGTTCATGTGGGTCTTCAATGTTGTCTATTCTTCTCTTCTCCTAGATAGTTGGGGTGGTATCCAGCAAAGTTGTCCTATTAGCACAATAGATGAGTTTGGGAAACATGCAAATCTTAATATGCAAGTGTCAGATGCGGCTGGTGGTTGCTCATGAGTAACCAGGCATGACTCTGACCTGTCTTTTACAGGTTTATTAGTGCAAACTATTTACAGTGCAGGAAACACAAAGTTCATGTCCGTCTAGTCACTTGCAGAATCTGGGAGTGGTCTCTTCCGGCTTCTCCCCCAACATAAGAACTTAGACACACCAAATCTTCACCTACCCTCCTTGTGTTTCATCTCTCTGCACAGGCTGGGCGACAGACATGGCGTGCCTGTCTCCTGGCCAGTCGGGCTAGGTGAGGTGCTTGGGCTCTCAGTAGCATCTTCAAGACCTCCCCTCGCTTGGCTACCCCCTTCCTCCTTTGTTCCACTGGAGGTGTGGCTTTCTCCACCGCTTGATGAGTTGCTGCTCCTCAGCAGCGTCAGAAGCTCTCTGTATTCACTTAACTCCCTCCCCTGCTCCGATGGCAGTTCCCTAACATAAGAATGCTGATACGGCGAGGATAGAAAATATAAATTTGGCAGCAATGACCACTTCTTGAGGCAGGCCTGGCAGATGCTAGAGCATTCAAACAACATTCCAGTATCAGGACCACAATGTACACTTTTAATTAAGTAAGTAGTTAAAATTAGATGCATTATCAATCAGTTATCAACACTACATTACCAAAGAAAAGAATAAAAAGTAAGCAGAAAAAACCAGAGTTGACTGTATAAATATTATGTTGTAGAGAATATTATACTAAATGCTATTTAAACACTTTTTCTTGAATAAGTCGCACTGATACTTTTATTTCAGTATTTAATTATATTGCTTCTGGGACAGTGTACCCTGCATTTATATATTTTTGTTTGTTATGCCAATAAAGAATAAACTTATGCCAAGGTTTTTTTTTAAGTCTTTGTGGTATGACTAGCATTCTTTCCTAGAACCACAATGTTCAAACAAATATCCACATATTAGTGGGATGTCTAAGGAGCGGGTGGAAATACTAAGAATAAAGAGTTTTAGTACTTTCTCTAGCTATCTCTGTACAGTAAGCACATGACAGGTTTCACCTTCATTTCAAAGCACTTCTCCAAATAAATGTAAACATGCTTGCCTGGTTGTTCTTTGCCAACGTATCGCCAATTTTCTTTTCATTTACAATTGATATGCAGAGCACAAAAAAAAGGAAAACTCTTCTTCCAAAAGGCAAGGAGGAAGACATGGCCTCCTTTGAAACTTTCATGGGGCTATTGACACATTTGCCTGAGTATTTGAGAGCTTGACCTTGAACCACGATTGTTATAAATCAAATCTCCCTCATGTGGCTATTATTAGGAAATGAATGTAGAGGCTTATGAATTTGAATTTAATTTGTGTTTGAATGAGGATGTGGAAGTCCTTATGGGTGGTGTTTTTTTGTGTGCAGGTTGGTCAGCATACTTTAAAAAACATCCAGAAGTTAATAAGATTTTCGCTTCCACTTACAGGGTGAATGCAACTGACAGAGCAAGTTCCTTGTAAGGCATCGCACGACTCCTTTGAAAACTCTTATTGCTCTCTGTGGACTGATTCTCAGGAACACAGATCTTTTTGTCAGCCAAGGGAACTCCCCCTTCTCGCCTGCACCTGTGATAGAGAGAGAGGCAAAGCACAGAGAAAATGTATGGACTGCAGAGTTGAAAACTGGTATATTTCAATAACACAATAACAGGATAGGGTTTTTTATTATTTGTTTCATGACAACAGCATAGAGCATTAATATCTAGGGACTGTCCCAGTGTAGCTGAAACATCTGGTTACTTTTTAGCATCTGGATCATTTTTCCTTTCCTTTCTTTCTTTGGCTTCGTGCTGGTGTAGGTTAAGCAAGTGATGGCAGTGAAAACTGATGGACTCTCTTCCGTTGGTTTGGAAACCCGCCAAGATGACATTCTATAAGTTGCTCTGTATTGACCCTGAAGTGATTGTAATCTGGATCAAAAAGAGATCACACTCTCCAGGGAATAGGTGTTTGTGTACATAGATACTCGTTTTAATCTGAGGTCTTCTTACTGTAGGCTGACTGTTCAGCTGTGGTGTATAGACTAAATCCTCAAACTGTGATTGAAATCCTTTAGAACTGTTGGTCTCTAACCAGAAATGAAGCACTTGTGGGTTTTTTGATATATATTTTTGGCTGCTTCCAGTGATGAGAAATTCTTGTATGACATGAACGAAGAACAAATGTTCTCAAGACAATCTGTACAACCAAACTTGTATTTTGCGGATATGAACTGCATGGATTGATGCACCATTAATTAAAGCACTTAATTCATTCTCTCTCTCTCTCTCTCTCTCTCTCTCTCTCTCTCTCTCTCTCTCTCATGCTGCCATTGTCTGCTTCATTCACTAAAGCCAGCAAAGATCCACTAACACAGCACAACAATTGTTTTACATTATTGGCCTGTAGACTCTGATTACTTTCCTACTCCTGCTTAAATACCATGGTCATTAGGCAGATACTTAACTGTGGAAACCTACAACTACTTCTGAAACTTTTCTATCATAAGAGAGAAGCCAAAAGGTTTGGGGTATTAGCCAAGAAATGTGACTTTACTGCTCCTGAAAAATAAAACAAATATTTATTTATGTGTACAAATGTGCAAGCATTAAAAAAAAAATCAACGCTATCAATGGCTACTTGCCACAATAGCTATATTGTCCCTCTAGGGCCAGAGGCATTATGTCCCTGAATGGTAGTTGCTAGGAATCCAAAGTTGGATGAACACAATCACTTGCAAGTTGAGCTTGTGGGCTTCCCATAAGGGCATATGGTTGGCAACTGAGAGAATCAGATGCTGAACTAGATGAGCCTTTCATCTGATCTAACAGGGCTCTCCTACTATGTTCATATAATAGAAAAGTAAATCAAAGCAGTGAACAAGAAATATAAATGCATAAAAACATGACAGTGAAATTACACAGAACAATAAAACAGTAAAGCTAACCAACAACTGGCTGAGTTACATATCAGAGAAAGTCCACCTGAACAGAAAATTTACAATACCTATAAGGAGGGAATATATATAATCTATGTAAACATGTAGCGAGTATTTCATAAAATGTTAAAGGGAACATATTTACTGGCTCTGGTTCAACCTGATAAGAACTGTCATGTCACATCACTTCTGTAGATCACAGTCTCTAACATTCTTTTAGATGAGCTGGCCGGAAGTTGGAGGAACTCATGAGAAAACTACTCACTCTACTTTGGGGATATTTTTACTACTATTCTGAGACACAGCAATACAGGAAGTTCTAAATTATCAATATTTACTCCAATATTATTTGTTATCCTTAAAAGCTATGTGCCAGAAAATCCCATTCCAGCAATTGTAGGGGGGGGGGGGGAATCACCACACACACACACTCACACACAGACTTCTGATCTTTTTTTGTAGTGATAGCCTGCTAGTTTTGTTTCGTTTTTGCCCACAATACACCAGAACATCCAGGCCAATGTATTTAGGGGAAATTGAATTGGTGGTTGCAACAGCAGCCAATGAGAGGAACAGACATTCATTCTGTTTACTGTCCACATAGGAGGGACGCTTGGGTGGCATTCAGCTGAGAGCTCCTCAAATCCTGGAACCACTCCTGGTTTGTTTGAGTGGTGAGAGCTCTCCAGAGCCTCAAAGGGGCATTTCCTGTCAACTGTCTTACCCTATGTTCTTTTTTCAAAACAAAAACCAGTAGGTGGGATCAACATGCAGCCTTCTGCAGGCATTGCATATGCTCTGCTTCTGAGAGCCATGGCTTGATACTCCTATTCTCTCCACCCTGCTTGACCTGGATGAATATTAGGGTAAGCTTATGCAGACTGTCAATTCAAATCCTGCTTCACAACCTCTTAATATCATACTTGACTTTTGCTTCCTCGATAGCCATTCCTCTGTGTTCAATCATATTTTATGCTGGTTTCATAAAAAGCTCTGTATTATTTTTTTAAATCCCTCTGAGGAAATGTAAATCTTTTGAATTCCTGCTCCACTATGATCTTTTTGAAAGAAGGAGGGGAGTGAAAGGCAGCTGCCATGTATTTCACTTCCTGCAGTAAATTTGTTTAAAATATGACTCTTCTAAAGTACCTTTATATGTGGTTAGGAGTATCGTATTTTACGGCTTTACCTTCTTCAAACGTTCCAGACATGGATTCTCAGAGCACATAATTTGGCACAATCCACTGAGGGACACTACAAATCAGGAAGCAAAGACCTCAAGGAAATGGTTGATAGTAACAAGACTGTGGGGGGATATGAGCATGAGAAAGATGCTTAGGAAGGATCTCTATATTGATGCAACACTGATGGACTCATTTTAGTCACACCCTTTCTGCCGTAAGGTATCCACAATCTCCATTCGTCATTAAGAAAACGATTAAATTTTCAAATCCATTTTTCAACACACAGATACATTTACAAATAAATTGGTGAAGCTAACACTAATTGGATTTAGTTGATTTACATACTAATGGCTTCAGTACAACTTAGTCATCTAGTGGATGACTGTGGATACAAATATCTTTTGGAGCTATGCTACCTTTGATAACAGAATATTGTGGGTACAATATTGCAGGTTTAAAAAGGGGATCCTTTTTAATCTGTTGATAGACCTGTGATGGTGCTGGGCAGGACTGGCAGAAGATGAGCAGTAATTCTCACTTTCCAAATCAATCTGAGGACCAAAACGCAGCCATTATTTTGAAATCACACTCCTCTGAATTTTGCAGTTCAGTTCTCCAACCAAGTAAAGTGTACAAAAATGCATAAACTGGATTAAAAAGTGCTTAAAATGCCTTAATTAGTGAAAATAACATTCCAAAATAAATTACATGATGCAGAATTGCTTTGCACAAATGCGTATACATTAGGATAAATTCATATTAAAATACTAGCGAATATTCACATGTACTTTTAAAAAATGCAAACTGATGTTGGAGTGTTAAAGAATGGAGCTTAAGACTGCGAGAATGAGAGATCCTTAGGGAGCAAAAACAGCAATGAGTGGGGTCATCCCCTCTCTTTCTGTTGTTTCCTTGGACTCAGATTGGTAAAGAAAAAGCTTCTTATATGCGTCATATATGCATTAAAACACTGCGACACCAGATGGCGATGTGGAGTTCCATTTTTGCCAACGCGATTTCTCATACAAAGTTTACAACGTGTTTTCTTGAAATGTGTCTAGATCCAGCCCTTGTTTCTCTTTCTACCAGCCATTATCTCTGCCTCTCCGTGGGCTCCCAGTGGATGTCCAGATCACTCTTCCCAAAGGTCTGAACTGATTGCTTATGCTCACCCCTTCTTCCATCACATCATTCATTTTTTTGTTTTTAGCTTGTCCCCCTTCCACTCTCCTTTTCTCCTGCACAGGCTCCAGGATCCCTGCTCCCATCTAAAGCATTGGAGTCTCTCCTGCACATCACCTGTCCAGCTTTCTTTGTTTTGTGTGCAACTTAGCAGTGACTGGAAATTATGGCCCTCCATAGCCAGAGTTCCGTAACTATTATTCCTTACTAAAGCACGGAAAGCTAGTTTCCTTGCAAGCTCAACCTACTTCTTTGGCCTTCTTTTTAATGATGTTCTCTTTATCCATCATTTCCTGATGAGTGGTGATGGAATGCAACATCTGAGGCTACGTACAGCTAAATAATACACCTGATGGGTGTACTGGCCAGCTGCATATCCAACTCTATAGACTTCCAACTCCTTTCAACTCTATGATTCTATGGCTGACACTGCCCATGAATTTATGCAACACAATTACCAACTACAGCATACCTGAGAATTGGAAATGTAGAACCAAACAGACTTTCTAATCAAGAGTAAGGCAACATCTCTCTCCCTCCCACACACTCTCTCTCTCACATACATACACTACTGAAAAAACATATGGGAAACAGCTTGTAGGTGAGATCTGCATGCAGATTTAAAGGTGACTCTAATACATGCAGGTGAGAAGAGACTGTATCTTGAAAAAGCTTTGCAGAATAATGTGAGATGGTTGGGAATCATATTTCCAGAGGGAATCCTTTTTTCATTCCCCAAAACATTATGTTGGCCAAAACAGCACAGAGAAGTCATGGGGTTGGAATTTCCCATTTTAAAAAGTTGAAATCTGCTGCTCTGGATGCACAAATAAGCTACAGCTTCTCCGACAGTGGGTGGCTGGGAAAGATCTCGCAGCTTTAGTTCAGGTGAACTAGCCATACTTTAACTTATGGGCACATTTTTCTACAGTAGTTCCTCTTTTAAATTGACATTAGTGTGCATCTTATTAAAATTGTTGGAGGGGTTATGTCTGTTGGATGCATTGTGAGTTAAATGGTCTATTCAAATGTACTTGCTTTTTTATTTTTACAGGTGAATGCTTCTCTGAGCATCATATATTCTTAAACCCCATTTTATTAGTTAGCAAGCCATTTGCTGATTGATTGCCTCCCTCTATATGCAATTGATGGAAAACACACAGTTTTGCCAGGAAAAGTTCCAAATTGCCACTCCTTCCACTTGAAAGCAGTTCTTCGTGGGTTTCCATTTTAAACAAGGGCTTAATTATTATTCTGGCATTGTCAGTGTAATGCAAGCCTGATGGAAGAATCTGTGGAAAGCAGGCTACAGCTAGATGTTCGTTATAGCAGATGTTTTAGAAGGGAGCAATTGATGTCTCTAATCTGTTTATGACCTAGAGGAGTAATGCTGAGCTTAATTAGATTGTCATTCCCTACATACTTAGCACTTTCAGAGTGCAAAGTCCTTCACAACTTTTATATTTTATGTTCTGACTTACTCACAACTATGAGGTGTGTCTACCATTTCTACCAAGTTTATTCCCATTGCCATTTTACAGACACGTGGCAGCAATTGGTTTCGACGTTGCTTTAGTGAGTGTTGCAGACTCAAAAATCATCTGCACCTCAGCAAAACCATTACCATAGAAAGTGTGCAGTAAAGACATAAACATGCACTTAAGTGTCTAGTTAGAATCAACAACTGAAACTACTTACATTTGGGTTTGATTGTGCCCTGATATTCAGGGAAACTAGAAGCACAACTCTGCTGCCTCCTGCTATGCTTATCCAAACACCCACTATCAGATTTCCCCACCTCACCACAATGTCAGATGTGCAGTCTGTTCCTGCATAGGCCTGAGCATCAGCAGGGGCAGATGAGGGGTGGCTGTGGAATGGCAACATGTATGTTCACCAGGCTGGAGCAGCAGAGCTGCCACTTGGTGGGATGCGTTGGGACAAGGCAGTGGTTTGCAGCATGAGCATCCCACAGCTCTGCACATTTGCAGAAAACTGGCATCACCAACCCAAAGTTCCCCCAACCTTAAGATTGCTTCGCCTCATCTTATCCCCATCCCAGTGAAAGGAAGTGCTGTTTCCCCTGACCTCCAAATGACAAACAGGATATGTGTGATTCCTGTGGCTTTTTATTCTGTATTTCTCCCTTTCAAGAGCTTTAAAACTGCTCAAACAGTTAGGGACTTGCTCTGGTTCCAAATTTAATGTGTTGCCCACTAGTTTTGCAAAGATGGCTATTATCAATTTCACTCATTTGATGCTGCAGATGAGATTGTGTAAATCACATGCCAGTCTTGGATGGAAGAGGAAGACAGTCTTATCTCTTCCGCTGCAGGTACCATTACACTGTACTTTCACTTTTATTTCTTTCTGTTTGTTCTCTCGGAGCTGGAAAGACCAGACACCATTATGCTTTTGTCTGTACATAGTGTGTAAATAAATAGTAGATTAGCTCCACAGTGTCTCACTCTTCTTGCTGTGTTTTGCCAGAAAATTAGTGTGCATACACCAGTTGGAAGTGCACTGGAAGAGAAGGGAGATGCCTTTTCCAGAGCTGCATGTACCGGAGGGCGCTCAGAGATTTGGGGGCTTGCAGGCACCCACAGGGCGTTTTTGTTGTTCGGTCGTGTCCGTCTCTTTGTGGCCCCATGGACCAGAGCATGCCAGGCACTCCTGTCTTCCACTGCCTTCCACAGTTTGGTCAAACTCATATTAGTAGCTCCAAGAACACTGTTCAACCATCTCATCCTCTGTTGTCCCCTTCTCCTCGTGCCTCAATCTTTCCCAACATCAGGGCCTTTTCCAGGGAGTCTTCTCTTCTCATGAGGTGGCCAATGCATTGGAGCCTCATAGCCTAAATCCCAACGACGTGTAATTTCACTACAAATCTATGCCTTTTACTATGTCATGGATGTACTCTCTGCATTTAGTGGGAGAATATCTACAAAGTCAACTCATACTTTCTCCAGTCCGCTCTGACTTAACTGAATGTAGAATATCTATACAAATTTAAAAAAACACAACACAAAGCCTATACCAAATAGCCAAAGTGAATGGGATTGGCCCTGGCATTTTGAGTGTGTGCTGAACTTCTCCATTTTATTTGAGCACATGAATACACATGTTTAACTTCTACATTTGGATAAAGGGATTAGGCAGTGAGTAATGTCTGACAACCACTGTGCGTGGTTTATTTGCTTTAAAACATCTGTTGGATCTGCTGAAGATCAAAATCAATTAAAAAAATAAAATTAAAAAACAGCATGCTCCAGCAATGCACAATACTAGAAAGCACTTTGCTTAAAGACAAATCTTCCTAAATTTGGGTGGTGGTGGAGGGGCAGAGGGTGGAATAGAGGAACTAAAGGAAGGCCATAAATTACTCTAAACAGCCCATGCTGTTTGGATGTCTGAAGTGGCAGGATTCCAGTCACTTATAACTATTTGCATCACTGATGCCAAGAGAAAAACACAAACGTGAAAAGAAGACAAACAAGGGGAAGAGAACAAGGGGCTAAATCAATACACAGCTGAACTAGTCTGAAAGGGATTAAAAAGGGAGAGGGAGAGGGAGACGGACACCAGAAAACACAGGAGACTTGAGAGATGTAGGTGGGAGAGGGAAAGGAAGGAACTCTGAGGAGGAGTAATTGGAAAGTGCTGCTGTGGATGAAGCTCTTGTCTCCAAAAGGCTTTGCCTTAACTTTAAACAAACGTTACATATGCAAAGAATTTGGGTGGCCCTGGATTTTCCCTTCTCATTTTCTCCTTGAAAGGTGATATGCAGAGCCTGGGTATTTTGAGGGTCTTCACGGGAAATGACTCTGCATAACAGATGGAGAGGAGCCCCCCCCCTTAAAGGAATCACACTTCTTTCATGATTAGCCGTGTCTCAGCTAGTCTTTGTATGCAAGGGGGATGCGATTCTTTGAACAGTGTTTTGCATGGCCCCCTCATGGAAAACCCTTACGGGCATTTGGGACTGAAAACATGCGCTTCTTCTCAACTGGCATCCTGCTTTTGACTGGTTTTTATCATTGTGTTTTGGACATCCCATAACATATTGAAATGCTTTCTGATGACCATTCTCTGATTACATTTTATGCATTATCTTCACAAGCATGATTAAAGTGGACCAGGAAATGGAGTAAATATATAGGCTGGGATCAGTGAAGCTACTTTAGGTGTCTAAGGGCTTGGACACATCCAGTGGTATTTTTGAGGATCCCCCTCCACCTTTAAATACTTAAAGTTAATATGATTATACCTGCATTCTCGTTGATTGCTTGTAGGGCCTTTAATACAAAGATGACTAGTACCCTGCAAAAGCATATTCTGTGTTGCACTTTTTCTTACAGTGCCTATGGAACAGTCCTGATTTTTGGGTACCTGTCATTAGTAGTAAATGACTGATCCTATTTTGTTGCTCCTCCTTTTTATATATGGGAGAAATGTTGGATACATTATTAGAATGTTACTGTTGAGTGCACACATAGGTGAACTGGAGTTATTCAGGTGTCATATACTGTAGTTTGAATTTTCTCTGAAGAGCTCAGATATCTTCCTAAGGAAACTAGGAACTATCCCAAGCCTGGGAGAAAAGCTTCCTATTCCCACCAGATTTCTGCCACCATCAAATTCCCCTTTGCACCCATGCAACATTTGGAAAGGGAAAACGATTGCATCTTCTCTTTTCTCAAGTTGTCAGGCCTTCCACCATCAATGCCATAAGTGTCCATTGCTAGAGTGAAGCCTGCAAACAAGAGCTTTAAGTATCTTTGGAGTCAAAACTGAGCAAGAAACAATTGTCAGTGGCAGTTCCCAGGATCCCAAGAAGCAATGAATGCCTTAAGATTGAGACTTCTAATAGTGTGGATTTTCCTCAGTGGCATCTTTGACCCATTGGAAGCATACATTTGGGAAAGGAAAGCTGAATGCCTTGTCTGAACTTCTACGGAGGTGCAGAGATGTAAATCCATTCCAAATTCAGTATTCTGAATCTGAATCCCCTCCTGCCCTTACAAGATTCAGAACCATTGCTAGTTTATTCATCCTTCTGGATTTCTCCAAGTTAAATCTTTCACTGTTGGGCGGATATAACTTGGTTGCAATGTACATGACAAATGAATGCATGCACACATTATATCAGCATACTGCTTCCCCTTTTAACAGCATGTGCATATGCAAGTGTTGTTAAATGAGTCTGAATTAACAGCTATTCTGTGATATGTACCAACGTTTCCACTGTGGTTTGAACCATGGCTAGAAGTTTAAGGGAATGGACAACTTACTGCTTCAGAGAAAGACATTACAGAGTTAATGGATGCAAAGAGTAGCAGATGGAAAAGAGCCTCTAGCAATGTATAATGGGTGGCACTCAAGCATTGATCCCTGGCATGAAGATAGAGCCGTTCCAAAAGTGTCTCTATTTTTGTCTGTGCAGCGTTAGAGGGTAGGCATTTTCATGGTGCTATGACCCCAGAAAGCCATTCATCTACCACATCCTGACAAGTGATGAGGAGAGTTTTATCAATTCTTTGAAGCTTGCCATGTCTATTGGCAAAAGCAAGAATGCTATCCAGACTTTCAACAGACCACACTGTATTGAAGAGCCGTAGAACATTATGCGTTGAAAATATTCAGAAGGTACAGACTGTTTTACAATTACTAACAAGAAGTTTTTGAGACTATGTCTTTTTTCTTTTAAGTCACTGGATGCTCAATTCCTCCATCAGCAAAACTAATACATGTACACATGCACAAAGACTAAAAACAGAAGAAATGGTTACAGTGGTACCTCGGGTTACATACGCTTCAGGTTACATACGCTTCAGGTTACAGACTCTGCTAACCCAGAAATAGTGCTTCAGGTTAAGAACTTTGCTTCAGGATGAGAACAGAAATCGTGCTCCAGCGGTGTGGCAGCAGCAGGAGGCCCCATTAGCTAAAGTGGTGCTTCAGGTTAAGAACAGTTTCAGGTTAAGAACGGACCTCCGGAACGAATTAAGTACTTAACCCGAGGTACCACTGTACTCATTTGTCCCTTGGATACATTTCACACAAAAAACTGTTGCTTCCTCTACATATGACAGACCATATTTTAAAATATCATTATGCATATTCTGTCCAGGTATAATACTGGTGCATGCCACCCCAATCTCTGTAGCCTTTTTTCTAGCTTCTAGCTCATATGACTCAAAATCTCAACTCTGGCCTTTGTTTTTCCACTGATCAACAAATTGAGGGAGGAGAGTCCACCCATTTGCTATCTGGTACAGAGCCACTTCCTTTGTGACTTTAATGTCCCATTCTTAGAAGGCCATTATGTCACCAGGAAGCCAATTTGGCTATTCCAGGAATTGAATCTGTGCTGGATCCAGGAATTAGAAAGGGGCTCAGGCATACAACCCACCCCAAACTTATAACAATATTGTTAGACAAAAAGGTAAAAGTAAAGGTGGCGCTGTGGGTTAAAGCCTCAGCGCCTAGGACTTGCCGATCGAAAGGTCGGCAGTTCGAATCCCTGCGGCGGGGTGCGCTCCCGCTGCTCAGTCCCAGCGCCTGCCAACCTAGCAGTTCGAAAGCACCTCCGGGTGCAAGTAGATAAATAGGGACCGCTTACCAGCGGGAAGGTAAACGGCGTTTCCGTGTGCGGCTCTGGCTCGCCAGAGCAGCGATGTCATGCTGGCCACGTGACCCGGAAGTGTCTCCGGACAGCGCTGGCCCCTGGCCTCTTGAGTGAGATGGGCGCACAACCCCAGAGTCTGTCAAGACTGGCCCGTACGGGCAGGGGTACCTTTACCTTTACCTTAAAGGTAAAGGACCCCTGGATGGTTAAGTCCAGTCAAACTTGACTATGAGGTGTGGCGCTCATCTTGCTTCAGGCCTAGGGAGTCAGTGCTTGTCCACAGACAGCTTTCCGGGTCATGTAGCCAGCATAACTAAATTGCTTCTGGTGCAATGGGACACTGTGACAAGTGCCAGAACGCACAGAAACGGCGCTTACCTTCCCACAGAAGTGGTACCTATTTATCTCATAATCATCATTTATCTACTTGCACTGGTTGCTAGGTTGGCAGGAGCTGGGACCGAGCAATGGGAGCTCACCCCTTCTGATTGGCAGGCCTAAGAGACTCAGTGGTTTAGACCACAGTGCCACCCGCTCCCCAATATTGTTAGAAACACACACAATAAACAATATATGCATGTTCTAAGTTGCACACATACATGGACACAAATATGTAATGCAAGTGACAGCTACATTAAAATGTTGCATTGTGGAGAGCAAATGGGTTGGATTCCTATACCCACTTCCCTGGGAGTAAGCACCTTGAACTCAGTGAGACTCACTTTTGAGGAGACATATAGATTGACCAGAAAACATTCCTGCTTTTATTTTTGCTTTGAGGTGACAATATTTTCCCGTTGATTAACTGGAATCTATTGAAATGTTTCACATTCAACAGCCAGTAAAGAGCCAGCATAGCCCCAGCACAAATTCCCCATCATCTTGTACCTAACCACCCTATAGAGATGCTTCTCTAATGATAACAAGGTGGGTAACAAGTTCTGGCAGGTGACCAGATGGTGCACATCACTTCACTGCCCTTTTAGACTTGTTATATGAGTCTGTGGTTTAGGGTTGGAGAAAATAATGGAAAGTTAGGCAGCAATGCTGGTTTTCTTAATCCTATGCAATTCCTGAATATTTAATGTGTAATAAAACCAATGCTCATTTCCCGAGCCAGCTCTCATTTCTCAAAAACACCCTCTGGAAATTCTGAGAATTATATAAGAAAAAGGACCAGCCATTTATGAATAATTGGCCCACTATGCTTCAAATGTATGGTGCAGATGTATCCATAAAGTCAAATGAGATGAAAGAGACTTAATAAAGAAAGACAACTAGGAATAATTCCAAGTGACGTCAATTTCCAATCAGAAGCCATCACACCTGGATCCGTATACAATCCAGAACACAGCTTCAAAATAATAAGAAATAAATAAGAAATTAAAAAACCACTTTCATTTAACACTCTACTTCTCAGTGTGTTCTGGAGAAACTAAAATTATATCTACCTATCCAATAATCCTCACTTGTTGTAATATCAGGCCATCAGTTTTCATTTTCCAATATTACAGTTCAGCTAATCCTTTTAGAAAGCTGTTCTGCTTTACTGTCAAGATGACCACATTTAATAATGGCAGGATTTTTACAAAAGGTTTCCTGGAGCTACAATAACCTATTTTTCTTCTTTCTTCCTGGCTTATAGATATTTGTTTAGCTTAAGGATATTAAAAGTTGTGAAAGCCTGTGGAGCCTCCCACTCCATTCACTGCATTACTTAGGGCACCATCCGGTTATTCTATTGAGCACACAGAGCCCAAAGTGCAGAGAAATGTCTAGGTACTAAGTGCACCACCATATAGCAGCTCAACCTGAGGAGCAACTTGAGGAGGAGTGTGTGGCCTTGTGGGTACACACAGACTGCCACCAGACAATGGAAGCCATAGAGCTTGGCCCTTGGAAAACTATAGAAGCGACCTTGATCCATTGGAAGTGCACAACCACATTCATGTGTGGTAGAGTCCAAGCACTCTTCCAGTGCCAAACAAGACATCCACGGCTGAAGCATCACGCCATTCAGCAAAGCTCTCAACATTTCACAACAAGAATGACTATCCACCCCAAAAACTATGCACATGTGTGGGCAGTCCAGTTGGGAAACCTGTTTTCTAATATTCCTTTAACACTGCAGTACCTTTTGTGTTATGGCTTTTTGACTGATACACCAGCATGTCACCAGTGTACATGGTGTCAGGGACTGGACTGAGGAGGAATGGTGGGAGCCACCCCCTTTTTCTGAACCTTCCCAAGGGCAGGAGGAAAGTATTAATTTAGAACAGTGGTTTGCAGAAGGGCACAGTCCAGAGGAGAAAAGCTGGGAAATACTGGATGACGAACAGCTAGAAGAGGAAATGCCGAGAGAGACAGCTGGCAGGTTCAGTGTCCTTGGACAGCATTCCTGACCCCCCCCCCTTCACTCAAGACTAGATGGGCTTGGAAAGTGATAGAACAGAAAGCACAACGACAACGAGCTCAGATTACCCAATTTAGGAGTGATATAGATTAATGGGGATGGAGTGGGTGAACATTTATTGGGAACAACACCATTTTTTAAAGAGATATGCATTCCTTTGTCTCTTGCTGTGATGATTAAAGAATTTATCTGGTAAGAATGCTCTTTTCGTTTGATCTGCTTATTTACTGCCACCGGGGGAGGGATCTGATTCACTGAAGCCTGACACATGGTGTGACACAACAGCAAATGCCATTGGAGAATGTCACTATGCCCCATGACCTTTCTGCACATGTGTGTGTCTGTTCCCCCATGATTTACCCATGACAACGGCAGAAAAGAACTGTATACTACCTCAATTTTTGTGAATTTACTCCCTCCCACCTTCGCCGACTGCCTCCGCTGCAACCATCTCAACCACCTCAGTCTCTGCATCAGCACCAATACCACCGGTGTGTGCCCCTCAAGAGATTATTTTGGAGGAAATGTGGCCCTCAGCAGCAGCAATAGGTTATCCATTCTTGTTTTTAGGATTATGCTCTTTTTACTGATTCTGAGACTTCATGGAAAGACAAACGATAGAAAGTTCCTTTGTAAGAAAAGTACAAATTGAATCACCTCAATGGCTCTGAAATCTTTAACACATGACAGTGTTTATAATTGGGACAATGACGTTTGATTTCTTATTCTTAATTTGCAAGCTGTTGCAATGATAAAATGTGTCATAACAAAGGCAGGCCTCCCGGAATTTTGTACCCAGAAGAAAAAAGCTATTGCACAGACAAGATCAACATTTGAATGACATTCTGTCTGCATAAACTGCTTGCTTCTAGTGCTGGCATAAGAAACAGGTGTGTGGGGTGTCTTTCCAAAAATTCCATACACTTTAGAGCATAAGTTGGCATGGAAGATGACGCTTTGCTTTTGGGAGGCTGCAACATTTTCAGTGTGTGTTTGTGGAGTGAGAATATTATTCCAGTCTGATGCCAGATTTGTACACCACAAAATGGAATCACTGTGTCATATGTGCATTCTCTGGGTTAGGTGCCCCAGGCTCAGGGAACAAGTGCAACCCTCCAAGCCTCTCTGTTTGGCCATTGAAATTCTCCTTAGGACATGCACCATCTTTCCCCAGGCCACACCCTCTCCAGCCTTGCTTAGTGTTCTCCTTGAGTGTTTTAGCCTAGCTGGAATGTGTCGTCTGTAACCCCTTTTGCTTGCCTGAATGGAAGCTACAGAGGGGTGTGACTGAGTCTAAAAGTTAGCATATTGTACACAGATAAAATGTGTATTCATTGCTTTGCCCACTTTTGCCCATGGTATGTGGCTCCCAGATGGCACTGTGGCCCCCAGTCCAAAAAAGCTTCCCCACCCCTGATGTTGGTCCTAGGTAAGTACAACATCCATTATGTGGACAAACCTAGTATATTTTCCACGGTTTGGACTGACTATGTATATAGGAATATGAACAGAAGGAGTGGTGCTTTTTCTCTGGATAAAAATCATTAAAGTATAATGCAGTGAGATCAAATGCAAGATGTGCCTGACTGACATTATAAGAGGCGAGACAGCAAGTTAAACCTGGATTTTAGACAACAGCCATGACATTTCATGAAAAGCATGCAGCTGGAGTACTGTCTACAATTCTGGCTGTGTCACCCCAAAAAGAGATATTGTATTGTTAAAGGCAACCAAAGGGGATGGAGCAACTCACCTTTGAGAAAAAGTCAGAGTATTTGGGTGACGTGGTAGAAGTTTCTAAAAGTATGCATAGCATGGAGAAAGAGGATAGAGAAAAGCTTTTCTCCTGCTCTCATAACACTATAGGCAATATTGGATGACCCAGGACAGAATAAAAGAAAGTACTTATTCATGCAGCACATAGTTAAACTCTGGAACTCACCCTCACTGGCAGTGATGGCCACCAACCTAGATAAGTTTAAAAGATGGTTCATGCAAGAGAGACCTATCGACAGCAACCTGCCATGATGGCTATGCTCTGCCTTCACATTTGGAGAAAGGAAGGCTCCTGAATACCAGTCGCTGAAATCCACAGGAGTGCAGAGTACTTGTGGGTTTTCCTAAAGGTATCTGATTGGTCACTGTGAGACTAGGATGCTGGACTAGATGGGCCATTGGCCTGATCCATCAGGCTCTTCTTAAGTTTAGTTTGTATGTGTATTTTAGTGGCTGCACCTAGGCTGGGATTTCCTTCTTTGGGAACTTTGCCCTACACTTAAGGGATGTGTAAGTGGTGCTGTGGTTAGCATTGTCTTTGTGTTCCCTTCTTTGGTTCCTCACCTGAGGGCATAAATCTTCCTTCTGCCTTAGCTCTGCCCTGCTATGAACCACCTTCTGCAGCAGACTTAGCAATATCACAAAGGCAAAGAAGAACAGAAGGGAATTTGATACAAAGGGCTGCATACATGGAATGTATTAGAAGTAGAATACTGAAATCTAAGAAATGTGGTTTGTGATTAGAGAGAGAAAAAGAGAGACAGTGCTCTGAAACATAAGACAGGCTAAAGGAATATTCAGATATACATCACCAGGATATGTATCCAAGCAGGAGATGGGGAAGCTGCAATAATTTTGTGGTTATTTATTTTTTGGCAGGAGATGCTCAATAGCTCTTGTCATACAATATGTTTCACAGTGTTTGCTTTCCCAGTGTCGTATATTTTAAATGCTTACTTCCCCCCTTCAGATGTGTTAGTCTGTCCTTCGTAAAGAACATCCATGGAGATTGTCTTTGTTTAATTCCCAAAGGATTACTGGAACAAGGCACTTAGGGCAGGGCCAGGGGGCCTGTGGCCCTCCAGATGTTGATGGACACAAAATCCCATCAGCCCCAGCCAGCACAACCAATGGGAGTCATAGTCCAGAAACATCTGGTTTTAAGGTATCAATATAGGCCAAAAATTTAGTGGGAGAAATGCTAAAGAGGCATATAGCCTAGGATGATCCAGACATGATCAGCTGCACTTTTACAGCAATCAGCCCATTTCCAGAACTGGACTGTGAAGCATACCAGTAAATTGAATGCTGGCTGAAGTGGGGAGTCCTGCCAATCTGCACTTCTCTGGCACATACTACAGCTTCCTTTTCTACATGCCCTCAGCTCCTCCTCCTCTTCAAGGTGGACAATGGTGCTACTTCAACCTTTGACTGGGGCCAGATTGGCCTCTTCCACCCAACGCAGAATGTAGACGTGTGGGGGGAAATGTCAGCATAGATCAGCTGAATTATGGCACCAGTGAAGGGATCACATATCCAAATAATCCTAGGGAGGAACATTTGGTTGTATCGTAACTTCTTTGTGGGAAGAAAAGTGGAGAAGGAAGGGAACACTTGACCTTGTGGTCTGCTCTGTAACACTTCAGAAAAACACTCTGTTTTGGGCGTTCTTCATGCTCCTTTCTGAGCATGGCAAATAGAGGTTCTTGTCTCTCTCTGAGGTAAACATGAACATTCTCGATTGGGGAGGGATGAAGGAGGCTGAGTTATGGCTGGAGAAGATTAAAGGTAGAGAAGAGAAGAAGAGCTGAGAGAAGGCTAAGAAAAGGACTCTGCCTAGATTCCAATAGCCAGAAAAAGGATTGCTTCTGCTCGTATCTGCTTGTTTCCTTGTATGTAGTCAGCCTGAAGAGGACAAAATGGATCCTGGAGGAGAAGATGACACATTCCATAGGTCTATTCTCCATTCTTCCTATGAATAGCATATTCTTGCATCCTGCAAACCTTTTCAACTATAACAAACCCTTACAACTGAAATCAAGCTTCAGAAGAACACATTCTAATATATGAGATATTTTTCTCCCACCGGGGTCAATGTCACTTCAAGCATACTAAAACCAGACATGTCCAATTAGTACCCTCTGCACACACACATAAACAAACACACTTTTCTGACTACTAACATTGGGGAAGAGTAACTCTAGGCATCTTACACAAAATTCCTTGATTGTATTGAAATGGGGCTTGGTGGTTTAAAATCCTATAAGTTCTGGATTCCCTTATCCCACCCAGCCACAAAAGATGCAGGGAAAAAGGTAAACAAGGAAGGTACTTTCACAAGAGGCATTCATACCAAATAAATGTTATTATGGGAAAGTGGCAATTAGGATTCCCTTAATTATCTGTCATTTTGTATTTATCATCGTAATGTTTGGTTTACAATGCTTTATTAAATCTGGCTTGATGACAAACAGTCTGCTGGCAGTGTATCCTGCTGTGTAACATATGGTGTTACACCTAATGAATATTAATGCTCTGAAGTACAAATGGTCTTTAGGGACCCTCACTGATGGCTGGGAAACTCCAGCAGATTGCCATTATTATGCAGGAAGGTTGCTTCTCACCAGTCTAGTTCAGAGCTGCTGGTGGCTTTTTGCCTGCCAATTTGTTTTGTGTGACTATCACTGGTGCGGCTAAATAAATAAATAAATAAATAATCAGTCAATCAATCAAGCTGGCAGATCCTAGGGCTCATAGTTTAGTATGGGCAAGAAAAGCCAGAAGTAAGTCATAGCTCAGTGGTAGACCCCTGTGTTTTGAATGCAGATTATCCAAAGGTTTGGTCTTTTCCATCTTTTGGGCTGGGAGAGATCTCTGTCAAAATACCTGGAGATCAACTCCTGGCCAATTTACATAGTGCTAAGCATTGATCACCACTGGTCTAAGGCAGCTTCCTTTCTTCCTGTATGGGAACCAAGCAGACCAGATACCTTCAAAATACAAGTGCCAGCTATGTGGCCTGCATGACCCATACAAGTCCTGTGTTTGCTACAATCAAAGGTATGGGTAGGCAAAGCTCAGCAATGGATCAGTGAGTGATGGAGCTGCAGATTCTAAACATGCAACTGAGATAGAGATATGATGGTTAGGAGGGCTTCCCTACCCTTTGAACCTATGCTTTTCTGGTACCAAATCTTGTGGTTTGCTTTGTTAATAACATATTTTTATGCTTTGGCCATTATTGATTTGTTTAAAGCAATCTCGAATGCTTATCAGTAGAGGAGTTGGGCAGAAAATATCTTCAATAGGTATTTCCATCTGATTAGGTATGGTGGCACACCTTAACAATACTAGTAACGTTGGGGATAATTCAGACTGAAATTCCCAGGTGTCAAAAATGGTTATTTATGTATGCCACTATTGTGGCCCATGTTTTGTTAGCCCCCAAATGGAAAACAAGCGAGGTCCCAACCAAAGAAGAATGACAACTTAAATTGACAGAATACGCACAGCTTGCAGATTTAACATATAGAATAAGAGAAGAAAAAGAACATATGTTTAGAGAAGTTTGGAAAACATTTATTGAATATATGTGAAATAACTGTACAGCTGAAAACGCTGACAGCATTAAGTTAAATTCAACAGTGTAAACAAGTTTTGATGGATGTAATAATGGATTACTGAATGGGATAATTTTTGTAAAACATTCAGGAATTTATGATATGCAAAATAAACCACCCTTGTATCTTAAGAATGTAAAAATGAGTACTTTACATTGTAAAACAGAAAAAAAATTAATTAATATATATAACAATACTAGTAACCAGTGATTTTTTTTCTTTAGAAAAATGTTTAGGGGTACTCTCATTTTGACTCAAGAAAATCACCATTTTATAGTTCAAATCAGGAAAAATAAGTACACTAAATGGACAAAAGCACAAAATTCACAAAATATTTAGGGATATGTGTCCCCCCCCCCGAAAAAAGCACTGCTATTAACACACATAATTTTGTTGTTGTTGTTTAGTCATTTAGTCGTGTCCGACTCTTCGTGACCCCATGGACCAGGCACTTCTGTCTTCCATTGCCTCCCGCAGTTTAGTCAAACTCATGCTGGTAGCTTCGAGAAGACTATCCAACCATCTCATCCTCTGTCGTCCCCTTCTCCCACACACATAAACACACACATATCCTGGATCCTTCTGTAGCTGTTTCAGGGTCTCCCCCAACTCTACAATTCTATGATTCCACAAGTCCATGTTGCTTGCTAAGTCTGTAGCCGTTCTTCATAATAAAATCATGCCAACTAGCGAGTCTATTTCCAGTGATTCATTCCCTCCCTCCCTACCGTGCCCTTTGTACCTCAAAGAAACGTGATGTATAAGTCTTGCTGAAATGCTGCTAGTCACCTTCCAAACTTTTATAGCTAAATTCTGAACCTAAACAAGTATTCCTTCACTCATACATACCCTCTGCTGCCCTGTGTCTTGGAGGGGAATTTGTGAAGAAACATTCACAAAGATTTTCTTGCAGCGGTGTACACTGCTTCTGCTGTATAAAGTGAGACCCCTGATTTTCACCAATCCCTTTACCTACTTCAGCCCTCTGTGTGATATCCCATATAGTTCCAGAGGCCCCCAATTTATTACATGTTTTACAAATGGAAGTTAAGAACTCTGTAGCTGTTAATAAGGGACTAAGATCAGGACTGAATGTAATTGGATTAAACAAGATTTTTGAAGCAGGAAGAAATAAGAACTTTGCACACAAAGTCACACAAATTTTATAATTGGCTTTATAATTGATATATATTTTGATATGAATTGTAATTTGACATTGATAAAATGTGGCTGTTATTGGATTTTAGAAATTTATATATATATATATATATAGAGAGAGAGAGAGAGAGAGAGAGGGCCCCAACACTCAGGAGCAGATTTGGGGAGGTAGGCAGCAATAAAGAAGCAAGAATCATCACTGAATACAGCCCTATTGCTATAGCTATCTATCTGCAAATAGTCTGTGCAAAATCTCTTCACAATGCATTTACAAATGAGTCACCTCTAAAATAAACTAGATCTGAAGCTTGGCCTAGAGATCAAAATATCTACAGCTCATGAGCTCTTCCACAGGTCAGGCATTGTTCCCTATTGACATTAGTAATTATTTCACCCCTATTTTATTTAAAGGTACTTTTCCACACGAGGAATTATCATCCTGACAGCTCCTGCAAAAATCAATGCTGATTAACTGTATGAATTCCAGTAAGAAACTCCCATAAAAAATTAACTTATGCTATTTTGCTATCGCAGCAACAAACCAAACATATTGATTGCTGTAGGCAAGACCCGATATCTCCCCTCACACACTTACCTGCGCACACTCACTCACACATGCCTGGCTTCCTAAACAGTTGCAATCTCCAGCAAACATCTGAGGAACTAATTAAATGACAAATTAGAGCAATCTATTTATTCTTGGAGAGACAGCAAATAGTGTCATATCTATTAAGATATCAGGACCAGAGGGAAGCACAAATGAAAAGGGATAAAGCAGAAGGATTTCCTTTTTGGTACATGTTTGTGGTCTTTCATTTGAAAATTATTGCCTACATCGCCAGTGCATATGTGGTATGATCTAACAATCCAAGGAGAACAAGGGAAATGATAATGGAATTAGCTTTTGTACAGAAGCATTCTCAGTTATAATTCCAAGCTGCAAATCCTTGGCAAGGCCTTGAGATCCGAGCTTAAAAGTTGTCCTGCCTCGGTTCTTTGGTTCTTAGTACTGTTATGCACCTCTGCCATTTGGCAGGCGCCTTTCCCAACTGAGTACATGCTCTCATTAAGCTCAAAGCCAAATTGGCTGTCGTCCTTTTGTTTTCCCATTCATATACTAACACCATCAATAATGCAAGTAAAAGTCATATGAAGGAAGACTCCACATCCAGTATTTAAAATACGATTAGGCGTGTCATGGACACAAGCTGAACACCTAATTAATGAACTGTTCACGTATTGGCTAAAGAGCAGAACAATGTGGGGAAAGAATAAATATTTTTTCAACAACAAAGCAAATATAAATTCTAAATTACTAATTGGAATAGCTCAGTCAGCTCTGGGATAGCTCAGTTGGTAGAGCATGAGACTCTTAATCTCAGGTTGTGGGTTCAAGCCTTACATTGGGCAAAAGATTCCGGCATCGATTAGATGATCCTTGTGATCCCTTCCAACTCTGCAATTCTATGATTCTAAATCTCATCAAAGCTAGCTGGAGGCATATGTAGGTGGACTAACCAAACCATAGAGAATATTGAGATTCCTGGACAGGCCTTCCCTACAGCCCCATTTCTGTCTCTTGCTTCCCTTGTTAGGGCTCCCCATGAAAGCTTTGGTTTCTTTGCTACTCTTTATAATCCATATACGAGAGTTAAGTTATCCATTAAAGAGCAGATCCACACAGTGCATTTTAATACAGTTCATTAATTCTACTGCATGGGGAATGAACTTATAAAGACTGCAGATTGCTGTTAGATTGGAAGGGGTGCAAGGAGAATTTAAAATAATTTACCATATTGTTCCTTCAGTTCTGCCACTTGGCCTGCAATATGTACTGAGTTATTGAAACAACTAACAGAACGATCAAGCCACTGCAGGACTGTTATATATGAACTTGTTCATAAGTGGGCCTAAGTAGCACACTGTCATTAAAATGAACAAATCTGACTCTGCCATTCAGTCTTCCTGGGCTCATGTCTAAAGGAGCACTACAAATGATGGGCAGTCCTTTTATTGCTGCACCATATGGAAGAGGGGCTCTTTGCTCTACCCCAGTAGCAGTTGTGGAGTGTTTGAAACCTACAAAAGCTTTGTAAGACATGTATTATTCTCTCCATATTTTTGGGAGACAAAGGGGTAATGCTAGGAGCTGACACCTTGATTGAGACTGTTGAGATTTACATTGAGGCTAACTTGACAGAAGGCTTCCCACAGCTTCTAGATCATGTTCTTAGCCACATCTGTTCTCAGTATCACCATAGAACATTTCAGGCATATGCTCTACATGGGCAGTAAATGTGGGAGCACGTAGTGCTTCCAGAAGCATGGATTAGAAGCATGAGTCAGGTCAGTGAAGAGTTGTGCCTTCTGTATTGTGGGCCTAACTCCATGGACCTCCTTCTCATAAGAAGTTAACTTGGTCATGTTTATATATCATTACAATATCCCAAGGGAAAAGTGATCAACCAGGCTTTTGGAGAAGATTTCAGACATAAAACACATACTCCTTTGCATGTGAATGGCTATTGCTTGCCTGGATAGAGGATGTGTGTGTGTGTGTGTGTGTGTGTGTGTGTAGCAATTGGACTACTGTACAAAGGTAAAATACATACTCATTGCTCCACCCAGTCTGGCCTCTTCCCCCCGCCGACCATTGGCATGTGACTACAGTTGCCATACACCCAAAATTTCCTGGACATAGCCGACAACTGGCCATTGGAAACAGTGTCTGGACAGAAATCAGGAAAATCTGGACATAGGGCAACCCATGCTGGCAGTGTTGCATTTGGCGATTTCCCTTATAAATAGCTCAAAAACTTCAATGTTTTTCAACAATCTTGCCCCCCCCATAAAGCTTAACAACTTTGCCCCTCTCCCCAAAAGCTCAATAACTTTTGTGTCTGGATTTTCACTTTTTAAAATATGGGAATGCTACATGTGACCCTCCCCAAAGGTTTCCCTGAAGGGAATGTTCCCCTTGGGCTGATAAAGGTCCCCCCCCCCCCCCAAGGATTGTGCTCAAACTACTTTTCTGTTTTATAGTAGTGCTACACCTCTGGGAGTACCTCTGACAACATTACTTTGCTTAGAAATTAATGGTAATCTACAATAACCTTCCTCAACCTGGTGCCCTCCAGATGCATGTGCTGGCAGGGGTTGATTGGAGTTGTAGCGAAAAACCTCTAAAGGACACAAAGTTATGGAAGGCTTATCAAAAGTAAGAGAATGACAGCGGTGACCAGTTTTCCCCACCTCTTAGCTGAGTATAAGAAGGATAATCTATGCATGCTGTTGATCTAAAAGGAGCTAAAACATAAATTGTTATTACTATGCAAAGGGGGTTGGACAGCTTGATGATTGTTTCATCTAAATAATTCCAGGAGCTCTAACGATAATGGAAGAAATGTCCTCAACCCAATTGCAAAGTCAAAATTGTGTTAGTGCTGATTACTTGCTTACAGGTTCCTACACAGCTGAAATATAAGGAATTCACTATACTGAACAAATTCAATATCTAATTCAATTAACTTACATTCTCCGTGATTGAATAATGGAACAAGGTGTAAAGAAAACTGAAGGGTGAAGATATTATATTAATAATTATATATTGAAACTGTGAATCACACCCAAACTGTTATATTCTTATAGATGTATCTATAATAATAATAAAAATCTATGAGATATATTTTATATTGCCAGTACTTATGCCTATATCCAGAGAATAAAACTAAAAATGTAACCTTAAATTTTACAGTCTTTTTAATAGTGGAAGAATAATGGTTAAAAGTTGCAAGGTGCATGAAAAAGCTTGTGATGGAGGTTACTGTAAGAATCATTGTCCTCAATCCAAAAATAAGTTAAGGAAGTTCACAGCTATCTGCACCTCTAAAAATTGTCTGTGAATGTAAGCAGTCCTTCTTAACAATGGGAGATGCCTACAGTGCTTTTTTTTCTGGGGGTACTCAGGGGTATGTAGTACCGGCACCATTTCCCTGCCAGATGTTAAAAGTGTGGCACTTACTGTAAAAACTTCATGGTGACACACTTTTTTCTATATATAAAAAGATGGGACTTGGGGTGCGAGAATGGATAATTACCCAAAATCAAGGGTGTGTGTCAGCAGGAAGCAGAGACAGGACTAGAAATTTTCCTTCTGTAAACTTCCTTAAGTTAACTTATCTTGGAATCCAGCACATTATTGACAAGGGAAACACTAGAGATGGGCAGAGAAGTTATTGACTGACTAAATATGGCTTGTAACATCGTCAAGATGATGTCAGCTCAAATATTTATACAAGGTAACAGTAAATACTAGGGGTATGTACATATGGGGTACAAGGTCCACTTTTTTCTGTATCTGCATTAAAATATGCAGATCTCTTTCTGAGTCACTCTGTGTTCTCTGCAATTCAGGTTCTGAACCAGTCTGTTGAAAACAAAGCCCTGTGTTCCCCATTTGCCATAATGGGGAATCTAAATATGGCTATAACTTCCCCTGCTTTTGGCCCACATAGATGACATTTACAGGCACAGGAGCCTCTCCAGAGTAGGTTGTGCCTGCCAAATTGCAGATGAATAGGTCCAGGGCCTTTTTGTTAGGGACAGTAAAAGGGATTCATTTTCCTTCATAATCTGTTATGGAGGAGGGGAGCAGGAGGTTGCTTTTCTCTCACATGTTCAGGAAACCTTTCGTGGTTTTGTGTGTAAGGGGCTTGTATGAAATTTTGATGCAGAATTAATCTTTCATGTTTCAAGACACAGTTGTAAAATTAATCCCTGAACAGAATGTTCTTATTATCCATGTATGTTGGACAATGAATATATCAAGTTTCAGTTTTTGTGTGTGTTGTGGAAGTACAATTTTCATGTTCTTCTCAGTGTGGACTATTTATTGTAATCCTATTTAGTTTAAACTATGTCCAGGCTTTATTGAGCATTTGTTCTGATTTGTTTGGAAGTTGGACAACGAGCATCAATTGCGATTTGCTTACAGGGTGTTTATACTTCTTCCTTTTAATCATTCATTCACCCTACACTTTCCAGGGCATTTCCCTGTCACCTTCCTGTAGCCCTCCAGATGTTGCTAGACTACAACTCCCAACAACACAGAATCATAGAACTGTAGAGGCCAGGAATCTTAACTAAAACATCCATGACAGATGGCCATCCAACCTCTGCTTAAAAACATCCAATGAAGGAGAGTCCGCCACCTCCCAAGGGAGTCTGTTCCACTGTCAAACAGCTCAATATCAGAATTTTTAGTCGGAATCTCCTTCCTTGTAGGTTGAAAGCCATTGGTTTCTAGTCCTACCTTTCATAGCAGGAAAAAACATGCTTGCTCCATCTTCCATGTGACAGCCTTTTAGATATTTGAAGATGGCTATCATATGTCCAAGGGACGTGGGTGGCGCTGTGGGTAAAAGCTCAGTGCCTAGGGCTTGCCGATCGCATGGTCGGCGGTTCGAATCCCCACGGTGGGGTGAGCTCCTGTCATTCGGTCCCAGCTCCTGCCCACCTAGCAGTTCAAAAGCACCCCCAAGTGCAAGTAGATAAATAGGTACCGCTTTATAGCGGGAAGGTAAACGGCATTTCCGTGTGCTGTGCTGGTGCTGGCTTGCCAGAGCAGCTTCGTCCCGCTGGCCACGTGACCCGGAAGTGTCTTCGGACCGCGCTGACTCCCGGCCTCTTACCTTTACCTTTTTATCATATCTCCTCTCATTCTCCTCTTATCCAGGGTAAACACACCTAACTCCTTCAATCATTCTTTATAAGGCTTTGTTTCCAGAGAGTTGATTATCTTGCTCGCCCTCCTCTGCACATGTTCCAGCTCATCACTATCCTTCTTGAATTGTGGTGTCCAGAATGGGACACAGTATTCCAGATGTGGACTGACCAAGGCATAATATATTTGTACTTTACTTCCCTTGAGTGCGACAGTATACTTCTGTTGATGCAGCCTAGAATAGCATTAGATTTGCTAATCAACATCTGGAGAGCCACAGGTTTTCAATCTCTGTGCTAGAGCAAAAGGGAACTTTAATCTACTTTAATTGCACAACCCTTAATTTCTGGTATGTGCTTTAAACTGAGATGAACAAATTTTTAGCAGAATTCTTTATATGTCTACTGAATATTGAATTCAATGGGCTTACTCCTGGATAATCATAAGATATAGTACTGCAGCCTAAATATTTACACATTTTACTACCTATAATATAAAGAATTGATATACATGATGACTTTATTTCCTCTCAATATCCTTTGGCATGTTCGTTTTTTAAAAAAGAAAAGAAAATATTGGCAGTCCAACTCTTTCTCATTGCGTACATGAAAAATCTTTGCAATTTCACAGTACATTGGTTTCTGCTTTGTTATCTAAATCATAATTAGAAAATAGCAATTATCAAACAAGCTGGGCCATTGTAAACCAAAAATGTAGATCAGCAGTAATATTTAAATTCTCAATGCCCAGTTAAATGTTTACATGCTTAGGCTGCAGCAAATATGTGTTATCTGAAGTTGCTGGATGCGGAATGGATTATACCGATACCTAGATGCTACCAAGAGCTAATGAAAAGGGGAACAACTATATGAAGGGTTTTCTTTTTTTCTTTTTAAACAAGCATTGTGATACGTCTGGAGTCTGGACCCACCAGAATATCAGAGCCCTGCTGGATTGGACCAATCTAATGCAGCATCCTGTTCTCACAGTGGCCAACCAGATGCCTATGGGAAGCCTGTAAGCAGGACATGACTGCAACAGTGCTCTTCCCAATGTGCTCTTCAGCAAGTGGTATTCAGAGGTGTCATGACACTGACTTTCAACAGTGGGGTCATAGGTGAGAAGGAATGGGTTCCTTCCCCAGCGATGACTCCCCTAAACTGCCTCCCCTCCAGAGCCTTGGAAAAGTATTCTATTGTACAAGGCTTCTTTCAATGCTAACTGTGGAATGGGAAGTGTTTTCAGTGGCAGGATCAGTGATTGGGAAGGGAGAGTTAACCCTGTCCAGATGGGACCAACCTTAAAACCACTCGATGCATCACAATTAGCCTTGAAAATATCCTTCTATTGGCTGCAGTGGGTGACTTTTTTCAAGTGCAAGGAAAATCTTCTCAGGAACACTTGCCTTGCACAAGTGCAAGTCGATGATCTATATTGTGAAACAGATCCAAGTCCCACTGATTTCATCAAAAAAACCTTGAGCCTAACTCTTTCCATTTGAAATTAGTAGGGCTTACAAGTACTTAGCTTTGGGTGCCCAAGGTGTTCTGCTTCACATGTTAGACAGTCACTAGCCTTCTGGATTCTCCCTTGACAGCAAAGGCAATTGCTGCTTCTTGTCTTCTGATGAAGGAAACAGGCCCCATTGTCCAATGCTGGGAGCAGGAGAATACATGATGTGAAATAAGTTTCTACTCATGGCTTTCTACTGTTAAGCATATAAAGGAGTGTGAAGGAGGGCATATCCGGGGGTGTGCAAGCTGTGCATTACTGAACTAATGATCAGCACAATTACTGCCTTGAACAGCACTGCTAGGATGAGGGACTCTTCCTCCATTCATCCACTCAGCAGGGAAGGATCTTTGAACAGCCTTCTTCTGCTCTTCAGCATCTCTGAACTGCATTCCACAGTCTCCACTGGAAAACTTGTAGATGATTACCCACCTGATCACACAGATCCCATTTAGCTAAGACCCAATAGGACCTGGTATTGTACTTAGTTTAATGGTGAATCTGGGCCATGCATTGCCTGTTTTAACCCA